>NC_060269.1:141219767-141862490 GCF_021613505.1 Equus quagga | reverse complement strand
CAGTGTTCCTTTCATTGAACCTCACAGCCCCTCAAGAGAAGGATAAAGGGCCTCAGAAAACCCTAAAGTTGGAGCCCATGCGACTCCCAGGAAGCCCCACTTCTATCTCCTTGGGCACACGCCATCTACAGAATCTGTTACTCCCTGATCTGGCTCACGTTCAGAAACCAGCCAGTTTCAATTCTGCGCCCTCCATTTACAGAAGTCCTTCCCTTCATCAAACACCATGCTATGGCTGAGGGAATGTGAAGATATGGAAGTCATGGTCCCTGCCCCGAGAGTTTACAATTTAGTCACAAATACATAAAAACAATTAACCATAAAGTGGTGCAAAATGACATAATGGCTGGATATAGAGTGGTGGCTACTTTATCGATTTTCCCAGAAAACATAACATCCCACACACCATCTGTGGCAGACTCTCTGGCCACAGGGGTGAGCAGATATCCTCGGCTGGGCTGATGATAGAACCCTATCTCTCTGACCAAAGTGACTGGCACAGGATGGGCATGTGACCCAAGGCAGGCCAAGCAGGATTTTATTGATTGAGGTGGGGGAGTATCTCTCTCTTGCCTGTTGGGTCTGAGGGCTGGAAGGATGTAAATTCAGAGTGACCTGTGGCCTTCTTCTCCATCGCATGGAAAAAGCCAATTAGCAGGAAAGAATGACTCTGCCACACGGACCAATGCAGAGAGATGAGTGGGAGAAAGAGTTAAAGATACCTGTCTAACAGCAACAAATATCCAGGTCCTTGTATCATCATCATCATGCCATCATCAGAATTAACATCTTCAGTGCTTACTTCATGCCAGGAATGGTGCCTATATAAAATGGAGGCACTTGATATCATCTTATTTAATAATGATAATGATAATGATAGTAATATTAATAAAATTAGGAAGGTATTATTATCTTCTTTTCATGGAAGAGTAAACTGAGGAATAACGAGGACAAATAATTTGCTGTAGGTCACACAGCTAGTGAGAGAACTTGGCCACGAACCCAACTTTGTCTGACTCTAAGTCTTAGTTCTTTCTACTGCAACATTAGCCTGAGCCGGCAAGGCACTGTGCTCGGAATTGAGGCAGGAGGCCTGAATTTCCCATGAAGAACTAGGATTCAAGCATTCACACCATGGGTTAACTCTGGGGATGGCTTCTTCTCTGTGTTGATTTCTGGTGAATCTCTTCCCTAATCTGACCTCCCTGCCTCTCCCACTATGGGTGGGAGTCCTCCCCCCAGGCAGAGAAATCTCAAGTCCTGTGCCCAGGACAGCTGCCGCAGGGTGGACACCAGATTCTCCCTCTTGAGTTCCCACCTCTGTCCAGAGGGAAGACCACCATTTCTGATCTCCACAGGTGTTCATTAATTCCACAGGTTGTCTTTATTGAGCACTTACTATGTGCCAGGCACTGTTCTAGGTTCTTGGGATCTACCAGTGGACATGATATATGGACATCACTGCCCTCATGGAGTTGAATTCTAGGGGCAGGGTGGGGGAGGGGTTGCAGGTAGACAGACATTAATAGAAATAATAAATGAGTTCACTACGATATGTTGGAAGATGGTAAATACAGTGGAAAACGAAAAAGTAGACCAGCAATATGGAGAGAGAGGGTGTCATTATGTGAAACAGGACAGTTCAAGTCAGCCTCATTGAGAGATGCGAGCAAAGATGAGAAGGAGCTGAGAGATTAGCCAGGCAGACATCTGGGCGAAGAGTGCCAGGCCAGGGCAAGGGCCCTGTGGCCAGTGGGGCTGGAATGGAGTGAGTGAGGGGACAGTGATAGGAGTGAGGTCAGAGAGGTCATGAGGAGCCTAAGTTGCAAAGTCAAGGACTTTGGCTTTTTCCCAGAGGTATGAGCCACTGGGCTGTTTGGGCAGAAGGGCGGCCACGATATGACTTAAAGGGGATCATTCTGGCTGCCGGGTTGAGAATAAACCATAGAGGTACCAGGGTGGAAGCAGGGAGACAATTAGGAGGGAATAACCCAGGGGAAAGTAAAGAAGTGAAGTCATCCTCTTCCCCTCACTACCCTCCAATCCCCCTCCTTGATGCCATAAGGCAGTCACTCTAGGTAGGAACTCAGGAGTCCTCTTTGGCCCATTTCCCTTCCTCCCAGGAAATGTCCACTCAGTTAGTGAAGACTGTCTGGGCTGACCGCTGGAAAGTCCTCACTTCATCTCGCCCCTCGCTGTTCCTCCTCCCACTCTCACCCCCAGGCCGTCACCATCCCAGTGGTGTCTCTCTGACGCCCAGCTCCCCTCCTTCCCTCCAGGCTTCCTCCACACTACAAGCGGAGTCACTGTGCTGAACACAGCTGCTCACAGCACTACCCTGTGGGGCTCGCTGCCACCCACCGGATAAAATGATGCTCGGCATTCGAGGCTCCACACAGTCCAGTGTCAAATCCTACCACAGCCCCTTCAGACCCCAAGCTACAGTGACATTGAGTCACACGCTGTTTCCCAAATAAGCCACGTGCTTTCAGACCCTTCAACTTTTGCTCCCACTTCTCCCTCTGTCTGGAATGTTTTCCCTGCCATTTTCTCCCTGGTGAAATCCTCCTTGACATGAAGCTCCAGATCCAACATCATCTACCTCCCAAAAGCTCCTCCAGTGCCAACACAAGGAATTCGTTCATTCGAGAAATATTCGCTGAGTCCCTAGGCACTTGGCCGGGCACTGAGAGTTATTCTCGCCTAACCTGAGGGCAGTTCTCTTCTAGTATGAAGACAGGAAAGGAGATGCGCATTCTTTTATTTGCATTACATCCTTTTCGTAAAGAGGTTGGGGGTAAACTTATTACTTCTTTCTCTGCTCCCCAGTAGGATCTGTCCATGCCCCTTGGGAGCCCCTTATCACCCCATATCATGTTCTGTGGCACAGACTATTTGTGTCAGGGGAGGCAGTTTCATGAGCAGTCTTTCAACCCCTGCTCGGCCTCAAAAGAACGGGCCTTGGGCCTGGAACGCTTCCTTACGTGAAGATGAGGAATCCACACAGCCTGTGCCGGCTTTGTCATCCTGGGTGGGAACGTCTCTCCCTGTTCCAGACTCAACGTGTGCTTCCTTGTTCTACTGAAGCATGTGCAGCAAGGTATGCCCCCAGCTTTCAGTATTTTACTGGGGGGGGGGTGTCTTTCCATGCTGCACAATTGCCCTGCTGGGGCATTCACCAGCGCACACTGTTGAAGCTGATCTTTTTCTCTCCTCTCTGAGTACAGTGCTATTTCACCTAGAGCTTGACTGTGTTGTGTTTTCCTTGGTGATTCTGATTCCAAGATGCAGTGGGCAGAAGTGTTTGGACTTCTACTCATGCTGGCTGGCATAATGATGCCCTCTTTGCTATCCCCCATGTAGTTCGATACTCCCCTGGCACTGATAACCAGTGCACGGTGTTCTGCTTGATAATTTGCCTATCCCAAGAATCTCAATTTGCTGCTGCTATCCTGCTAATATACTCTGTTTTCCAGACTCTCTTGCAGCTGGTTGTGGTCACATGACTAAGTTCTACTTGATGAACTGGTAGCAAGAGTATTATGTGGGCTTCCAGAAAGCCTCCATAAATGGAAGGGGATGCACCCATCTTCACCCTTCTCTGTCCAGCAGTGTGGAAAGGGTTTGTCAGGGCTGGAGCTCCAGCAGTCATGTTGGACCACGAGGTGACCTTGAGGATGAAGCCGTGCGGCCGGCATGCCAGAGCAGAAAGATACAAAAGCCTGGCTCCCTACAGCATGAATCCTCCATTCCAACCTGTAACTGTGCATCTCTAGTCCTCTTTTATGTACAGAGGAATTAACTCATTTGTTCGGATTTTTCTGTTACATGTAGCCGAACCTAATCCTAAGTAACACAAAGTCTATTTCTCTTGCTCACTTTCGTATCTCCTGTACCTTGCAGGGTATCCGGCACAAAACAGGTGTGCACAAGATATGTCTGGTGAATCACAAATGAATGGGTGTGTATTAAATGGCCCAAACCACAAAGACAATATAAAATGAATGTCATGCATACATATATAAAACATACATAGATAATAATAGTTCAGGGAATATTTTGGGGATAGCTAGGGATTTTTCACTGCAGTTTT
This sequence comes from Equus quagga, assembly GCF_021613505.1. Lineage (NCBI taxonomy): Eukaryota > Metazoa > Chordata > Mammalia > Perissodactyla > Equidae > Equus > Equus quagga. The sequence goes on along the minus strand of NC_060269.1, from coordinate 141,858,397 downwards.
TAAGACCTAGTTGGTGGACATTAGAATCTTAATCATCCAAGACAGACTCTTAACAAATAATTTAATCAAGCCCTTAAAAAAAGGTAATTTCAAAACTTCTATTTTGCCAATATATAGCTAAAGTTAGGATAATGAAAAGGAAATACTTACCGATAAAAGAATGAAGCATAAACCTTGTTTTAGGAGAGGAAACAATGTCATAAGACCCCACTTGCAATTCTATTTTTCAAATTAATGAATATGATTAAAATTAAGAAGGAAAAAATTTTTAGAAGACAGTTAAATAAAATCTAAATTGGATGTGGAATAAAGGCCAAATTGTTATTTTCAGTTATATTTCCATATGTTCTAAAAATCCTTTAGAACTTGGCACAAAGCTCTGCTGAAATAATTTCTGCCTCCTAAATGACAGATGCCATGTCTTTTATTGTAGTATTAACTCAGAATCCCAACAAGCAAGAAAATGCATAATGCACAAGATAAATTTATAAGCATTTGCCTTCTAACTTTAGGCACAGAATCATTACATTCACTTTCAGCCTGTTTCTAGATCCTTCCTCCCCTTCAACTTCCGGCCTCCTCACATCGTTATTTTCTCCTTCTTTTTATTTTAACCACAATCACTTCTCTACTATATCGTTCTTATTTCTTTCAACTTCTGAATGTATTTAAATGCCACATACACACAAAAAAAGACCCAGTTGGGCTGTTGTTTATCCTTTGCACTTCTTGAAATAGCACACATAATCTTGTTTTTGGAAGAGGCCTGCTGTCAGGCTGGCCTCATTGTTTGGGTCACAATAGACAGACAAGAAAGAGTGGCAGCTGTCCAGGTGGAAGCTGGCTGGGAGAGTGGTTTCCTGATTATACTTATCTAATATTTATAAAAGATAACAGTCATCAGGAGCCAACCTCCAGGCCCCCTGGTGCTTTGTATCATAAAACCTCAAGTGGGATTTGTGTTTTAAATTATGTATTTCTTTTCCATCACAGCGGTCTTCACTGTCAGCTCTGCATGTTAAAGCGAGCTGCAAAACCATATTGTCTCTTGTCCTGGATTTTTGCGGCTGGTGGGAATAAATAGCCATCTCACTATTTTTCTTAAAAAATATACCCACCATCAGTTTCTTTTAAGGAGAAAGAAATTACTCCTAGGAAGTGAAATATATCTCTCCTTATTCACACATTCCCCTCTCATTCAATCATTTATCGAATATTTATTGAGGGCCCGCTATGTGCCCAAGCACGGTTCTCGGGATAGGGGATACAGCAGGGTTAAAACAGGCCCAAATCCATGTGCTCATGAAGCTTATATTCTAGTAAAAGAGTCAGACAATAAACATGTTAAATAAGTGAGATAAACAATTTGTTAAGTAGTGGTAAGTGCTAAAGAAAAGAATAAAGTAAGGAAGGGATATGGGGGGGATGGAGTTAAAATTTTATACAGGGCAGTAAAGGGAGGCTTCATTGAGAAAGTAATGTTTGAGTGAAGATCTGATGAAAATGAAAGAGCAAGCAATGAAGTGTGTAAGCGAAGAGACTCCTGGCAGAGGTTCAAGAACAGAGTCCTACAGTGCAAGCGTGTGTCGGGGTGATGGATCCACAAGGCCAGTGTGGCTGGGGCGGAGAGATGGAGAGCACAGAATAGGTGAGAGAGGCGAAGGGGCAGGTCATGGGGGTTCCACAGGTCACTGAAGAACTTTGCTTTCTCCCCCATGTGACATGGGAAGCCATAAGGAGCTTTGAGCAGGGCGACATGAACTGATCCGCATTTTATAAGGATCACTCTGACTGTCGTGTTGAGAATGGTGGAAGCAGGGAGATTAGTCAGAAGATGTTTCTATTCCGGGTCCCCAGACACTGTCTCCCACCAGCCATTTTCCCCCTTTCCTCTCTTCATTCCTTTAGTGATCTTCCTTTCTCACCCACTTCAGAACCAAGAGCCATTTTATGCTTCCTCTGTCCCCATCAAAATGGATTTTGGGATGAATCACACCAGCTAGTCAACAACAGACACAGCTGTGAGCAGATTTCCACCCAAGAAAAGCAGAGTGAAGAATCATAGTTTGTAGAGTTTTCATGGGTCAGTTAAGATGGGCCTGTGTTCTCCCCACTGTTTCGTTGGACTTCTTCAGGCGTACATAAAATGAAGCCAAGTGTACTAGTTTTCTACTGCTGATAAACAAATTACACAAACTTAGCCACTTAATATACGGTCCATATGTTGGAAATCTAGGTATGTGTGGCGGGTTCTTGCTCAGGGTCTCAAGTGCTGAATGAAATCAAGGGGTTGGCTGGCTGAGTTCTTATCTGGAGGCTCTGGGGGAAAATGCGTATCCAAGCTAATTCGGGTTGTCGGCATGATTCAGTCCTCTGTTATCGGGGACTGCTCTCAGCTTCCAGAGGCCATCTGCTGTCCTTAATACATGGCCCCTCCATCTCCCTCACTGAATTTTTCTCACACTTCAAATCTCTCTGATTTCTCTACCTCTAATCTTTAGACTCAGTTTTAAGGGCTCATGTGATTAGGGCAGGTCCACTTGGATAATCGCCCTATCTTAAGGTCAATTTGTTTAGGACCTTAATTACAACTGCAAAATCTCTCAAAGCAAAAGCTAGATTAGCGTTTGAATAACCGGGAGAAGGTGCAGGGATTTGGGCCATTTTATTTTATTAATTATTTTAATTTTTTTAATTCCAGTAACACTGGATTATAACATTGTATAACTTTCAGGTATATATTGTAATATATTTCAAATTCTGTGTAGATTACATCCTGTTCACCACCCAAAGACTAATTACAATCAATGGGCCGTTTTAGAAATCTGCCTACTACGCTGAGAGAAAGGGTACACACAGGCCCCTGTGTCTGGGAAGGAGCTCCCAAAGTGGGAGGAAGAGCTGTAGGAGCTGCAGGGCCTCGGGGACTGGAACTAGGACTTAGTGTGCCCGTGACTCATTCACACTCTTTCTCCACCCACCTCTCAACTCTGCTGGCTTCTGCTCATTTCATCCAGCAGAGTTGTTCTCCTCATGTAACAAGAAAGACAGCCAGCAACTGCCCTACTTCCTCCTATCACAGTTTTGCGATTCCAGCAGAAAGAGAATTTGCTTCTCTTAATGTTTAATATCAATCCAGAGAAGAATTCCCCTAGCTTAGGTGATGTGCTCATGGCTGGGATGGGAGCCATTGGGAAAGGGGGAGTTCTCCAAAGGAGGGAAATGGAAAGCATGCCGGACAGACAGACAAACGGACCAATTGTTACCCCAATCAGTTCCATCTGCCTCACTCTTTCCCCAGAAGACCTTAAATTCCCCCTGCATCTCTCCCTTCCCTTTTCTTACTTTATTAGTCTTGCCTTCTCCACCTCTCAACAGATTGAGATCTAATTCTATCCACAAGATTAAATTCAAACCTACAACAGTTGGGGGTGTGGGATGGGGCCGGACATTGGAGGAATAATGCCCTGCGGAATAATCTAGAAAAAATTCTGGACTACAGTTAGTCCTTGCTCTACTAACTGCGATATTGTGCCTGTTGTGATGGCCACAGAGGTCTGCCACTCAGATCTCCCTTCCAGAGAACCTGAAATGACAAGTATAGTCATTTGGCAGCTTCCACCTTTCACATCTTTGGATTCACTGTGACATTCACACCAAGGCACTGATCTCCTCAAACTGCTTCTAGTCAACAACCAAGCCTAATGGATGTATGAAGGCTGGGCTATTTCTGCCCCACAAGACTCTGCTAGTGTTCTGTCTTTGCTCAGGAGCTCTTCATTGCTCTGGCTGAGACCCTTTCTTAGCTGGACTGTAGTCTGTGGATTCTCCTACCCAATCCTGCTTCCTTCCCTCTCCCCTCTCACAGGTGTCAGACCTGCATCAGGATCATAGGTGCTCCCTGCCTACTCCTGTTCCCTCCCCTTTTACTCTTCAGACATTTCTCCTGGTACCTCTCTTGCACATCTAAATTTGTCTTGGTGTCTAAGACAAATTTTTGGAGGATCCAAACTGACACACATGTCAATCCTCTTTTTCTCATCTGTATCATCAAGGGAATTGGGCTGGATTTCTGGGGTCCCTTCTAGCTCTAAAATTCTACCAATATGGTGGATGCTAGAAGGTTATCTCTGTTTGACAAAAGAAGAGAAAGAGGACTGAGCTTCTAGATCTCTGATCCACAGCTATTTTGGGCCTATGATACTTGTTATATAGTCATGTGCCCACATAATGATGTATCAGTCAATGACAGACTGCAGATTTGATGGTGGTCCCATAAGATTAGTACCATATAGCCTAGGTGTGTAGTAGACTATACGATCTAGGTTTGTGTAAGTACACTCTATGATGTTCACACAACGACAAAATCGCCTAATGACGCATTTCTCACAATGTATCCCCGTCATGAAGTGATGCATGACTCTATCCGAATTTTGTTGCTATGAAGAACCTTCCTCTTGGTAATATCTTATCAGGCAAGATAAATAATTCTGGGCAACGTTTCAAATAGCTATAAACCATTCAGAGACTGGCTGAAAACTCTGCACATGGCTTGACCCATCACTTTGCCTTAGCCAATGGTTCTCAGACTTCAGTGTACAGAAGAATCCCTTGGGAAGCACTTTCTAAAAGGCAGATTCCTGCATCCAACCCATAGAGAGCTTCACTCAAAAGGAGGGTGGTGGCTTCCAGAATTTGCCTTTTTTTAATTTAAAGATTGGTACCTGAGCTAACACCTGTTGCCAATCTTCTTTTTTTTTCTTTTTCTTCCCAAAGCCCCCCAGTACATAGTTGTATATTCTTGTGAGTACCTCTGGTTGTGGTGTGTGGGATGCCGCCTCAACATGGCTTGATGAGTGGTGCCAGGTCCGCACCCAGGATCCGAACCGGTGAAACCCTGGGCCACCGAAGCGGAGTGTGCAAACTTAACCACTCAGCCACTGGACCAGCCCCCCAGGAATCTGCCTTTTTATGAAGGTCCTTAGTGACTGATGCAGGTAATTCATGGAGTAAATTCTGAGAAATTCAAACCTATGATAAAGTAAATTTACATTTTTTTCTTAAGTTTCACAATAATTATTTGCTGGGAGCCCACAGAGTGTTGTGGGGAGCCTTACAGAGTCACTCACTCTGCATGGTGGGCGGTGGGGTGAGCCAAGGGGATTTCTTGCAGGTGGTGACGTCTCAGCAGGTCATACAAAATGAGAAGGAATGTGTTCCCCAGGCAGCAGTGCGGTGAAGGCATTCCCAGCGGGTTGAGGAGCCCTAGAGTCGGTCAGCCAACAGAAGAGAAGACCACGGGAGGGAATGTGGGCCTGTGGCTTTATCTCAGTTTCCAGCTGGGATATTATTTTAGAGATCTATGACATTGACAGAGAATGTCACTTCAGAAGTTTAGGGAACAGCTAACAAATAAAGCACGAAGTAATCAAAAAGTTGAGAAAGAGTCAGAAGTAGTAAATGCTAATTGTTTTTCCTTCCTGGCGTAACATGTGCCAGAACTTGGAATGGGGCTCGATAGGAACCTATCTGTGACATTGTGGGATCTCCAGTCTCTCTCCCTGAGGTGTGTGCCATTTTCTAGGCATCTCACAGTCCCAGGAAGGAGCACCTAACTGGCTTTTGGCAACCCCACCTGTCCCCCAAGGTTAACCTGGTTGAAAGAACCCAGCTATCAGTTAGGGCATCCTTGAAAGGGGGGCATCCCCTGTCAGAGTGGGAATCAAGATCCTTTGGTCCACTGATAGTCCTCAGAGTTGATCCACAGTTGTCTTTGGATTTGACACAAGGCTTTGCCCCTTACATTTCAGTCCCCTGTATAATTTTTTTTAAATCATTTTATTTTTCATTACAAAAGTAATACCTGATCAAGGTAAAAATAAATCAAAAGAGCCACAATTTTTAAAAAACTGCTCCCAATTAAAATATCATTTTTTTAAAAAAAAAGAGTACATATATCCTACAATTTTAGGGGCTTAAGGACCCTCTGAAGTGCGTCTATAAGCCTCTTACTGTCTGTGGACCCGAGTTCAGGAACTCAAGGTAAAAGGATGCCAGAAGAGATCAGAAGAGAGACAACCCTCAATGGAAACAGATCTAAAGATTGAACTGTTAATATAACCTATATATTCTGCATTTGTTGCCTTGACCATAATAAGCTTAAATAAACATGGCTGCATCACCTTAAAAAAAAAATCAAAAGGAGAATAAAAATCACTCTATCCCCAAGTAACAAAGAAACAGTCACAGTAACAACGTGCTGGTGTGTTCCTGCCAGGTTGCTTTTCTAAGTGTACGTTTTAAGGTATTTATTTTCATAATTATGACCATGGTATGTATTCAATTTTATTTCCTCACTTTCATACTTACCACTATAAGTGTTTTTTTCCTTCATAAACATCATGCTTAATGTGGACATAAAATTCCATCATATACCTCAATCATATTTTATTGCTATAGACACCTATTGTTGGAAGTTTAAGTAATTTTCAATGTGTTCTTATAAGTAGTGGGGCTTAGAATAAAGATTTGGATTATGGCTTTTTTTATATTTTGTATTTTTCCCTTAGGACAGATTATCAGAAGTGGAATTTGAGGATGAAAGGGTAGGAACGTTTTTAAGAGTCATCATACATACTGTCAAACTGCTTTTGAGAACAGCGGGACCATTTCATATGGCCACCAGCCTAGAGAAGTGTCTGCTCTGCCACGGCCTCATCATCATTGTGTGTTTCCTCTTCTTTAATCTTTACAAGTTTGTTGGCAAAAATTGCCAATTTACTTCCCATAGTCCTATTTTAATCCCTTGAACCTTGATTCCCAGAGATGTCAGTAAGACCTTCCAAACCAACATCACATATGTGTAGAAAATGGGCTAAACCATTTTATAAACGTTCATAAAAGCAGTTGTATTCTTTCAAAATTCATCATCATATGAATATTCTCATATTTTAATGCAGATTTTCTCAACCTTGGCACTATTGACATTTTGGGCTGATTAATCCTTTGTTGTGGGGGCTGTCCTGTGTGCCGTAGGATGTTAAGCAGCATCCCTGGCCTCGACCCACTAGACGCCAGTAGCTCCCTCTTATGCTATTGTGACAAACAAAAAGAGCTCCCAACATTGCCAAATGTCCTCTAGCAGGGGAGATAGGCCCTAACTGAGAACAAATGTCCCCTGGGAAGAAAACTGCCTCTGACTAATGAAAAATACATAGCTCTATTAGCTCAGGTTTCCATCCCAATGTTAAACTTTTATTGTTTAGTATCTTGGACCTGATAAGACCTACCCAACACCTCTTCTTGCCTTCTTCCTTGCCAACAAAACCACAAATTTGTTCAGCTTTCCCCCTCCCATGGACGCAGGGGATGAATTATGCTCAATTATGCCTTGTCTAAGCCAGGCCTCACAGTCCTGTTTCCCTTATCAATGACTGGTTTTGGTGTGGGTGTGGAACTCAGTCATGGCCAACGAGACCCAAGCAGACATCTGCTGACAGACTTCTAGGAAAGATTACCTTACTAAAAAGAAGCTCATAGGACAAAAAGGCCTTCTCCATCAGTAGATGTTGTCATGTCTCTGTTACCTGGAACTGCTGCAGCCACCTTGGAACTCTGAGAGGAGAAAGCATTGCTACACTGAGGACTAAGAAGATGGAAAGTACTTGCCCTGTGATGATATCCTTGGGACACTGAATTACCCAGCCTTGGAGAGGTTCTACCTCCCAACTTCTTACGTGAGATAACACATCATTAAACCGTTAAACTACTTTTGTTGTTGTTGTGTCTCCCACTATTTGCATCCTAACTGGTTTTCTGGGAGCCCCACACACAGTGCCTAAGAGATGTAGTGAACTCAGGTCCACTCTGGGCCAATTTCAACATCCAGCTCTCAGCAATAGGCAGCCCATGCCCACAAGGACCATCTCCAAGCAGAGATGTGGCTCCAGAGAGGTCCAGTCAGTTGAAGAAGGAGCTCACCCAACAGGCAGGGGCATCCAGAGAGCCTATTCTGGCCCTAAAGAACCAGGCAAGCAGGTCCAGAAAGGCAGAGCTGTGAGGGGATGGAAGCTGCTCTTCAGGGGCCAGGAGCTCAGGGAAGCAGATGAATTCCAAGTCCACCACAGAAGGTAGAATAAGCTCTTGATACACACAATGGCTGGCTCTGTTTTCAGTGGCTCAGAGTGGGCAGGACTGAGCCTGGAGGTCTTCAGTACTAGTGGTTAGGGGGAGCTAGAACGGGTAGGGGCTCATGGAGCTAGTGTCTTGCTGGGAGGAGAGAACTATAGTAGAAGAGAAGGAACTGGAGTTTCAAGAGAGATTTTGAACCCATGTCTGACAGGGGTGGAGGGCTGAGGAAATAGACAGGAAGATGGGGAGAAAGGCAGGTGAGTGGAGGAAGTGATGAAAAGGATGGATGTGTGGGTGGGTGAGTGAGTGAGTGAATAGGAGAGATGAATGGAGGGGCAATGGGTAACTAGATAGATGAACAAACAAATAATAACAACCCTTCCGGTTTTTGCTTTGCTCATAGAAAGCCATGTTCTTAAAGTGGGAAGGAGGCTCTGGAAATCTCACCAGGCCACATTCCCTTTTAAAGTGCGGCTCCACTTCATGAGCAACCCAAAATTAGACCTCAGGAGGATGCCCAGGGTATCCCAACTGTCTACTACATAAAACTTGTAAATGTCATCAAAAAAAAAAAAAAAAGATACTTTCTGCAAGTCAGTTATGTAACCGAGAATTGCAAATGAATTCCCAAACTGATACATGACTGCACTCATAAATCTAACATCATCACCAAAAAAGAGGTTTGGTCTGTATTGAATCCAAGATGGCTGCACTTATTAAAATTAAAAGAACGGCAAAGATGAAATCAATGCATGTCTTTTTCCATGGGAAGGCAGTTTGACTGACACCTGAGTTGTCTCTTAATCCCAGCTCTTTGCCCTTGAAGGTAGCAGCTACTTCTAATTTGCTTACAGTGTTTTAATTTGCTTGTACATCCTTCAGTTGGCAATACTGAAATGTCCTTTCCACTTTGGTAGGTGGGCTTTCGGTGCAGTTTCCTCTCACATCTGTGTGACCTCTGCCCTGATGTTTTCCCTACTTGCCCCACTGGGGCTCCCTCCTTTGGGTTCCACTGCACCCCACATGGGCTTCCATGACCTCACACCCATCAGAATTGACTTGTCTCTCAATTTATCAGGAGTCACGTCAGGTTATTCCTGACTCAGTATCTAGCACAAAAATGTTGGTTTAATAAATAAATTAGCTGGAACTTATAAGAGCAAGTTTTATTAAAACAGGCTTTTCAAACTGCATTGTATGTATATTTTACTCAAATAAAAAGTTTAATAACATATTTAAATGAAACACAGCATTATTTTAAAGATAGCTATAAGGCAATTTTTCCACATACTTTTAAATTAGCTCTCCTGTTGTCGATAATTTCCACAATCAAATAATTCAGAGAAAAAGGTTAACAAATACTGGGCTGGGCTGCTGAGACAGGCTGTTGGCTGTCATTCTCTGGAGGCCTTTAAAAATTGACTAGGATTAAAATATATGATTCAATAGCTTTCTCAATTATAAAAAACAACCAGCCGAAAAGGCTAAGGAAGGAAATATTCGACTCGCAATAGCAGCAAATACACACTCACACAGAGAAACAGATTTAAGAAATGTGTAGAATTTAGATCTAGAAAACTTTAAAGCTGTGAGACATAAACTAGTAAACGAGAAGACTTACTGTGTTTCGCAATGGGACACAATATGTAAATTCTCTCAAAATTAATGTATAAATGCAAGCAATCCCTATACAAACATCAACAGGATTTTTTTAGAACATGCTGATTCTAATATTCACATAGAAAAATAAATAGGCGAAAATCCAGGGACTATTTTGTAAAACAAATGTAGTAAGAGGGACTAGCCCTCTCACATATCAAGGCTTATTATAAAGTCATAATAAGTAATAGCTTGGTTCTAGACATGAAATAGGTGATTAGAACACAACAGAGAGTCCTAATTGCTAAGTTCATGGTAAAGGTGGCATTTCAATTCTGTGGGGAATGGCTGAATTATTCAATAAACGGTATAGGGCAATTGGCTAACCATTTGAAAAGGAATAAAGTTGGATCTCCACTTCACTCTTTATATCAAAATTAATTCCAGATAGAGTAACAATTTAGGTGTAAAAATAAAACTATAAAAGTATTAGAAGAATCGGTGAATTTATTTATATTTATTTTATATATTATATTAATTTATAATTTTGGAGAAGGGTAAAGGCCTTTCTAAGCTGCTATTTGCCTAATGTATTAGTTTACTATGGTTCCTGTAACAAAATTACCACAAACTTCATGGCTTAAAACAACACAAACGTATGATCTCACAGTTCTGGAGTCAGAAGACCTGATATCAAGGTGTCGGCAGGGCTGCATTCCCGAGGCAGGCTCTAGGGGAGAAGTTGATTCTTTGCCTTTTCCAGCTTCTAGAGGCCACCTGCATTCCTTGGCCTGTGGCCCCTTCATTGCATCACTCCCATCTCTACTTCTGTAATCACATCTCCTACTCTGCCTCTGACCCTTTTGCCTCCTTCTTATAAGGACCGTTGTTGATTACATGGGGCCCACCTGAACAAACCAGGCTAATGACCCAGCTTAAGCTCCTTAACTTAATCACATCTGCAACGGCCCTTTTGCCATGGAACGTAATATATTCTCAGATTTTGGGGATTAGGATGTGGACATCTTGAGTGGTGGGATTATTCTGTCTACCACAACTACCCAACAGCTATTCCTTCCTTCCTTCTTGACAAGACCCCAATTGTGTTCTCACAGCCACTACTCCCCTATGCAGTCTAGGTAACTTGGGGAAAGCTGACCACATGCCCAGCTCCACTCGTGATGGATCTTGATCAGTCTAGGCCATTTGATGCATAGATTCCTCTAGTGATGGTTATTGATCCACAACGGTCATGGGATCAAAACTGGTCCAATCAAAAAAGTGGGGAACTGGGACTGGCCTGGTAGCGTAGTGGTTAAGTTCGTATGCTCCACTTCAGCGGCCGAGGGTTTGTAGGTTCCGATCCCAGGTATGGAACTATACACCACTCATCAAGCCATGCTGTGGTGGCATCCCACATACAAAATACAAGAAGACTGGCACAGATGTTAGCTCAGGGACAATCTTCTTCAAGCAAAAAGAGGAAGATTGGCAACAGATGTTAGCTCAGGGACAATCTTCCTCACTCCCCACCCCCCAAAAATGTGGGGAAGTAATACTCCATAGTAGACACAGAAGTTTTACTCTCTCTTTCTCATTGGATATGAACAAGGGAGTGTGTCTCTCCAGTTGCTGCTAGCTGTTGTTATGACAAGGGAAGCCAGCCTCAGGATGTCCACAGGACAGATGTCAGAGTAGGAACAGAAAGGATTTCAGGTCCTAACGATATCATTGAGCTGTTCAATCAATCTACCCTAAAGTCTTCCTTACTTTTGGATTTTCTCTTAAAGAAGATAATAAATTTCCTAATTCTTTAAACCATGTTGGGGTAGGTTTTCTGTTAACTTCCCTAAGAGCATCTTAACTGGTAAACAACCAGCACATAAAACTGAGAAGCCATTAAGAAGAATATGGATATATTCCAATACATTTTAACTTCAGTAAAATTTAAAGTTCTACGTGAAAAAAGTACAACAATGTCAGAAAACAAATAATAAACTGGAAAAAATTTCTTGATTTAACCAAAGCTTGTATAAATCTTAAGAAAAGAGTGTAGGAGCCCACAGAAACATGGGCAAAGGACTCGCACAGTTTACAGAAAAATAAATGCAAGCAGCCAATAATCAAATCAAAGGATGCTCAAATTCACTCAAAGTTTTAAAAAGAGAATCTGAATAAGTAAATTACATTTTTTACATGTCACGTGAGCAAGAGGAAACAGTTTCACGAGGTTGCTGGTCCAGGTATGGGGAAGGAGGCCCCTCCAGCACCGCAGATGGAGGCATACCCATCAGCACCTTTCAGGGGGACACCAAGGCAAACCTCCCACAACTTTCAACACATGTGACCTCTGACCCAGCATTTCCACTGCAGGAATTTATGATATGGGTGCCAAGATGTAGGCAAGGATGCTTACTGCAGTATTATTTGTAACGGAAAAAAATAAAGGAAACAACCAGAATGTCCAAGGAGAACTATATAACGAATTATCAGACATTAATACGATGAAGTGTTCTGCAGCCATTTAACAGACTGAGTTAGAACTACATGTGCAGAATGGAAGGGTCTCCAAGATTTGTTGGCATAATTAGTCTAATGTAGTAATATTAGTATAATTAAAAGAAAAAAATAATGGTATATATAATATGAGCCTTTATATGTAAGACTATTTTGAAAACTAGATAGGTATCGAAAATGTGTGTACATATATATATACTTATATATATAGCTACACAATATGGTGGTCTAGGTACAAATTTTGTTTTCACATAAGAAACTCTTAATAGGTTCAGGAGAGAAACTTATTTTTCATTTCATACCTCTCCGTATTGTTTAAATTGCCATTTCTTGCATGTGTTTTTAAGCTGCTCACATTTTGGAACAATTCAACATTTTTTAAAATATACATCAATGCATTAAAGAAAACAAACAGAAGTTATTTTGACAATTAATTGGCTTGAGAGCTATCTGGATGGTTGCCTGGAAAGCAGCCTATTCAGTGGGGTATTCAAGGTCCATCACTATCAGGCCACAACTTCTGTTTTAGTTTATTCATTTATTTGTTAATTCAGCAAATATTTGCTGAAGGCCCACTACGTTTGTTTCTAACTCTACATGAGAGGGTCTACAGAGACAAAGATAAGAAGACGTGGACATTGCCCTCAAGTTGCTCATGTACACTTGTGCCAACAAGTAGCTACGGTCGGGCGCACTGTGCATGATGCTATCATGGAGGAAAGGGCCAGGTGTGGTAGTTCCCAAGGCAAGAGCGCCTGCTCCCCTTGGGTGATTCATGAAAAGCTTCACAGCCACTTGAACAGAACCTTGGCAAGTTTTGAGGTAGAAAGGCCATTCCAAGCTGAGGGAACAACATATGCCAACGTGAGATGTGGAAGAGAATGGTGTGTTTGCAAATCTTTAGGTCATTTGGCATGTCCTGTGCATGGAGCGAGGGTCAGGGAATATTCAGAAAATGAGCCTGGGAAGGTGGAAAGATGTAGATCATGGATTATCTTGTTTATCCTAATGACGATGGGGAGCCAATGAAGGAGGTGATGTACCATCATGTATGATCCTGTGTGTGTTTCAGGGAGAAAACTCCAACAGCAACGAGGTCAGATTTAGTAGTTATCTAAGAGTTTGCAGAAAATAGTAATTAATAGCATGGAATGCCTGGGTTTGAATTCTGGTTCTACTACTTATTAATTGTGTGATTTGGGGAAAATTACTTAACATCAATGTGCCTCATAGAGTTTTCTCACAGAGTCGACGTCCAATAGTTCCCAAATGCTCTAGGTATCTCACTTTCTCCAGGGCTCAGACACCCTGGTACGTGGTCAGAGTTTCCCTTGGGAAAAGCTGAGATGAAGACTTGCAGTACCTTCGTGTGTCAGTAGGATAAAAATTTCCTTAAGGGGACCTGATCTCTCCTACATTCAAGGGGCTGTGGGCCTATGAACTGACGCAGGTCTGGAACAGGGCGAGGGGGCATGACTCAAATAGGTTGATGCCAGTGGGTCTCTGTTCATGAGACCTAGAGTGTTGTTTCTTTTGTTTTCTTTTCTTATAGAGATCCAACAGGACTTTGTGGACTGCCCATCGCTTTCTATTCAAGGGACCCCGTCATCAATCAGACACTTCCAGAAATCCCTGCAAATGAGACCAGTGGTTACCATTCCATGACCATGAATACCACAAGCCAAGTAAAAAGACCAACTGGAAAAATAGTTTTTTACTTATATTACAAAGGATTAATGTCTTTACTATATAAAGAATTTCTATATGAAGTTATATCCTAGTTATGGCTCATAATATTTTTACAATTTTTCTTCCAAAAATCAGGATTCAAATAAGGATTTAAATAGTGCAATTAGTTAATATGTCTTTTAGGTTTGGGGTTCTCTTTTTTTTTTTTTTGAGGAAGATTAGCCCTGAGCTAACTACTGCCAATTCTCCTCTTTTTGCTGAGGAAGAGTGGCCCTGAGCTAACATCCATGCCCATCTTCCTCTACTTTATACGTGGGACGCCTACCACAGCATGGCTTTTGCCAGGCGGTGCCATGTCGCAACCGGGATCCGAACCAGTGAACCCTGGGCCACCAAGAAGCAGACCATGCGAACTTAACCGCTGCGCCACCGGGCCAGCCCCAGGTTTGGGGTTCTCTTAATCTGCAATTTCACATACACCAATAAACACAGATACACACTCCTTTACTTGGCTAAGAAGAAGTTCTGTCTCATTCATAATAACGAAAACTATACTGAGATACCATTTCTTACCAAATAGATTGCCAAAAGAAAAATTTAACAATATATCCTGTTGGTGGAGCTATGGGGAAATAGCATTCTCATTGCTGGTGGGAGGCCCAAATGGTACAACTTTAAAGAGGGAAATTTGGTCATATCTAGCAAAATTATTTACACATTTACCCTTTATCTAGAATCCCACTTCTGAGAATCTATACCCTGGAAAATATTCCAAAAGCTATATGCAGGAGCTATTCATTGAAATGCTAACATGCAACAGCAAAAGATCGTAAACAACACAGATGCTCATTAACAAAGGACCTGTTGAATGAACTATGATACGTCCATACAATGAAGTATTATGCAGCAGAAAAAAAAGGATGAGGAATATTTCTATTTGCAGCTATGGAGTAACCTCTAGGATATAATGTTAGGTGAAAAGAGCAAGGCGGGAAAAAGTACATATAGTATTTATCTAAAGTATATATAGTATTACCTAAGAAAGGGTGAAAGAGACGAATATGTGGATATATTTGTTTATATAAAAAGTAAAAAGGAGGGAAGGATAAGCCATAAAATAGAAGCAGCAATATTTCATGATATATCTTTATATCAGTTTAGCCATCAGTGATCATTAACTCAATGTTGGCAACTGCCAGTATATTTAACTGAAATTTCAAATAGCCCATAACTGCTTTCAGTATGGGCTCACGCGACCTAGAACCAACCAGCCAAGGAGCTAACTGCCCGCCTCCCCGCAGCAACAGCCAAGGAACTGCTTGTTGTTGTGAAGACAATTTAGATGGCTGTTTTTTCCGGGCCCAGGCTTTTGTATCTGTTTCAGAAATGTGACAGGTGCAATTTTTTCCAAGGCAAGAGGAAGAGATGGCTTTGACCTCTAGTGCCTGTTGAAGCATCTATGGAAGGGTGACTTGTCATTTTTATTGCATAAGTGAGGGTGCTCCCACGGCAAAGTGAAAGGGGCGATAAATAAGATTCTTGGAGGCCGCTAAATGGCACTTAGCAGGAGGGAGGCCTGAGTGACAACCGCATGCTGCTCAGGGATCACAACAACCTGCTTCTTCCGTTCCACAGCACTCTACACTGGCACACCGATCGCAGTGTTTGAGTTCATTTTCTCTCTCTGCTCCAGAGGGTTTACCTGATTTAAGGGGGTAAAAATAGTCAAGGAGGCTTAATACAAATGGGAATAAAAGATAATTGGGAAAAGGTGGACAAAACATGGATCAGCCTCTTTTGGCCAATTCAGGACATAATCCAGGTATAAAGATAATGTAATTTTAATTCAGTTTATCTTGTCTCAGACGCAGTGCAAGTCTGACTTCAGCTTGGGCATCCTATCCTCTCCTTGAGGTTCAAAGGGAATGTGACTGGAACCTCCGTTAGAAATACAGTGGGAACCCCAGCACCACCCATCTTTTTGATTGTCAGGGGGCTGGCTTCTCTTTCTCCCAGTCCCCTCTAGCTCCACATTCCTGAATTCAGTGGCCTCATTCCGTTTAGGGATCAGCTCACTGTCCTGATGTGCTGTCCTACTTCTGCAAACACTGCCAAGCGGTGGACACTGCCTGGACTCCTTTACTCGCCCAAGGACCACCTCTACTGGTGTCCAGGTGGCAAACTTGCCTGCAGCATTGGGAGGGGTGTGTTTCTTGAATTATCTTTAAGATCTTAAAGATAACTATCTTAAAGATAAATATCTTAGGGGCTGGCCCTGTGGCCCAGTGGTGAAGTTCGGCGCTCCACTTCGGTGGCCCAGGGTTTCACTGGTTCAGATCCTGTGTGTGGACATGGCACCACTCACCAAGCCATGCTGAGGCAGCGTCCCATATAGCACAATCAGAGAATCTACAACTAGAATATACATCTATACACTGGGGGGTTTTGGGGAGAAGAAGAAAGAAAAAGAAGACTGGCAACAGATGTTGGCTCAGGTGCCGATCTTTAGGGAAAAAAAGATAAATATCTTAACGAGAATTCAAGAAACTTCAGCCGTTCTCAGTGGTGTTTTATGGATAGCCATTCGTTATGTCATTTAGTTGCCATCTTTACACGCCAAGGTGGGTACTGCTTCCAACATCTGTCAGGTAAGGAATCTAAGGAATCTGCTAGGTAACTGTCCAAGGCTCCAGATGGTCTGGGGCAGACCGGGATGGGAATCCAGGCTTGGCTGACTGCACAGCTGGGGATCTTTCCCTGCATCATATTGTGTCCCCTGAACGTCTCAGGATTTCATGACATGCTCATTTTGTAAATAATTCATATACAAATTCTCCCCTGAGTCTAGCAACAGCCCCATGTAGGAGGATTAATATGCCCATTTTGCAGATAAGGAACTAAAGCTCTAGAGAGGTGAAAATTCAAGAACAGCAAGATAGTCAAATCAACCAAGCCATTCCAGCCTGTCCCTAGTCTGTCTGTCTGTCTGTCTCTCTTTCCCTCTGTCTGTCTCGACAAATAAACCAACAAACAAGACACACCTCCCGGACACAGGCAGCGCATTTCACATTGTTAGGTACTGCTAGTTATGCGTGAATTGTCTTTTTAATTTCCAAGCGCTTAACATCTTAAAAGATCTCTGGAAAAAAGGGGAGCCTAATCCCTAGGTCCTCCTTGGAAACTGAGTTCCCAGCAAGAACCACCACATTGGTGCATATTTGCATAAGAGCCTGCTGGGCTTCCTGGAAGAAATGCCTTTTCTCCTGGGGACTTCCCTTTGAGTCCGAAGACAGTGAACTGAAGGCTCTTCAAGGTCAATGTCCAAAGGTGGCTCCAGCCTTGAGCGAACAAGGATCTCACCCTAAGTCATCGGTTCTCAACAGGGGTTGATTGGAATCCCTTCCCGCCAATCTCCAAGAGAAATCTGGCAACATCTGGAGACATTTTTAGTTGTCACAACTGGTGAGGGCTACTGGCATCTAGTGAGTGGAGGCCAGGGATGCTGCTAAACATCATACAATGGACAGGAGAGCCCCTCACAATAAAGAATTATATGGTCCCAAATGTCAGTAGATGCTCTGCCCTAAGCCTAAGGTAATGCCTGGACTCCATCCTGGGCCCTGGTTGACTGTCAGCACAAAGCGAGCTCAGGATGGCAGCCCTCAAATGTTCTCTGACCTAAAAACCTCAGAAACAAGTAGCTTGTTCCCCTAGAGAAGGGACTGGAATGAAACTGAAAGCATGCAATTGCCTTTCAGGGCCCCTACTAGGACGGCTGAAAGCGGTAGGGGAGAGACGTCTCCCCACCTTCAGGAGAGGGAGCTAGGCAAGTGGCAGAACACCAGCAGTGGTGGGCAGAGGCGGCTGGGGAGCCCCTCCACCAAGGAGGACTGATGTGGAAGGCAATCTGAAGCAGCATGGAGGAGGTATGAAAAGCCAGCATATAAACAGGTGACCCAGCCAGGACCCGTAGAGAAAGAGAGGACAGAATTTGATAGAGTGGTTAACCAGGATCCCTTCTGCAACCTTCACTGTACTCCTGGTGTACCCTGGAGGCACAGGAATTTATTTCACTTTCTCCTTGCAGCAACCCTGAGGCAGGTAGATGAGGTGAACACTGTGTCTATCAGACAGACCAGAACAGAGAATCGTGGGGGAGGGGGGAGGGGTGCAGTTTAGAGGGTGATCTAGGCAGTAGCAAAGCTGGAACCAGAAAAGTCTTCTGATGCTGTTATGCACTGAACTGTATCTCCTCTGAAATTCACATGTTGAAGCCCTAACCACCAATGTGATTATATTTGGAGAGAGGGCCTTTAAAGAGTTAATTAAGGTTAAATGAGGTCATAAGAGTGGGACCCTGATGCAATAGGACTGGTGTCCTTATAAGAAAAGGAGGAGACACCAGAGATTTCTTTCTCTCTACATGTGCACAGAGGAACAGCTATGTGAGAACACAGAGAAAGAGCACTGTTGGCAAGCCAGGAAGAGCCCTGACCAGAAACCAACGCTGCCAGCACCTTGACCTTGAACTTCTAGCCTCCAGAACTGTAGGAAAACAAATTTCTGTTGTTTAAGTCCCCCAGGCTGTAGTATTTTGGTATGGCAGCCTGAGCTGACTGATGGTGACCCAGGCCACCAATGACCAACTGTAATGACTTTTTTTCAGGCCTTAACCCACCTTCCCCCTTTGCACCACCTGCCGCCAGTCAATGCTCCCTCTCAAAGGCTCTCCTCTCTTGGTTTCTGAAACACCATCTTCACCTGTATCTCCTGGTACCTCTCTGAAGGCTTTTTCTCAGGCTCTCTTTCATGGGCTACCAATCCCCAAGGTTCGTTTTTGACAGCCTTCTTTTTTCACTCTGCAAATTCCCTGTGGGAAAGCTGCCAAGAGATCTATTTCCATGAGGATCTGGTGCAGTCTCCTCCATATCAATGAGTGGAAGTACCCAGCACAGAATCAGCTTGTACTAAATATTTGCTGAGTGAATGAGTAAATGAACAAATAAACAAATTATCCCCTATGACTTGATAATTTCTAAAACTGATGCTCGAGTTGAGATATCTTTTCTGAGCTCCAGCTCTACTGTCTCAGTCAGGGACTGCCCACAATAATGCCGCATAACAAACTACCCCAAAACTCAATGACTTACAACAAGAAGCATTTATTCTCAAGTAGGTTAACTGTGGTTGAGCTGATCCAGGCTGAGCTTAGCTGAGTGGATCTGCCTTGCGTTTCAGGTTTCATATCATCTGGGCTTAGCTCTAGGCTGTGAGCTGGATTCAGGTCTGCGCTCTTAGGGCCAGGCTGCAGGGGCAGTGGCCATTTGGCACGTGCTTTTCTCATGGTGATCACCGAACCGCACAAGCACATTTAAGGCTTCTGCCTGTGTTCACATCCTCTAGCATTCCATAGACCAAAGCAAGTCTCAAGGAGAAGCCCATCACCAATGGGATGAGGAAGTAATCTCTGCTCATGGGATGGGGTAGGGAGTAGGGGTGAGTGACTCTTTGCTGAACAATAATGCAAACATCAAAACTAGCAAAACTATATAACCCATTGGCTACAAGACATCTCCCTCTTGAATGTCTCACAAACTCTTTAAATTCTCCATATTGTTTGCTGAGAACCTGGCACTCTGCCAACTCTCTCCTGTACAGTTGAGTCTTCTCATATCTTACATATCCTACAAGGAGAGGATCTTGCTGAATTTGGACAGAACACCTACTTCTAATTGCCAACACTCCTGAAATCGGAATCATCCACCTTTTAGAACTCCTCACTGCCCTGGCCCACACAGCTGAACAGATCTCCCACCGCAGACATGTGCCAATTCACTCCTGTGTCATCTGTGCTTTTTGGACACTGCATCCCCAGCTACTCTCAATGAGATGTTCATTTCCCAGCTCCCATTTGTTCAGCAGTAGTTCTTTCCCTGCCTGTCAACCAGCTACCCAGGGCCCATCATGCCCTGGGCTCCAGCTTGCCTAAGTCAGAGGAGAAGACTGGACACAGGACAGTCCTTTTGAACACTCACCTCCTACACTGGAAACAAGCTTCTCTATATCAGCTCTTCTCTGGGGAATGCACTTCAAGGACTCAACTATGAGCTACCTCTCCTGGAACTGATATTAGGACCCACCAAAGGGGAGAGAAGTCAGTGAATGAGTTACTGATTAGCTTTTGCTTTCCTGAGGCCTGGTTTAGATTACATTCAGAGTGGGCGCATGTGCGTACACACAAATATAACCCTATACTCAGTTCTAATCTCCTCCCCCATGTTTATTTAGGCTGTCACCAGACAATTTGATAGCCTTGCTCAGGACAAATGGGCCCTGCTCCAGGGGAATGAGGACAGGAATAGCAAGTCTGGACAGAAGCACTTTGGCAGCGTGAAGAGGAAAAGCTTCGCAAGATGAATGTTGCCAGTATTGCCAGCTCTGCCTGCTGTATTAATTTCTCCCTTAAAAGAAAGCTGACCCATTTTTTCCAGCCCACAGCCCTAATGGACTCTTATTCAGAGGCCATCCTTCTCCCACATAAAGAGCTGTATTGTGTTTAATGATAAGCCTTTTAATGGAATTTGCTATTTCTGGGTCTCTGGGAAAATGCCATTAATGAGCTCGCAAGTGCAAGGAAAAGCAGATGTTCGAGGGGCATGCTTCTCAAGGGCAGACTACCCTGGAAGAAAAGCAAACAAAAACCAGAAACAGGTGCTTTTTCACTTTCTTAAAACTGGTTTGGCTTAACCAAAACTATGATCTAGACAAACTTGTCTTCAAAATGCAACTATGTCATTCCTCATGCCACCTGCCTCCAACATCCTATCTGTGTGTTGCTTACTCTGCTATCACCCATGAATGCTTTTGTAATCCTAATCATAACAAAATCACCGGCAGAGTGCAAAACTAGACCCAGACATGTGGGTAAACTATGCAGGCTAACATCTGTCACTCCTTCAAACCCGTAATTGGTTGATGCCTATTTAAGAGACTGAACACAACATGAGGGGAAGGATGGAAGAGAACTGCTGAGGGAGATTAATCTTTCTTTTACTGCCTGGAGCAATTCAGCTCTGGCCCCAAACCTGCATATTTACTCAGCAAAACAGAAGCCTGGTGGTTAAGCAGCGGTGCCCTTCTTCACTAAGCAGTTTATTGCTCATCTCATTCCTCCACAAAGCCCTTTCAAGTCGCACCTCCAACTGGGAACGGCTGTTGAAGCACATGCAATACTTCTCTTAAGGGGGCTTCTGCCATTTTGGCATCCCTTGGCACATCCTGTGATGTGCTGGCACCCAGCAACGTGTTAGCATCTCTTATAGATGAGAGTTTGCTAGAGCACCCACCCTTTAATATGTCTCCTGCTGGTACCCTCTATGTCCTGGCACTAATGGAGGTACTAAAGATATATAAAAAAGGTATAAGATGAAGTCTTTGTCCTCAAAGTTTTAACAGTGCAGAGTAATCCAACTCACATTATTGAATATTATCAAAAGCAGGGCACTATGCTAGAAGCTGTTGGATGCTCAAAGTGAGGAAGGCAAAAGAGAGAGCCCTCATCACCCTAAAGGCTTCCTCAAACTGTGGTCTGTAGCATCACCTGAGCTTGTTTAAAATACAGATTCTAAAGCCTCACCCTTGACCAATTGAATGAGAAATGCTGCAGGTGGGCCCACTGGTGTTTAACACTAATGTTTGAGCAGCACTGGCCTAAAGAGCTTCTAGAGAGGCAGAGGAAATAAGGCAAACACACAGTCTCTCTGCTACCAGATGGGGTAAGCCCAGGGCCAGGTGACAGACGAGGACCTATCATATAGACCAGAGGCCAAGGACCTGTTGCAGTGGTTTCAGAGTCAGGCTGAAGGTAGTCACCAGAGGAGTTTTAAAAATGCATAGTTGCCTGAGCCCCATCCAAAGGTTTCAATTCACTGGTCTGAATTTTTGTTAAAAAAACGCTCCCTAGTTGATTCTGACAGTTATCAGAGGAAGCACCTCAGTAGGGGTCCGAGAGCGAAGAATCCTTCGGTGATGGTGAAGAGGATACTGTGAAAGAAAGCCAGGGGATTCGTTTCCTGTGGCTGCCATGACAAATCACACATTTTTATTCTCTCTCAGTCCTGGAGGTCAGAAGTTCAAAATCAAGGTGACTGCAGGACCATAGTCCCTCCTGAGGGTCGAGGGAGAATCTGTTCTTCACCTCTTCCAGCTTCTGGTGGCTCCAGGTGTTCCGTGGCTTGTGGCAGCCTAACTCCAGTCTCTGCCTCCATATTCACATGGCCTTCACCTCTACTGTATCTTCTCATTTTCTGTCTCAAATCTCCCTCTGCCTTTCTCTAATAAGGACACTTGTCATCGGATTCAGGGCCCACTCAGATAATACAAGACTACCTTATTTCAATATGCTTAACTTAATCTGCAAAGACCCTTTTTCAGAATAAGGTAGCATTCACAGGTTCCAGGCATTTGATATCTTTTAGGGGGACATTTTTTGGTTTACCACAGTTGCTATCAAGAGAAGATAGCATCTGCCAACCGCACAATTAGCACGAAGTAGTAAAAGACTGAACCATCTCATTTTTAACAAAATGAGAAACTGAAGTTCAAGGGGTAAAGCTATTATGGTAACTGTTCAGGATTCAGTAGGCGGGGCCACATCCCCTCAGGGAAATTTCACCCCCCATTCTGCCTCAGAAGGCTGGGAGCAATACTATTCCTGATGATGACATCAAAGCTTCACAAGTAGGTTTTCAAGGTTTGTGTTCTGAAGGTTCCACAGCTAAGAAAAAGGTTTCCTTAAGAGTACTAACACAACCAGTAAAAATTATGTTGGAGAGCTCAAGACTTCTTAGTGAAGAGGAAAAAACCCAGGTAACACAGTAGTTACGTTTAGCTCTATTTTTAAAAATTATATGTCACTCTGGCTGCTGTGCGGAGAAAGGATGGGAGGAAGGCTGGGGACAAGTTCAGAGACCAGAATGCATATGCAAAAGTGGAGGATCTTAGTGGGGTTCAAGACCCCCCAACTCAAGGCGTACTTCATACTGTTTTACAGCAAAAAGGTTTCTGTGAGATAGCTGTCTTTACACGATGAATCACAGCGTTAGGTTAAAAGATGCCAACAGACAGGGCTTGTTAAAACAGATCTGCAGTTTTCAAATCTAGCATCCTAAAGCAAACTGGTGTAGAACCGCTTAAGCATCTGTCCCCAAGCAAGCTCATGCAAGCAGGAGGGGATTGTCAGAGAAGCTAAGGCAGTCAGTGGGTGCAATAAAACTTCCACACCTCAAGCCGTGCAAACACAGAGCTCGAGCGGCAGCCTGTTGCTGAGGACTCCTGTGGCAACAGGCAGCCCTCCTGCTGCTGTAGGACACTGCTCTGGTCTCTCAGTCCCAGGAAAGGGCTGGGTTTGTTCCTGTTGCTGGTTTAGACGACTGGGCAGCAGTCTTCTTCTGCAGTTCCTCCAATTCAGGAAGGGAAGCGAAACTAACATCTATCATCTAGCTGGGCCCAGCCATGTAAGGATCGGGAGGAAGAGCATTCCCAGCTTAACCCCAAAATTGTTCGTTAGCTTTCCAGGTGTCTTCATGTTTATTCTCATTTAATTTTCATTTGTATTTATTGGTATAAATAAGAGTAAGAAGTATCCCTCTAGAAATAAACCACGTTTAAATTCATTTAAAAGATAACTTTGAGTAGAAATTATAATTCTTTTTTCTTAATATTTCTGACTTTATACTCAGGACCTATTCTCCATAACAACAACCCCTACCCCATCCCCACACACATCCAACAACATTGTCTCTGCTAACGTGCCTTAATAGACCTTGGTAAGGTTCTGGGACATGGGGAGACAGTTCCCTTGGTCTGGTTGTGCTACTGTGCTGGAAGTGGTGACTTTGACCTCCAGAACTTCCCGTGGAAGGATCAAAGGATCTACAGATAAGTACTACACAGCCATTTAAAGGTTCCCCAGTCTCAGGTTAAGATGTGTTCCCAAATTTCAGAATTAGTTTTTACTACAACACTTCACCAAATTCCTCAAAATTGGACTTATCCTAAGATCTGTATGCTGGATCTTTAGCAAAGCCCAATAAACAAAATCCTCTTCCCCACTGAACTAACTGAAATACAAGACCAAGGTGTAACGCTGTTTTGAGACCAAAATATCACATTACCAATAAGATTAATATCAGAGAGTGTGGCTTATACCACCGGCAAGCTGCGTTCCTGCTATCTACCCACCGAGTCACACGCTGGGCCAGGGCAGTTCTTCCTCCAAGCACGGCACCTACCCCTCTGCAGGCAGAGCAGAATGTTCGCTTCTATGAGCAGGTCACTCCAGGAGAAAGAAGGGAGGAAGAGGAAAGAGCTCTGCAGGCCCAGTTCCTGCTCTCACCCTCACTAATTAGAGATACATTTCCCCTTGCATGGGAAAAAGCAGTAAAGATGATCAAGAGAGGTTAACGGAAACATAAAGATGACCTGGGGAAGAAAGATCATCCAGCACACACACCCATCACTGGGTTCTGGATGTTCTGCTTCTGGCAATACATACTAATGTGACATTGGGCAAGAATGCTGATCCTCTCCTGAGTTTCAAATTTTCCCTCTCTCAATTAGAGACGGTGTCCCTCTCCTTGCCATGCAGAAGTGCTGTGCACACAAAGGACAAGTAAGTATTTCAAAGGCTTTGCAAGAACACAAACACTAAGGAATCATAAGGTATTACTGACGTGTAGAAGTTGCAGGCACTTGCTTCACCCTTAACTTTTGCAGGGTCTTCCCACAGACTGGCTAAGATCCTTTCCAAAGAGTGACTGAGAGGGTCCTGCAGGGTTATTTTACTCCTTGTACTTTTAGCTTGGCAGCTTCTGGCACTAAGAGGATGGCTCATTGCCTCCTGGGTACTTTTCCTCTAATTGCTCCAGATGAGAGGTAGTGCTGTGGGTATACGGTCACCATGCTTGTGGTCTGGGTTCTCAAGAGTCAGCCTTCAGTTAAAGGGATGGTTCATGGAGAGGGAACACACACTTTTCCTCTCATTTTCTTGTTCTAATTAAAAGGGTCTTCATTAAAATCTGCATTTGCAGCCAGACATTCTATCTGTCCTTGAAAGTTGGAATTGGGGAATCCCTGGGTCTGAGGGATGCCAACTCTTCTGGGTGCGAGGAAGAGGACTGCTGCAAGAGGAAAATCAGCTGGAGATTGCTGGGAGGCTGCAAAAGCAGAGAGAGGCCGGACAGGCCCAGGGACAGGACAGGCCCAGGCACAGCACTGGACAAACCTGCCTGATGCTCTAATCAGCTTCCCAAAGGCTTTAATGGGGAATGGCCTCGTAACCTCCCGGTGGTTCAAAGAACCCCTCTGTGCCCACTTTACTGTTTAAACCTGAGTTGCTCTCACCTGGTGGTTCTCAATCCTTCAAGAACATTAGGAGTTTTTGAGGGGCTTTGAGAACAGAGCAAAGCCTGTCACCTCTCTCTCCTCTTCTTCTAAGATGCTTTTTGTTTGTTTTTAACTTTGTATTTGGAAATAATTTCAAACTTAGGAAAAAACTGCCAGAAAAAGAACAGTACAAAGAACGTCCATATAACCTTTACCCAGATTCACCTATTCTTAACATTTTTGCCCCATTTCTTTTACCATTTGCTCTCTTTCTATATTTTGTTTTCTCTATTTTATTTATAAAATGAAGTGCTTTGACAGTAAAATATCATACTTCCTTCCTTAAAATTAAGACATATTTCAATGTGCATTTCCTCAGACTAAGGATAATTTCTTGCATAGCCACAGTATAGTTGTCAACTCCAGTAAACTTAACAGCGACACAAATACTTTTATCTTCTCTATCATCATATTCAATCTGTCAATGGACCCAACCATCTCCTTACAGCATTTTTTCTCTCCAGTGTAGGATCTGGTCCAGGATCACGCATTACAGTTAGTTGTCGTCTCACTGGTGTGCTTTTAAAAGCTCTCAGGTGGTTTGAATGTGCATCCTGGACTTTGGGCCACTGTGTCAATGAATATTTATTTACTACACTAACACATGTTGAGTGTCTGCCAGGTGCAAAGCATTGTAAATAAATTAAGGAATTTGTTTTAAGGGACAGACTATATAAAAATCAACTATCATATCAGATGGATAAATATCGTGAAAGAAATATTAACCAGATCTGTGGGAGGAAACTTTAATTAAATTTAACAAGCTTACTGAGGGTCTATTATGTGCCAGGCATTGCATGAACGTCTGCAGAAAAAGGTAAATAATAAAAAAATATACCTAAAACATTAATAATTAATTAACACATGATTAATTATAAAAGTGAAGTTTTTCAAAGATTTTTCTTGGGGGAAAAGAGACTGAAAAGTAGGACTCAACTCTTAGAGATGAAGACATTTCAGGAGAGGAATCATCGGGAGGCAAATGAGAGAGGGAGGTGTGTGCAAGTGGAGTGAGGAAGAACTGGACTTCACCGTGATTTCAGAAATGGGGGCATGGGGTTGTACCAGATTTTCCTGGAAAAGTAGGCTGGGAAAAGGAAGATGGCACAGTCACTTGGGAAAGTAGTTTAGCAGTTTCTTAAAAGTTAAACATGAAGTTACCATACAACCCAATAATTCCACTCCTGGGTATCTACCCAAGAGTAATGAAAATTTGTATCTACACAAACACTTGCACAGAAATGTAATGTTTGTAGCAGCATTATTCATAACAGCCCCAAAGTGGAAACAACCCAAATGTCTATCAATTGGTGAATGGATAATCAGAATGTGGGATAGCTATACAATGGGATACTAGGGAGCAATAAAAAGGAATGAATGAATGATACACGCTACAACACGAATGGACCTCAAAAACATTTGCTAAGACTTAGCAACTAAGTGAAAAAAACCAGATAGAAATTCCACATACTATATCATTTCATTGATGTGGAATGTCCGGAAAAGACAAATATATACTGACAGAAAGTAGATCAATGGTTGCCTGGCAATGAGGTGGGAACAGGGACTGACTACAAATGGGTGCAAAGGACAGATTTCTTCGGGGTGATAGAAGTGTCTTAAAACTGGATTGTGGTTATGGTGCAACAACTCTCCAAGTTTACTAAAAAGTGTTGAATTGTACACTGAAACAGGTGGATTTTATGATATGTAAGTTACAATTCAACAAAGCAGTAAAAATTAAGAAGTTATCAAAATTAGACAGAAAGGAAATAAGAACAGCAATCTTAGAAATAAAAAATATAATTATTGACATTCTAAAACTTAATAGATGAGAAAAACTGTGGACTGGACAAATTATTTACAGGATTGACAAACAGGAAGACAGGATTACGAAATTCACCAGGATGCAACACAGAGACAAAAATTTTTTTAAATAGTGTTTCAAGACATAAATGGAGAGGCTTCCTCACTCACCTGATGACAGTTCCAGAGAACAGAATGGAGCCAATGGCAGAGAAACAATATTTGATTACGAAATTATTGATATTGAATTAGAATTAGAGCACACGAGTCCTCAATAGAAAGTACACTAACATCTAGAGAGTTCTGGTGAAATTGCTGAACATCAAAATAAACAAACAAACACAAATCTTAAAAGCTATCAGGAGAAAAGGCAGATTATCTGCGAAAGAATGAAAATTAGACTGGCAGTAGAATTTTTACCAGCAACAACTGTACCAGAAGATGATGGAACACTAGCGTCATCTGTGCCAAGGGAAAAGAACTGTTCAATAGGATTTTAAACCCAAATAAATGATCATCCAACAGTGAGGGCAAAATAAAGACATTTTCAAATATACAAAGAATTCCCTCCCCCACCGAGACCCCTACAGAAAGAACTGTTAAAAGATGAACTTCAGCCAGAAGAAAACGAAACCAAAGGGAAGGCTTTGGAGTCAAGAAAAAAATAGCGAGTAGAAGGAATGGTGAAATGCCAGTACATTTAATTAACTCTTTTAATTTAAAAGAACAATTTTTAAATTAAAAACTTAAAAATCTATAGACAATGATGACAAGATGGGAAAGCGGAGAGCTGTTAAATGCGTAAAATACGCAAAGCTCTTTTGGAGGAAATAAGAATTACACGATAACTTCATTAGAAAAAATTATAGCTAAATATGATGTTGAAAACGAAAAGACAATTATGAGAAAAACAGAAATAAAGACTAAAGGCCTCAAACCATCAGTGGAAAATGAGGGAATAGAGAGCATTTTACTAATCCAATAGAAGGCAAGGATGGAGAAAAAGGAAGAATGAAAAAGGATGGTAAATAAAAAACACAATATGATAGAAGAATAAGCCCAAATACATTAGAAATCACAATAAATGCACGTGAATTAAATTCACTTGTCAGAGATACAACTAAAATAAAACTTACAAAAGATTAAATATAAAGAGATGGAAAATATGTAACATACAAACAGTAGCCAAAGGAAAGGTGGCACATCAATATAAACAATGTCTAACAATCAATTAGCATGAAAAATGGTAAAAAGAGGCACTACATAATAAGAATCAACTGAGATTTCTAATGCAGAATATACTTTGAGAAACGCTGCCAACTACGTGCTAGGGATCATGTCTGCCTTCTTCACTGTTGTATCTTCAGTATTTGGCACATAATAGGTGTGTCATAAATATTAATGAGTGGAATGATTACCACATTATATTGAAATGATCTGTTTATGTGTCTGCCATACACAGAGCCAGGGGTCCTGTCTTACTCAGTTTTATGCCATCAATAGACAGCACAGTGCCTGGCACATAGTAGGCACTCCATAAACTGAAACTGAACTCAGGGTTCATCTCTTATATAAAATCTCTCCTAACTGTTCTTACTCATAACGACTCATGCTTCGTCTCTACTTCTATAACACTCATAATTTGAAATACCCAATGTAGCAGCTGATTATGTAGCAGTCTTTAGTTTTCTCTCCAACCTTGTTTCTCCAAAAATATTTTAGATTCTTTGAATATAATGTCTTATATTACGCCTAGCGACTGAAATCAATACTTTTTTGGATCTATGTCACTATTTAGATGAATGTAGATTAGCTCAGTGGTGACAGAAGCACATGCCAAGGCCTGCAAGGAGTATTTCCATTCCCTTTTTCCCATCCTTAACTAAAGAGATCCCTGTTTGGAGACAGGCTTATGTTTAAAGAACGTGGAGAAGTTAATAGGAAGGGCTGGAGAAGGAAGCTAGAGTCCAGTGCCAAGGCTCTGTGCTCTCTTCCTTCTGGCAAAATAGGGAGGAAAATGCCTGTGATCCTACAAAAAAATGGGTATGGGGAATGGGAGGGCAATAGGAGGGAGAGTGAGGGAAGAGAGCACGTCCCATATGGTACTGGACAGAACCCGCACCTCACCTCCACTGGCAGGCGTGGTATCAGGAGTTTGTTATGAGACCAAAAGGAAATTCCAAGCCAAATTCACCCACTGGGAATTCTGTATAGAAGACAGAGACGGGTGTTGCTTCCCATCTACACACAAGGCACCAGAGGGGAGCCTAGGACAAGGAGCTCCTAATCGGGAAGCCGCAGAGGGATAACAAGGGCAGGGTGGCATCTTCTCGCTGGTCTTCATAAGCAAGATGCGGAGGTTCCACCAGGGGCGTGGGATGAGAGAGGGAGATGTGCTGGCTGACGTCCCAAGGTCCTCTGTAATCCCATAATTACATGGTGAATCCTGCACTTCCCTATTTATGCTCCTACACACGTCTGCAACCAGTTTGATAGGAAGTCCCCAGGGCTGCCTTCCAGGTTTAGTACGTGCCACGCAAGCTGCTGGCACTCAACAAATGACTCAAATATTTGTTGAATGAAGGAATAAATGAATCAAGTGTTTAAATAGAGCCCACATGACCTCCCAGGCTGGGAGTACGCGATGAATGAAATCACAACATTCCAGGGAGGATCACTGGAGCAGAGCCGGCGAAGGAAAACACACTCACACAAACACACCCCAGAACTGATTCAACTCCATTCACACTCCCACCCTGGGAGTACAGACCACCTGCTCAGCGCGCAGGCTGGAGGAGTTTCCTTGGCAAGGATCCTCTCTCTCAACTGTTTTAGGATGGTGCCTCCAGAAGGTCAAATCACCAAGATTTAGGATCGCTGCCCTTCCCGGCTGGCCTCTGAGACAAAGTTTCAGCCTGGATTCGGCCTGGGCTTCTCCTAGGCGCGTCCGCACTCCCTCCCCGGCCCGGAGCTTCCCGGGCGCGCAGCTGGCCGGCCGGCAGCGCCTCACCTTACCTTGGTGAGCTGAGCGATCTTCTTGCACATTTTCACGTGCATCTCAGGATCGCAGTCCATTCTCCAGCCCGCGCCACCGCGGGCATCAGCTTTGGAGCCCGAGCAAGTCCCGGGCGCGTGAATTTTGCTGTTGAGGGCAGAAGCCATCGCTAAAACGCGTCCAGCGCTCAAGGGCTCTCGCTCGAGTTCTCGCTGCCCACGGTGTGCACGTGAGTGCGCGCGGCCGTGTGAGCGTGTGGGCTGTCTCGGGAGAGGCGGCACTGCAGTCCCGCTGCCCGCACCGCCGCGTGGCCCCTGCTTCCCCGAGGTGTCCGCCTCCTGGCCTCCGCGCGCCCACCCTCCCTCCTCCGGCGCTCGCTCGTTGGTTCGCGGCTCTGCGGGCACCCGCACCCTGCGGCGAGGCGCCGAGGACCCGCACGTGCTGCTCGCGATTTGCGCGCCGCGTTCCGGCTCGTGCGGGTTTCGCCCGCAATGGTAAAGCTTCCGCTACGTGGAGCCGTTGGCCTTGGAGAGGTTTGCGCTGGCTGGGCGCGGTGTTTCGGACACGTGTGTGGCGCCAGGCTCCGGACTCAGGGGCGACGGACCCTGCCCGTGTTGGGCATCCCAGGCCGAGGAGGAAGAAACAGCCTCGGCCTCGGGCAGCTGGGGCGCGCGGTCTGGGGAGGGGGGCCCCTGGTGATGTACTTCGGGGCGAGCGGGTGGCGACGAACCGGGCACCTTGACCGCCGCACTCAGCCGGAGGCTCTGGAGCTTTGGAGCTCGGCGCTGAGGGCGAGATGCCAAGAGAAGGGCAGGGAGGTGAGAGCGAGTCGCGGGGACGCGAGGAGCTGCGGGGACTGGGGCGCACAGTGTGAGCCCCCACCGGGGCTGCAAATTGGATCACCCTTTCCCCCATTTTGGGGAGGAGCCCGGACGTTGCGGGAGGATTGCCAGAGATCACGGAACAAAGGGAAAAAGCCAAAGGGGCGGCCGAGGACCTGGTGACCGAAATCTGGGACGGGAAAGCGCGGAACGCGTAGTGCGGGAAGCAGTAGAGCGGTACTAGCGCAGAGAAAAAGTCATCAGAGAGGTAGAAAGGATGGTGGCGGGTGTGGGGAAGGAGGAAGCGAAGAGGAATGGAGAAGCCGAAAGTCTAAGTAAACCGAGCCCCGTGAAAGTGAAGTGAATCGTACATGTCCACCCTCCTGGCCACCAGCCGACTGGTTCCAGAATCCTGACAAATCTTTGGATTATGAGCTTATCTTTTTAGTTTGTCTGGTGAGTGGAGACGTTGGCAGGCCAAATTTCTATGTGGCTTGCTTTCTCTGGTTTCCAACAGTGGGCTTTTAGGAAAGTGATAGCACCTTGATCAGGTTTTCCCGAAGTGTGAGTAACAGCGTCATCATAAAAAGTAATTTGCACGGTTAAATATATTTTTTTTACAAACTGCATTATATCAAGAATTTTAATAATCTTATATATATGTATACTTTTTTTTTTGAGGAAGATTAACCCTAAGCTAACATCCGTGCCCATCTTCCTCTACTTTATATGTGGGACGCCTGCCACAGCATGGCTTAACAAGCGATGTGTAGGTTCACCCAGGGGATCCACGAAGCAGCAGACCCCAGCTCACCCAAGTGGAAGCGGGAACTTAACTGCTTTGCCACCAGGCCCGCCCAAGTGTTGTAATAATCTTGATAAATAAAGCAAGCAAGCTTCAGAGGGTCTCAGAAATCATAATCTCATCCCTCCACACTGCAGGTAACAATACCCAATTTTATAGATGAGGAAATAGATCCAGAAAATTTGTACCGAGTCAGGCAATTAAAAGCAACAGAGTTGTGTCTGAAGCTGAAATATTCCTATTCTAAATTCCTTACTTTCGCTGCAGTCCATTACACTACATAATAGCAAACCTGGGTTTTGGGTTCCTAGTTTATCATTTTAGGTGACTGCTAAATTACTGTTAATATTTTGAGAAGGTTCTTCTAGACATCGCTCTGTACACACCTAGAAGATGTTATGTACATATGTGTATTTTTAAAACATAAATGGAATACTATAATAATGTTTTTGAACTCTATTCAGTCAATATCCAATGGACATCTTTTTTTCTTGTCAATAAAGATCTACATTCCCATTTTTAACAGCTGGTATACCATTATATACAATAATAACATTTACTTTATCCTCTATTGAACAATTCTTTTAGTTTTTTGTATTTTAATCAAAATGTTTCACATATGTTTATAATGTATGTTTGCTGTATTACAAGAATGTTCAATTCTGTTCTAAAGGACAGGAAAAACAAAAATGAAATATGAAACTCATGTGCCATAGATTTCTTAAGATGTGTTAAGTACACATAGTATACTGTAAGCCATGATAAAGATAGAATGGAATATATGTAAAAAGGATAGAACAAATAAGAGTGTTACTAACAGATAGAAAAAAGATGGAAAGGCTAAGTTGTAAGGTAAAGATGATGCCACTTTTAGGCCAACAGCTACATCATCCCCAAAATTCATTGTTGACACACATTCTGGCCTCATGTATGTTCTGCCCCAGAATCACCGATGAAACACATGGCTCTCCAGCAGACCATTAACCAGGCAAACTTGCCCTTGCACATTTCTGAGAGCAAGCATGTATTGGCTCTAGGAACCCTCTATCTGCTGAGCCCCCTTGCTCAATTTCAACTGTGGTCCTGAGAACTGACCTATCAGAGGTGAAGGCTGGTGCAGCAGACAGGACATAACAACACAGCGTCACACAGGATTCAGGTAATGTGGTCCCCCTACCTCCCTGGTACCGTATTCTAAATGTCTTAACCTTCAGTATACTTT
Source organism: Equus quagga (assembly GCF_021613505.1). Classification (NCBI taxonomy): domain Eukaryota; kingdom Metazoa; phylum Chordata; class Mammalia; order Perissodactyla; family Equidae; genus Equus; species Equus quagga. The sequence goes on along the minus strand of NC_060269.1, from coordinate 141,825,368 downwards.
CCAACTGACTTCTATTTAAAAGTGATTCAATAAACCATGTGATTTGAGCATCTTAATTTGGGCTGTAAAGTTTCCTGTCCATGACATCTGGGATAGCCTGCCTAGTAATGTATTTGGACGTTACCGTTGCATCAAGATAACTTCCTACACGACATGGTACATGGCTCTTTGCACAGTTGTGCAGGTATTTCCATAGGAATAAATCTTAGAATAAACCAGTTTCAAGGAGTAAGCAGATTTTGAATGTTGATATATTTTACTATACTGTTCTCCAGAAATCATTCCAGTTTATACTCTCATTAATAGTGCACAAAAATGCATGTTTACTCATACCCTTGCCAAAACTAGCTGCTAATGATCTTCAAATATCTTTCACTTTAGTAGTGGAAGAGTGTCTCCCTCTATACCATTTGTTTGATTACTAGGGTTGCTCGAACACCTTTCCACAAATTGGTGAGTTGCTGGAATTAAACCTTTTGTGCATTGTTTTTGCCTGGCTTTCTACTTTATGTTGAAATAACTTTCTAGGCCCAACGTGAAGCTGCTCCTGCCTGGGGTTCCACATCAGCAAACGGAAACTTAGATAGCCTTTGTCGCTGTAAATGCTCCACTTGACCAGAAATGCAGTATATCCAGTCAGCCAACCCCCAAATGCCAAGCCAGCTCTGGGCTCTGTCCTTATTTCCTTGTCCCTTCTCACTCCAAACAAGGTTGACTATGTGCCCCAGCCAATCAGATATTTTCTATTTTTCTCTTCTGTGTTCTTTATTTTTTGCCCTATAAAAGCTTCCTGCCTTCCACCTCATTTTGCAGTTCTCTGAATGGAGACTGTCCACTTCATGAAGTGTTAAAGTTTGTTTGTATCACCGAAATGGTCATCTTTAATCTTTTTTAAACACATTACAAGATCTTTCTTTGTAGGGGCTTCTAGCACTTTGCCTGTCACATATTGCAAACATTTCCCTCAGCTAGTTATTTATTTTAGCTTTCTTATTCTCTATGAATATTTTGAATTTTTATGTAGGCAAATCTATTGATCTTTTCTCTTGCATTTTCTAGCTTTTGCATCATGCTTAGAAAGGCTGTCCCCATCTTAGATTAGTTTCTCCTAGCACTTTTCTGGTTTCATTTTTTTTTTTTTAATGTTTACATTTTTGATCTAGCTGGGATTTATGTTGAGATATGGAGTGAGGTTGGAATTCAGGCTTATGTTTTTCCAGGGGGCTAAGCAGTTGTCCCAAGACATATTGAATAATTCATATTTACCACACTGATAGCTAAGTGCTGCCTTAGCTGATTTCATCAGTAGAAATTTACGAAGGTAATCTTTTAGCCATTGCTTAATAATTTTCTTTCCTAGTCAGGTAAGTAGCATGGGTAACTCTCTTGTTACTGTTACTACTGATATACATCTATCACTCATCTAAAAGCAAGATCACGTTCTTGAGAGTTTCACTTAAGCCCTTTACCTGGAAGGCTATTTTCCCTACTCTGCCTTATTCGTACTCAATTTCCAGACTAGTTTGCATGTTCCCAAAATAGGCTCTCATGGCTTTGCATTTCTGTGTAGCGCCTATGTCATACTTTATTTTTAAGAGCTAAAGTTTTCTGTCAAGTATCCTTTTTTTGAGTGAAGAAGGCAAAAAATGAACACAGCTTAAACTGGCACTATGCCTTCATTGTAATCCTAATACACATTAACTAGTAGCAGGGTTTCATTAAAGGTGGCTTGGTATCAGGTCTCCCATCTCATCTCCATGGGGGGAAAATAAAAACAAAAACCCCTTGTCACAAAATGGCAACATCTGCCCTGAGATTACAGTATATCAATGTAACACCACGGAACATGACATTTTGGAATAAAATGTCTTGTGGCAAAATTATAGCCATATTATATTAAATATTAATGTGATCACCATGAGCTCCGCAAGTTGTTTTGGAAACAGTTTGTGGGCAGTGTGAGCCTAGGAACTCTAGCATTGATAGTCATTTTTTCATATTTCCACTTTAAAATTCTGTTAGTGGTGTGTTAGGTGTGAAACACAGGAATAAAAGAAGAGTTGAGTACATGGGCTAAGAACAGTTAATGGCACACGTAGTCTTTCCAATACCTGAAACATTTAACAACCAGTTTGCAAAGTATGATTGACTTTGCCTTGGAGTAAACAGGCAGGAAGTGAATCTGGCTGCTCAATACTGTTGCCTTTCTAATCTTTTTCTAGAGTTCAAAGGTAACTAAACAATAGAACTCTCCAACACTCAAAAAAGGAATGGACCTGAAGCTTTTTAAATTCTCTTAACGTAGCAGTAGAGTCCTCATTACTCAATGGAAACTCAAATGTTTTTAACTGAATTAAGTATTGGTAATACAGCTGACCTATGGTTGAATATTACAACATAGCTGTTTCTCAATTTACCTTTCTGTGATTGACCGCTGCTTTTTTTTTTTAATCATCTGTGATGTCTCTGCAATACTAATCCAAGTATCATCCAGAGTATTTATAAGAAGTTAGAACTTCTCAAATTTTGGTAAACATAAAAATTATCAGAAGCCTGATAAAAATGAATACTTAGTCTCCCCACATCAGACATTTTGATTTGTAGGTCTGGGTAAGGCATTTTAAACAGTCACGTCAGTGATGCTGTTGTGGATGGTACCAGACACCGCACTGAGAATTGCTTTAGGGGCACAAACAAGCCTTGTGGGTTGGCTCTGTCCTCCTGCTTTATAATGTCCTTCTCTCATCCTCTCTTCTATTCAAATCCTGTCAGACTTCACATCTCAACTCAAATCACACTTGGGAGGCAGCCCTGACCTGACTCCTCCGGAGATGCTCTCTCCGAGCTCCCATAGCACTTAGTATTAGTTAGCAGCAGACATCTCCCAATTTGACTCAGCAGCCCATCAACAGAAACATTTTGAGCAAATATTCCCAATAATGTACTTTTTAACCTACAAATCAGTATTGTACTGTGCTAATATTTTAGAGACACTACAAAATGTACACAAAAGAGAAAGTTAACTGATGAATTAAAGAAAAGACATAATTTTTGGTTAATCTGACAAAAATTTTGGAATATATTATTAATATATGATGATGCAGTATTATGGTTTTTTTTGTTGTTGTTGTTGAGGAAGACTTGCCTTGAGCTAACATCTGTGCCAATCTTCCTCTATTTCATATGTGGGTCATCACCACAGCATGGCTGCTGACAAGTGTAGGTCCACACCTGGGAACCAAACCCAGGCTGCCTAAGCAGAGTGCCCCGAACTTAACTACTAGGCCATGGGGCCGGCCCCCATATAGCATTTTAAATGAAGCAATATAATTGAATGTGCTTCAACATTTAAAAAAATCTTGATCTATCATTTTCGGACATTGTGATTCAGAGGTCTAGTTCTAAGTTCAGTTTATTTCAACCCTGATTTTAATGGCTATTATAACTGAAAACCTTTGAAACTCCATAGGCTCAAGGGAAGGATATCATTAAGGATACTCACTAAATTATGCTATCAATTTTGCAATGCCTCTCACCAATTTGCATAAAGGATTTTGTTGCAATTTTGCTAAAATTCAGTAAAGAAATCTTCCCTGATACCCGTCAATTCTCACAAGCTAATAATAAAATGTTGCATTTTAAAAAACATATTTTTAAATAGGGAACTGATATGGTACAATATTCAAAAGTGAAAAAGTGAAGTCTCCCTCTCATCTCTGTTTCTAATCACCGGTTCCACTCCTGTGGAACAAATTCTATTCCTATTATGAGCATATAAAGTATGTATATTATTTTCTGACCCATTTTACGCCTCCTACCATACTGAATGAGGAAAGACATGGTTTCCCTACAGCATATCCCCTCCACATTCCTCAGCCTTATTTGATCAGAATTCCAATAGTAGCCACTTAATGTTATAACTATGCAAATGTGGTTCATGGGCCAGAGAGAGCTCAAACTTACTCCTACTTTCTTATACTGCCCCCTCCCCTCCCCTCATTTTTTAGTCACTAACTGTTACGAATGCATTCAAATTTGTGTTGGCCTCAATATTCAGCAAGAATCTGCTCTTAGGCATTAGCTAGCCTGGCCCTTTGGGAGGCTGAATAGCTGACTGTCTCCTTAATATCATTTTTGGCAACCTTGAAATTGTACCAGATCAATGATAATGGTTCTGTTTTCAGACAAACATCATACATTCAGATTAACAATGTCTGCAATATTAAAAAGGCAAGCATATTAGATATGGTAATGCTAATTGCTAAAATAAACCCCACATATTCCAGTAGCTTAACAGAACAAGTTTAATTTTTTTGCTCACATTCAAGTCCGAGTTACTGGTCTTTGGATCCCTTCCTGTCTAAGATGAATCAATCATTGGCTCTTTCCACCTGTGCTCCACCATCCCCTAGGACCTCGTACTCTGCATTCAGCCAGCAAAAGGCAAAAAAGAACATAGAGAAGGTATACCCATTTCTATAATACTTTGGCTTGGAAGTGACCCACCAATTCTGTAGTCATTCCATTGGCAAGAATGGATTACAGGCACTGCCAAAGATATAGGGGGTCTGGGAAATATAATTCCTGACTGGGTAGCAATTTCTCGAAAGAACTCTACACTATGAAAAGGGGAGCACGCAATTTGATGAACATATAATTATCTACTGCAAATAATTCAGACATTGTTAATATCTGAATATTCACCTTTAAATAAAGATAAGCACTGGGATATAAATTGAAGTGAAAAATCTCACTTTAATGTAAGCTCCACGAAGGCAGGAATTTTTGTGTTTTGGTGATTGCTGAAGTCCTAGTGCTTAGAATAGTTCTTGGCACTCTCTAGGTGCTCAATAAGTATTTGTTGAATGACTGAATGAATGTGCTTTATGTGTTGAAATTCTATTAACAGGCCAAAATACTAATGTCTATGTGTTACAAAAGTAAAGTGCTGAAAATAATTGTGAAAACTATTAGTTCAGGTACAGAAATAGATACTGAGAACTTTATGGTAGGATAATAATAGGGAAACAAATGGATAATAGGAATATCAGGCTACATATCGTCTAGAAGAATAGCTTAAATGTATAAAAATATTTTAAATAACAGTACATGGCAGAATAATAGATTCAATTATTTATAATTGGTATACTACCACTCAAAATTTTAAACAAAGAACTGTATTAGATTTTTAGTTATTTTATGCCATTTAGATAATTAATTTTCAAGAAAAAGTCCAATTTGGGAATTCTTCAGTCTTTTGAGGATAACTTAAAAACAGAATGTCAACTTTCCTACCGCAAATTTCACAAAAAGGACAAACTCCAAAAACATATAAACCACATCTATGATAAGTCACCTTTATCTGGATAAAATAAAGAATATAAACAGTGTGAAGAAAAGGAGAAGTACTAGGGAAAAATGAGATAACTAAAATATTCTATTCTGTTCTATTCTCGGCAATCAAATTTGAAAGTAGTTGTAATAAGAATACTTTAATAAAGACAACTCCTCTTCTACATCATATCATAGACAAAATTAATTTGAGATGGATCACAGACTTAAATGTGAAAGCTAACACTATTAGGTTTCTAAAAAAAGAAAAACAACATAGAAGAATATCTTCGTAACATTCAGGTTGGCAAAGATTTGTTAAACTATACTATAATAGGAAAAAAATGATAAAATGGATTTTATCAAAATTAAAAACTTCTACTCATTAAAATACACTAAGAAGCAAAAAGGCAAGGCATAGACTGACAAATAATAGTTATATCTGAAAAACAACTTGCATAGAGTCTATAAAGAACTTCTACATATCAATAAGAAAAAGATAACATAATTTACAAGTGGGCAAAGACTTAAAGGAGCACCTTTGAAAGAGGTATCTGAATGGCCAAGAAACATATGTCAAGGTGCTCAATATTGCTAATCATGGAAATGTAAATTAAAGCCACCATGAGACAGCATTACACAACACCAGAATGGGTAAAATTAGAGACTAACAATAACAAGTGTTTGTAAAGATGTGGAGCAACTGAAACCTTCATACATTGCTGGTGGGAGTATAAAATGATACAATCACCTTGGAAAGTGTTTGGCAGTTTTACTATAACTAAACATACACCTACCCTACGACACAGCAATTCAGCTCCTAGGTATATAACAGGAGGAATGAGTGCACATACCCACAAAAAACACAGGTATAAGAATGTTTATTGCAGCTTTATTTGCAATAGACAAAAATTGGAAAGAACTCAAATGCTGTCAACAAGTGAATGGATAATTGAATTATGGCATATGCATACTATGGAATAGTCTATGATAACAAAGAAAATGAACTGATACATGCAAACACCTGGATGAACTGCACATATTACATTGATGAAAGAAGCCAAGCATGAGACGATCCATACTGCATGATACCATTCACGTGAAGTTGAGAACAAGCAAAACTAATTGACCTTCAGAAGAGAAGAGTGGTTATTTCTAGGGGAGGTATAGACTGGGAAAGGGTGCTAGGAAATCAGAAATTTTTTTGTACTTTAACTTGAGTGTATACATCTTGATATGAGTATATATGTATGCAAAAGATCATCAAGTACACCTATGATTAGTGCATTTCATGTATTTTACTCTATGTATGTCATCCCTTACTTGAAAAAAAGAGTGATGGACAAATTGGCCTGACATGGTTTACTCAATAGATTTGATAACAGAGAAAAAACATACCACCATACATAATTATTTGCAATTAAATCAAAATTTATTCTGAGATTATATAATATTAATATAAACAAAGTATAAAAAGAAACTCAACCGTAACTCATAGGAAAAAAATCTGAAGCATCATATGGAAATATATTATGGACCTGTCACTGGATAAAACTGTATCTTGATAGCAAAACCAGTATTGAAGATGAAAAACAATATGAAATTTCAAAATATTATTTTTAAAGTAGATGATTCCTTATGCTTTTGACTCTACCAAGGCTAAAATTTAAGTGAAAAGCTTGTTGAGATTACTGCTATAGACTATGCATGTTATTGAATAATATTTTTTCTGAAAAAATCTGCAGTGCACATCTTATTGAAACTGAGCATCTACTGCAGTTATGGAGTATAATGCCTGAAGGATCAATCTAATTGCTGGCAATACTACAATCTTACTAGATTTTTAACATCAAACTTCTAAAATCTGACTACTAAAATTGTAACAAAATAATTACATTTTAAGAGATAAAATTTCAGATTTTTGTGATACAAGGAAACTTATCTAAGAATGTATATTTCATGTACTTCTAATTGCTTCATTTTATCATTAACCTAGTTTCCCATGTACTTGTCTTTTTCCTTTTCCCTAATGTCCCAACATCTGTCTCATTCCTTTCTACATTTTCCATGTACTCAAATGCTTTGTTCCAAGTTTCCTAGAAATCTACTTCCTGAAACCCCCATCCTACTTACTTGACACAGTAGTCATCCTGGGACTTACTTTCATTGCATTCCTTTGTGAGATCTTATGTTTTCAGGATACCAAGCCTTCTTATTTAGATTACTCCTTTGTTTTGGTGTAGCACATCCTCCAGTAGCCTCCTAAGAAAGGGTACATGGTAAGATAAAATTTTGAGACCACGAAAGTCGAAACTTTATTTTAGCCCCATACTTGATTGGGTTGTCTGGGTACAGAATTCTAGTTTGGAAATAATTTTTCCTCTTGAATTTGAAGACTCGGCTTTCATAGTCTTCTAGCATCCAGTGCTGCTACTGAGAAGTCTAAATGCCATTCTTGGAAACATCTTTTTTATGTAACCCTTGTTTTTCCCCTTTGTAAACTTTCAGGATCTTCTTTAACTTTGACATCCTGAAATATCATGATCTACTTCTGTGTGTTTTTTAATTCATTGTACCAGTCACTCAATGGATCCTTTTAATTTAAAGACTCATGTCCTACATTTTTGGGAAAAGTTCTTTAATTTCATATTCTCTCCTCATCTTCTTTCTCTGTTCTCTCATTTTGGAGCTATTAACCAGATGTTGCATCCCATTTGATCTTCTAATTTTCTTTTTAGTTCTTTCCTATTTTCCTTCTCTACATTTTTGTTTTACTTTCTGAAATTTCTTCAACTTATCTCCCAACACATCTATTGAAGGTTTAACTTTGGTTCTCCTATTTTTCCAATATTCTTATTTTTTGATTGTTCATATTTTTATAGCATCCTGTTCTTATTTCATGGATGGAATATATTCTCCTATGTTTCTGAGAATATTGTAGCTTCTTTGGGGAGTTTTATGTTCCCTGCATTATTTCCAATTTTTTTCAGGTTCTTTTGTTTTGGTCTTCATCGTTCATTGATGAAGGTTATCAGATGTCTAGTGATCTTTGGCTATCAGTTTATGTGATTTCAAGTGACTGAAAGCAGGGCTTGTGGACTCTGAGTTTCACTGTAAAAAATACTCAGGTGGCAGGCTATTTTTTCAAAATTTTCATCTTTCTGGATGTGGTAGGCAGGGCTGGGTATAAGCCTGGCTGCCAGATTCTGTAGCTGGGTGGACAAGGTGCTTGAAGGCTCCTAATGTTCAGAGTACTGCCATTCTCCCAATCTTCCTGTTTTCAGTATAGCACCTCACTACCACCACTCTCCTCCACATCCCAGTTCTAAGTCTACCTCAGACTTTGGTTCAATTTCTCCAGAAAACAAACCTCTACTCTTTGGCTAGAAAAAGGTATAGTCATCTGGCTACAAACGGAGGGCAAAAATAAACTTTCAAATAATCCTCTTGTTTTCAACTTTGCTCCTCACCCTCACCTTTCAGGGTAACTTGTGCTTCAAGTCTTTGAGTCTTTTGGGTGTTTTGGAAGGAAAAGATAGGTGTTCCAAATTTGTGGACCTTTTCTGTGATGAAGAATGGCTGCTAGAACTGTTACCTATCAAGTATCAAAAAAATAAATAAATAAATAAAAGTAATACACTCAATCTTTCCCTTCATGGCAAAGGAGAGTGAGAAGTAACTTAAAACACACAAAACAACGAACCTAAACTACTTATTATTAAGAAAGCATTTAAAAAATTTGTATGTCTGGAAATGTTTTAATGGTTATATGATTATTTTAGCCAAATACAATGTGTCTCCTATAAAAACTCTCATTTCTGCAACTGGGCTTCCTCCTCCACCTCTCAACAACAGCTCTAACCTCGGGTCAACTACGTGTTAGCCTTCTTCTCCCCCCGTAAATATTTGGAGGTAAGAAAACAACACGTAATATAAAGAACCGGACTGTTCCCTGGGAAGAACAACATGACTACGACCCAAGCTTAATCAGTGCTACTATAAGGCTGCAAGATGAAACATGGCAAGCCAGTTAAATCTGAATTTCAGATAGATGATCACTTCTTTCTGGTATAAGTATGTCCCATATTTCACTGTTTATCTGAAATTCAGATTTACTTTGGCATCCTGTATTTTTATCTGCTAAATCTCACAACCCAATTACATTTAAAGAAACAGCACGTCATAACTAGAAAGACCAACATAAAAAAATTAGGTTTAAAGAAGGAAACTGGGATCTGGACCAAAGCATTCAAGCCACTGGCAAAGTCTACATAACTACCAAGCAGGTAGCCAGGCACCAATACCATATAACCCACTTTGTGATAAGTCCCCATGGAATGCATCGACTGTGGCCAACATTAATGCTTTCAATTAATATAGGAATTCAGTTTCTCCAGGTAGTGGGTGGCCCCTTATTTGTGTCACCATAGCTCTGCCACTCTATCAAGTCATTCTGGTTGCTCAGGGTGCAATCATAAAGCCAATCTAGGGTCTTTTTTGATGGAAGATGGCTATAGCCTTGGACTATTCCAATTGTTTGGGTATCTCCCAAAGGAAGATGCCCCTACTGGACCACTGCCTAATTAATACATTGTAAAACACTAGTTGATAGATTGGAGTGTCAAGTCCCACAGTTGACACTATGGATGGAAGGGTAGTATTAAGCATGGGCTTAGCAGTTAACCTAAACATATTAAGTTCCCCCAAATAAGACATTACCAGCTCCTCAATTTACAAACTGCAACATTTATTCCAAAACTGTTTCATATGGTTTCTGTTGAAGTCTAATTTGACACCACACACCAGCTTGGTTTCTATGTATACTAGGAACTCAGTTTTAATCTTGTTAAACTGACCAGGATCCTGAGTCTCCTAGATGCTAACTGATTATGTCCTATCCCAGGGAACAGGGCATCACTTCCCAAATGGTCCCAGGAATTTTCTTTTTTGTGTGTGAGGAAGATTGGCCCTGAGCTAACATCTGAGCCAATCTTCTTCTATTTTATGTGGGATGCTGCCACAGCATGGATTGACAAGTGGTGCTAGGGATCTGAACCTACGAAACTCGGGGTGCTGAAGCAGAGTGCATGAACTTAACCACTACGCCACTGGGCCAGCCTCCATCTCAGGAATTTTCATATCATGTGTCAGGGTCATCTATGTCTTCCCAAATAAATTGTCCAAACTCCAGTCAATTCACTCTTTTATAATCCAACCCTAAACTGTCACAAACATTTTAAACTGACTTCATGCTGTTTAGAAGCAACAACTCTGGTACTGTCTGTCTGCTGCATTATTTTAAATTATCTGTAAATCAGGCATTCCTTTCTTATCTCATTGAGAAGAGCTAGTCAATAGCTCTCACAGCTAACAGAAGCTGGGTAGCCAGCAAGTGTCAGGTCATGGTGGTGCCCTTACCCTTTCCTTTTCTTGGTCTCACTACCAAAACTTTTGTATAATCCCACTGCTGTTGCCAATTCAAAGGAAGAGCTTGAAAGATTGTATAAAATGATCAGACTCAAACATGTTCGCCATTAACTAACCTTTGTTTAAAATTGGCAAAGATATACCATGCAGATTATTCTTTTGGTAACAGCAAATTGACACAGAAGAAATACCTGGTGGTTAGCATCAGCTAGCGTAGCTCCCTCAATTTCCCTACGTCCAATGGATATGGCTCATTGGTGGACTCAAATACCGGCAGCTTGCACAAAGTTGTCTTACGAAGTCTGAGAAGTTATCTATACTTTCTGGGCTTTCCTATATACCCCAGCCATGTGAGCAAAACACTTCTGGGCCTCGGCTTTGTGTGCCATTCCCTTGTGAACTAGCACATCCAACTTAAATCTGTGTATAAAATGCCTATTTATTTTATCTATTCCCTTAGCTGACTACCCCTTGTTGGGTTTAATGTCAGAGTGTGCTCTCCATGTGAAATTCCACTAGTTTGATGGCTGCCCTATTTCCAAATATATAAGGGCACTGGGCTTATTCAATGTGACCCTAGAGAGCACAGATAGTATCGAGGGCCAAAAGCTTTGGGGTAATTTACATTGGTTCAGTATATCTTAAAACTAATTTCTTGTGTATACTATTTTATTTAATTTTGGAATCCCAATGTCTGGATTATAGTAGTCACTCCATAATGTTATTAGATGAATGACTAAACTTCTAACAGAGATATTTAAAACTAATGGGCTACTCCAAAAGACACTTGAGTTCTCTAGTACTGGAACCAAAAGCAGAAAATCATCTATTAGAAATGTAAGAGCCTTCATGTATCAGTAAGAAAATAACCCAAGTGACTTCTAAGGTCCTTAACTGCTTTAACAATCTACTCTAATATCAAAATACTGTTTTCATCATAGAGAAATTTTTTTAGATAGATGGTTGTCATAGGAGTCCCACCAGGATAATCCCCTAAAAGTGACCTAAAATCTGCCTTCCTCCTGCCATGTATTGATGTTTTCCTTTTCTGAGGAAGCTGATGGGTTTAAAAAACATGATTATGGTCTTCCAGGCTCAAGGTATCTGGGCTGCGTCAACAAAAAGAGGCTGCCTATCTGCACCAAGAGAACAATACCTTAGGTAACATTAATGTCTATTGGTTTAGAAATTGTTTCCCTTACTCCTTTGATAAATATTTCTCTAAACAGAAAATAAATTTGTCCTTCTTTATCCTAATTATGGTGAGTGCGTTTAACCAAAGGCCCACGTAGGGAGTACGACAGTGGTAAATCCACTCCTAACCCCACATCCATGGCACACAAATAGTAAAGGCTTAAAGGTTTATTCAGGTACCGATCATTTTGCGCAACCTGGAATTACTTAACATATACAAACAAATAGGTTCAAATCTGGGTCTTGACTGAATATTTGGCATTTTCTTCAATAATGTTTCTTTTCTAGAGCTGCTAAGGCTCCTCCTATCAGAGACACTGTATAGATACAGATACTATTATCTATGGATTCTATTCAGCACTTAATGAATATTGAATATACCTTGAGTAAAGCAAGATCTATTTCATTTGTTGAGAACAAATGACCATACTCTGTTCAGCACGTACAAAGCTGTTGGTTTATTCAGCTGCGAAGCTGGGGAAAGGGTTCCTTTTGGGGGGAATAGAAAAAATGTGCTCATGAGCAAGGCACTTTTATACCCCCCCCCACAGAAAAAGAAACATATTATGGTTACATAAACATCAACATATTTTAATTGTTAGACCTCCCCACATTGTCCCACCTCCCCCTTAAAAAAAGAAACAGGTTCTCGTAACATTTTAAAAACCAGTTTCACAGAACATCTACATAGGAACAGTTTCTGATACATTCAGTTACACTAACAGTATGATATGGTTTCAGTTGAGTAATTTTCCACTAACAAATATTTTTTTCTACCTACTACAATTCCCTCCTTTTTTCTTAAGACAACTAAAGCTCAGAAGAAATAACTCATTAAGTTATAAACATTCTTCTCTCTCTTTAAAGTTGCTAAACATTTATAAAATTTGTGATTCCGCTAACGCTTCGATTTTTTGATGCCACATTGTATACAGCACTTAACATGGAGAATAGGAAAAGGTTAAACTAAAACAAGGAAAAGGATATATTGTTCTATCTTTAACAATCTGTCTTCTGAGTCCCTTTAGATGTCAGTCAACCAGACTCACACACAGGCTTCACTCTTCATTGTATGTGTGTGAAAAGATTTAATGGTCTCATACATTTTATTTACTCACGTAAATAAACACAGCAAGACTCATTTACAAGGGTACATATTCTTTGTTTAGGTAGAAGGAAATCTAACGTTAATCTATGTAGAAACAATAACGCTAAAAAACTCTTTAACTTCAGATTGTATCAGGCTAAGATTTTCTGTAGTAAGGTTCTTTAAAGTTAGAAATGTTCCTGAAAAAGTTTGCAATGGATGTGGAAAGTGCATAAATGCTCTCTTAATCCTTCTCTGTTGGTCTTTTAGAATGTGTTTTATTTGCTCTTACCTAAAGTTTGGCTGCCAAGATGCAAGAAACATATTGCCTACAAAACAAGTGTCTGTTTAATCCCCAGGTACGATCTTATACGTCAATTTAGCTAGAGACCCCCGGGTGGCAGCCTATGATATAAATGTTTATACTGTAACTGCAGGTACCGTGATAGGTCTGGAGTAGTGTAGGCTAAGTTTGACACTATATTCCCTTCCCCAAAAACAGGAATCCCTAAAGGGTGTCATCTATAGGCCTGTCTATACAAAAGCTGGGAGATAAATCGATATTCCTGCCATTTTCTTTTGTCTAGTTATTCAATTTACTTCAACTACCTCCCTAGAAATGAATGTCAGAAAGGTATTACTAGGAGTAGCTAACGTCCCACTTTCCACAATGGCTGTTCTAAGGTTGGGTAACAAAAGGGGTAGTGGCCTACTTTTTCCGTCTCATTAATAATTAGACATTTAGTTAGAGTCCATTCAGAAAGGCGGAATTAACTGGGGGGAGAACTGAGTGTGGAGAATAGTCAACTTATCTTTTATGATATGGTCCCTTTGACTAATTCTCCATTGAAGTTCTCATTTTATTGACATGGTCTGTCAAAGGGAATGCTCACAATGCACATTTTCTGTAGAGAGTTATGGGACTCTTGGGTAAATATTCAGTACTTGGCAGTACTGCAGCCTGTCAGGACAGGGTATAGTTTGGTTGAGAAGCCATTAGTTTCTCAACTGCAGGCTGTGTAACTTTGTACTCCTGTAACAACATGACAGATATCAGAACAAATGGTGGATCTTTATAGTGATGCTGTTAGGAGTTTGTTAACTGCCTTTTGGAAGTCAGTGTAGGAGTAAGTAGTGTTGATGGGTTCAGTGCGGGTTGTTTCCTTAACTGTTTTAGTTAACCAGCCGCAGCAACAACCAGACACACATGAATTAGGGATCCGTTTTAGGTATTCAGGTATGGGAGTGGCTCTACTCAATGTTCGGCTTAACTGTTTGGTGGCAAATTGCAGTGCTCCATTTAGAGTGGCATGATCTCTAGAAAGCCGGCTGGGACTTATAAGGGGCTTTTGAAAAGGTGGGACTCCACAAGAAGCCAGAGGAGGCCACTCAGGAATTGGTTCCAGTTTTGGTACACAGTGGGAACAATGGGAGAGTCTTAGACCTATCTCTCGAAGTATATGGACCGGTGTGCTTAGATCCAAGAGTTTAGCATGATATAACCAGGAATTAGGATTTAAAGGTTTCCAAGTTGTAGAGTATTTTAAAAGGCACTTAACCTGCCAGGCAAGACTCTCAAGAGGCGTTAGGTTGGGCACCACAGGGTCCTCTTCTTCAGAGGAATCCCACTCTTCCCCAGAACTCTCATTGAGGTACTTAGCGTTCTCTTCTTCCTCACTTTCTGATTCTGATAAGGGGTCAGGAGAGGGATTTCTGGGACCCATCAGAAGAGAAGAGACAAAAGGAACCAGAAAAAGGCAACAATCTAAGCCAGCAAAACACTGGCTAACACTGGCAAATAAACAAAAGATGAAAAATCCTTTCAACAAGATTAATTTGTCTGTTTCTCAGTCCATTACACACACACACAGTATGCTTCTGGCTCGCACCACTGTGCAGTCCTTCAAGATTATGTTGTATATTCTTCACTTACAAAGAAGACATCTCAGTTCTCAGGACCAGTTCAGTGTGTAAAAGTGTCAGTCACTTACCAGCAGCACAGGACAGAAGCTCTCCTTCAAATCCTGGCTAACCAAGGAGAGACAGGGTGCTCATCTAGGCAAGCTGATTTTCTTAGCAGGGTCTCAAGTGGTCATGATATTGTGAAGAGACACTTTGTGTACTCTGTTTTGTTGGCAGGGATAGTATATCTACTTGGTGATAAAAAGAAACTCAGTGGTCGCCTTCGTTGTCCGCTGGTACGGCAACTTTTGTGCAGGGGGATGGTGGGATGAGTTGTCAAGGATATCTGGTGTGCACAGATCGGATGTTTTCCATAGGTGGTGCAAATGCCCTTGGAAATTGGTGACTTAGTTGTTGGACTATCTGGAAAGGTAGTCTTAACCTGTGAATGAGAAGACTAGAGACATGATATTAAAGCCTGAAAGCAGTGGGTAACATTATTGTCCAACTTTATAATAAAGAGTACACCAGAACATGGACGCTGAACAAGAAGCCTTCTTGGCTTTCCCATCTCTATCTCATAGGCTTAAGTAGACTTAGATTTTTCTATTGGGAATGGCTCCCACAATCACAAAATAGGGAAGGAGAGCCTGGGGCCATTTTAATCCTTCGTTGGTACATATCTGGGCCAGTTTCTTTTTTAGTTTGCAGTCCTAGCCCAGAAAATTACATGTGTAAAAGCAGATCCCTTATGCCTCAAACTTAAATAGAGAGCTACAACAGTCGTCTTGTCACCTTCAGATGTGCTTGTTGGGATCTAGATCAATTTCATTCAGACTAAATTCTCTGATTGTAATGCAATAAAAGTAATATGAAAGGTTGGTTAAAAGCAACCCTATGTTGGGAAACTAAATAACTCATGGATTAAAATGGAAGTCATAAAACATATTAAGAAATATTAAAAGTGAATAATAATATAAACTCTACAAGGCAAAATTTGTGGGACATGGCCAAATATGTACCTAAAAGAAATTTATAGCTTTGAATACATTGATAGGGAAAATGAGGAAGTTTAAATATCCACAAGTTCAGTATTCAATTCATGATAATGGAAAACAGCGAAAGCAAAATAAGCAAGAAGGAAATAATAAAAGCAGAAGCAAAATAGTACATGAAAGAACATTAGAGAAGACTGATAAAATTACAAGATGGTTTTCTGAAAATATAAATAAGAAAAACGAAACTGGTGAGACTTATTAAAAGATTTAAAAATAACAAAAAAGAGGGGCTAGCTCCATGGCTGAGTGGTTAAGTTTGTATGCTCTGCTCCAGCAGCCTGGGGTTCACAGGTTTGGATCCTGGGTGTGGACCTACACACCACTCATCAAGCCATGCTGTGGTAGCATCCCACATAGAACTAGAATGACCTATAACTAGGATATACAACTATGTACTGGGGCTTTGGGGAGAATAAAAAAAAAAAAAGAGGAAGATTGGCAACAGATGTTAGTTCAGGGCCAAACTCCCTCAAAAAATAAAAATAAAAATAACAAAAAAGAGGTTAAAAAAAACCATGACAAATATATGCTAAAATGTGAAAATCTAGATGATATGGCTAAATTCTAGAAGAATATAAAATAGTAAAATTCACACAGGAAGAAATAGATAACTTGGACTAGAATAGACCAGGAAGTATTAAAGAAACTGAAAAGGCAACAACCTTGTACAGCAGGCCCATATGGTTTTATAAGTGAGTTTCACCAAACTTCCAAGGGAACTAATACCTATTTTATATAACTTGTTCCAGAAAAAAGCAAAAAGCAAATAAAGTAAATAGCTCCTTTTATGAAGATAAAATATTAATTCCAAATCTAGAGATGAACCAAATAAGAAAAGTATAGGCTCTTTTCACTTACAAAAATTCCAAAGATTACCTAACAAAATCTAGTAGTTTTGTTAAAGAAAAAAAGAATATGTTATAATCATATAGAACTTATCCCAGGAAAGCAAGGCTATCTTAACTTTAGAAAATTTACAAGACACCACAGCAACAAAGCAAAAAAAAAAAAAAGACCAGATAATTTTATCAACTGTGGATATTTAACCTTTTTTAGCTTCTAATCAACACCCATTTATGCTTTAGAAAACAAAAGAATCTTCCCAAACTAGGAAGAGAAAGTTACCTTCTCTACCTGGTGAAGGTTATCCACCAAAAATTTTCAGCAAATATTATCCAAAAAGAATAACTTTAGATATATTCCCTTTAAAAATGAAATTAGGTATGGATGATCCTGATAACTGATACTGACAAAATACCGAAAGTCCTAATCCACGTTATAAGAAAAGACAGGTGTAAGCACTGGAAGAAAAGAGATAAAACTATTAATTTACAGATGATGTGGTCATCTAGTTAAAAAAAAGGAACATATAAACTATTAGAGCTAACAAAAGAGCTCAAGAAAGTTCCTGGATCTGAGATTAACCTATGAATTATTCATTAATTTATTTTTATAGCACTTACTACTTTGTCAGGTACTATTCTAGGAACTGTACAGATGTAAACATGTCTAAAATTTTCCTGACGACCCTGTAAGATAGGTACCTTTATTGTCCCCATTTTACACATGATGTTTAAGCGACCTGCCCAAGGTCATACATCTACCAAGTAAAAGAGTCAGGATTTGAACCCAGGCATTCTTAACTTCTAGACCAGCAATACTAACTAGAAAATTTATTACATAAATACCTTTCATGATAGAGGAAAACAAAACACCAAACCTCTAAAGGATCTAGGAACTAATCAATAATATACAACACCTCTATGAAGAAGGGAAAGAAGATGAATTAAAATAAACAGACATTCCATGCTCTTGGATGGGACAAATGAATATTGAAACAACCTTTTCTAAATTAATTTATATAATCCTAATATAGAAACAATAAAATTCCACATATAGACAAATCAACTATTTGAACAGAAGAGCAAAGGGGATTCTTGGCCTACAAGATATTAACACATACTACAAAAGTCTCAGACATTAAAATACGATGGAGTTAGAGTAAGAAAAGACAAGTAGTCCAATGGAACAGAACAAGGCTCAGAAACAGAGCCATATAAAAGTTTGGAATGTAGTATACAATAAAGTTAGCACACAAATCAAGGGGGAATGAATGCATTTAGTACCTAACACTGGTGAATCTGGCTCATTATATGAAGAAAAATAAAACTGTATACCTATAAAAAGGTATATACACATACAAAGGAGGACCCATGATGGTAAATAAGAATGGTAAAACCTAAACAAGAGTGGTAAAACCATATAGTCAATAGAACACAATGCAGAAGAACATCTTTGTGACTTAGGGCCAGGGAAAGACTTCTTAAATAAAAAAACACAAAGCACAAGAACAAAAAATGATGAATTTAGTCACAACAAAATTAATCATTTCTGGGTCGAACTAAAGACATCAAGAACAAAGTTAAGTACAAATTAACAACAAATAAAAGGTAGCAACCTCAGTAAAGAAATGGGCAAAGGACAAAAATATTCAGTTTAGGGCCAGCCCGGTGGCGTAGTGGTTAAGTGTGCACATTCCGCTTTGGTGGCCCAGGGTTCGCGGGTTTGGATCCCAGGTGCAGACATGGCACTGCTTGGCACGCCATGCTGTGGTAGGCGTTCCATATATAAAGTAGAGGAAGATGGGCATGGATGTTAGCTCAGGGCCAGTCTTCCTTAGTGAAAAGAGGAGGATTGGCAGCAGTTAGCTCAGGGCTAATCGTCCTCAAAAAAAAAAAATCCAATTTACAAGACAGAAAATCCACAGGCCACTAACTATATCACATTATTCTGTTAGTTTAGAAAAAATTAGAAAACTGGACAATGCCAAGTGTTAGTGAGGAGGCTGAAGGAACTCCTTAAGGAACCAGCACTACTGGTGGGTTTATAGACTGGGGTAACCTTTCTGAAGAGGAATTCTGGCAGCACTCCTTAGCCAAACTGAGTATTTGCATGTCTCACAATCCAGCAATTCTACTCTTGGGAATATATTGCAAAGAGATTCTTCATAAGACCAACATGTACCCTGAAGCTTCATCTTTGACGGTAAGGAATTAGAAGCATTCCAGGTTTCCATCATGGAGGAGTGGATAGGTAAGATGTGGTGAAAGCAAATTAGAAATATACACAGCAACACAGATGGACTAAAGGCATAGCTCTAAATGAAAATAGCAAAAAACAAAATATCAACATCTCATTTATGCCATTCTGTAGGAGTGATTTCCAAAATGAAAGTCAGTAAACATCTCTAGTTTCGAATACATACTGATGTGCTTTTAAGGCCATATGGTACGGCTTCATGTCAGTAATATTCCTCTAAAGAATATTTCTCTGGCTTCCACACATTCTTTTAACTAATTCAGTTCCCAGCAGTGTGTGGCACATATTAGGCGCTTAGTAAATTTTTTGAAAGAATTAATGGGAGAATTACAAAGGTCTACTGTAAGTAACAGTACAAGCATATGCTATTTTTATTCTAGGGAGATAAAAATTCCCAAATTATATTCAGGTAATTTGGTAATATGTTGGACAAAGACAAATGAAACAATTTTTTTAAAGCAGGATCAACAAAGAGGATGTTATTAAAGCAATATAAGAGGAACTGCTTATAACTTCATCTTTAAGAATATGAATGCAAATACTTTGAAGTTTATAATATTATTACCCAGTTCAATCTGAAAACAAAAAAATTCAAAACACACCATAAGTTTTCATTTTACTAATTGAGACAGGCGAAGCTGTTAGCTTTTAATTCTTCTGTCCTCTTACATCCTTACTAGTTTCATTTATGCCAGATTCCATCAGCAAGATTATTAATTGGCTATACTTCAGTTACTATGTTACTCAAAGCACTCTTTAAAAGGCTCTCTACATTTTTTAGCAGAAATAAGACAGTTTCTTTGAAGGCATGTATAAATTCGAGTGAACTCATCACTGTTACTCCTTTACATTCCATGTGCATAATTTTCCCATATCAAAAGTGAATTAATCGCACCTACTCTATACACTCCCATGTATAATTTACCTTTAAAGAATGATTTTTCTGTAATTTCAGAACTAAACAGCCCTACCATAAAAATTCTTTAGTTTTGTTATTTCTTCAACTATGGTAAACTAAGTTTACCAAGAACAGATTTATTCCCATAGTTGCTATTATTTGTTCTTTTTTCCCACAGCACTAAAAGCAAAAGTCAAGACACAGGTAAGCTTTAAGGCAGTGACACTGATGTTTAAGTTTAATATAGCAACTTTTTTATCAGCTTTATTGAGGTATGACTGAGAAGTTTTATATATTTAACATGTACAATGTCATGTTTTTTGACATATGTATTCACTATGAAATGATTACTACAATCAAGCTAATTAACATATTCATCACCTCAGTTACCATTTTTGTGTGAGTGTGGTAAAAACACTTAAGATCTACTGTCTTAGCAAATTTGAAGTAGACATAATTATTAACTATAGCTACGATGCTGTACATGAGGTCTCCAGAACTCATTCATCTTATAACTAAAAGTTTATACCCTTTGACCAGTATCTCATTTCCTCTATCCCCCAGCCATTGGTAATGACCATTCGTCTTCTAGTTACCATGAGTTTGAGTTGACTTTTTTAGATTCCACATATAAGTAGGAGCATGAAGTACCTGTCTTTCTGTGTCTGGCTTATTTTGCTTAGTGGAATATCCTCCAGGTTGTTCAAATTCTAGGATTTCCTTCTTTATTAAAATCGAATGGTATGCCATTGTGTATGTGTGTGTACACACATATATGTATACCACATCTTTACCATTCACCCTTCTGATGGACACTTAGGCTGTTTCCGTATCTTGGCTTGTGAATAATGCTGCAATAAACATGGGAGTACAGATGTGGCTTTGAGATAGTGATTTTATTTCCTTTGAAATATGTCCAGAGAGAACTGAGATTGCTGGAGCATATGGTAAATATTTTTATATTTTTTGAGGAAACTCCATACTGTTTTCTATAATAGCTGTATCGATCTACGTTCTCATCAACATGAACAGATTCCCTTTTTTGAACAACCTCACCAACACTTATCTTTTGACTTTTTCTTTTTTTGAGGAAGACTGGCTCTGAGCTAACAGCTGTTGCCAATCTTCCTTTTTTTCCCTTTTCTCCCCAAAGCCCCAGCACACAGTTGAATATCCTAGCTGTGAATCATTCTAGTTCTTCTATGTGGGATGCTGCCACAGCATGGCTCGATGAGTGGTGTGTAGGTCTGTGACCAGGATGTGACCTGGGGAACCCTAGGCTGCCAAAGTAGAGCAAGTGAACTCAACCACTTGGCCATGGGACAAGCCCCTTGACTTTTTGATAACAGTCATCCTAACAGGTGTGAAGTGATATCTTACTGTGGTTTTGATTTGCATTTCCCTGATGATTAGGGATGTTGAGCATCTTTTCATATGATCATTTGTATGTCTTCTTTGGAAAAATGTTTATTTAGGTCCTTTGCTCATTTTCTAATAAGGTTATTTGTTTTTTTTGAGTGGTATGAGTTCCTTATATATTTTGAATATTAACTCCTTATGGGCCACAAGGTTTGCAAATATTTTCTCCTATTCCAAAGGTTGCCTTTTCATTTTGAAATCCAGTATCTTTTTTCTTGTTTTTCAGATTATAATGTTAAAAAATACTGAAAAAAACCCCATGCTATTAATCCTAAAAAAAAAAAAAAAAAAAATCTAATCTAAATATACTTAGGCTGACCTCTGGTGGCCAGACCTCTCATCCTTCAGTAACTGACAAATGGTCTGAGGTCATCTCTCATTTGTGGTGAGACAGTCATATAAAAAAAAAAGGAAACAATATTGTTAGAAACTTCACAAACAAAGCAACAAAGGTAGCAGAGATCTAAAGCATAAAGAAAGCTGAGTAATTAAAGGCCATGGATTAAGAAAAATGCCTCCAAATATTAGTTTGTTTTAATTTTTAGTTTACCAGTTGACTTTACACAAAAAATGAATGGTATATACGGTGGTTCTCAAAGTAAGAATGTATAGTTCTGCACTGCCCAGTACTGTAGCCACTAGCCACATGTGCCTATTGAGCACCTGAAATATGGCTAGTGTAAAATAATATCCAACTTTAAACACTTAGTAGGGAAAAAAACAAAGTAAATGATCTCATTAATAATTTATGTTATAGGGGCTGGCCCCGTGGCCGAGCGGTTAAGTTTCCCCACTCTGCTTTGGCAGCCCGGGGTTCGACAGTTTGAATCCCGGGCATGGACACGGCACAGCTCACCAAGCTATGCTGAGGCGGCATCCCACATGCCACAAGTAGAAGGACCTACGACTAATACACAATTATGTACCAAAGGGCTTTGGGAGAAAAAGGAAAAAAATAAAATCTTAAAAATGTTATGATATTACATGTTGAAATGATAATATTCTGGATATACTTGGTTAAAAAATTAATGCACTTTCTAGGTTTCTTTCACCACAGCTTTCCAGGCATTCTACATTTTAGCTCTAGTGAGATTATAAATGTTATCTGTATATGTATTCCATGCATTCTTAGGCCTCTATGCTTTTGCTCCAGGATTAACCTAAAATACTTATCCTACTTGCCTTTCCAGACATTAGACATCTTGCAATTTTTAAATTACTGGCAACCCAAATGCTACCATATTCATTACTTTAACTAGCATTTGAATACCTACAATGTTTCAGGAATTAGGAATATGAAGGAAGAGAATGGATGAATAAATTACAGCATATTCATACAATAGAATACTACAGCAACCTGTGTCTCAGTTTCCTCATCTCAAAAGGAGACAGAAGTTACCTTACAGGGGTTGTTTGTAAGGATTAAATGAAGAGTTTATAACACTGCCTAGCACATAAGAGTCCATAAGGTGTAAGCTATTAATATAAAAGTATCAATATGAACAAACCTCGAAAAAACTGATTGGAAAAAGCAAATTGCATATATGATTACTCATATGTTAGGACATGAAAACAATCCAGCATACTTATTCTGAGATTTATTCATATGTCGTTAACACAAAAATTAACAGTAAATTCAGAAAATCCGTCACAGCTGGGAAGGAAGGTAATTCAATAGGAAAGGGCTGAACGGGCGGCTTTGTAATCTATTTAGCTGTCTGTGGGTACTGAGATGTTCGTTTTGTCTGATGTAATTCCGTTGTTTTTAAAAAAAGCTTAAAGACTTAGTTCTTGCTCCAAGGCACTCCAAATTTCTTATCTTAACCACTACACCAGACACTTTTCCATTCTCTGTGTTCTCCTTGGTTGAAGGCAATGTCGTTCTGCACCTTAGTAACCAGGCCTCGAAAGCCGCTACATTTACAATAAGCTGTGCCTAATTACATCGCGCCTCGCTGCGCAGCAGTCCCCAGACTGCTCCCCCCCTTTGCAGACCCGCCACAAGCCAAGGACCTAAGGCTTAACAGGGCAGCGGCCGCCTCCAGCAGGAGGCCTCGGGTCGTCCCCCTTCTCCGCAGAAGCCGGGCCGCTGGCAGCCTTCCAGCACGCCCCATCTTCCCCCTCTCGAGGGATCTCCAAGGAGCCCCTCCTCCCGGGATCCCTGCTCCCCTTCAGCCGGAGCAGGGACTGTTCCCCTCACCAGACTCCCTGTTCTCACCCATGGAGGATCCTGTCTTCTTTCGCGCCTCACGCCCAGCCGCAAGACCCACCTAAGCCTAGCGCCACCAGCTCTGTCCCAACAGTCGCACCGCCGCTCCGCTCGCCCAGCCTGCTCACACCACTTTCGGGCGAGCCTGCGGTCCCTCCTCTTGGAAACGCCCCTTCCCACCCAGACGAAGGCTGGATACACCCCAGGCGCATGCGCCCAAACGGCGGGGCTTGAGGTGGGTGGACCCGTCTCTTCCCGCTCTGGCCTCGCGGCGCTCCCACGGCAGTCTCGCGGTGTTTCCTTCGCCCGCGGGAGATTTTTGAACGCTGGGGCGGTAACCGCGCCCTGGGCGCCCAGCGGCCCGCTGATAGGAGGCTGAGGCGGTTCTGTGGAGACTCGGCCGGTGGTGGGTCCGGCTGCGGTGGCCGCACGCGGACGGGGCTCGTGCCCGCGGGGTCCCGGCGCCATGGGGGTGGAGAAGAGGCTGCTGCCGATTAAGGAGGCCTTTCAGCTGGCGCAGCAGCCGCACCAGAACCAGGCGAAGCTGGTGAGGGCGCTGAGCCGCACCTACGGCCTGGTAAGCGCGGCCGGCCCGCGGCCCCGGCTCCCCGCCGCCCCCGCCAGCCTCCCCCAGGGCCGCCCGTGACCCTCTGGACTCGGCGCGCCGCGACTCCAACCTCCTTAACCCTCCCGACCCGGTTCAGCGGAGGAGAGGCCTGGGGACTCGCCGAGGTCGCCCGGGCACCCCTTCATCCCAGCGGCCGCCGGCGCGGACCGTTCATCCTTTATCGGGCGGTGAACGGGGAGGGGAAGGTTTCCGAGCGCCGGGCTCCGAGTGTCCGCCGAGGGGGGCTTCCGGACGCGGTCGTCGTGGTCCCCGGGTCACCGCCGACCGCCAGTCAGATGGTTCTCCCCTCGCCCCGCCGTTAGGACGCTGAATCAGACCACCGACGAACGGCTGCGTCCTTAGCACCCGGCTCTCCCTGGGCGTGTCAGGACTGGTTGGTTGGCGGGCGGGGGGGTGGTGTAGCTGTGAAAAGACAATGAATTTCGGGAAAATAAATGATTTTGAAGTCCAAGAAAAATTGTAAGCCAATATAACAGGGCTCGAGGATATGAGATAGGATGTGAAGTTATGTCGAGAGGAAATTGCTGTGTAAGGAAGGCTAAATATGGTAAAATGTAAAAGCCGCTGTTGATTTTGGGCTGTTTGTGAAGCATATTTAAACCGGTACCAAGGCGTATTGAGAATTCAAGGGTATTGAAAAGAAGAAACAAAGCACCAAAGGAATCTTTTCATTGTCCAAATTCACGTTTGTTTTCTCCCTGGGAAAAGTACATTTCCCTGGAGAGAAATTCGTGCCAATTTACGTCCCCTTTGATGGTTTGTATAATTGAGAGTTTCCTAAAGAATGATTTTAGCTTGGCCGTTTACGGCTAGTGCTTTCAGCAGTCTTAGGGTAACGCTGGGAAAAGAGGATTTTATCCGTGCAGTTTGCGAAGCGTTTCTTTTGTCTTTCAGGTGGGTAATAAAATAGTTTTTCATGAGGAGTTCGTTCATTACCTTAAATATGCGATGGTGATCTACAAACGAGAACCAGCTGTGGAGAGGGTGATAGAATTTGCAGCGAAGTTTGTTACTTCGTTTCACCAATCAGAGACGGAAGATGATGAGGAAGAGGAAGATGGTGGCCTTTTAAATTACCTATTTACTTTTCTATTAAAGGTATTATGAAAACTAGAACTTTGGGGAAGTATTGTAGAAAATTGTACTATATTAAAAGGGGTTTGGAAGTTTGTGTATTTTAGAGAATGAAATACCTGGTATTTGAGAACGTCTGTGAACGTCCCCCTTTTATAGGAAATATTAGAACTGTCATGAAGATTAAAAGGTGGATTTTTAAAATAACTCCAGCATTAAATATTTAGTGTCTTCTCTAAACAGTTCTCACATTTGTTTTAAATGAGTTCTCTGTTTTGGAAGAGAAGTTCCAACAAAGAGGAATGTGCTCTCGTAATTTAGCAAATACTTCTGACTGGACTGTGTGTGTTTAGTATTCATATGGGCCAAGGTAGCATTATGGTTTCTCTGCAAGGAATGAATTACTGTTGTAACTTCTTGAATGCTAAACATATAGAATTCAAATGGTATGTGGTTATTTAGTAGTGATATGTGACTGAATACATTTTGATTTGTTTCTGTTTCAGTCTCATGAAGCAAACAGCAATGCGGTTAGATTTAGAGCGTGCCAGCTCATAAATAAGCTTTTGGGAAGTATGCCAGAAAATGCCCAGATTGATGATGATTTGTTTGATAAAATTAATGAAGCCATGCTTATTAGATTGAAAGATAAAATTCCAAATGTGAGGATACAGGCAGTTCTTGCTCTTTCACGACTTCAGGATCCCAAAGATGATGAATGCCCAGTGGTTAATGGTATGTGTAGCTCCCTAAATCCTTTTTCAGTCTCCTTGACTTTGTTAAGTTCTCATTAGACAAATTTTTTATTATGAATTATATATATATGGAAGTATAGGTTATATATATATATTATTAAAAAAAATACCCAAGTAGCCACCATCTAACTTAAAAAAATAGGTTTCAAGGTACTGAAGATGCTCTATCTTACATCCTATTCAAATTACGTACATCACTATCCCTCAGAGTTAACCATTATCCTGAATTTTGGGTTAATTATTCTCTTTATGTTTAAACAATTAACGACATGTGAGTATCGCTAAATAATGTTAAATTTTGCCTATCATTTTGTATGCTATATGGATCATAGTATATTTTTCTGTGCTCTCAACATTATTTCTAATTGTAACATTCATCCATGTTGATATATTTACTTACTGTTGTATTGCATTCTGTTGTATGAATGTAACACAGTTTATTATTTCTAATATTGATGGACCTTCTAGTTGTTTCCATTATTTTGCTCTTTAAAAAGTGTTTTTCTTATGAGCTTTCTTATACAGACTTCTGGTGCACAGGTTAAAGTTTTCCTAGGGTATTTACCTAGGGGTGGCCTTCTTGGGATATGTGCGCATTCAGCTTTCTTAGATAAGGTACAAGTGGAACAGTGTTCTACAAAACAATTTGCCAGTTAACATTCCCACTAATAGTGCATGAAAGTGTTCATTGATGCATATCCTCTCCAGTGTTCTGTACTGTCAGATTTTTAACTTTTTGTTAATCGGGTTATGTATATGATATATGTCATCGTTATGCATCTTTTTCCTATGTTTAGCAGCCAATTATATTTCTTCTATATAGTGCCTGTTAAAGTGTTCTGCCCATTTTTCTGTTGGTTTGTCTTAGTGATATATTGGAATTCTTTATATATTCTGAAATGAAAACTTTGGGTTATATGAATTTTAGATTTCTTCCTACTTTAAATGGCTTATTGTTTCACTCTCTTTTGGATGTCTTTTGTTCAAAAGAGATTCCTGATGCCAAAATTATCAGCACATTTTTCCATACATGCCTTCCACTTTTCTATATATGCCTACGTGTATTTCAGGCAGTTATCTGTTTCATTTTTCTGTTTGTCCCTGTTACTAGCTTTATAATCAGTTTTGATAACTGATGGTAGTTGATATTTTTTGGTGTTAAATGATACACATAATATTGTATAAAACATACACATTTAGTAGTCAACACGTACTTGATTATAAAGCTGGGGAATATTTGAGAAGTAGAGGTGAATACATATTTAAATACAGAAAATGGGTTTTGTTTTAATGAGTAAAACTAGAAGTTATTTCTTTATAGAACTCATTAAAAATCAAAATAATGAACCCTTTATAAAGCGCTATCAGTTTAAAATAAACTATCTGCTGCACTAGACTTTGTTCTAAATCCTGAAGAATAACGAAGACGTAATCTTGATGGATTTTCCATGATCTTTAGGGCTATTTGTTTTTAGTTTCAGCCTACATGCCCAGTCCGTTGGCTAATTTCTCATTCTGTCATTTTTAAGGGAAGTTGGTAAAAAAAAATCTTCAGCTAAAATTAAATATGTAAAACTAAAAAAATGCTGTCTTTATTATTTCAGGTACATTATTAAATATCAAAATATGGGCTATCTTATGGCTGTCGTTAAATAATATTTAGTGTACTAAAATGTATTGCTCTATTTTTAGCATATGCTACTTTGATTGAAAATGATTCAAATCCAGAAGTTAGGCGGGCAGTGTTATCGTGTATTACGCCATCAGCAAAGACTTTGCCAAAAATTGTAGGGCGCACCAAGGATGTGAAAGAGGCTGTCAGAAAGCTGGCTTATCAGGTAAATAAGTCCACTGTCTTGTGTAGGTATATTCTTACAAGAAGCCATATTCTTAAAATACTTTTAAAAAATATTTGGCACATAATTATGATTTCTTCAATTGAAATTTTTACGGATGGAGAGTATAGGTAATTTTGGTAGAATCTTATTGTATTAAATGTGTTACCAGCTATTAATCTTTTTGGAGATTTCTGGGTAATTTTCTTAGATGAAGGAGGTATTAACTAGTTGTGAAATATATAAGGTATGTTGAGTTTAGTGACCATCTTTTTATTATTATCTCTTTAAGGTTTTAGCTGAAAAGGTTCATATGAGAGCTATGTCTATTGCTCAGAGAGTAATGCTCCTTCAACAAGGTTTTAATGACAGATCAGGTAAGACATATCTTTATATACAAAACTAGTCGATTTTGAGGTCAGACTTTAAAGGTTTAGGAAACAAGTGTCCTAAAGTAGGTCAGGTAAGCCTATCATTCCCACAGTCTGTCGATGTTTATTTTGGTGTATTGTATGGAAAACATTTCCTAAGGTTAAAGATCTTGGTACTTAGAAGGAGCAGAGTTTGTTTCAATTTTCCTGTGTTTTACACTTGGAGAAACTACAGTTTAAGGCTATAGAGCTAATTTAAATCAGAAGTAGGGCAAGATCCTTTTTTCAGCCCTCTCTTCTCCTTTAAAGAAAATGCTATCTATCCTCTTTGTGTATATCTTGTTATTAATGTGTTCTGTATCAGGAACAGCAATTGGGAATGATCAGACCAGTATAATTTTCATAGGTTTGTTTTTGTTTTCTTTTTCTCTGTTAAAACTAGAGAATCTGCTTACAGGAGTGATATATTTTAAATTTCCAATCCCCAAGGGAAGGCTAAGATGGCTTAATTTTGCAGTAGCAAGAACCTTGAGTTTGGAAACATTAATTGTCAGAGGATTAATGACTAGGATAACTTTAAGAACTAAGAATAAGATTTGTTCAGAGATCCATGCTTCTGTGATTCACTATTGCAAATAGCAATCATGAGTAATAGATGAAGTCAGGCAACAAGTGAAATGATGAGTATTATACAGTAATAGATTAAGTCAGGTAACAAGTGAAATAATGAGTATTATATAGTAATAGATCAAGTCAGGTAACAAGTGAAATAATGAGTATTATATAGTAATAGATCGAGTCAGGTAACAAGTGAAATAATGAGTATTATATAGTCTGGATTAACACCTGAGACGCAGTGAACCCAGGGGAGAAGGAATGTAGCTATTTTTGTAGGATGTGATAGTGGTTGGTATTTGATTCTGACCTTTTCCATTTTTCTTTGGAAGTGATCATCATAGTGACTTTTGCAATATCACTGTACTTTTATTTTTTCTTTAGCATGCTTTGTTCTGCCTCTTAGTCTCTTCCCATTATTATTGTAAATATCGACTTTATGTTGACAACTGATGGATAGAAGTTAATTAAAACAGATGAAATACAGGAAATGGATGCTAGAGGGAGCCTCTGTTCACCTGTTTCAAATAACTTAACAGATGCTGTGAAACAAGCAATGCAGAAGCATCTTCTCCAAGGCTGGTTACGTTTCACTGAAGGAAATATATTAGAGTTGCTTCATCGGTTGGATGTGGAAAATTCTTCTGAAGTGGCCATCTCTGTTCTCAATGCCTTATTTTCGGTGACTCCTCTTAGTGAACTGGCAGAAATCTGTAAAAATAATGATGGCAGGTATATACAGTATTCATTATTTGGAATGTGATACTGATGAACTTCTTCAATTAAAATTAATCCCTTCTCCCATTGCTTTAGATTGTATCAATACTTTTTATCTACTCCTCTTTAGTTTTGTTTACTCTGGTGGATGTCTTTTTTCCACGTTTTTTTCTCCTTGTGTAAGAACTCACTACTTTATCAGAGACTACTTTAGCTGCATTTATTTTTTTTCCATTTTGTTACTTTTATTTTCGCATTAACCTACCGTGGAAAGTCCAACAACATGTGTCCCTATTGTATGTTTGCTCATCTGATTCTTTTTTTTTTTTCTTTTGGTCTAAATATTTTCATTTTTTGTGTGGATAAGTTAATGACTTTGCAATTAAAAGGATGGTGGTTATAAATTGTCTACTTATTTCCATTTTTCTACTCAGTTCAAATCTTTAACTTGATATTAAGATCTTGCTTTCTTTTAATTCTCTCCCTTTTAAATGAAGGAAATTGATTTCATTGGAAACATTAACTCCTGAAATTGCTTTGTACTGGCGTGTCCTTTGTGAATATTTGAAATCAAAAGGAGATGAAGGTGAAGAATTTTTAGAGCAGATTTTGCCAGAGCCTGTAGTATATGCTGAGTATTTATCAAGGTAAAATTTTTTCCTTTGGTTTGGACCATACTTGTGTTGTTGTATTATGTCAATCTCCCAGCTCCCTCCCTCAAAGTCATGCTTGATTGGGAATACATTAAAAACCATTTTTTGGAACAGCCAGGGATAAATGGGTATGCATATTGTGTCTTTCTAAAGAATATCCCGTGGGGGGTCAGTATACTGAAAGAGCAAGGTCAGTATGTGTAGGGGACATTTCCTTAAAACTGTTAAGATATGAACATTTCTCCATAAAGTTGGTAATGATGATATGTTATTCTTTGAAATTGGTTGGCAAACTTTTCCTAAGTGTCAGATAGTAAATATTTGAGAGTGTGTGGTCATACTGTTTCTGTCACAATGACTCAACACTCCTGTGGTAGTGCAGAAGCAGCCAAAGACGATATGTAATGAATGAATATGACTGTTTTCCGATAAAACTTTTAGTGACTTTAATGGATATTAAAATTGGAATTTCGTGTATTTTTCTTGTGTATATTTTCACATACATATATATATTTTACGTACATATATATTTAAATGGTAAATTATATATACGTAATTTTGTATATAATTATATATATAACATATATAATTAATAATAAAACTTTTTATATATATAAAATATATGCTGTAAAAATGTAAAAATGTTAGCTTGCAATCTACAAAAACAACCAGTAGGCGAGACCTGATTCATGGGCCATAGTTTTCCAACTTGACAGGGTAGGACCTTTGCGGCCAGTTTTACTGTTACTTGAAACTGTTACTGGCCAGCCCTGAGGCCTAATGGTTAGTTCTGCACACTCCACTTTGGTGGCCTGGGTTCGGTTCCCGGGTGCTGACCTGTACCACTTATCAGTGGCCATGCTGTGGCAGCAACCCACATACAAAATAGAGGAAGTTTGGCACAAATATTAGGGTGAATCTTCCTTAGCAAACAACAACAACAACAACAAAAAAACCGGTTACTATTTGGCGTTTTGTTTTTTGAAGTTTTTTCAAAATATACCTTTAAATTATTTCAGTTATTCTAATTTCTAACTCATTTCACTTTAAAATTGCACAAGTAAAACATGAATGCATTCTTGTTAAAATTCAAATACGGAAGTATATAGAATAAAAATGTGGGATTTTAGAATAAAACTGGAATTTCCTCTTATCTAATTTCTCAATCCCATTGATCTCTTTAGAGTTAACAGCTAGACAGTTTGGAGTGTGGACTTCCAACCCTCTTTCACTACATATACAGATATTAAATGCATAAATTTTTAAAAAAAATATGACATGTTATACATATTGTTTTGGGTTTTTTCCAACTACTTATATCTGAGGTCATTGTATGTTGGTGCATATAAATCTATCATAGTCTCAGTAATAGCTTATACCATAGTATGGTGATAATATCTAATTTACTCCTCTGTTGATGGACATTTAAGGTTTTTCCAGTTTTCACTGATAAAGGTGTGTTAAACTTTCTTCTGCATTTTATGTACATGTGGGATTTTGTGGGGTTAATTCCCAGAAGTGGAATTGCTAAGTCAAAGGTTATATATATTTTTATAGATACTGGTGTATACATTTTTAACTTTATGCTTTTGATGCTTTTTTGAAACATTTTTTCCATGTAATATGAATTTTGGGCCTGAATTCTTTTTGTATGAAATACAGTATTCTGTTTTTTCTTATAATGATCCCACATATAAGTTAAGGAGCAAAGCTATGAATGCATTTGAATTTTGTATGCAACATATTGAATCCAGGATAAATATCTTAAATTTGAGCCAATATGAAAACTTATAGCTTGAGCTCATGGTAACATCATGAAAAACGTGTGAATCTACTAAATGTTATTTTTGTTTGTTTTGTTTTGTTTTTTTGCCGAGGAAGATTAGCCCTGAGCTAACATCTGTGTCAGTCTTTCTCTATTTTATATGTGGGTTGCTGCCACAGCATGGCTGGCAGGTGGTATAGGTCTGTGCCTAGGATCTGAACCTGCCAAAGTGGAGCGTGCCAAACTCAACCACTAGGCCATGGGGCCAGCCCCCTAAGTGTTTTAATAGTGATTATTTCAGGCTTTAACATTTAATTAGAGTATTCATTATAATACTGTTTAGGGCATGTTGAAATGTTTTCAAAAGGAATGAATTTGATGCAAGTTTAATAATATGTATTAATACAAAAGTAATAAATGCTTCTAGGAGATAGGGAAATACAAGAAAATATGAGGAAATGTTAAATATTTAAATAACATAGAGTGGGATCCTTACAAGGACTGCTTCACAGATTGGTTAATTCTTAGTCACTGAGAAATGACATGTAAAGTGCTTGGTTCCTCTGGCTCTCTTATGTTTCCTTTGTCACAATCTGTGAGTTTTGAAATAAGTGACTTTAATCAACTTGTTTTTTCACTTATAAAGAGGAAAACTTTAAAAATCATATTTTAATTATTATTGAAAGAATACTTAAGATCACTAGATAGGATTGGTTTACTCAGATACAGAAACAAAATTAAATGGAAAAATTGTTGCCTGATAATCTCAGAAATATATTTTCACGTGTTTTGTAGCAGGAAGAGTTAGTGACTCAGAACTCTGATATGAAAGAATTTCCTGTTAAACTGAGGTATTCACATAAAGAGAGAAATCAGAGATATTAAATGAAGCTTATCAAATTTGAGTAAGAAAAAGGGACACTAATACAATTTTTAGAAAGCTACCTTAAATATAAATTCTTGCAGAGAGCTTTAAAAAAGGCTTTCTTGAATGGTCTCTTCATTATAATAAATATCTTTTAAAATGGTTAAAAAGAGATGATGTGGTAATTAAAACTGATGGGTTTGTTTTAAGTTGTATTTATGCAGGTCAGGATTTGTAATCTATTAATGAAACAACTACTCTTTGAATTTATTTTTTATTATTTTTTTGCTGAAGAAGAATCTCCCTGAGCTAAGATCTGTTGCCAAGCTTCCTCTTTTTATATGTGAGTTGCTACCACAGCATGGCCACTGATGAGTGGCATAGGTCTGCACCCAGGAACCAAACCTGGCTGCTGAAGTGGAGTGTGCCAAACTTAACCACTAGGCCACTGGGACTGGCCCTGAATTTATTTTAAAACATGCCTTCAGTCTTGATGCTATGTGTTGTGCTAAAGCTGGGGTGGAGAAGTAGGGAGGGATTCAAAGATGAGTAAAGTTTTTTTATCCTGTCAGAAATCAGTCTATTGATTTTGATAATTATCAGTTTTGTAGTTTTTCTTCTAGTTTTTTGTTCTAGTTTCCTGGTAGAACCTAAAAGGCAGCTGATGCCCTTGAAGGTCCTAATCTCATGGCCAGAAATTTAGGAGCTTTTATTTACTCTTGGTTATCATTTCATAAGACAAGTCAATTTATTCATCATATATAATTCTGTATTTTCTATAATTTGGCTTTTGTTGACATTTTAAAAATGATAATTTTTCATCAGGATTGTTGTTTTTCATACTACTTCCAACCTAGTTGTCTAAGTTTAAACTCTTAATTCTGCTTTTAAGTGGCTTTTTTGCTTCACACAAAGAGAGACCTTCTTGTAGGCTATTGAATATTATCTAGGTGAGGATTATAAAAGATTTAATTTGGGCAGTCAGAGTAAGAATAAAAGGGTAGTGGAGGTGCTTGTTTAATAGCATCTATATTAAAATAAGAACCATACAGAGATTAGTAGGGCCCCTAAGCAAGGATAATACAAATTCATGAAGTTATCTATATTTTTCTGATTTTTTAAAAGGTCATTGTATTAATGGATTTCTTGTGTAATTGCTGTTATTATTACTACCACTATTCTTTTAAACAAAAGGATAATTGCTAATTAGGGACGATGAGGGAAGACTAGGTCTTTCTGAAGAATTGGGTTTTTGGAGAAAGGATTTAGACCTTTATAATTGAGAAACTAGTGATGTTGAAATAATTAGTTACCAATTTGAGAGACATAAATATGTACCTTTTGAAAATTTCCCGTAGGAAAGTTGAATCTTTAACGAAAATACGTTTTCCAGATTCTTTTGATTCAAGCCAATAAGTTTGTTTGTGAAAGTTCATGACAATAGCATAGAATTTACTCTGTAGAACAAATTAATATAACATAGTATAAAAATCCATATATTTCGACTAATAGGAACTGAAAAAGACCCTTTTCTGACCTAATGGGGGAATTGTTTAACGTTCTCAACAGATTCTACATTTTATTAATTCTGCTTATTTTAGTTATATTCAGAGCATTCCAGTTGTTAATGATGAACAGAGAGGTGATTTTTCCTATATTGGAAATTTGATGACAAAAGAGTTCATAGGTCAACAATTGATTCTAATTATCAAGTCTTTGGATACCAGTGAAGAAGGAGGAAGGTATGTCTAAGCGTTAACCCTTGTTCTAATTTGCTCTTCCAGTTTCCTATATTGAAATATAGTCTTGTTATAATATGATTAAATATATTTAACCTAGTTCTCTAAAGTGCTATAAAGGTTTTCTCTTTTTATATATGTAATTTATGAGAGGAAATACAACCTGTCTCTCTCTCTCTCTCTTTCTGTTTATATATAGAAATATGAGTTCCTAATTCAGTTTCTTCAGAAGAAATTAATAAAATTGCAGGTTTTTGCTTAGAAATCTCTATTTGTATTTATTACAGAGAGGGCTAGTAATACTATCTAGAAGATTTGATTCACTTCTGGTATTTTGTCATTTCATCATGTTGATTTATGAAATATTGTAGGGTAATTTATAAAAATTATTTTTTTGGCAGAACATGAATTTTTGACCTAAAGTCTGTATATCTATTTTTATACCTATAGTGATAAATATAAAAAGAACTGTGACAATTGTAATTAAGTCTGCAGAATAGGTGACGTGTTAGAGATAAAATGTGTTTCTACAGATTAGTTGTTACCGGGGGAAAGGGGGGGTATGGGGGTGGGCACAAATAGTGAAGTGGTGCACCTACAGCACGATTGACAAACAGTAATGTACAACTGAAATTTCACAAGGTTGTAAACTATCATCTGAATAAAAAGAAAAAAAAAGGATGTAAAAAAAATGTGTTTCTACTCTCAGATTGAAATTAAAATAGTTCTCTTTGAATGCAGGAAACGACTGCTGGCTATTTTACAGGAGATTCTTACTCTACCCACAACTCCGATATCCCTAATTTCTTTTCTTGTTGAGAGACTGCTCCATATCATTATAGATGATAATAAGAGAACAGAAATTGTAAGTACTTTTCTTCAATGTTGATAAAGTTAAGAGGTTTTGGTCAATGACATTGAGGATTGTCTTATTTTCTTTTCAGTACCTTTTGCTTTACTTGTCTTTAATTGCCTTTTCTTTTAGTTTTGTCTATCAAGCTTTTACTCTTCTTAAATCTAAATATCTCTCAAACACACACATTTAAAAAATCCTCTTCCTTCTGTTAGCATACCTATCATTGTATTGAATCATTTTGAAAGAGACCAGGTTAGAGAAGAGGTGACATGTGGGTATTGGCCACTAGAGTGTTTGGGAGTTGTCTCAAGTTATACGTAACTGTGTTGAAATCCTCTCTGACACTTTCTGGCTTTGTGACTTTGGGCAAGTTGTTTAATTCAGCCTTTTTACTTGTCTGCAAGATAAGAATAACAATAAAACTTACCTTTCCTTGTTTAATGAAATAATATTCATAAAGAGCTTGGTAAATACAGAAATAAATATTATTATAATATTACTATTTCCAAGTGTTATTTTCTGTGGGGTAGCCAAAAAAGACAGATCTGTATCATTGCTTTTCATAAACTCATAGAATCTCAGAGTTGCAAGTTAATTCAAAAGTTGTTTTTTTTTCAACGCCTCCTTGTACATACATACTTATGCATAAATCTCTTCTACAACATTCCCAGTTAGTTGTTATCCAGCATTTACTTGAGTACCTTCATTTGGGATGCAGCCTTTTCCTGAACTGGCCAACTCCAATGTCCCAGGGGCTCTGAAAGGAAAGTCTTTAGTTATGCTGTCATTGTTTACACATTGTGTATCCAAAGGAGGAATAAAAGAGTGTTCTATTTTCCTATATTAATCTCCTGTAGAGATTAACAAGGGAGTTGAGGATTTGAGGTAGAGAATTTTAGTGTTATGGTGCCTAAGATTAGACACTATATTCATTTTTTCTGTGTTTTCAAGCACTGTATGAGAGAGAATTTATCTTCAATGTCTGTGTGCCTATTTACCTTCCTGTAATCAGAGATTTTAGTCAGATGTATTGTTTGGTCATTTTTTCTAAAATTGTCTAACAATTAGAATGTGTGCCATTTTTACTTGTATAAAAGTAACCTCTCTATTCAAGAGATTGTGGATACTACGAGTTTTATGTAGCAGTTTGATGTCATTTTCTCATATAGAGCATATATTAATGCATGTACTCTGAATTATACCTTCACTTATCAGGTTACAGAAATTATCTCAGAGATTCGGATGCCCATTGTTACTGTTGGTGTTAATAATGATCCAGCTGATGTAAGAAAGAAAGAACTCAAGGTAAATCTCTTCTAAATTAAAGAAATGCTTGAGTATAATGTATTTGTGCAAGTTTTTTATTTTCTCTTGCTGTATATTTCAAAATTGTTCTCACAAAGTCAAATTATTGATGAACTGTTAAATTGTGAGAGTCTTTAAAACATTACCAGATTGTGTCAGTCTGAAAGATTTGCCGATCTCTGTTTCAGGAAGACTACAACTTTGTATATATATATATATATGTGCCTGAGTGCTTAACTTCTGGGTCCTTGAGATGTTACATAATACTCTTCAGTTTGTTACAGATTTTCGTATTAATAGTTTTTGTTTGGTCAGTTTTCGCACTGAATTTGTATCTTTCCTTAGATGGCTGAAATAAAAGTTAAACTTATTGAGGCAAAAGGAGCTTTGGAAAATTGCATTGCCTTACAGGATTTTAATCAAGCATCAGAGTTAAAAGAAGAAATAAAAGCATTAGAAGATGCCAAAATAAACCTCTTGAAAGAGACAGAGCAACTTGAAATTAAAGAAGTCCACGTAGAGAAGGTATTGATAACTTTTTCATACTAAATTTCAGCTGTTATTAATCATCTCAACTAAGCCTTGTTTTCTTTCTTAACTCAGAAAGCTGCCATAGTATATTCACTTTGGAGGGATTTTTAACAGTACCATGAATTAATATGAAAATCTTTTTCCTCTTGTTCCTTTCTATTTTGGACTTTTAAAGGCCTTAATTAAGTTTAATTATTGTAGCTAGGACTTTGTTTGCTCCCTTGTCATGCTAATCCCTGGAATCTGAAGTTTTTCTTCCTTGCCAAGGAAACTTGCTTTTCAATGGTTTCCTTCTGTTTTGTTTTGTTTTTTGTCTTGAATGGTTTAGACAAGGAAAATGCATCCATTTGTCCATCTTTCCCTTATTTGTGGAAGACTTGTGACCTTTCTACTGCTTAGAAAAGAATTTCTATGGTAACCATACCATTATACACATATTCTTTTTAAAGTTAAGTAGGTTTGCTATTTTAAATGAAATACTAAACATATATCTAGCAACATTTAAAGCTTAGTTTCAGCAGTATTTCTTTTAACTTAGTTGTATTTGGTAAACTAGTCTTAACGTAAGATAGAATGGTATCAATTACTGCATTTAAATCTTTAATTCAGGAGGTCTTTTAGAATCTTGCCTTTTGTAGTAGGCATCATTTATTGTTGTCCTTTTGGTTTTGAAAGTGCTGATTAGAGTATTGCCAGAGAGAATGCTGGATAGGGACGAGTTGACTATACAGGAGTGTTTTGTAAGTTAGGTCCTTGAGCCCTCCAGCCACAGATATCCTCACTCCACACTCCACCTTCCCATGAGTATGCCTGAATTTTATTTTCATAGCTAGTAGCTTATTTCTTTCGTTTGATGAAGTCTGTAAATCATTGTAGGCTTTTAAATTTGAGGAGCAAATTTAAAGTGAAAAATGAAAATATAAACTGAAATGAGATTATTGCAGGTAATATTAGGAAAATATTAACCAAGGTGATCTATCATGATTAGTATCGTCTGTTTAACTGACTTGCTTTGATCATTTATGTGTTCGTTTGTTCTATTTAAGGGGCATAAAATATTACATTACAATTACAGCATGGCATAATGAATGTCATGGTCAGGGAAGTCTATGGGTTTTATGGAAAGGCATCTAACCCAGGTAGGGTGTTGTTGACTTCCCCAGAGGAAGAAATGTTTTAACTTGAGATTTGAATAAAAATAATAATATAAGCTAACAGTTACAGAAATGCTTTTGTTGTGGTAGTCCCTGCTTCAAGCATGTCACAAGTGTGAGTTCATGTGATTCTCACTATAACCTTATAGGGTTGGTGTTATTCTCATTTTATGAGGGGTAAGTAACTTGCCCAAAGTCACACAGATAGTATATGGTAGAGGCGGGATTCAAACCCAAGCCAAGTAGTTTTAGATTTGTGCTTTTAATACATTCTGTGTTGTCCTCGATGAATTGTTAAGGGTATGTTGTAGGCAGGTGGAACGACATATGTGAAGTCCCAGAAGTTAAAGAGTGCCTGTTGTTTTTAAAAACTTTAGGTCCATATGACTAGAGAGTTGAGGGGGAAAGGTTAGAGATTAATCTGGGGGGAAAATTAAGGGCCAGGTCATGTAAGGCCTTGTATAAGCAATATTTAACAATTCATGCCTTACCCAAGGATCATGGTGAAGGGGTTTTAAGTGGTAGGGTGAGATTTATGTCTTAGAAACATCACTGTTATTCAGGGAATGGATTGCAACATGATAAAAGCCTGGGCAGCCATGCTAGGGAGAAGACTGTTAAAGTAATGTATGCTTGAGATGATTGCAGCCTGAAAAAGGTAATGATGGTGAATATGGAAAGATGTGATGGATTTGAGAAGTGTTTAGGAATTAGTAGCAGGGAGAAGAGTGAGTCAAAAATGTATCCTAGGTCTTTTGGATTGGACAGCTGGGTAGATAGCAGTGATATTTATGGAGATAGCGCAGGAGGAGGAGGGATTTGGGTAATGATGAGTTAGTTCCCTTTTGGACATTTTAAGTTTGAGAAGCCTGTGGAACATACAAGAGGAAATGTCTTGTAGCAGTTGTATATATGAAGACTTAGAAAATAGCTGGGCTAGCTCATAGATAGTAAATGGAGTTGTATGACTGGATAAGATATCCCAGGGATTATGTATAGAGACAATATGCCTTAGACAAAGCCCTGAGAAAGCAAACATTTAAGGGATGGACAGAAGATATTCTTACTAATGCTGAATATTTTGTGTTTCATTTTAGAATGATGCTGAAACACTACAGAAGTGTCTTATTTTGTGCTATGAACTGTTGAAGCAGATGTCCCCTTCAACAGGTATAGGTGCAACCATGAATGGCATCATTGAATCTTTGGTATGTTGGTGGCTTTTGAGGCTTTATTTTAGCCCACTCCTTCCTCATTTTATAATATATTCCTTGTGGTTCAAAGAATGAAATGATGACCAAATGGTAAAAAAATATATGTATAGTGCCTGCTTCATATTGTGAGGGTTAAATTAAGATAATGCATGTAAATGACCTGGTATACAAATTATAATTATTCCTTTAAAAAGTTTGAAAAAATTATGCTGCAAAGAGATGCAGAATATCTTCATTCTTTGAATAGTAAGAGGAAATACTGAAACACGCTGGGAATATTTTTTTATTTTTTTTTTAAAGATTTTATTTTTTCCTTTTTCTCCCCAAAGCCCCCCCGGTACATAGTTGTGTATTCTTCGTTGTGGGTTCTTCTAGTTGTGGCATGTGGGATGCTGCCTCAGCGTGGTCTGATGAGCAGTGCCATGTCCGCGCCCAGGATTCGAACTAACGAAACACTGGGTCGCCTGCAGCGGAGCGCGCGAACTTAACCACTCGGCCACGGGGCCAGCCACGCTGGGAATATTTAAGTACTGGAATCTTGCTATATAGAAGGACTATGAGAAGGTTACATTGTGAGCCCTGTGAGAGCAATTTGTTTATTACTATATATTTAAAGGACACTTTTTACTAAAGTAACCCTTCATAGGTAATCTCCATTTTACTGAACATAGGGACGTAAATACTGCAAGACTCTAGAATAACATTGTTTGATAGAAATATAATGCAAACTACATGTAACTAAATTTTCTAGTAGCTACATTTAAAAAATTAAAGAGACAGGTGAAATTAATTTTAATATATTTAATTTGATATACCCTAAATATTAAAATTTCATCATTTACTCAGTATTAAAACTATTGAGATATTTTACATTCTGTTCTTCATACTAAGTCTTACAGTACATCTCAATCTGGAGTAGTCACATTTCAAGTGTTCAGTAGCCATATGTGATTAGTGGCTATAGTATTAGACAGTGCAGCTCTAGAGTATTTTTAACAGTGCTGCTCATCCAAAGCAAATTTGGAATGCATCCAAGCTCTTCCAGGAGTCTCTTAAAATTGCTTTTGCTTGGGATTAGTCAAAAACAGCCAATGAATGTGATCTAAAATCTAGTTCCTTGGATTGCCATGAGTTTCTAAATGCAGTAAAGAAGACCAAATATTGTTTACAATAGTCTAGAGCTTCTTATTAAAACTAGATTCTAGTAAACCATTAGAATTTAGTTTTATTTTTCGTAAACCACATGTCTTTAGTGAAAAGTGATGATTTGAAGTTCTACTTGTGTACTTTGTCTGGTCCTACTGTAAAAGAATGGTGAATTGTGGTATAATTATGCAAGTGAAGTAGGAAATATGAAGATGTAGAAAAAGATAGTGTTGAGCGAAGGAAGAACACAAAGTTGAATGGTCATAGTGATAAGTACGTAATAACAATTTATGTCTAAAGATTGAACGAGGCTAGAGGGATGTAAATGAATAAGGTATTTAGACACAAGGGTTATAATAGTTTTATGAAATTACTATTTTTAAATAAAAATCATAAGTTATTAATTGAACAAATATTTGTTGAACATCTACTATATATTGAATGCTAGGGATAGAGTATACAAAACATATATAGACTGCCCTCATAGATCTACTGGTCAAGTGAGGGGAACATCAATCAAATAAACAAGTGGAAGCTTATGCTAGTGATAATTGTTATAAAAAAGAGCTATATGGTCAAATGTGAACTTATAACAGCGGGATTTAATCTGTTAATGGAAGGTGACCCTGATCTGATATTTGAGTAGACTATGTGAAAAGAGGGAAGAATGTTCTAGACCTGCTTTCTCCAATACAATAGCCACTAAGCCACATATGGCTATTAAAAACTTGTGGCTATTTTGTTTGTTTCTTTTTTTTTTTTGAGGAAGACTAGCCCTAAGCTAACTACTGCCAATCCTCCTCTTTTTGCTGAGGAAGCCTGGCCTTGAGCTAACATCCACATCCATGCCCATCTTCCTCTACTTTATACATGGGACGCCTACCACAGCATGGCTTTTTGCCAAGTGGTGCTGTGTCTGCATCTGGGATCCGCACCTGGGATCCACACCGGAGAACCCAGGGCTGCCGACAAGCAGAACATGCGAACTTAACTGCTGTGCTATTGGGCCGGTCCCAAACCTGTGGCTATTAATAACAAGTCCAAAATGAGGTGTGCTACAAGTGTATAAGTATGTTGGGTTTCGAAGACTCAGTACAAACAACAGAAAGTAAATTATCTCAATTTTTAATATTGATTACATGTTGCAGTGATAATATTTTGGTTATACTGAGTAAAATAAAATATATTAAAATTAGTTTCACCTGTTTTTTACTTTAATGTGGCTACTAGAAAATTAAAGATGACATGTGGCTTGCATTATTTTTCTACTGGATAGTACTGAGTGGAGGGCATCCAAGTCAGACCAGTTGAATAAGCAGAGAGCAAGAGGTAGCATGGTATAAGATGATACTCGGAAAGAGTACACAATGAGGTATTTTATATGTCATATGAAGAGTATTATTTTGTCCTATGAAGGGAAGCCATTGAGTCAGTTTTAGAAGGTGGAGGGGAGGTATCTCATGATCAGACTATATTTCACTCTTAATTTCACTCTTAATATTAACCTTTTTTTAAACTGAAAATTGACTTGAGTTACTAAACAATATGGAAATTAAGTAGATCTATGAAATCATGCAGAAACTATCATTTTAACCATGTGGTTTTGTTTTGTGTTTTGTTTTGTTTTGTTTGTTGGGGGGTGGGGGAGAAGATTGACCCTAAGCTAACATCTGTTGCCAATCTTCCTCTTTTTGCTTGAGGAAGATTGTCACTGAGCTAACATTTGTGGCAGTCTTTCTCTATTTTGTATGTAGGATGCTGCCAAAGCACGACTTCATGAGTGATGTGTAGGTCCGTGCCTGGGATCTGAACCTCTGAACCCTGGGCTGCCAAAGCAAAGTGTGGAAACTTAACCACTATGTCACTGGGCTGGCCCCTTTTTTGACCATGTTGTTATACTATTGTAAATTTGTTGTACTGGTCAAAATTATTTTAATTTCTAATTCATTTTAGATTCTTCCTGGAATAATAAGTGTTCATCCTGTAGTAAGAAATCTGGCTGTTTTATGCTTGGGATGCTGTGGACTACAGAATCGGGATTTTGCAAGTAAACATTTTGTGTTACTATTGCAGGTAGGATTTATCTTGTGACAAAATCTTGATTGTAGTTCCTGAAATAAATATTCAGAATCTGTGGTGATAATGCTAATACTCTAAATTTAATCTATTCTGGGGCTTATTGTTGAAGATGATTATTATGGATGACTTTTAGGCACTTGATCTTTTTTATCTTTTGATTTCTTTCTTATTAAAATTTCTTTGTAGAAAAAAGATGAAATACCAATTATTTAAGGTATTTTAAAAATCATATAGCAAATATTTATTGAGTGCACATTATATGCCCAGCATTATTCTAGGCTTAAAACAAAACAAGACAGGTAATTAAAAACAAAACAAGATAAAAGTTGCTGACCTAGTGGAGCTTACATTTTAGAAGAGGAAACACAATGAAAAAATAAATAATATATAGTATGTCAGAAAAAAATAAAGCAGAGAAGGGGAACAAGGAGTGGGAATAAGGAGAGGGAGCTGTTTGGTCAGGAAAGACCTCACTGGTAAGTTGAAATTTGGACCAATACCAGAGGGAAGTGAGAGAATGAATCATGTAGATATCTGGGTAAGGGGTTTCCGAGGAGATGAAAGAGGAGGGGAAGGGGCCCTGAGGTAGGACTTTGCTTCACAAGTTCAAGGAGTAGGAGAACATGTGGCTAGGGCAGATTGAGCAAAGGGGAGAATAGTAGGAGAAAGGGTTTGCAGGACGTCTCTGTCTTCCAGGGACTTACAGACTGTAAAGATCTCGGCCTTCACAGTGAATGGGATGGCGAGGAATTGGAGGATTTTGAGTAGAGGATTGTTATGATCTACCGGGTATATTTGTAATGTTGGTATAGACCAGAGGTTAGCAAACCTTTTCTGTAAGGGCTAGAGAGTAAATATTTTAGACTTTGAAGGCCATATAGTCTCTCAACTACAACTCTGCTGTGGTAGTGTGAAAACAGCCATAGGTTATTGTCTATGAATGACTGAGTGTAGCTGTAGTTCAATAACATTTTGTTTATGCACGCTGAAATTCGAATTTCATGTAACTTTCTCATGTAGTGAAATATTACTTTTTAACGATTTAATAATG
Organism: Equus quagga; assembly: GCF_021613505.1. Lineage (NCBI taxonomy): Eukaryota > Metazoa > Chordata > Mammalia > Perissodactyla > Equidae > Equus > Equus quagga. The sequence goes on along the minus strand of NC_060269.1, from coordinate 141,781,391 downwards.
TACAGTTATTCTTAACTTGGACTCTGTACACAAACAGGCAGCAGACTGGATTTGGCCTGTGAGCCATCGTTTGCAGATCCCTAGTTTATTAACTGCAGGAGTACCAGTAGGGAAGGAGGGATACTTGTAAGAAAGGTATTGCAGTAATCCAGGGAAGAGATGATGATGGCTTGGGCCAGTGTTTTGGTTAGTGGGGTCATGAGAAGTGGTGGTCATCTAAGTTTGTAGATAATGTCTATAGAATTTGCTGATGAATCTGATGTGGCATATGAGAGAAGGAAATTGAAGATAACTAAGGATTTCTGTCAGAATAACTGGAAAGATGAAATTGCCATTTCCTGTGGTGGGGAAAACAGGAACAAGTTTTATGGCAAATGGATGAGATAAGGAGTTCAATTTTGGGCATGGTAAGTGTGAAGTTTGAGATACAAGTGAATAATAGGTATTTATGTATGAGTTTGGAGATAGGAGAGAAGTCCAGGCTGGGGAGATGAATCTGGACGTCTTTATCCTATAATAGTATCCAATGCCTAGAGCCTGGATGTTACCTGAGGAATAAGCGTAGACTGAAAAGAGATCTCAACTTTGTAGTTCCCTAGGGCTGAAGCAACATTTAAAGGTCAGGGAGATAAAGAGGAACCAATAAAGACTAAGTTGAAATAAACATTAAGGGGAGAGTGTGATGTCCTAGAAAGCAAGTGAAGATGATGTTTTAAAGAGGCTAGAGTGACCCAGCTGTCCATTGCTGGTGACATTGATAAAGATTCATAATTCACCATTTTTGGCAGGTAAGCAAGTGTTGTGACTTTCATGAGAGTAGTTATATGAAAGGCAAAGTCTTATTGGAGTGGACTGAAGAGAGAGTTATGGGAGAGGAATTGGAGACAACCATTGTAGACTACTGTTTCAAGATTTTATTTTCTGTTGGGAGTAACAGAGAAATGGGTTGGTAGCAAGAGAGTGGTATGGAGTAAAAACAATTTGTAAATTTTGTTTTAATATTTTTAGGAGGGATAAAATTACAACATGTTTGTACACTAAGGAGAATGACCTAGTTGAAAGGAAAAAATTGATAATATAGGAAAGAGAGGGCACTTACTAGAATGCTGTTGAGTAGACAAGGGGGGATGGAATCTAGTGTGCCAGTGGAATGCATTTGACTTTTTAACTCCTTTGGACATTGGTCTTTAACATTGGGGCCTAGCTTAACTTGGAAAATGTACCTCCCTTCACATCCCTGCGTAAAAAGACAGTGTGATTCATGTAGGGTCTGGTATTACCAAATGTAATGGAATAAAAAAGCTGAAAGGAATTTTAATGCAAATTGCTTGCCAGCAGGTAAATGAAAGTGCTTGGGGTGCTCAACTTGAAAATAACATCTGACAACAGGGATCATCATTTTCATGAAAAGATTATTTTAAGAGACTAAACTCAATAGTTGAATTTTCCCCCAAAACAAAACCCTTATCTTGAATCGTCCTTTAGTGTTGCATATGACATTGCGAAGAAAAAAAGCATATAATTGGAGAGAACGTACAGTCATGTGTTCTGGAAATAGTCAAACTGCTGTGGCTTGTATCAAAGGAAGAAAGTTAAAACCATACTTTTGTCAAAAGACAATCCTCAGGAATTTCATTGAGTTTTGTTTTAATTTCCTTTTTTGGAGCACATGGCATCGAATCAATTCATTTAATGTGCAATGATGAAATTCCTGATGCTGCTTTGTTGATAGTTATCATCCGTGTTAAAGAAAAATTTCTGTTGTGCGATCCTTTTGGAAGCTTGGAATGTCAGTATTATCTTTAAAATGGTGTAAAGTTTCTTTCTCAAACACACTGGAGGAAAAATCTTGGTACTTCGTCCGGATGAATCATTTATACTGCTTGGCCATACATCTGGTTTTGCCCTAAGATGTAGAATGAACCCTCCATGTGTCATAGAGAGTTGTTGCTTTTTACACCAGCAAGTACTGGTATCAGTGAGTCTGCTAGTAATTCTAAAGGAAGTTTTGTTTACTATTGTGAAATTTATTGGCTTCATAGGTGCCTAGGAAATGAAATCCTATATTTTCAAAGAGGTTTAGCTAAGAAATTAAAACAGTAAGTTCTCTACTTCATTTTCCTGGCTTTCTAGAAGATGAGTCTTGAAGTGTTAGCTTGACTTCTGGTGATTACTTTTTTTTTAAGTGAAAGAAAAATCTTACTAGAACATTTGATAATGAAGGGTTCATTTATGTCTAGCTTATTAAGTAGTTCTTTTTGGCTTTAAAAATGAGGTAAAACATTCATTTAAGATGCCCTATATACCATTGTGAATGCTGCTAAAAAGTTAGGTGGTGTTGTAGTCAAGTTTGAACTCTGATAGAGGAGATTGGAGGTAGATAATTATGGGAAATTTCTAGTACTGCAGCAAAGAAAACACCATAGAACTCTTTCAAAAGATATTTAAGTTCACTTGACCTTTAAAGATGAAATGTGGACTTTGATCGTTTTAATTTTTGCTGACATAGTATCAGCAATAGGTGCTTTGGTCATTTCAGACAGAAGAAAAGCAGTGTGAATTTAATGCTTGAGTGTCCTGGAGCTTTCTGAAGTTATTTAATATTAACTCATCCTCTACTTAGAGACGACTATGGGATCCTTGAGACTGCTCCTATATAATTTTCTGTAGTGAAAAGGAATTGTCAAAATCAAGTTGATGTGAAAGATAAATGAATGTATATTATCAAGACCATTCTACTATTTTACCTTCTTTCAAAACAAACCAATCAATAGCAGCCTTGTCATGAAATTAAAGTTTACCTTTTTTAATTTTATTTTAAGTTTAATCAACTTTGATCTCTGACTCGGTATTAATATTTGCCTGAAAAAAATAACTAGATATAGTATTTTTGTAAGTTAAAAATGTTTGTGAATGATATCAGATTCAAATGCAGTAAAAAGTAAATCATATGTGACATTTTGCTATACTTTGTATGTTATTCTAGGGTGGGGTTTTAAGCTTTTATCAAGTCCTCAAAGAGGTTCACGATTAAAAGAAGTTAACCACCTAATAGATTCCGTTATTTTTATAAAGGTATTTTCAGGCCTATCAATGGAAGATTTTAGATTAAGGAAAAATAGCTATCTTTTGAGGGAGTAAAAAATCAGTTGCTTTTAAATCATTTTATTAATAAAAATTAAGAACTGTATACACACTTGCTAGAAAGGCTAGAGAGGGAGATTATTTCATTTTAAAATCTTTCTTAAAGATTTTTGAAAAAGCTATTGCTACCCAGTAAGGAACTGAGAAGGGCAGTGAAACCCCAGTTACTACTGAGAGAGCAAAGCTTGTTTAGAATTTGTAGAGAACAGTCATGACAGTACATTCTTATAAGCATTCAGCTTCAGGAGATTTGCAGGTCTTACCATAAGAAAATATGTGACAGATATGTTCTTGAAATTTCCTTCCTGAAAGTTTTGTAATTTTGAACCACTTTTCTTTATTCTCTAATTTGATGAACTTACAGGTGATTTTTATTCATGCTGAAGACTAAGCTGTATGGCCAAGTAGTTTATCAATGACCAAAATTTAAGTGCATTAAAGAATAGAGTAAATCTCTTCATAATAGAAATATTCAGCTCTGTTTGCTCATGGCTTTGAAATTTGGTATGTAGGAATTCAGTTTTCTTAACTCAGGATAGACTCATACAAACTGCTGTGTTTTATGGTTCATCTCTTTTTATAAAAAGGGGTCCAGTTCATTGAAAACTGAATTCACTATTAATGAAATCTGAATTTGTTGAGCTAATAGGAGGAAAATTTATCTTTAATGAAAATTGATAATCTGGGAGAGCACTGATGTTCTAATGAATGCTTTTCATTGGTTAGAATGTAATGTTTTTGTCTTGATAGATGGCCCAGAGCAATTTTAAGATAATTGAACAGTTCTTTTAGATCTTAAAAAAATTGATAAAATAAAACCACAGTTGAACATAGTCATTCTTTTTTAAATAAAAGGAACAAATTATATAATTCAGCCTGACTCTAGTTTTATGAATTTTTGAACTTTTTCTGAAGGAAATATAACTCTAAATGTTATGATACAAATAAAACTTTTGTTAATTTTTGAAAGATGTTTTATGTAGACTTGACACTGTTAAAATTAGACTAAGAAAATAAGATATGTGTTAATTTTATGCGGCATAAACAGAACTAAAAGTTTATTGACTACTTTTTTTGGTGGGGGATGTCTCAATTTAGGTTTTGCAAATCGATGATGTGACAATAAAAATAAGTGCTTTAAAGGCAATCTTTGACCAGCTGATGACATTTGGGATTGAACCATTTAAAACTAAAAAAATCAAAGCCCCTCAAAGTGAAGGTGCAGAAATAAACACTAATGAAGAACAAGAGTTAAAAGAAGCTGAAGAGACAGCCAAGAATATTCTGAAACTCCTTTCTGATTTCTTAGATAGCGAGGTAAGAAATAATCAGAGCCCTATTATTAATGAAATGTGATTTTCAGCATGTGTATGTTTATGTTCTTTATGTTTTTTAGGCTGAAGTTTAAACTTGGCCAACATTTAAAAAATTTGCCTTTTGAATATTATAATTAAATCCTGCTTTCACTTCTAATATATCTAGTTTCTCGCTATAAAATTGCCTGTGCAGAGAATTGAAGAGTAAACCAAATTGAAATGAATATTCGGGGAGGTTGCTATTATTTTTTTCATTTTTTCTTCTTTGTGATTTATGACTTAAGACTTGGGGAAAAAACTTTAAGAAATAATTTTACATTGGGTGGGTGGAAGGTTTAAGATAGGGTATGGGATTGGATCTCTTAAGGGACTCTTAAACTACAGTACATTTTTATATCATATATGAACATTTAATTAAAATTTTTTATAGATTTTTTTTTGAGGTGAAATTGATGTAACATTAACAGTTTTAAAGTGAGCGAGTCATTGGCATTTAGTACATTCTCAATATAGTGCAAACACCATTTCTATCTAACTTTTGTTGTTGTTGTTGTTGTTGTTGTTGTTGAGGAAGATTGGCCCTGGGCTAACATCTGTGCCAGTCTTCCTCTCTTTTGTATGTGGGATGCCACCACAGCATGGACTGATGAGCAGTGTGCAAATCTGTGCCTGGGTTCAAAACCCGTGAATCCTAGGCTGTTGAAGTGGAGCCTGTGAACTTAACCACTATGCCACTGGGCCAGTCCCCTCTAATTTTTAAAACATTTTATTATCCCAAAGGGAAACTACCCATTAAGCAGTTGCTCCCTATTTCTCTTCCCACCAGCCCCTGACAACCATGAATCTGCGTTTTGTCTCTTTGGGTTTAACTGTTCTGGATGTTTCATATAAGTGGAATCAGATAGTATGTGACTTTATGTCTGCTTTCTTTCATTTAGCTTGTTTTTAAGGCTTGTCCATGTTGTAGTTTGTATCAGTACTTCATTCCCTCTTATGGGAGAACAATATTCCATTTTGTGTATATACCACAATTTGTTTAGCCGTTCATCCATTCAAGGATGTTTGGGCTGTTTCCACCTTTTGGCTATGGTGAATAGTGCTGCTATGAACATGTATTTCTTTGAGTATCCATTTTCGATCTTTTGGGTATACACCTAGGAGTGGATTACTGGGTCATATGGTAATTCTACTTTTTTAGGATTCCTCCCAGCTAGTTAATTAACAAATTTAATACCTCACATATTTATCCTTTTTTTTTCATTGAGAACTTTTAAGTTCTCTCTTAGCAGATTTCAATTATACAATACAGTGTTGTCAAATATAGTCACCATGTTTTACATTAGATCTCCAAAACTTACTCATTTTATTTTTGAGGTATAATAAAACTTATTCATCTTATAACTGAAAGTTTGTACCTTTTATCAATTTCTCTGTATTTCCCCCACCCCCTAGTCCCTGGCAACCACTTTCCTACTCTGTTTCTATGAGTTTGACTTTTTTTTAAGATTTCCCGTACTTTTGCTTAGCATAATGTCCTCAATCTGTGTTGCAAATGGCAGGATTTCCTTCCTTTTTCTGTCTGAATAACATTTTGCTGTGTGTGTGTGTGTCACATCTTATTTATCCATTCATTCTTTGATGGACACTTAGGTTATTTCCATATCTTGGCTATTGTAAATAATGCTTCAGTGAGCATGAGAGTACAGATATCTCTTCAGGATCCTATTTTTCCTTTCTTTTGGATATATAAAGAAGTGGGATTGCTGGATCATATGGTAGTTCTATTTTTAATCTTTTGAGGAACTTGGATGTCTTTCCACTTATTTAGGTCATCTTTAATTTCTTTCAGAAATGTTTTGTAGTTTTCAAGGCAAAAGTCTTTTACTTCCTTGGTTAAATTTATTCCTGCTATTTTATTTTGGATGCTATTATAAATGGAATTGTTTTCTTTGAATTAGAAGTCCAATGTGCTGTCTATTGCACAACAGAGCCAGGTTGAAATTGTTTTCTCAATTGGAATTTTCTTAATTTTATTTCCTGATTATTCATTGATGTTGTATAGAAACTCAACTGTTTTTTTGTGTGTTGATTTGATTTTGTGTTCTGCAACTTTGCTGCATTCATTTATTAACTCCTGTAGTTTTGTGTGTGTGTGTGTGTGTGTGTGTCTGTGTAGCCCTTGGGGTTTTCTCCATCTAGGATCATGTCACCTGTGAAAAGACATGGTTTTAATTCATTCTTTCCAATTTGTTTGTCTTTTATTTCTTTTTCTTGTCTAATTGCTCTGGCTAGAACTTCTAATACACTATTGAACAGCAGTGGTTAAAACAGGCATCTTTGTCTTGTTTCTGATCTTAGTGGGAATGTTTTCAGTCTTTAAGCATTGAGTGTGATGTGGATTCTTCATAAATGCTCTTTATCATTTTGAGGAAGTTCCCTTCTATTCTTTGAGTGTTTTCTTTGTTTATCCATGAAAGCATGTTTAATTTTGTCATATGCTTTTTCTATATCAATTGAAATCATCGTGGGTTTGGTTTTTTTTCCTTTGTTTTATTGATGTGGTACATTGCGTTGCTTGATTTTCTTATGTTGAATCACCCTTGCTTTCTTGGGATAAATCCCACTTGGTTATGGTATATAGTCTTGTTAATATGTTGTTGAGTTTGGTTTGCTAGTATTTTGAAGACTTTTATATCTGTATTCCATAAGGGAAATTAGTCTGTAGTTTTCTGGCATTACCTTTGTCTGGCTCTGGTATCAGGGTAATGCTGACCTTATAAACCGTGTTGGGAATTGTTTCCTCCTTTTCTATTTATTGGAAGGCTTTGAGAAAGATTGGTGTTAATTCTTTTTTAAATATTTGGTAGAATTTGCCAGTGAAGACATCTGGTTTGGGCTTTTCTTTTTGGGAAGTTTCTGTATAATTATTCAGTCTGTTTATTGTTATAGCTCTGTTTAGATTTTCTATTTCTTTTTGAGTAAGTTTTGGTAAATTGTGTTTTTCTAGGAAATTGTCCATTTCATCTAGGTTTTATATAGTTTGTTGGTGTTCAGTTGTTCATGGTATTCTCTTATAATCCTTTTTGTTTCTGTAGGGTCAGTTGTAATATCCCCACTTTCATTTCTAATTTTAGTTATTTGCATCTTCTGTTTTCTTTGTCAGTCTAGTTGAAGCTTTGTCAATTGTGTGCATCTTTTCAAAGAACCAACTTTTGGCTTCATTGATTTTTTTTTCTATTTTTTCTATCTATTTTGTTTACCTCTTCTCTAATCTTTATTATTTTCTTTCTCCTTCCTTTCTTCTTTGGGTTTAGTTTGCTCTTCTTTTTTTAGTTCTCGAAGGTGTAAAGTTAGGTTGTGCTTTGAGATTTTTTTTCATAATGTAAGCATTTACTGCTATAAATTTCCCTTTGAGTACTACTTTTGCTGCACCCCATAAGTTTTGTTGTGTTTTCATTTTCATTCATTTCTAAGTATTTTCTAATTTCCCTTTTGATTTCTTCTTTGACCCATTGGTGTATAAGAAGAGTGTATTGTTTAATTTATACATATTTGTGAATTTTAAAGTTTCCTTCTGTTACTGCTCTCTAGGTGTATTCCATTGTCGTTGGAGAAGATACTTTGTATGATTTCATGCTTTATAAATTTATTGAGATTTATTTTGGACCTAACGTGGGGTCTATCCTTGAGAATGTTCCATGTGCACTTGAGAAGAATGTGTATTCTGCTATTGTTGGGGTGGTGTGTTCTGTATATTTGGTAGGTCTGGCTGGTATTATAGTGTTTAATTCCTTTATATCTCATTGATCTGTGTAGTTATTCCGTCTACTACAGAAAGTGGAGAATTGGAGTCTTCAATTATTATTGTGGAGCTATTTCTCCCTGCAATTCCATCAATGTTTGTTCATATATTTGGAGGCTCTTTTGTTTGTTGTGTATATGTTTATGATTCTTTTTGATGAATTGATCTTTTAAAAGTCAATATTTAATGTGCTTTGTCTCTTGTAACTGTTTTTGACTTACCACGTTTTGACTGCAAAATGGCAGAAAGAAGTCCTTCCTTATTAGCAATTTCTTAAGTGTAAATGGATTAAATTCTTCAATCAAAAGGCAGAGAGTGACTGTTTTGTTTTTATCTTTTGCTGAGGAAGATTCTCCCTGAGCTAACATCCATTGCCAATCCTCCTCTTTTTGCTTGGGGAAGATTCACCCTCAGCTAACATCTGTGCCAGTCTTCCTCTGTTTTGTATGTGGATCACTGCCACAGCATGGCCACCAACAAGTGGTGTAGGTCTGCACCTGGGTATCAAACCCAGGCCGCCAAAGCAGAGCCTGCTGAACTTAACCACTAGGCCATGGGGCTGACCCTGAGATTGCGTATTTAAATTTTGAATTATTAGCCAAGTGATATACGAACTTTCTTTTGGGAATTGTCCAGTGCCATGGCTTGCTGACGTTGCATAGGTAGGAAAACTATTGAACATTAAATTGTTTGACAGTATGTGAATGAATTTTTTTTTTAATACATTAATCTCTTTCTGGCTCAACTAGATTCTGTGACTTTGACTTTATTTTTATCATCACCACTAAAAAATCTTGACTTCTTTGTCCTCTGGGCCATAAGTAACAATCTTTAACATGCTTTAGAGACTTGCAGTCCTGTCCCAATTCAAATTCCCACCATTCATTTTTGGATGGATTACTATTGTCAGGAAAGTATGTCATAGTTAGAAATTTTTAAAAGGAGGGTTGCATGCAGCTGTTGGAGTTAGACTTGTAGACTTGTGTTCTGGTTGCCTCTGTGTGAATCTTCAATAAGGCATTTACTGTCTTGGCCTTACTTATCTGTAAAATGGGGAATAATGATGCCTATTCAGTGGAATTGTTCTTTAATTCAATCAACAAATATTTGAGGGCTAATCATATGCCCATCACTGTATACTCTTGAGACTACAGTGCTGAGTGAAACAAAGTCTCTGCCCTCATAGTTGATGAGTCAGTATGTGGAAAACATGCCAGTGCCCTAGCACTTAAACTTACCAACCCCTATATCTTTCTTATTTTTGAGTATTGAAAAAAATTTTGAAATAGTTCTTATATTTACTTATTCCACTGTTTTCACTTCTGTGCCCCTAGTTTAGACTTGTCTTTCATTCCTAGATTATAACTTGTCAATATAGTTTTCCTGAAATCTCATTGAATCTTATTCCCCTTCCCTTTCAAAAACTTTCAATGGCTCCATATCTTGCCTCATTAAGGGTGAATTTCTTTACCTAATTTTCAAAGTCTTTATAATCTGATTACTGAGTGAACTTACTTTCCATCAATAATAAATAATCATTGACATTTGCTGAGGATTTACTGTGTGGATAGCACTTCCAAGAACTTTACATATATGATTTCTTTATCCTGGTAGTTACTCTTTTGTGTTAAGTACTTTTATCATCCCCTTTTTATATACAAAAGAAGTGAGGCACAGTGGCTGGCCCTGTGGTGTAGTAGTTAAGTTTGGCATGTTCTTCTTCAGCGGCCCAGGTTCGGATCCCGGGCATGGACCTACACCACTTATCAGCCATGGTGTGGTGGCGAACCACATACAAGATAGAGGAAGACTGGCACAAATGTTAGCTCAGGGCGAATCTTCCTCAGCACAAAAAAAATTAAAAAGCAAGTCACCAAGAAGTAGCATGCACAGGATCATGCAGCTAGGAAGTGTCAGGGGCTTGAGTTTAATTCAGTATCAATAACCACTATTTTTTTTTTTTTTTAAGATTTTATTATTTCCTTTTTCTCCCCAAAGCCCCCCGGTACATAGTTGTACATTCTTCGTTGTGGGTTCTTCTAGTTGTGGCATGTGGGACGCTGCCTCAGCATGGTCTGATGAGCAGTGTCATGTCCGCGCCCAGGATTCGAACCAACGAAACACTGGGCTGCCTGCAGCGGAGCCCGCGAACTTAACTACTCGGCCACGGGGCCAGCCCCTCAATAACCACTATTTTTAACTACCACTCTTTCGTACCTGTATGTCCATTTGAATACCACTGTGTCTTCTTTCTCTTAGTTTGTTTGGTTACTCTTTCTAGGAATGCCTTTTTCTACTTGTACACCTTCTGTTCACATTTTACCCATTATTAAGACACATTCCCGCTCTCACCTCTGGAGCTTTCATTTATAGGCACCTTCCTCTGATGGCAGGGACCATTACTGAGGGTTTTCTGTATTTTAGCACCGTGATAAACATTTAATAGATACTGTTTTAATTTTTGGTTTCACAACATTTAGAAGGCCTTTTGATTCTTCTAAACAGTTTTAGGGGAATTGAAGTTTTCATAGCTAGCCTAATAATTTGTCATATAGTCTTAACCTAAAAGGAGGAAACAAAATCTTTTTATGTGCCTTTAACCAATTCATAACAACATGAGTGATTTTGGGATAGCTTATATAAAAATATTATAGGTCAGGCTATGATGTAAGGCTTAAAAAGGAAATACAAATAAAAAATTTCTTTTAATGCAAGTCATTTTTATTAGGTGTCTGAACTCAGGACAGGAGCTGCAGAAGGATTAGCCAAGCTGATGTTCTCTGGGCTTTTGGTCAGCAGCAAGATTCTGTCTCGTCTTATCTTGTTATGGTACAGTCCTGTGACTGAAGAGGATGTTCGACTTCGACATTGCCTAGGCGTGTTCTTCCCCATGTTTGCTTATGCAAGCAGGTACTTAGTCATATCAGTAAATCAAAATCTGACTTGAAGTTAAATTCAGGCTCCCCATGAGTCATATCTATAATATCACTTTGTTGTTGGTATTCTTTTATTCTTCAGTGGTAAGTGATGAAATGAGAAGACCTTACCTAAATTATATCTACCTGAATTATTTGTCTCTTCCTAGATGAAAATGTGGTGTATCTTGATGGGGTGAATTTTATACATAATAAATTTTTTTAAGAATCTTATGCTTTTTTTTGTCAACATATTTTCAAATTGTTTTTCAATAGGACTAATCAAGAATGTTTTGAAGAAGCCTTTCTTCCAACTCTGCAAACACTGGCCAGTGCCCCTGCTTCTTCTCCTTTAGCTGAAGTAGATATCACTAATGTTGCTGAGTTGCTTGTAGATTTGACCAGACCAAGTGGATTAAATCCTCAGGCCAAGAATTCCCAAGATTATCAGGTGGGGTATGTTAGCGAGTGTATGGCAAGGATGATGACTAGCACGCGCGTTACTGTTTCAGTAAAATAATTCCTCATAGATTCTTTGAAAGAGAAGCTACATTTTGATCTTGAGATTTCTGGTTTATATGGTGGTGCATAACACAAAGTATGAAAAAGATCTTTTGGGAAATATGGAGAAAAACATAAAAATAGAAGTATTCAGTGCTAACAGTTTGCTACTGAAAAGAACTTATCCAAAATTCATCACCCTCCCTACCCCGTCCCGACTTAGTGCTTGCTGTTAATCATTCTGAATTGCACCTATGTTATCTAGAACTCATTGAGACTTCAAATACTGGCTCACCTGCTATGTTTCTGATACAAGGAAGGAGAATTCAAAGAATTAAACTCATCTAAAGCTTTTTATTTTTTTTGAGGAAGATTAGTCCTAAGCTAACATTTACCACAAATCCTCCTCTTTTTGCTGAGGAAGACTGGCCCTGAGCTAACATCTGTACCCATCTTCCTCTACTTTATACGTGGAATGCATGTCACAGCATGGCCTGACAAGCAGTGTGTAGGTCTGTACCAGTGAACCCCAGGCCACTGAAGTGGGACTTGCGAACTCAACAGCTGTGCCACCAGGCTGGCTCCTCAATCTTCCTCTTTTTGCTTGAGGAAGATTGTCCCTGAGCTAACATCCATGCCGATCTTTATTTTGTATGTGGGTCACCACCACAGTATGGCTTGATGAGTAGTATAGTTCTACACCCAGGATCCAAACATGTGAACTCTGGGCCACCAAAGTGGAGTGCATGAACTTAACCACTATGCCACTGGGCTGGCCCCTTATTTTTGTTTTTCACTCACAGAAGATAAGTTAACTGCAAATTTTCTCACAAATTAAACTTAAGCTGGGTTTTTTATCCTTTAATGTCATTTAATCAAACTTGTCACCTGTTGAAAATTGTGTTATTATTAGTTGCAGATGCCTGCTGATTAAGTTGAAAGTATTTCTCTTCTATTTTAATTAATATTTAGTGATGGCATACTCCATTCCAGTCACTATGTTACATGCTGTTGGAAAAAAGATTACAAAAGATATTAAGGCAAAATATAGTAAAGGTCAGTGATAATAGCTACTAAGTGCTTTAGAAGAGAGGGCATGATCTATGTGGTAGGGGTGATGAGTGCAGCATTACGAATTTTAAAACTCATTGAGTAGAATTCAGTTAGGCTGTGTTGGGATTTGGGGAGTGGTTTGGATAGGGAGAAAAAGACTTTTAGTAAAAGTGATTAAATGTAGCTGGTTATACAAGTCATGTTGGGGAATTTTGGGAAAAAAAATCATTCTAGCTAAGAATGTTGAATCGGCCTGTTAGGGCAGAACATTAGGGTAGGGAATTTGGAGTTGGCCTTATTTGCAGTGAGTGACTATGCAGGATGTATATTGAAAGGGGTATAATGAAAGGGTTAATGGGATGAAAGTTACTTATTAGGAAGATTAATTTGGTGGTCAGTATCATGAGCTCAATTGGTGAGAGGAATGGAGAATGAAGAGAGCAGTTAAAAATCTCTATGATTGAGAAAACATTGTAGAAAAAAATATTAGAAAGTAGTAAAAGAGTGGAAAGAAAAGAATAGTAGAAATTGACATAGAAAAAAAAGTATGGGTACAAAAGCCCAAAAATTATGGATATGTAAGAGCTTTGAGAGGCAAAGGAGATGGAGGAGTCCAAGATAACTCTAAGGTCCTGAGACTTCAAAGAAGCTACTGACATCGTTTAATTGGGGAGTACTCTCATGGTCAACATCTTGGAGAGTGAGGAAAATAGGTTGGGGCAGAGAAGAAGTTGAACTGTCATGCAGTCTTGAGGCCCCAGCTGACCCCATAGGAAATTCCAGAACTGAGCTAGTCCTTTGAGTTGTCCAGAATTGAGACAAGGCTGGGCCATTGTACCTGTATATCCACCAGTCATTGACTGGACTAACCCTTGGGGAGGAGGTGTGAACTTGGGCAGGGTCCACTTCTTCAACCTGGATCGCTTCTGTGCCCAGGAACTTTCAGCCTCTAAAACTTGTAGTAGCTGGAGGATGAATGCTTCAGTAATAAAGGGGGCAGATCTGGGCCCTGTGCCACAGCATCCACTATAAGAAGTTAAGAAGGGGAGCTCATTTTGGGAGGAATATGTTAAACTTGGTCTTAGACATTTTGCATTTGGGATTATGGCAAAATACTTAGTTGGAAATGTTTGTTATGTTTGTAGGACTGTATTGTAATCATGCCATTTTCAATTTAGAAAGATTTTTCTCTTCATTTTCTAGGCCTTAACAGTTCACGACAATTTGGCTATAAAACTTTGCAATGAGATCTTAACGTGTCCATGTTCACCAGAAATTCGGGTCTATACAAAAGCCTTGAGTTCTTTAGAACTCAGTAACAATCTTGCTAAAGATCTTCTGGGTCTGTTGAATGACATTCTGGAGGTAAAGAAGTTTCTAATTACTCTTAATGTGTATATATTTTTATCAAAGTTAAATTTACATGTATTTAATTATACATATGTTAGCATATTGTGACTTTACTCATTTGAATATTTCCTTCATAAATTTAATAGAATTTTTAGAATGTTTTTAAACAACATGATATCAGTGTATTGCTTTTTTAAAAGATTAGAAAGTACTGCATATAAAAAAATGTTAATAATGTTTTCTATTATAGCAAGTAAAAGATAGGACATGTCTGAGAGCTTTGGAGAAAATCAAGATTCAGTTAGAAAAAGGAAATAAAGAATATGGTGACCAAGATGTAGCAGCACAGGATGCCAGCACAACTACGGCTGTTTTTCCAAATGAAGATGGTAACAACATACTAACCTGAATATTTATAAGATTTGGTCCTTTTCATCTTCACTGAGAGACTTTTTTTTTCTCCTTTAACGTGTGGTTGGATTTCAGAAATGAATCAAAGATTTTTCTAATTAATCCCCCTGAGAAAGTATATTGCTGATAAGTATTCAGCTTTTATAGTTTTTGTGTGTACAGTCATGCACTGCTTAGCAACAGGGATTCGTTCTGAGAAATGCATCATTAGGCAATTTTGTTCTTGTGCAAACATCATAGAGAACACTTACCCAAACCTGAATGGTATAGCCTACTATCCACCTAGGCTATACGGTGTAGCCTCTTGCTCTGAGGCTATAAACCTGTAGACCGTGCTACTCTACTGAATACTGTAGGCAGTTGTAGCACAATGGTCAGTATCTATCTAAGCATCTAAATATAGAAAAGGTACAGTAAAAATACCATATAAAAGATAAAAAATGGTATACCTATCGAGGGCACTTAGCATGATTGGAGCTGGCAGGGCTGGAAGTTCTGGGTGAATCAGTGAGTGATGGTGAGTGAAAGTGAAGACCTAGGACACTGTTGTGCAGTACTGTAGACTTTGTAAGCGCTGTACACTTAGGCTATGCTAAATTTATAGGAAGATATTTTTCTTCAATAAATTAGCTTTAGTTACTGTAACTTTTTTCTTTATAAACTTTTTTTAAGTTTGACTCTTGTTATACTTAACTTAAAACACAGTAGTACAGCTGTACAAAAATATTTTCTTTCTATCCTTATTCTATAAGGTGTTTTCTAGTTTTAAATTTTTTTTTTTTTTTTTTTTTTACTTTTTGAAGTTTTTTGTCAAAAACTAAGACACAAATACACATTTAGCCTAGACCTACAAGAGTCAGGATTATCATTTATCACTGTCGTCCACCTCCACATCTTGTCCCACTGGAAGGTCTACAGGGGCAGTAACACACATGGAACTGCTATCTCCTGTGATAACAATTCCTTCTTCTGGAACACCTCCTGAAGGACCTGCCTAAGGCTCTTCATGAGGAGGTGTCACCTTTTTCAGAAAAATGCCCATGGTGGTTTGCTTGGAAGCAGATATGCACCATGTACATTCCTCTCTGTTAATGAAAACCTTTTGATGCTTGGGGTCCAAGTTTTCAAACTTTAAGGAGCTTGCTGAGCTTCTGCTAAACCCTTTACTGTGAATTTTCTCAGGGGTTCTTCTCTTTCTTCTCCTGCAGTTTCCTTTTCACTTGTGTACATCAGTATCATCACAAACATGTGAGTAACGCATTGTGCTATGACGTCACTAGGCGATAGGAATTTTCCAGCTCTGTTGTAAATCTAATGGGACCGCCATCATATATATGCTCCGTTGTTGACTGAAACGTTGTTATGCAGTGCATGATTGTACATTTCTCATCATATGACCACGCATACTATCTTAGAAGTTTTGCTTGCTTGCTTACTTTCCAGTGTTCACAGTTTTTGAAATACTGATTTTTGATAAATTTTCTGTAGCTGTTAATGGGACTGGTTGTCATTTCTGTTTTGTGAAAAATTTACTTGAAAGACCATTTAAAATACTTCACGAGGCTATTTTTTATTTGTATTGTTATATTATTTTCTTCAATAGAAAAGAATAAAGAAGTATATTTAACTCCTCTCAAGGATGTAAAAGCAACCCAAGCGTCAAAATCTACGCAGCAGAAGACTATTAGAGGTAGTATATGGATTGACTGGCTTTCTCAGAAAGCTCTTCGAGTTCGTTTTCCAATGAAATACTTTGCAAGTTTCCTTATCTTTGTTTCCTTAGGGATAAAAATTTTTAAACCTCTTATGTATCCTTAAGTTTCTTTTTAATTCTTTCAGTTGATATTAGGTTTTGCTTTATGTCTGTGTGTAATATCAGTGTTACTCCAAGTGCTTTTGTTTGAAAGAAATATGATGCAAAAGATTATATCGCAAAGGACTATTTGGGTTAAAGTAAGATTTTTATTATCAAATGATCAATGATGTTATTATCAGTTGTTTTTGTTCTATCCTTTATATGATTTAGCATTTTTGTACCTTTTAGCCTACTAGTATTTTTCTGAGCTTCTGTTTTCCTTTTTCCCATTTTATTTCATATTTTCCCACCATAATTTATTTCCCAAAGGATATCCAACAATAGGGGATTTGTTGGAATAAAGTAAATGTTGACCATTAGGGGATCACTTGGAAAAAAAATATGAAATTCAAGGTCATTTTATTGTTTTATTATTTTCTTATTACAAAAGCAATGCATGCTTATTACAGAAGAATCAGAAAATACATCCAAGCAAACTAATGTAAAGAACAGTAATAATTCCACCCATGAGCCAACCATTATTTTAATCCTTCAAAAATGTTTCTAGAGGCCCTTTTCTATGCAGATTTAATTTTTCTAAATGGAATCTGGCCATAATATTGTTTGGTAACCAATCAATTACTTAAATGCTAATTGCTGAATATTGTTCCAGATTAGTCCCATATTGTTGGATGTTTTCTTGAGGATAAGTACATTAGAAGTTTAAAAGCAAATACATAAGGTTTGGGGAAAAAAAAAGTTTCACACGAATAAGTGGAGTATATAAATTTCAACCAAATGGTCATACTGAACAGTTTGGTTTTGATCAAATTGCTTTTAGGCAGATAACATACCATGAGAACGCCACCTCGTTTTTTTTAAATAGCTCAAACTTCATTTATATATGCTGTTTTATTTCTTATCATAAATGAGGTGCATCACAGGCCAAACTTACTTTATTAACCTTCTAGATTTCTAGCAAGTAGAATTTTTGCAACCCCAGCTTATAGCTTTTATACGGAACTGTTTTAGAACACGTTTTTGAATTGGCCATGTATATGTTTGAATATTTTCTAAGAAGCCATTACCTTACTAATTAGAGTTCTATTTTTTTAGGAGCTGTTTATGGGCTTAACGTACCTTTCTAACCTTAATTTTCATTAGTTTCTCCATACACCTTGTGCTGTAGTCATAATAGTGGTAGTTTTCTTTATATAACATGTTTTTCACATGCTCCTTTCCCCCAAATACATTTAACTAAAATTTGCTTCCTTATAACTTAATTTTCATATATTCCTTTGCTTATTATCAAATTGCCAGAAGGAATTAATAAAATTTTAATCTTGCTTGGGTTCCTTTTCTCTGTGGTGTTGATAATTGGTATCAAAGTGGCTGGGAACTGGGAGGAAATGTGCTGAAGAGAGAAAATAAGGGATTTGGGTAGCCCAGAAAATAGATTAAAAACAATAAACGATGATAAATTTTGATAATGAATTATACTGTCTTTAAGGACGGAGAAAAGTGACAGCTTCAGCAAGGATGAACAGGAGATGTCAGACTGCTGAGGTTGAGGCTGACTCTGAAAGGTAGGCCATGCACATCTAAATATGTAAAGAGCCTATTTTCATTTTTTTTTTTTTTTTTTTTAGAAGTAGAAAAAAAATTGTAGTTTGCTTTTACTGTGAAAGAAACTCAATATATAAAAAGATAATTAGTGAAAACTATAAATAGCTATATCTTGGATATATAGTCTAAAATTCCATTCTCAAGAGCATTTGACTCTGTCTAGCTTGCGTGCTTTTCCTATCAGTTGGTGTGGCCTTCAGTATTAGGCAGTTAGATTTAATATATTCTTTCATTTGCTATTTCCATGTATTCTTCTAAGTACATGATCACGTAGGTATTACTCCTCTGATCGTGAATTAACGTACTTTTGAGATTTGGATTTTAGTTCTCTACATTTACAATGATAAAATAATTCTGCCTATAATTTGGATATATTGGTGGTACAGTATTTATTTTTGGTTTCTGCCAATTAAGCCAGTTGGAAGCTGCAAGTCTGTAGCTGCGTTGCATTTATCTATTCACTGGTAAAATTATAATATATATTTTTTCATTATATAACTTTAGGTTAAGTTTTGACTAAATTTAAAATATCTTTTGGGGAAATTTGCTGTTTAGTGTTTTAGGAATTTATTGCTTAAATCAAGAGAACTTCATTTTTTTTCACTTCTTGAGTTCTCCCCAAATCTCTTTTGGGCAGTTGTTATGGTCCCTGTCCAAGCCTCATTACAAGTTTGTTTTTTGTTTTTTTCTTTTTCTGTATAATACCAGGTTCCATACAGATATCTTTTCATGATTCACTTTGCTGGATAGCCAGTCTGTTTTTTGGTTTTGTTTGAGATTTTAGTTTTCAGCTTAAATTAGTGGAATCAAAATATCAATTACACACTGATAGAATGTTTTCAGAAACAAAAAAAGTTTTATTTATAAATAAACTGTGGTTTTAAAGCTTGTATTTAAATTGGTGTATTTTCAACATCTCTTTAGTGATCATGAAGTTCCAGAGCCAGAATCAGAAATGAAGATGAGATTACCAAGACGAGCCAAAACAGCAGCACTAGAAAAAAGTAAACTGAACCTTGCACAATTTCTCAATGAAGATATGAGTTAGGAGAAGAGATGATGGAGGTGGAGTCTTTGTTAAAAGTCCTTTAAAATTGTGTTCAGTTCTTGCTTTAATAAAGTTACCCTTGTGTCAAAATCAGAAAAAGCCTGATTTCTTGTAGGACTTTCTGCTGTGCGATTCCACATTACTTTGGCCTATTGAAGCGTTAGGATGGCGTCTGTCAATGTGCTCCACAGACCGTCCGCATCAGTCACACAGATTTAATTGGAATCTAAGGAGGGCCTAGGAACTTGCTTTTTAAAACAGGCTTCCCACGCGATGCTTATGAACTCTCCTGTTTAAAATCACGACATTATGGACAGCTTTTAAGTGTAACTAGCTAGTAGCTTGCATTTGGGAAGCTTCTGACCTAGCTGGGGCAGATCCAACACAGATGAAAACACCTCAGAGCACGTTTAAAAAGTGACATCTCAGAGGCAAAAGCACCACAAACTGGCTAGAAAGGGAGGAGGACTATTAGAATGAACCAAAGTACCCAGCATCCAAGTTCAGCAGTTACCATTTTGATCATTTGTTTTGTGATTCTCACACTAAAAATATTTTTGATAATGCTACCTGCATGGGTAATTTCTCTTCCTAAAATATTTGCATATGAAAGGCCTAATTTGCTTATGTTTGTGATGGTGTTTCCTGGGTTAGGGAGATGTTCACATATGCATATTCATCATGGAGTTGTTTTCTGTGTTTTTGGCATAACAATATTATGGATAATAAAAAAATACTAGTTGGAAAAGAATGTGACAGGAAGTCCTCTATATACTAATTAATTTGTGAGCACTCTTTCTTCACTGTCAATTTCATTTATCTTCTGAAATTGGCACTTCCCTGACTTAGGAAACATAACCTGTATGAAATCCGTCCTCTTTCTTTCTGCAACACTCAATAAAACACTTTTTCTCATCCCTGTGATAATAACCTTTTCTTTTTATTGTTGAGAATAGATGTGTCCTAACATTGGATCTGTTTTAATAATTGTGCTTTTTTAAGCTTATTTACCAGAGACCATTTATTTAAAATGATGTTCTAAGATGGAGCTAAAGTAAGATTGTTGTGCTTTTTAGAACCAAATTGCTTTTTACATACATATACATGCTTTATAAAACTCAGAAATATAAAAGGAGTCTGAAAGTTACAAAGAATGCTTATTAAGTGAAAAGAAAAGGCAGAAATGGTTGTGATATAAAAACAATGAAAAATGGATGACTTTTCATTCTCTTGGCTTTGTGTCTTTTACTGTGCTTCGAATTCCTTATGTAAGTCTTCTTTTGTTAAATCCCTGTCGCTTTAAAAATAACTGGGGGATGGGGTGGTAAAGAGAAATAAGGACTTAAAAGTACACAAAATGTGCTGTAAGGAAAAGTGTTCAGAAAAACAATGAACCAAATCCTATGTGCCCCTAGCCAGGCCATCCAAAGGGAAGGAGCTGTGTTCTTACATGCTTACACGGACCACCACACCAAAGCATGGGAAAATTAATTTGGCACTTGGCATTTATCTGGTATGGGAAAAATAAATTTAACCACCAAAACTTGAGTATTCTTCCTATTCAAATTTTAGACACAATCACATAAGCCATTGCTGAAACTATGCTTTTGCACTATTAGAGTTAAAGGTAAGGATTATTATCCGATTTTAAAAGACCCTATTCGTTTACACTTTAAAACAAATGGCTAAAATACAATAAAATCAGTAGATGTAAATCCATTTACCATTTTGCATTCAAAACTGTTAACTTACAGAAACCAAACTTTTTGTCTGCAAGAGGCACAGATTTGCTGAAGAGTAAACATGCAATAGTGCCATTGCTCTTACAGCCCACAGACTTTATAGGTTTAAAAATACAGAGAAAGAAATGATCAGCTCAAATTCTCATGAATGGAAACATGCTACTTGATAAACTATGATCAATTTTTGTATACATATATAACTTTGAAAGAGAGACACTTCTAAGAGATACCTTTGCCTTTTACCAATTTGCTTCGAGGTAGTTGGTATCCACCTGTTTGTTATACAACCGTTCATGGGTCAGGTCATCACAAAGCTTTACAACACTAGCCTTCTAAATCACAATGCATTATATATTAAAACTTTGTGCACAGAAATCAAACTGGGGACAATTACGTATATAAACTTAGGGTGTAAAAAATTCACAAAATACCCCTAAAAAGAGAACATCAAAATCCATTTGTACTGCAAAATTCCACAATGGTCCGGTGTAAAACATGTAAAAAAAATACAAAGAATATAATCAAAATGATTAATGCTAATGATTTAATATAAAGACATCACAGGACTAGAAATATTTCAAGATCAATTGATAAATGCTTATTGTTCAGCAGAAAGAATATTGACATACAAAATAAGGATAGTGCAAGAAGAACGGCAATCTATTTGTCTTCACTTTTGAGATTTTGGTTATGAACTGTACAGCTCGCTACAGATGCTGCTGTCAAATTCAGATTCCATTCAATGGGACGATTAAGGCACATCTTAATAGGGCTCAAAGGGCAACTTGCTGTATTCCCATCAGACAAATTCAGTTTCTCATCAGTTTTCATTTGTAGCATGCTGGAAAAAAAAGTGTAAAGCATTTTAGTTTCACTTTAATGTCAAATTACCACTGTTGCAAAAGAAAATTCAGTAGTTCTATTGTGTGGACCTCTAAAGAGAAGTAGATAGAACATTTATTATCCTGAAAACACGAGGTTTTTTTCTTTCTTTTTAGCTTCTGCCTCCTTGCTTGATATATATGTAAGCCAAGTACTTGAAAGGTCAGATACCACTGGACAAAACCTTCACTGCTTACGTGGATTTCATCAGTATACATTGGAAAGGACATTTAACTACTGAGCCTGGCAGGATTCGACACTTTTAACTTGTCCTTTAACCTACCAGGATCAGAGCCACGTTGAGACGAGAAGGAATTAACCTTTGCTGAATGCCTGCCATGTTTTAGGCACATTCACATGCATCATCTCATTTAAATTTCACAACAACCAAGTAAGGTTAGTATATTTATCCTCACAATAAATGGTATGAGGAGTCTCAGAGAGTCAAATACAAAAATCCCTGAGGTTATACAGTCCTTGCTCTTTTCCTTTTCTACTGCTGAGAATGTTTAGAATCACAGAAAATTGAGTAGCTACTCAATTTTCCACTCCACATGTAATGCACATGTAATACTGTCTTAAATAATGTTAATGATAGTCAATTCACATCTTCAGATGTGAATCTTGTTTATAAATTATTGAATAGTTTGCTATACATTAGCTCACCTGACACTTAACTGATTGGTTGGACTACATCATTCCTAAGCTTTCTCCAACCTCAGGTCTGATTCTTCCAGTTAGTAAAGAGGGAAGGGAGCTGTGTAGTATTTAAGTGACTTGTTAAAAGTTGATAAATGGCAGCAGCATCCAGACTTTAATAGCACTTTCTCGATCCCTCCTTGCAATCTCAACCAACTGCCTCACTTGCCATTCAATAAGCCAGAGGTTTAACCTGTTAGACCATATTTTAACAGCAATCACGTTCTCACCGAGTTCTCTCCAGGCAAACAGTCCCAGTTCCACTGAATAATGTAGTTTCAACTTTTATCAATAGAAATGAAACAGAATGACAAACTACAAGGTAGCTTAAAAGAGTACTCATGAAAAATAGTAAATCAGTTTAAAAAAAAGCCAAAATCTAGACGTGACTAATAAATAGGGATATATTTAAAGTAAATCAAGGCCTGATAGGTGACAAAGAGATCCAAAATACAATATTCTCATTCATAGCAGAAATCTTAACTGATTTTTGAAAATATTTACACTGATTACTATTATTAGACTGATGGCCTCAAAGACCTCAAGTTTTTTTGTTTTTCAAGTTAGCAAAGCTCAAATAAACCAGTAATGTTTTTCTTTCCTCCAAGGACTGCTAATCTTTATAGTTTTATTATCTGTATTTTCAAAATAAATTTCGATGTACATCTCTGAGAAACTCTAAGGCAAGCTACAAAAAGAGTTCTATTAAAATCAAGATAGCTTGGTAGATAAGCATATCAAGTATCAAACTCCAAAAGAAGAAAACAGCAGCGTGGAGCAACAAATCGTGTCATAAAGATAATTTTGTGTTTTCTGTTTGCTATTTGATCAATAAAGGTGTGTTCATCAAAGAATAATACTTCAATAACGACATTATTGTTCTTTTCAATACTTTAAAGACTATTTTTTTAAGTTACTTTTCTGGAGTGTACTCCAAATTTGGGTATACAAACTTCAGGGGTGCACAAAACTACACACGCATGGGAAGAAAATACCAGTGTAAACATTAGTACTAATAAACAGACTGACATGTTTAATATATACACTTAGGAACTAGTTGGTGTGCAAAATACTCAGAATAGAGGAAGACAGCTATCTTGAGAAGCGCTGGAACCAGAGGCATTAGGACAATAGACCCGGAAGGGGCCTTTCTAGACTCCCCCCAACCCCCCTTTTAAAGACACAGCGAAACTAAGGTATAGGAAAAGAAAAAACTGCTCCTTTTTAGAGTGTCCTAACCAGATTATGTGGACTAATATTAAGAACCTGGATGTCTAGTTAATCTAGTACTTAGCAGAGCACTTTTCAATTCCATTTTCCATACCAGTCAAATTATTTAACATTTATTGAGTACCCACTAGAAAGCACTTTTGGGATACAAAGACAAGGAAGACACAGTCCACGTTTTCAAAGAATTTGCTATCTAGAGGAATCTTTAACAAATATTCCTTTAGATTTGGAAACAAAAGTTTTGACTAAACTAGTTGCTTTATCGTGAGGAATGTGTCATGCACATCTGGAGCGAGGGAAAGGTTAATAAATGCTCCTCAACTTTTCCTGATGGACTTTTTCTTTTTTAAAGATTGGCACCTGAGCTAACAACTGTTGCCAATCTTTTTTTTTGCACCCCAAATCCCCTCAGCACATAGTTGTGTATTTTTAGTTGTGGGTCCTTCTAGTTGCGCCATGTGGGACGCCGCCTCAACGTGGCCTGATGAGCAGTGCCATGTCCGCGCCTGGGATCCGAACCAGCGAAACTCTGGGCTCCTGAAGCGGAGCGCGCGAACTAATCACTCGGCCACGGGGCCGGCCCTTGATGGACTTTTTAACGTGTTTTTTTTCTTTTGTATTTCTTAAAAATAGAGAAAATGTTTGCAAAATTAAAAAATCAATCACAGTAAAATGAACGTTATCCAGTGAAGAGTCTCTCACTGCTCCTTATTCCTCTTCTAGGAGCTTCTGCTGTTACCATTTCTTGTGTGTTCTTCCAGTCTCTTCACACTGCCATAGGCTCACAGATGTGTCTCAACTATCTCCTTTCCCCTACACAGTTCTGTATACTGTTCTGTATGTTGTTTTTAAAAATATACTTTGGAGATTGTTTCCTAACTGTATAACGAATGCTTGATTCTTAACAGCTA
The DNA here is from genome assembly GCF_021613505.1 of Equus quagga. Taxonomy (NCBI): domain Eukaryota; kingdom Metazoa; phylum Chordata; class Mammalia; order Perissodactyla; family Equidae; genus Equus; species Equus quagga. Next base: position 141,756,966 of record NC_060269.1, on the reverse strand, counting down.
CACAGAATTCTACTCTATGGATAATCATAATTTACTTCACCAGTCTTCAACTGATAGACTGGGCTATTCCAATCTTTTGCTTAAAGTACCATTGTATTGAATCTTCTTCTCTGTGTTCTTTCCGGATGTGTGCAAGTTCATCTGTAGGGTTGATGTCTAGGAGTCGGATAGCTGGGTCAATGAGTGCTTTTACAATTTTGATAGGTATTACCAAAATGTCCTTCATAGACTGGGTGCCATTTTACACTCTGAACAATGTACGAGAATGTCTGTCTTCCCTCACACTCTTACCAATAACGTATGATGAAACTGAAGGATCTCTGAAAAAATGATGTTAAAAAACAGTATGCCACTGTTTAATTTGCATTTCTCTTATGAGGAAGGTTAAGCTTATTTTCATATGTTAGAAGCCATTTGTAGTTCCTTTTCGGTGTTCTTTGCCAATTGAGATAAGCTTTTTCTTACTGACATGCAGTTACGATTCAATCCTTTGTTCTATATGATTTACAATCCCACTCTCTTCCCCACCCTGCCTAGTTCATTAGCTGTTTGTATCTGCTTATAGTGACTTTGTCATGAATCAATTCTAAATTTTATATCATTAAATTTATCAGTCTTTTATTTCATGGCTTCTCTGCTTTACATTATGATTAGAAAGCTGAAGAAGCAGCATTTAAATCATCTGATAAAATGGCTCTACACATCCAAATCCAAGATTCTAATGAAAACTCAGCCAATAGTGTACACAGTGGTACTCTTAACAGTAAAAAATTGGGGAAAAGAATGTAAAAACTTGGGGTCCAGTTCTGACAATATTAAAATCAGCCTTATGACCTTGGACAAGTGACCCTAGCCTCCTTCAGCCTCATTTTCCTCATCTATAAGAAAAAAAATTCAATGACATCTTCCTTGCTTACCTTATACATTTCTGAGGATCTACGGAGAGCCAATTAACACACTGTAAAAATCACACAGAACTATAGACAAGTGCGAAGGTTTAGTTTAATGTCACGTATCAGGGTGAAAGGGGCAAGAAGTGGGAAGAGGCCTTTGTCCTCAGTGAGGCCTCCTCCATCTGTCAAACGAGGAAGCCAGAGATGGGCGAGGGAGGAAGGAGGGCAAGAGGCGCCTGAAACGATGAGCCACACACTGAAGCCTGTTTCAGTACTTCAGTAATCTCATCCACCCAAGACAGAACCTTTCTCCACCATCTGAATGGAAGTTTATAGATTATGTGCATTTGGAAAGTGGAGAAGATGAAAATCTTTTGTGGGTCTTGGAAATCCAAACAATCATCATTTGTGATTTAATGATTACGGATAATTCTTATTTTAACAAAAATAATTTTGAATATATCCAGCTCAATAATTTAACTTGTTTTACTTATTTTTTGGAGATATGTCATGGCCCATTTCTGTCAGACAATAAGCTTTAATGTAAGTTAGCCAATTTGCAAGAAACAATAAATTTTAGTGTGATCAAGGGCCTGAAAATTCCATTTATGCAACAATTGCTACATGCTCCGTACTATGCTAAGAGCCTTTTTTACATTACCTCATTCGACTCTAACCACCACCCAGTGGGGCTCAAAGAAGAAAATGACTCACCCAAGGTCACACAACTAGAAAGTTGAAGTCTTCGGGGCCTATGATCTCTCACCGAGTCCTGCATACTAACTCTCGGGTTGTGATTCGGTCATGATTCTCCCTTCACGATAATATAGTCATTTATCTATTTCTTCAGAATACTTAACATATGAAAAGTATCTGGTCTACAGATTTCAGAAAGGAGGACATCCCGAAGGGCTAAAGCCATAACCCCATCCAGGAAATAAAGTATGAAGGTTCCTCATAATTAACTAATTAAGGAGCTGCTAGTCATATCTTTCAATTTCTCAAGATAAAAGAGGAAAGAGTACTAGGGTTTAGACTGACATGCTTTTGAGAGCATAAGAGTAATCCTTAGGTTAAGAGTTTCTGGGAACACAAGTTTATCTTTTCAAAGGGAGAAAGGAGTCAGCTACATGCAGGGATAAACTGAGCTCTCGTATGGGATTTGGAATTTGAACAGTTACTATTACGTACCTGAAGTCATCAAATTTGAACTCATCTATTTAGCTCCAAATTCTGGTTGACCGGTTTATTTACCTCCAGAAACGGTGTCTTCTAATAATAGCTGTTACGGCTCCACGCCATCCCTGAGCCTGTCATCTCTACAACTCTATCCAAATAGGACAGTGTTGTCAAAGGCACACAACTCTCTCAGAGACCCTTCGTGAAGCAGACAAGTGTATTCCCATGTTTTTGATGTAGTAAGAAGTTACAAAAATGAAGTCACTGGTCTAGTGGACTCTAAACTTGATGGTTTCTAGGTTCCCGGAGGCCAGTAGAGAGGACCTTGCCACAATGCAAAGCGTTTCAGTTCTATGAGAGCTGGCATGTGTCCATCAGCCAGGTCCGCTGGTGACTGAAGTTAGAATTCACTCATTCTTCCCTCCAATTGTTAATCAATACCTATCTAGTCTATTATGAATATAAAAGAATGTGATGGTGTCTGCCTTCAAGGGTTCTGCAACTTGGTAAGGAGGCGTGGGGTAAAAAGTATTCATAAGTTACCGGAATAAAAAGCAGCATGCGATACACGTAAAAGGAAAGACTAAGAGAATACAGAGAAGGGAACGATTCATCCCAGCAGTGAGGAGCTTGGGGGGAAAATGTGAAAGAGGTCTCCAAGGATGAGCGTTTCAGTAAATTGGGACAGAGGGAGGCTTCGCAGAGCCTGAGTTCTGATCCTGAATCAATCACTCACCTGCTGAGTGCACGTTCCTTAACCTCGAAGCTTCAATTGAACTGGAAGGTGAAGATAATGAGTAGCCACCTCTTAAGAGTAATGTGATTATTAAATGAGTTTATGCAAATGAAACACTTAGTATGCGGAATGCTGTAAAATGCCTAGCTGGACACATAGTAAGGACTCAATAAATGTGAGTTAATGTTAGTACTATTAACAAAAATTAAAATCAAAAGGTACAAGTGTGGAGAGAAACTATGGCAGATATGTGTATAACTTGTTTCTGCAATGTGAACCATGAGTTTGTCCCTGTAATTGCAGACAGATAACAGTGCAACAGTTTAATCTTGAATCTCTGGACTCAAAGGGGGACAAATGTAACAGAGCCATAGGGTCCAGCCCGGTCAACGAGCTCTGCCAGCAGACCACGAGGTCTAACGTGTGAGTAAATCCTTTCTCTTGCTGGCAAACTCTGTAGGAGTTAGGGTGTATAGGTTTTTTGTTTTTCTTTTTAAAGATAATTATCTCAAGAGTGAAATTTCCCTTTGGTAGAATAGTGATAAATTTCAAGGCCTGGGGAGACTGTTAAGTGGGCGATTTTAAGTCAGACATTTTTTCCTGACTTGCTTTAGATTATCTGATGTGGTTATTTGGAAGAGCAGAAGAACCTGGTGGTTAAGAGCAAGACCCTGAAGTCTGATGGTCTTGGATTAGAAGCCTAGATTTGCAAGCTACTACAACCAATTTTAGGAAAATGACTCTTTAAATATAAAAATTAGCACACTGGTGCTTCGTATGTGCTTAACTAGTAAGCGATATTAAGATTATTAGAGCAACCCATAATAATCAGGAATTCATAAGAAACCTTGTAGAATGGAAAGAAGAGTTTCTACCGAGAAACAGGATATCCACCTGAATTTTTAGTTGAATAGAATAAAGGAAATTATTATAGTCAGATAAAGGGCACAAAACTAATTCTCTTCAGAAATCAATGAACACAGCTTGCACTGTGATGTAATTTGGAAGTGATCCTTGGCCACGTAGGGGCGGAAAGCCACTCCTTGAATTTCTCAACAGACCTGTCTATTAAATTAATTTGATAACTGTGCCTAAGGCAGTATCTTAAATATAATAGGTATTCAAATATCCAATAAATACATAAATGTGATTCAAATTCCTTTACGAAAATAAAATGGGAAATTTTAGTACTAAATTAATGTGAAATTAAAAGCAATTAACAAGTTGTTGATCTAAAATAATGCTAACCAGCTAACTATAAAAGATTGCAGAAGCTGACAAACTTAGAATGTTTTGGGACCCTGTTCCCATCTGCCTTCTCAGGAACTTAATCAATGATCCTCTCTTTTTTAAAAAAATACACCATCTATGGCAGATTAATTGCATTAGTAGCCCCAATTCTTCAGCCATCCCTGTATTCACTCTTTGCCCCATCATTTAGAATGTCTCCTCATTCTGCCTCACTCATGTGATTTGTTCTGGCCAATGGATTGCTAGCAAATATGATGCAAGCTGAAGATTGAGAAACTGCTTGGGCATTTATGCTCACTCTTACACCTCTGCATTTGCCATGAGAACATGCCTGGGCTGGCCTGCTGGATGGATGCTGAGAGACAAGAGGTAGCAGGGCTAAGCTGTCCCATCTGATAACCAGCTAACACCAAGACATGTGAAGGAGTCCAGCCAAGATCTAAAGAAACTCCTAGCCTTATCTGCCAATCACAGAGTGATTCATGAGTGAAATAAATGCTTATTTAACGTAAGATAATGAGTTCTGGGGTGGTTTGTGATGTAGCATTGTTGTAGCTAAATATTGTTGTAGATAAATAATAGACCATCTCTTCCCAACTGGATCCTCACCGTAATGTTTCAACAAGTGCAAGGTCTCTCATTACTTAAAAAACAAGACTTCACTCAATCTTTCATGTTCCTCAAGTTAACATTGTTAGAGCTAGATTATTTTAATGAGTTACACTATACTTGCTATCACTGTTTTCCTACCTCTCATTCCTTAAGTTACTCCAATATGGTTTCCAGGCCTTTCACTCCATGAAAACAGCATTTACTAAAGTCACCAATGAACTGGTAAATCTAATGAATGATCTTTAGTTTTCAACTTTGTTGCCTTCCTAACAACATTCAACACTGTTCGCCATTTCCTCTGCTATGGTCTGAACTGTGTACCCCTCAGATTTATATGTTGAAGCCCTAACTCCCTATATTAAGAGATCCAGGGCCTTTAGGAGGTGATTAATGTGAAATGAGGTCACAGGGTGGGACAGTAATCTGACGGGGTGGGTATCCCTACGAGAGGAAAAGGAGACAGCAGAGAACGGGGAGATGGCCATCTGCCAGCCAGGAGGAGAGCCCTGACCAGAAACTGAACCCTCCAGACCTTGATCTTGGACTTTCCAGCCTCCACAACTACGAGAAAATAAGTTTCTGCTGTTTAAGCCATGCAGTCTATGGTATTTTGTTATGGCAGCCCGAGCAGAGGAAGAGATCCTATTTCTTGAAACTCACTTTTTTATGACTTTTTGAGACTAAACACAATACTGGCTTTTCTCTGCCTCTTCCTTCCACTGCATGTCATCCTACTCTACCTGGCTAATAAATGCTGAAATTTCTCAAGGCTGAGTCGCAGGCTTTCTTTTCTTCTTATTCTGTGATCTCTCTTTAGGGGTTCTCATCCATATTCAGTTTCAGTCATCAGCGATATCCTAGACATCTCAACTCTACCCACAGCTTATACATTCCTTCTTCAGGAAGGGTTTTCCTGAGTACTCAACCTAAAGTAGCTCCCCCTAGAAACTCCTAATGTCATCTAATTTCATTAACACAGAATTTACCACTGCCTTTTCTATTTCATTTTCTCCCCCGCTCACTAAAATACAAGCTTGATCAGAGTACAGATTCTTGTTGGTCTTGTTCAGCACATTATTTCCAGCACCTAACTTATTTAAACTGGATAAATATTTGTTAAAAGAATAAATCTGGGACTTCTGCTTCTGGCCATGATGAAGTCACAGGAACCAGATCACCCTCTCCCTTTAACCAACTTAGACAACAGAAAAAAATTTATGAAATAATGTTAAGACAATGGATGGCAGGAAGTACAGAATGACAGCGATCCCTGAAAGAAGGGAAACAAAGGAGATAAGTCCTAAAATTTGCTCTGGCTTACTGCCTGGGGAGTTTCCAGGCTACAGTATAGGGAGAGGATCCCAAGTAGAGCTTGGAAATCTTCCTAAGATGAGAAGACAGAGTTTGGAGGTGAAGGAGTCCAAGGCAACTAGAATCTGTGGGGCAGAGTACAGGAGAGAGAGCTGCACAGAGACAGAGAGAGCATGCTCCAGGGATGTGCACAGGGTCCCCCTCGAGTCTGTAGATAAATACTCATCAGTGCATGAATGTTTTCCCAAGGCTGAGAAAAGACCACTGAAAAGGACCAGGTGGGAAATCCCTAAAGGCAATGTAGAAACCTAGATATAACCTGTGTTCCCACCAGCAAGGATGGAAAGACCTCCTAAGATATGGGGCATTAAGTAGACTCCTGAGGTAGGTATTGCTGTTGCCTCACTGGTGGGGTAAAATTAGCCCTAGTGCAGGGTTCTCCACCTTGGCAACCATCGACACTTGGGGCCAGATGATTCTCTGTTGTGGGGGCCTGTCTTATTAGACATTGTAGAATGTTTAGCAGCATCGCTGGCCTCCACCTTCTAGGTGTGACCATCAAAAATGTCTCTGTACATTGCCAAATGTCCTCTGCAGGGCAAAATCATCCTCAGTTGAGAACCACTGTCCTAGACTAAAGGCTGTTCTGGCTCTGCCTAATAACAATGCTCAAAAAACAAGATTTGAAAGAATCAAAATGTTTCTTGATAAGTTAATGGTGTCCCAGAACAGAGCCCAAAAATGTTTCAGGTATTTGCACACAAAAAAAAATCCAACATAAAATTTACAATTTCTAGCTTCTAATCCAAAACTACCAGGCAAGCAAAAAACAGGAAAAATCCATGAGGAGAAAAATCAATCAATAGGAACTGATAAATAACAATGATTGTAAAATCAGCACACAAGGTTGTTAATGCAGATATTTTAAATTATTTCCTATATTTAAGAAGTTGAGGAAAGCAAGAACAAGAGGAGGAGAAATATGGTAGACACAAAGAAGACTAAACTTCAACTTCTGGAGGTGAAAATACAATTTATGAACTGAAAATTATCCTGGATGCTATTAACAGCAGATTAGACAATGCCAAAGAAAAGGGTAATGAACTTAAAAACACAGAAAAGTACAATCCAAAATGAAACAGAGAAAAAACTGACGAAAAACACAGTATCAGTGATCTGTGAAACAGAACACATGTGATTGGAATCCCAAAAGAAGAGAGAGGAGAGAGACAGAAATATATTTAAAGAAAATATGGTTGAAAAATTTCCAAATGTGATAAAAACTAAACTCACATATCCAAGTAGTTCATAAAACTCAAAGCAGAGAAAACATGGAGGCAACAATGCCAATTTATAATCAAATTTTGATAACCAGTGATAAAGAGAAAACCTTACAAGCATCCAGAGGAAAAAAAGACACCTCGCATACAGAGTAGTAAATACAGGCATACCCTGGAGATATTGTGAGTTTGGTTCCAGATCACTGCAGTAAAGCAAATATCACAATAAAGTGAGTCACACAAATTTTATGGTTTCCCCATGCATATAAAAGTTATGTTTACACTATACTGTAGTCTATTAAGTGTGAAATAGCATTAGGTCTAAAAAAACAATGTTCGTACCTTAAAAAATACTTTTGCTAAAAACCCATCATCTGAGCCTTCAGTGAGTTGTCATCTTTTTGCTGGGAGACGGTCTTGTAAAAAATGCAATATTAGGGCCAGCCTAGTGGCATAGTGGTCGAGTTTGTGTGCTCCACTTTGGTGGCCCAGGGTTTGCGGGTCTGGGTCCCAGGTGCGGACCTACACACCACTCAACAAGCAATGCTGTCGTGGCATCCCACATATAAAAATAGAGAAAGATGGGCACAGATGTTAGCTCAGGGACAATCTTCCTCAAGCAAAAAAAAAAAAGCAATATCTGCAAAGTGCAGTAAAGTGAGGTAAGCCTGTGTAAGAATGACAGAGTCTTATCTCTAGAAACAATGAAAGCTAGAAGTCAGCAGAGCAACATTTTCAAAGTACTAGAAGAAAAATATAGTCAAATTTGAGTTCCATATCCAGCAAAAATATCTTTCGAAAAAAGTGAAATAAAGATGTTTTCAGACACAAAAAGGCAAGGCTAAGTGAATTAATCAACAGCAAATCTGCACGAGATAAGAAATGCTAAAGGAAGTTATTCAGTCAGAAGGAAAATGATATCAGATGGAAATTTGGATCTGTACAAAAGAAGAAAGAGCACCAGAAATGGCAAATTCATGGGGAAAATACTTTTCCTACTTTAACAATCTCCTGAATGATAACTGTGTAAAGCAAAAATAGTATAACATGGAGCCAGGCTGGTAGCGTAGTGGTTAAATTTGCGCACTCTGCTTTGGCGGCCTGGGGTTCGTGGGTTTGGATCCCGGGTGTGGACCTACACACCACTCATCAAGCCATGCTGTGGTGGCACCCCACATATAAAACAGAGGAGGATTGGCACAGATGTTAGCTAAGTGACAATCTTCCTCACCAAAAAAAAAAAGGAACAACATACTGAGAGGATTATAACATTTACAGAAGTAAAATATATGACAATAGCACAATGGCTCAGAGGGAGGAAAAGGAAATGCACTGCTATGAATTTCTTAGACTATACATGAAGTGGTATAATATTACTTGAAGGTAGTCTCCGATAAGTTAATGATATATAGAGTAACCTTGACAAGAAGTAGTTATAAAAAAAAGTCAATTAAGAGACTAAATTTAATAATAAAATACACTCAACTGATCCAAAAGAAGGCAAGAGGGAAAAAAAGGAAGTAAATAACAGATGGGACAAACAGAAAACAGAAAGTTGGATGGCTACTATCAAAAAGATAAGAAATAACGAGTGTTGGCGAGGATGTGGAGAAAAGGAAACCCGTGTGCACAGTTGGTTTGAATGGAAATTAGTGCAGCCACTATGGAAAACAGTATGGCAGTTCTTTAAAAAATTAAGAATAGAACTACCGTATGATCCAGCAATTCCACTTCTGGGTACTTATCTGAAGAAAATGAAAACACTAATTCAAAAAGATATCTGTACCCCCATGTTCACTGCAGCATTATCTACAATAGCCAAGATATGGAACCAATCTAAATGTCCACTGATGGATGGATGAATGGATAAAGAAAATGTGGTATGTATAGACAATGGAATATTATTCAGCCATAAGAAAGAAGGAAATCTGGCCATTTGCAACAACGTGGATGGACCTTGAGGGCCTTACGTTAAGTGAAATAAGTCAGACAGAGAAAGACATACACCATAAGATTTCACTTATATGTGGAATCTAAAAATAAAAGAGCTCATAGATACAGAGAACAGATTGGTAGTTGCCAGAGGGAGAGCAAAATGGGTGAAAGGAGTCAAAATGTACAAACTTCAAGTTATAAAATAAGTAAGTCATGGGGATGTAATGCACAGCACGGTCACTGGATTTAATAATATTACATTGCATATTTGAAAGTTGCTAAGAGAGTAGATCTTAGAAGTTCTCACCACAAGAAAAAAATTGTAACTGTGTGGTGATGGATGTTAACTAGACTTATTATGGTGATCATTTTGCAATATATACAAATATCAAATCATTATGTTGTACACCTGAAACTAATATAATGTTATATACGTCAATTATACCTCAATAAGAAAAAAAAAAGAAGATAGAAAGTTGGCTGATTGAAACCCAATCATATCATTCACATTAAATGGAAGTGGTATATTAAAAAGGTGAAGACTGTCAGATTGGATGAAAAAGTAAGCCTCAACAACTATATGTTGCCTAGAAGAAACCCAGTTTAAATATAAAAACACAAGTAGGTTAAAAATAAAAGTATGGGAAAAGATAAACCACGCTAACACTAGTGAAAAGTAAGCCGGAATGATACAGCGCATCAGACAAAATAGATTTCAGAGCAAGGAATATTTCCAGAGAGAAAGAGGTTCATTTCATACGATAAAGGAGTCACTTCATGAAATGTGCATAAAAATTCTAAATGTGTATGCACTTCATCATAGAGTTTTAAAATACATGAAACAAACCTGATAGAACTGAAAGGACAAATAGAAAAATCCAGAATCACAGTTGCAGATTTCAACACCCCCTCTTCAAGAATAGAACAAGCAGACTGAACCTCAGTAAGGATGTCAAAGAGTTGAACAGCACTATCTATCGATGTCCTTAACTGACATTTGCAGAACACTCCACCCCAACAGCAGCAGAATACACAGTGTTTTAAAGAACACACAAAACATTGATTAAGATAAATCTTGATAGACTCTGCATGATAAAACAAATCTCAGTAAATTCAAAAGGATTAACATCACACAAAGTATATTTTACAACCATGACAGAATTAAACTAGAAATCAGTAACAGAAAGATATCTGGAAAGTCCTCAAATATTTGGAAGCTAAACAACACACCTCTAAATAATCCATGGGTTAAACAAGAAATCACGAGGAAATTAGACAATATTTCTAATTTAATGAAAGTGAAAACACAGAAGAATAAGATTTGTGGGATATAGTTAGTGTTTAGAGGGAAATTACAACAGAATGATCATATTAGTAGAGAATTAATCTTCTTTCCTATCTCTACAACACTCTACACTCCACAGCAATGGTTCTCAAAGTGTGCTCCTGGACCAGCAACATAAGCATCACTTGGGCCCCACTCCACCTCCTGAAACAGAGACTGGTTGGAGCCCAACCATCTCTTTTCAAACAAGCCCTCCCGCTGATTCTGATGCACACAGAAATTTGTCAATCACTGTTTTAAAGTAGCACAGTTCTCACTCGGACTACCATAATGGTCTATGCCTTCACTCTTTTCCACAATGCAGTCACAAAGATCTTTTAGAAAGGAGAATCTGATGACGTCATATACCTTCCCCATACACTCTCAATTTAAATCTCTTAGGAGATTTTCAATGGGAAGCTCTTCAAAGAACATAAACATGGCTTATGAGAACCTGCACGGTCTATCCCTCACTTACTCCTCAATCTTTCTCACCCCTGACATCATGTTCCTCCTTTCTGTCTTGACTCTACACACACAGTCATGTGTTACCCTCTTAGCTGCCAAGAATACCACTTGTCAGTTTTTTCACAGGCAATTCCTCCTTCCCGGGAAGTCACTCATCCCCTCCCAGTTCTCTGCCACTTGGCCTAATTAATTCCTACCCACCCTTCACAGCTCAGCTCAATGGCCTCTTCCTTAGGGAAGTCTTCCCTCACTTCCTTGACTTGGTAAAATCACCCTGTAAGGAATTCTCATAGTATCACCTACTAATTAAGAACTTGTAAGGTCTGTGTAATTATCTACTCAATGTCTGCCTCTCCTAATTAACTTGAACCATGAGGGCAGGAATGGTATCCAGCTTTGTCCCCCATTATATCCCATATGTCTACCCTCCTGCCTGGCACAGAAGAGACAAACATTTTTGAAAGAATAAATTAATGGGGTCTACAGATACAGGTCTTTAAAATCTAGCTTTCTATGTTTATACAACACAGAAACAAAGTAGTATACAAATGAATTTTCCAGGTTGGGGGGATGGCGGGGAAGAAAAAGAAGCCAAGGGCTTGTTTAAAATGAAACAAAAGCAAGCAAGAAAAAACTTGGCAGGATGAAATTATTCAGACATCTACTCTGCCTTTTTTTCTTTTTGTAATTAAATAGGTGAATTCAGTAGGTTCAACATTATGATAATCATAGAATGCTCACGTCCACTACACAGAGAACTGTTTACCGCCCAGGAAAAACGAGGGGGAAACAAACGGTGGCTGGGAGAGCTGAACTAAACGTTGTGAATTCCTAAATGAAGAAAGAGAGAAGAACACAGGGGTAGAACACTGAAGCAATCTCTTTCTAAGAGGTGGGAGCAGCAGGTTAAGGAAGAGAAGAGGGTGACCCTTGAACTTACCTCAGATAGACAAAGCAGGTCTGGAAGCTGCAGGGAGAGAATAAACATTTACAAAACAATAAAACTGGCACTTACGGCTCCCCCAGCACCATTGTGCTGGATTAAGACAGGTCTTGTCCCACAGAGATAAGACAAAACAAAGCAACTATATGGTACCCTGTGGGAGGAGGGAACGGACTACAGGGAGGGGGTGGGTGGGGTGCAGGGGTGAACTGGATATAACCATCTTAATCTAATAAAACCAAATCCAATGACTTTTTTTTCTAGCCACATCACATCAAAATTGTACTGATATAAACAGGGGTTGGTAAACTTCTGCAAAGGGCCAGACAATAAATATTTCAGGCTTTGTGGGCTTTATGATCTCTGTTGCAACCACCCAATTCAGCTTCTGTGGTACAAAAACAGCAGCAGACAGTATGTAAGTGAACGAGCACAGCAGCGCTTCAGTAAAACTACCTACAAGGCAGGCCACGGGCCAGACGCCCAGATTTAGAGAATTAATTTTATGTTTGAAGACAGTTCTGTACTCCATATCCATTAGTGTAGAGATCAACTAAATTACCTTTCTTGAAGTTATACTAATTATGTTGCCAAAGTAAAAACAACTTGAAATATTTTTTGATAAATTTCCTCAGTTCCTTTGTGACTCTAATGTCTAACACGATGACTGGTAGATCAAAAGAAAAAGTATCCAATATTTGTTGAATAAACTGAATGGTTTTCCATGAAAGATGTGGGGCAATTAGTAAAGCAGAATATCCTGAAAAACTCAGTAATAATTGACAAAGCAATGGGATATAAAACATCCAAGAAAAATTCTAAGAAAAAGCAGCAAGACAAGGGATTATCAAAGTAGCTGTTTTATATTTTAATAAAGTATCATGGCAAGAGTTAGAAGCTCTTCAAAACCTAAAACTCTTCTCTTTACTCAGTTCCTATGAAAATTACGATGACAGGAAAAAACCTCTATTGTAAACAGAATGGATTTTTATTAAAAATTTCTGATTTCATTAGAATACTTTAAATAACTGAGTCAAAGTTTTAATAGTTTTACTTCCGGCACTGACAATTAGCAAAGTGGTAATATGAAGCCCATATAAAGAAGAATATGTCAATGAATCCACTAACTTTTAAGTTAGAATGTCTACCTTCATTTCATCCAGTTCTGACCAAATTAAGTCTGTGGATTAATTAAGACTTGAGGAGACAGTGATCTCACATGTTTTCCTAAATTCATAGGATATTTTCTCATGGTTTGTAATATAGATAGTAAAGCCACTATTCAAGTGACTGCTACCATAGCTCTTCCTTTCTTAACTCAACATGAAATAAAATTAATTCACAAAAATGAAACTTACAAAATAGACTCATCAGAATGAGATCATCTCTAGCGTATAGGTATTTACCACAGTGTTCCTTTAATGGCGAATGTTAATAAAGCACTTAAAATTTCGATTATTCTAACTTATGCACCACAAGAACAAATCTAGTATCTAAATTAACTTATATTTTTACAGTCACTACATTCTTTCTGGGAAAATCACAGTGAATACAGAGAAACCCTAGCAGGAAACTCTGTAGAGCAGCTTCCCAGTTACATTCCCCAGACTGTGTTCTATGAGGTGTAAAAAGCTGCGACATACATAAAGCGTGGAGAACACAGCTTAACATGCTAATGGGGCACCGTGACTCAATGAGCACAGAAAAGAGAACTGAGTGTTTCCCAGTGTTACAGACCACAGAACTCTCAGAGCACACACATCTTGGGGGAATAGATGGGATGTTTCTTGGAATACATCACTGGAATGCTTGTGTAGCAAACTAGATTAAGGTAACTGTGAATCATCTGGAAATGTTTTTCTATCAAAACGAAATTTAGAAAATCATGTCTATGCTTCATAGTTTCTGTGTTAAATAATAATTATGATGCAGAATAACGGCACATGAAGAAACTCTAACTCTAAATTTTATTTTAAAATGTTAAGGATATTCTGTGCCAAGTGTTGCCTCAACGACACAAATTTAAAAGAACATTTTGAATTAGGACTCAAAAAATGTGGTAAAATGTTCATAAGCAGGAGCAGAGGAGGATGCACCGTTAGTCTCAGTTTCAGGTAGAGGAAGGATATATTAATTAAAAATCACCCATCAGTTATACACCTGTGTGAAAACCAGAATTCAGAATGGAAAAAACGCGTATTCAGTCATTTTTGAGGATAGATGACAAAACAGGAGAAGCTGACAAACTGAACTTTTTTCAGTCATCTCAGAATCCAATTCAAAGTGTCAACGTGAATTCTGAATTTTTGCGGGAAAATGTAACATTTCAGGATGAGTACTATGAGTTACAGTAGCTGCAAGTCCACAGTAGCTTATTCGAGTCTGCAAACTTCCCCAGAGCTGTACACAGTTTTTTTTACATCCAAATATCTATCAATTAGGCACACATTTGCTTTGGGATCTCAGAAGACACTGATATTAAAAAGGTCTATATCAGTATTTTCAATAGTCATATTCCATTTTAGGCCATTATCACTTCAAAAATCATCTTTTACAACTGGCCCTTCACAGACCCCCTTTTGCCTCCTCCTCAAATCCATGTTGTGTGCTACTATTAGAAAAGACACTCTAGAACCAAACTTGGATCATATAAGTTTCTCACAATTCACAGAATTAATTCTTGGCTTGATCTCTTTGTCTTTCTGTTATACTCACTTGGCGAACCCAAGTACTGTGAAGTCTAAGGACCCAGCTTTCTCCAAACTTACATTCTTGCAGCTGAGGTACATCACAAAGCTGTTCAATCCTGTTATTTCTTGAGTCAGTCTTTCAAGCCTTGTCCACCTTGCTCAAAACGCACCATAATACTCTTAGATTACCTCTCGATTCATAGACAATAGACTCTAATGTCCTCACCATTCTGCCCATGAACTTATAAACTGATTCGCATCCCCATGTATTTTTCCCACTATTCTCATGCTTTAAGAGAGAAGTGCCTCTTCTGGCCAAGACCAATCTCTCTAGTGATGCCCCAAAATATCCAATAATCAATTCAGGGGTTTCACTTCATTTCTACTGCTTGCCATCTCATTTTTGTATCTTCAACTTTTCATTTTCTACTGGCTTCTTCCCACTGGCATCTACATTTTTTTTTTTTTTTAATTTGCCTTCAACCAGGCTTCCTCTCACTACCTCCCTATCTCCTCTTCAATCATAGTCATTCATAGTTTTCTCTGCTAATTTTCCTCATTTCCTCTTCCTGCATTGACTCAATCATGATTTCTGGCCCTATTAGCCCATCAGAACCACTCTCTCCCAAATCACTAAAATAACATCTTGTGCTATATTCAATGGAAATGTTTTAAGGCTTAACTGACCTCTTACCAACAGTTTACCTGTTGTTTTCTCCCTTCTTAAAATACTTTTCCTGGCTTTCCTCTGACCTCCTGACTCCTTCATCAGTCTCCTTCTGTATACATCTTTTCCTTTCTTCATATCTTTGGGACTCTGAGACCCTAGGCTCTTCCCATTTTACATTGAGCAATCTCTTCGACTCTCATGGCTTCAATTATTTGCTGACTCCCAAATCTTTATCTCCAGCTCAGACCTCTCTCCTTAACAGACCCATATCAACTAATTGCTCCTTTTCTTGGATATTCCACTAGGTACTTCAAATTGCCTATGTCTAAAACTGAGGTTTTTTTTTTTGAGGAAGATTAGCCCTGAACTAACATCTGCTGCCAATCCTCCTCTTTTTGCTAAGGAAGACTAGCCCTGAGCTAATATTCGTGCCCATCTTCCTCTATTTTATGTGGGACACCTGCCACAGCGTGGCTTGACAAGCAGTGCATAGGTCTGCACCTGGGATCCGAACCAGCGAACCCCAGGCTGCTGAAGCAGAATGTGCAACCTAACCGCTGCACCATCGGCCAGCCCGAGTATTCCTTTATATCCCAGCAAATGTTACTATCATTTACCCGGATGTTCAAGCCAAAAACCTGGATGTTATCCTTTATTCCTCTACCCTCTAGGACATATTGATTCTACTTCATAAATCTCTCTCAAATACAGCTATTATTCTTCAGTGCTGCCACTACTGGGCTCAAAACATTTTTTTCATTAACTGATGTGAATCTCACAATTTGGGCTATGCGTCCCTCAGTAGCTTTACCTTTTGCCATTTTTCCATCCACTCCTGCTCCATCCTTAATTCTATTTTATGCCTCTGCTATATGCACTAAATTGCTCAGTGTTCCAAAAAAGCCTGCTCAATTCGCTACCCAAATTTTCCGTGCAGTTTGCTTAGCCTGAAATACTCCTCTCCCGACTTCTAATACTTTGGCATCCTTCAAGTCTCAGTTTAGATGTGACTATGTAGGAATCCTTGCCTAATTCTCTAAACATGGGTTCAATCTGGCTTCTATGTGCTTCTACAATCCACATCTCTCCTCATCACAGCATTCATCTTTCTACTGGAACTGCCTGTTCACAATCATCCCCCATGAGATGACAGGCTCCACGAGAGCACAAACCATCACTTTAGCCATTATATCCCCTGAACACATCTAATATCCCACTTAAACATAAAGACACTCTATTTATTGAATAAATAAATGATGTAGGTCTTGCTTTCTCACTTAGATGGAAAGGGAACTTTCTGAACCTTCTACAGTGCCTAAAAGCATATGGTAGGCATTCATTACTTGTTGAACTAAGAATAGGTTAGAATTGCATTTCTTCTTCTTCCTTTCCATGTCTACAGTTGATACACAGCAGTACAAATGTAGTAAAATGTAAAATTTAAAACTCTATGTATTAAACTATATCTAGACAAGCACTGTTGAAATGTACAAAAACAAGATATTCGTGGTAGAAGCAAAGCTTTTCATCAATAGAAACACTCTATAATTCATTATATACATTGCTCTAGGAATTTTTCTAGAAAAGTCCTGTTGTTAAAACTCTCTCTCAAGTCTCCAGTCACTAATTATTCTATGAAGAAGAAAAACACACATAAAAAATAATGAATTTTTAGCATCATTTCCAAAAAGGCAAAAAAAAAGTATGGAATACCAAGAATAATGAGAAAAAAAAAACACCTTAAGAAACATTTAAAAATCAGATAAATATAACAAATATTGCTATAAATACAACTTTGTAAAAATAATGTCCTTGCTGATTGATTTTTAAAAAAAGAATGTTAAAAAATAAAGAAGGAAAGTTATCAGTAAAAGATAAATAAAACTTTAAGCAGAGCAGGAAATAGTACTAGCAATTTTAAAACGAGAAAAGGTGAAAAACAACTCAATATGATACTAAAAGTTTTTTAAATATCACAAAAGGATTTTGAAGTTAAATTTGAAAAAGTAATAATTAGGCATCTTCCATCTTACTTTTCTAGGGAGATCTCATATTTAGTGAGATGAAGAATTATATTAAATTTTATATTTATACCTTAGGAAGATACAATGGTCAAGAAGTTGGAAGGACAAAATACGGTTCTGTTGTAAAATAAGTTAATGCAAACTACCTTTGGTAAACTCTAAGAGCATGAAATGAGGATGGTATAAAGAATTAAAAATGAAACACTGCACTTTATTGTCCATTCATGACAATCTTTTAAAAATGTGTGTGTATATTTTTAAGTGAATTATAAGTTTTTGACTTTTAAATCACTATCAGGCTTCTTCCCTCTTTTTTCCTGACATATTATTTGTTATAATGTTATTTTTAGTTATCCTGCGGGCAAGAAACACAGGGCATTATTTTTAGATTTCATTCATCTTTCATAACGGAGACTCTAATTTCACCACCTTTAAAATTTTAATCACTGCACATTACATATTACTGAAATAGGTATTTTAAAGTTATTCAGTTAAATAATTGAATTTTACAGGCCATAATAATCATCTAACCTATTAAAATTCGAGTTTAACTACTGTTTTTAATATTTTAATAAGACTGATATTTTTCTTTGCTTTTAAAAAAGTTTTAACAAAAGTACAAAAATAAAACCATCAACACCTCTCCAACCCCCTAAAAAACTTCTCTAAAATATAGTGTAACAATGCAACCATATGATATTATCCGTCTATTTCCAAATGTAACCTGGCAATCTTTCATGTCAGGGAAGTAATCGGTCAGAACCATCACACTCCTACCTATCCTGAATTGTCTAGCACTTACCAATAAGCAGAGTTGGAACTGGCTATGTTGGCAGCTATGGTACTCATTCTATGTTGCTGGCTTCTAAGGGGAAGAGTCTCCCTGAGGCATCAATGTCAGGTCAGTATAACCGAGTAAGGCGCATAATTGCTTGCTAAAGTAATTTTGGTTACTCTCTGAATTTACTATTACCTTAAAATTACCTGCATATGACTTCCTCCCTTGCTAGGCTACGGATTATCTCTGGAAAGAAATTCTCATCTTTACAGCTGTGGAATCTAGTTCAACTGTCTGATAGGAAAAAAACTATTAAACAAGTTTGCTGATTTATTGAAAAAAATGTCTTGTTCCTTCACACTCTTTAAATAGGCAGGGTCTTAAAGTGGTTCCCAAAGCAGTACCAAAGGGCCTAACAAACGTAACTGTGAACATGAGACTGACAGCCTAGGACTATGACATATGTTATAGTCTCTATCAACTTAGCAAGAAGACAGTTCTTTGCTTCTTTCCACATGGTTCTAAAGTTATTAATTTATCAAGCAAAAAACATATATTAGCTTGTAGTGTAGTAGTTAAGTTTTACATAGTTACTTGGGCATATTTACCTGTCAGAGTGTTTTATTTTATATTAGATCTATCAAATGCAAAAGCAGATAATGTAACTTTTACATTAATGATATATGTTTAGAAGCTTTCTCTGTCTCTACCAAATGTATTTTAATTTGCTTGAAACCTTGGACACATCAAGGTGTGGGGAAGTGCACTGGTACATTTAGCAGCACCTAATTTCATGAGTTTCAGACTAGGTGCCAAGAAATGAGGTCATCCAAATATTTGGGGAATAAATTAAAACTAAACCAACTGTTCCTTTTCCACCCATTATTCTCATACTTGACTCAAGGCACCTACAATGAAACTTTAAAATTAAGTAGAGAAAAACTTACCTAGTTGGGATTTTGAATAATAGTTTGCCATTTGTCCACTGTTGCAAGACTGTCGTTTATGTCTTTTTGTTGACATTTCTGTGGTCTTCCATGGTGGTCTTTTTCTTTTGTTCAATTTGCTAAGAACTTCGGAACTATCAGAAGGATTCTTGTCATAGTTAATACATTTATTTAATTTACTATTGTCAAGTTGGTCAGGAAATTTTTCAGTTGAAGGACTATTTGCTTTAGCATTTTCTATTTCTTTAGATTGCTTTTTGAAAGAATTTTGCCTAGCAGAATGGGATCTTAAGGTAAAGCGCCTCGATTCTTCTATATGAGTCTGACGATTATTTCCACTGTCAATAGATTCAGGAGAGTAAATTATTGTATTTAACTTAAAAGTATTTCTGTGTTCAAGATAGTTGATCTTCCTCAAAAATATTCTACAATCTTTTAAGGTTTTTGATCTCCAATTATTTGAACATACATTTCCTAGTCTTAGTCCCTTTTCAAAATCTTTTTGACTGTAATTTGTTCCATTCTCCTTTGCTTCTGACTTAAATTTATTCTCTAATCTAGCATGTGTTTTGAAGTCAGACATTGCCACCCTTTGTTGCAAAAAGTCATCCCTGATCTCAGGTGGTAAAATAAACTGATTATCTACTGTGTTTTTTCCTTGGAGTGGGATGTCAGCATTTGTTCCCCCCTCAGTCTTATTTAAAAATTGGTTCTGGCAGAAAAATCTCAAGTTCCTCCTTTTGGAGATCCAATCCACTGTTCCTTGGTTGAGCAGTTTCCCCTCTCTTCTCCACCTTTCATGCTGCAACCTCTTAAACTCAGTTCTTTTTAATCTAGCTAGTGTTAAATTATTCTTCACATTTAAGATTGGAGAACTAACCATTTTATGCAGTATATGCAACTTCCCTGCTGATTTTGAAGGAGAAGATAGTGCAAATTTTTTAAAGTGCTTTCTGAAGGGGCTGGTACTAAAATCAGAATATTTGGTCCTTAATTTAATTCCTCTGGTATTTATTACTTCCAAAGGGTTTCGAGCATTTGCTTTTCTAACTAGTGAAAGAGACTGTGTTTCTGTTGTTTGCATAAACCAGGTACAGAGTTCATTTAAATCATACTTTTTCCGAAAAAGCATTTTTACAGGTGAAACTTCAAGTTCTAAAAGACAGGTTTCCAAAGGGTTTGCTATTTTGAAACTATCCTTGTCAATGTGTTCTCTTCTTTTATGAACACAATTTTCAGCTTCATCTCCACTCACTTGCACCCAAGCATTTGTTATTTGCTCAAATCTATTGTTTAATTCTTCTAATAAGGAATCATTGGAAGTAGAAGCAGCCCACCATCTGAGCAAAGGGTTTGATGAAATGATGGGGTCCAAGGATACTTCAGAAATGGGTAGTAACTTATCTTCCAAACACCTTTTTGCATTCCTTGAATTTCTAGCTCCTGGGGCACACTTGGAAGCTATTTTTATCCTTGACTGCCTATGTTTTTCCTTCTGACTTTTACCTTTCTGCAAATGGAGTTTATATGATTTATGGAGCAGAGCATTTCTATAAATTAGTGAGCTAGAAGATGCTAATGAATGTAAGAAATGCAGAGATGGTTTCCTATTCCTAATAGAATGTCTCAATGGTATAGTAGCAACCATGCTTTTTGATCCCTTCTTAAATATGTCAGTTTCCGTGTGCCTTGTATCGATCTTCTTGCATTGGTGATCATACTTTTCTTCAGGCAGCTTTTTTTCTAATATATTCTCTTGTTCTAAAGGAGGTAAGCAGCTGCTAATACTTACTTCTCTCTCCTGAGGTGAAATTCTGTTAATAGTCACAGATATGCCAGAGATTTTCACTTTTGCAGGTCTACCAGGCTTCCTAATTATTGCCAAAGGCTTCTGATTTGGTCGAGTGATGTTCTTGGAAAGTTGAGGTATCACAGATTTGTTCTTGATAGGTCTGACATATTCAAAGCCAGACCCCAAGATCTCACTTTCAGTAGTCAAACTGGAAACAGCATTAATTCTTTCACCCGAGTCAATTTCGTATTCTCTAATATTTCTGAGACCACTATATTCAGCTGGAAAATCAGCAACATTATTGTTTAAAGACATAACATTGCTTATGTTTACACTCCCTTCAGAAACATGTCTTTTAGTTCTTCTTGACCTTCCATAAATAACAGTAACTGTAATACTCTTCTTATAAATACCTTCTTTTACTTCTGATATGAGAGATTCTGGGCTTTTCTTTCTAGCACTGAAGGACTCATTTTGGCAAATAGTGATGTCTGTTTGATCAGTTTTAGGTTTTGGTGGTCTTCCAATTGGCCGCTTAATCTGTTTCACAACCTGGGGACCTATTTTCTTAGGTCTACCTGGTTTTCTTTTAAAAGATGAATCAACAGCACTGCTTGAGTTTTCCTTAGGTTCTTCTTGTGTCTTATCATTATTCATATCATCTATAAACATTGCACAGGATTCTGCAGTTTCTTTTGCACAATTACATTTTAGTTCTCCCTGTAGAGTGTCACAATCATTAAGACCAGAACTATAATTTTCCAAGTTACCATTTGAGATATCCTTATTTGTTTCTGGTTTTTTTTCAATTACATGATGAGTTGGATGTTTTTCAGAAGGAAGATCAATATTTGATTCAGAAGTACCAACTGAAGTTAAAGTATATTTGACTCCTTCACTGCTTTTAACCTCAGATAACAACATAAGTTTGATAGGACTAGAATAGTTGGAAAAAGAGCTCTCAATGGCTTCATATTTTGTTGGTACACCTTCAACACTGGAAATCAGGCTACTAGTATCTAAAATAGATGACTTTTTCAAATTACCAAGTTTTTTGTTATTCAAATCTATTGTAGGTATATGACTGCTTCTAATCAAGTTGCTGGATGCTACAACAGCTTTTGATAAACTCTGCTCTTTGCATGTCATTCTGCTTACAGTAAGAGTCATATTTCTACCAGGATTTTGATCTTTACCATCAATTTCTATCAACTTCTTGGGTGCTTTAAATCCTTCTGATAACGACTGGTTATTCCAAGACTTTTTGGCCATATTTATTGTATCCTCCAAACGCTCCACAACTACTTGTAAATTAGAATTCATTGCAATTTTATTTAGATCTATATTGTGTGGGCTTTCAACCTGAATGTTTTTCACTGGATCCTTTTTTTTTGTAGATCCAGAAACTTTTTTGGCCTTAGGGGAGTTTTTGAAAATATAATTATTTGTTACGTATATAGAATACCACCCTGGAGGCACAATATTCCGTTTAGCCCTACTCAAAAGTCCTGGAACATCACTTTTCAAAGGAGTTTGAGTAGTCTCTAATTTTGGGTTCTCCTTATGATTTTGCAAAAAAATTTTTCCAGCTGCAGATTTCTCCTGTGATTTTCGTATGCTCGTTTTCTCATGAGAAGTTGTCTTAAAGCTTTCTGAAAAAGCATCAAAAGCGAAGTTAGTTTCTAAACTATGAAGAGGTAGTTGCAATGATTGTAATGTATCATCTGGTGAAAACGATGTTTCTGCATGACTGTTTTCTTGAAGGCTTCTAGAATTTTGTAAAGGTGATTGGCAATGATAGAATTCTTCTTTGTCCATTGAAGATATCTCAC
The DNA here is from genome assembly GCF_021613505.1 of Equus quagga. Classification (NCBI taxonomy): domain Eukaryota; kingdom Metazoa; phylum Chordata; class Mammalia; order Perissodactyla; family Equidae; genus Equus; species Equus quagga. Next base: position 141,734,301 of record NC_060269.1, on the reverse strand, counting down.
CATTGCACATCAATTTCCTTGAATTTTTTTCAGTGTATTTTTTCCTTATAAAATTTTCATCAAGACTAGCAAGTTCTCTTTTTATCTGTAAAGACTGCCTTCTAAACATGGGTGAATCAGGAGAGTTGTGCATTGCAAATAAAGTTTCTTGACGTTTTCGAAATCTTGTCTGAATAATTTTATTTTCTACCTTTTTATCATGTTGACTAAGTAATTCCATAAAACTGTAATCACTGGCCTTTGCATTATGCAAGAGAGAGGTTATTAAATCTCTCAATTTTAAATCATTATCAGTATTACAATCACTGCTAGATAATTTTATAAGGTTTGTCATATCTGTGGTTTCTATTGATTTTAATTTTTCATTAATACGATCCATTAAATCTTGAAAAATTACAGTAGTTTCCCCTTTTTCATGATTTGTAGTACAATTATTGCTGTCTTCCAAGAGTGAAGAATCTGAGTTACCGAATTTCTCAGTTTTATGTATTTTACTTTCGCGGTCACCCTTGTCATTGCTTACTTCTGCTGGTGTGAGAGATGGAGGCTGGTTCATGTTTGCTTCAAGTCTGTTATTTTCTAAGGCTGAAAGCTCTGAGATGACGTCTTTCAATTTTTCAAATCCTTCAGTCTGTACAGGTGATAATGGTGGAGGTGAGGGACTTCGAGATCTACAAACGTCTTTAAGACTGACTGAAACGTCACATACTTCCCTTGATGGAAGAGGAGTGTGAAAGCCTGGTTTTGTAGAGTGAATGTTTGGTAAGAGTCCAGAACAGCACCTGTGAGAATGATAACTGTTTCCAATTCCTCTACTCACTACTGTCTTAATGTGTTCAACAGTTACAGTTTGGCAAGATAAACAATGTAAATCTTTAATACAGACTGGCAGAGGCATAAAACCAGGGCTTTTTCTTTCATTTTGTAAACACCCTCTTTCTGCCAGTCTATATTCACAACTACAGAACAGACCAAGTAAATCATCTTCACTCAGGGGCTTTTGAGATTCTGAAGACACAGTATATGACGTATTACAACAACAAAGAGAAGCAGCATTCTGCTCTTGGACTAGAAATTTCAACATAGCCAAAACTTGTTGCTGGTGATGTATGCACAAAGATTCCAAAACTTTGCTTAATGCTGATTTTCTTTTTTCCATTTTAGTAGCTTCCTCTGACTTTGGATCAACAGTTGAACTAAAAATAAAAATCAAACAAAAAATGAATTACAGCAAAAAAACCAATATTATACGGAGTTATAATTTTAACAGAGTTTGAACAAAAGATATCTTGATATTGCTGGTCCTAACTCCTGGAGAGCTGTAATAATGACATCTTGATTATTGTTTAGCAAAAATATAACGAAGCACTGATGATAATTAATTCCCTATGACAATGTATTAGAGTCAAAGTAAAGCTCTAGTTTTGCAATAGAAAAGCTGATAATTATAGATATGATTATATTCACAGATTGCTAATGTTTACTGCTTTGTATATATTAAGAATATTTAATGGGAAGTGCTTCAGAAGGACTTAAAATTTTTGTAAAGTAGGCTTTTTAAAAGTTATTTTGATAATTATCAGTTCATACTAGCACAAATAAAAATAAGAAGTAGGAGAAAATCTTTCTTATCTTTATTTAGAAGTTTTTTTTCATGGTAGTAAAAATAAAATTATTAATAAGAGAGAGCTCTACACAGTCCCAAGGATGATTACGGAATTTAGATTTCATATAAATAACAGAATGTCTTTTCTAAGATTAAGCTGCAGGCATTTTAACCTAATAAGAAAATTAAAAATTTAAGCTATTTAAAAATAGAACCTATTTTTAATTGATTTTAAATACTAAAGTAATTACATCAAAACTACAGGCATTACTTACCTAATTATTTAATTTCAAATGCTGGAAAATGTCCCACTGCAGAAATTAATATATATCTAACTTTAACTAAGACCCAGGATTACTTAGCAACCAAGGTAGAAGGCTACAAAAAATTTTTTTAATCCAATACCAGCAGCAAGAAGAATAAAATATATTAAAAGAATTCTGTTTCAGAAAAGTATCTATTCAAATTAAACATATCACCAAACTCTGTACATGAAAATAGCCTCCCACTACTGATTTCTTCTATTTCTTGTTGTTAGTAGTTCCTGGTTTGCAGAAATTTTATTTAGGGTTGGAATTGGGATATGCTGATTATGAAGTGCTACAGAAGATAGTATTTTGTTTAAATAAAGGGTTATTGCATTCATGTATTTTAAAAATTAAAGGGTTTTTCTTTTAAAATGAAAAGTGAAATTAACTTTTTTATTTTGCTCCCTAAAACTGGCTTGTTTCTCAGATAAGTATGCAATATTTTATCTACATTTTATAAAAAATTATGTTGAGTAACCAAAACACCAAAATAAATTTTGAACATTAGATCAAAATTTTTCTAGAAAAAAAGATAATTTTACCAGATTCAACCAATGTTTCACTAAAACTAGCACGTGATTTGACATAAAGCAGCTATCAACCAAAGTGAGAAGAGAGATGAAATTACAATCAAATGTTTTGAGTCCACTGCTGCCTCTAAACACATGAAGACAGGACATAACCCCAGTATCCTTTCTTTTCTGAAAATAATATTTTTGTAAATTTTATCATGCTTGGGAGTGCAAAATGATGGAACTGACTCCCAAGATTCACTATTAGATAATTAAAAAACTACATGTAGAGAACAAAGGCAGGAAGAAATGTTAACTATCAAAAATGAAGATATAAGCAAATTATGCTCTTTTCCAGCAAATTAAAAATATAGTTTTCACATAAGCAAAAGAAAACCCAAAAAAGTTCTGACAGATGCACTTTAACAGTTTCTTTAAAGTTATGTTATGGCCTAATAACCTATCTGTGACTAAGTATTTAAAGAGAGATTTTATGTTTCTCAGAAAAATACATTGCACTTTATTTTAAAGATTGATATACACTTTCATAACAGTATCTAAAATGCTCAAATGCTTTTTTCTGTTAGCAAAGTCAAGTATAAAGTAGAAATAACTGAAATAACTAGTGTTAACTATTCAGAAAACCTCTGCAAGATTTTTCTCTCTCTTCTGACAAGGAAGTTTATAGTTTAAAAGAGTTTTTTATTCAGTTTGCTAATGGAATTCCAAAAATATCACAGTGGCCAGTAATTTCCATCTAATGCTCTATGAAGAATAGCTTAGCGAAGTTACTAATTCAATATTCACGTGTTAGATTATATCTGATATATACATATCAGATATTAGATAACTAAATTCTCAAATTATAAAACCCCACAATATGCCTACTTGGCTTCAAACTTCTTCTTTTCCACATTTCTTGCATGTTAGAACCTCAAATAAAAACCTAAATATGAGTAAATAATAGTTGAATACACATAAGTCTCTAATCTAGAATATATTCTCAAGTGATCATATAAATGTTCTAAAATTGCATATTCTATAGCTCCCTTGTTTTCAATGCTAAAAATTTTTCTAACCTTTTCCTATTTGATTTATAAACCAAAACATCCTGCCTATTTTTTCCATGTTACTATCCATTCTGCCCATTAAAAGTTTTGTTGATGAAATAGTTCTTTGGAGAAAGTCAATTGCTAATATTAATCTTAATAAAACTGCTTCCTAGAGTGAATCAAAGAAGTCAGTGTAGCCGTTTTTTTTCTTTTCTTTTCTTTTTTTTCTTTTACTGAATGAGTAAATCAATCACACACCAACAGTGTTGTAAATTTAAGTGCAAAAGCATTGAAGTGCTTTACTACAAATTACAACCTAGAAACACGTTAACTGAACAATTAAAATTCATACAATCAGATTTAGATATATAACAACACAAAGTAGGAACAGAATTACAGTACATTTACAACACAAGACAGATACATGAATTCATTAGAAAATATTGTAATAAATAATTCATGAATTATAGTGCAATTGATTTATGCATAAATATAACTAATTGCCTAACAATCAGTTTATATTAACAAAATCTGTCAAAATCAAGGCAGCCACAGAGTTTTACTAAATTACTGCGACAATGGAAATACTGCAATTAAAAAACAAATACAAGTATTTGCACTGTAAACAACTAAAAAAATCAGTCTCACTAAAGTTAGTATACAATTTAATATAAAATTGTCATTAGCTACCAGAAATGGTTTAAACAACTTTACTGAGCAGTAGTTTTCTAAAAACAGAGGCACTGTTTTTTCTTTTCCTTCTTTTTTTTTAAAATATAAAATACTTGAGGAACATTCAAATGAGTAGAAAGCACATAATGGTTGCTTTCACCTTCATTAAAAGTCTGCTGAAACTGGATTTTTCAGAAAATTGTCAATTAATAAGTAATAACTGGTAACTAAATTTATAAAGTACTTTGAAAGTTTAACATAAAGAATATCTTAATAGAATCACTGGGGGGAAGGGGAACCCATAAATTTCCCTGCCTTTCCAAGTTTGTATAATCAAAAGTTAACTCAATAATTAGAAACACTTTGTTTCTTTTAAAAGTTATGAGTTGATCATTACCTACAAACTATCAAAAAATATTTAATTTACTATTTCTGACCAAAAATAAATAATACAAGTACTAAAACGCTGCAAATTAACTATAATATTACCTATAAAACTACTGAGCACTGTGAAGTCAATAGCAAAATGATCCCTGATTTTATGAATCCTGTAAAGTTTTTGGTCAGGTCATCTTTTAAATGATATAAAAGTGTTCTGTAAGTATCCCTTTACTATAAACTTCTCAATCAATTTATTAATGTAAATATAGTGTGAGGAATAAAAAAGCTCAATACAATATAAATATTATGTAATGCATTCAAGCCCCCAAATTTTTGCAAGTAAAATTCTGTATAAAGAGGTCAATAAAATTGTGTTGAAACATTTACTTTAACTTTGTTTTTCACTGGGGGCGCGGGGGGCGGGGAGGGGAAATATATTAAATAATCCAAGTTCTGGCCCTCACAAAATATGGCTTAATTCTTTAAAAAGAAAGATGACCCTGACATCTGCTGTTTTGCAATCTATTATGTATACTTTCTTGGGGAAAAAAAAAAAGAGCAAGAGGATTCATACCCTAGTATGCAGGTAACATTAATTGCTGAAGAGGGTTCAGTATAGATCGAAGAGACCAAATATCTACTTGGTTGTGTATTTTCCACTCTTCAGTTTCCTTATACATATGTAAGCAGTTTTTCAATGTAATAGCTGAAAATCTCTTTAGTATTACATGTATATGTGATTATTAGATACACACAAACACAAGTGTAAAAACACAAGTATTTGACAAGGTGCACTTATTTTTTAAATTCAGCTTTAAGTATTCCTTTTGGACTTAGGAAAACTGGCTTAGAAAAATGATCAGAACCTGACTTTTAACAGAGCAAAGGGGCACTCGGAGAATTGTGAACATATGAAGCAAATCCCCAATCTTTATATGGAGGCACATGCTTTATAACATTTTACCACTAAAACTGCATACTCCATAAATCCAACATGGATACTCTGAACCACATTTTAAAACTGCTATATAAAAATTACTGGTCTCTTTTATGAGTCTAGTAAAAGTTAAAATGCACTGCCCAGCTTCTAACTACCCAATTAGTAGAGTTTACATTACTGAAAGTTCAAAACAGCTTCAGTGTTAAATATTTGTAAATCTATTTAAGACCCTGAACAAACTGCAAATTTGGTTATTAGCAAAATGATAATGTATCGCCCACCAAAATGAAATCTGTAATTCATTTTGATAAACTGAAAATGTTTTGAAATGTCACAGCAGCAAATATATTAAAGTTACACTGAGGTTTTTCAATAGTAGGAGTGTATCACAATCCTTAAAATTTAAAGTAGTCATAACATCAACTAACCAGCACATTTAAACCAAAATGATCATTCTCAAGCTTTTTCTGTGCACATTATAAACATGCTCTAAGTTGCATTCCAACTTTCTTTTCTAATCTTACACATTAGCTTATTTTTCAAATGAAAAACAAAATTAAATTATTTTAATAATTAAATTTAAATTACTTTTTGTTCTTAGTATTCCATCTTATATTAAAGGATTTTATAGCTCCTGGGGTTAACAATGTGTCAGTTTTTTTCAAAAAGTATATACCTTATAAACCCCAACTTCCTGCTAAAACAACTATTAAATGATAAATATTAAATTTCATTATACATATCATTTAAGGTTTTCTTGTCTATTCCTGGTGGATGCACTTGAGTGCATTTCATATTTCATAGAATGCACTGTAGTGTCCTAATACTGTATATATTAATTTTTCTTAGTATGGAGATAGCTGTGTATTTAAACTCTGATTGGTTGTTTGACGTACTTACAGTAACTGTAAGTATGTTAGGTAAAAATGTTTAAAAGCTATTAATATCATATTTCCATTATAAGATGGTTTAACTGAATGGCTGGGGTGGTCTTTCACCTATAAAAATGTTTCACTTGACAATTACTTGTTTTCCCACAACGCTTTATGCTATTGACTACTAAAGAAAACCTGAATCTTTTTCACCTATTTATACAAGGATTAAATACAAACTATCAGAATTAAGTAAGCAACTATATAATTCTGTCCACAGTGAAAACCCTGAATAAAACTTTTTTTCAAAAGGCATGTAAGTGGTTTTTGAACTGTAAAATTTCATGTCTCCTGTCAGAGTGAGCATCTGTAATTCCCACGTGTGTGTATATAGACACACAAATACACACCTGTGCACATACACACACACACACAAACACACATACACACACGCACATACACACGTACAAACATTTTCCTAACAAGTAATCTACACAGGCTTGCTGCTGTTTTTGCAGCTGCCAGTCCCTGAATCTGTCATATTATATAACCCAGTGTCTGGTAATCGGAGTTTCTTCTTCGGAGGAGTCTTCAGTGTTCCAGATCTTTCTTTTACCTTGTATTCTAAAGTGCTGTGAGGTACCCCATAAATTCCTTGTGCTTTGGAAACACTCATTTTTCCACTCATTACCATTGCAATAGCCTCTTCCATTATTTCATGATCATACTGCCGATAACGGCCACGTTTTTTCCTGGGCTGCTTATTATCTTTTCGATCAAATCCATCTTCAGTATTTTCAGAGGTTCCATCAACTGTTCCATTTTTAGAATTAAGACACAAAGGAGAGAGGTCCCCGTGTAGAAAGTAAGAGTCAACACTTGAGTGAGTTACGGGCCCAGAACATTCTATTTTGTTCTGTTTAGGGAGTATATTTTTCAGTTTTTGGAGAGCTGATCCTTCTAGGACTGGAGAGGTTTTGGAAACTTGATACATAACATCCAGCAGACCAGGACCATCAGGTTGTGGTTTTGAAACAGAACTTACTCGTAGTTGAGGAATTTTTAACTGTACAGTAGGATGTGAAGTTTCATATTGTAGGCTTTCATTTTTTTCTTTAAATTGAGTAACCATTTTCTGTAGAGTTAACTGATGGAGGTAACTGGAAGCTGTTGGGAATTTTAATTCTGAGGTTTCAAGTAGATTGAGTTTACTTTTCTCTGTGCGCTCTGCTTGAGCTCTTGCCCACAGGGCTACTTTTTGCAGCACTGCACAAGTTTCTTTACTGTCTTTATATGAGTAACTATCATTGAAATCTCGAGTTTTGTTTTTAAAAGATGCAGGCTTCCCTGCTGGTAAGGCTTCTAAGTGGAGAAGTAAAGTTTTTTGAGGTATGCCATAAAGTATGCCTGCTTTATTTATGTCCAGTGCTCCAGACTGAATGTCTTTCAAAGCTTTTGAGAGCAAACCATCTGCAAACTCAGCACTTCTTTCCACATAGTCCTCTCTGTTTCTGTGTAGTCTCCTGGATGGATGGAATGAAACGATGGTAAACTGATGCATGAGAGACTCTCACACAGCTATGGAAGGGGAGGGTCCACTCCTTTATTATACTCCTTGCTTAGGTAACATCACTGCTTATGACTCTTTTAAGTCTGTGAGATGTAGTAGTTACTCCTTAACAAAGCAAACGCTACAGTCCTGGTAGGACAATGTGTCAATCATACGGTGGCCTCAACGGGCAGACCTTCCAAGAACATAAAATCCTAACTCAGTATTTGTAAAAATATTCTCATGATGTTGCTATTCCTCTGACAGATGCTTGCAGAGCAACACTTATAATTTTTATTTGTACAATTAGACTTCCATTATAAAAAATACCCAAATCCTAAAGGAGTTTTTGTTAGTAGAAACGTGACGTTACCGCTAAACAAGTAATAAAAGAGTCAACCCCTTTAAAGGAAATTTGTAGCAGCAAGAATATTTCCAAACACAAATATGCCATATTTCCACAAGACCAATTTTTCTCTAGACAAAAACTTAAAATTTGAAACAGGTAGATAATTTATATTTGGATAATGTAAATTTTAGATATTATAAATGTTATTTCTATTTCAAATGTATCATTGTAATTTTCAGTTTCTCAAATAGAAAGCTTACGATACCTTATGACTCCAAAACTACTACAGCCTCAGTTGAAAAACTTACACTCTACATCTAAGATTTAAATGTGACAAAAAAAGCTTCCTATGCAGTTTATTAATGGGAAGATGCAAAAGTTACAAAAAACAATCCAAAAATCCAACAGAACAGCATTTCACTACTAATTATTTATTTAATTAATTTAATGACAGCTTTCAAAGCATGAAAGGACTTTTTGTGGTGATTACTAGATACATTAAGTAGTTTGCCACCACACCTAAAGCACAACGAAAAAAATGTAAACACTATAAGCTAGCTATAAGAATTAGTAAGTACAGTACTTTTAAAATTTGTTGATTGTTTAAAAAAATTAAATAGTGAAATTACATATTTCCCTTAAAATTGCCTCTTGAAAATTGAATTTAAAAATTCTCTTTACTCATCCTGCTTCTTAGTTTGTATTCTATGATTAAGTTGGCAGTTCATTTTAGTAACATGAACTAAAGTTTGGTGATTGTTCTGATAACTTTTCTTTAACAGAAAGAATAAAAAAGAAAGAGAAAGGACAAATGAAAGGTATGAGAGACACACACTTATGAGTGACAAACTCCCGGAGGAAAACTATATATGTCAATCTACTCAGAGTAGCATTAAGAGTTCTCTGCAGAGATAATTTTATATCAATATTAAATTACATTTCCTAGATATTGCTTACCCAGCCATTGAATTTTCAGAAGAAGGATCGCATATGGATGACTCTTCAGATTTTATGCTGGTTTTCTTTGTAGAGAGATCTAACACTCCATCCCCTATAATTTTTGCAAGAGAAAAAACTTCATATTTGTGACAGACAGGTAATCTTTACATTTCAACATTTCATATTTTGCTGATCTACTAATTCACGACCTAAAAATTAACAATTGTACTTGACACGTGGCCATTACCAACTCATCTCACGGTTTTAGCAACAGGACATGACTGCGAAGGCACTACACAGGAAAAAAGAAAAGAGGAGGAGCTAGCATTGGCAAGTGATATGAAGACACAAACAGGTTACGAAATAAAATCTGCTTAAAGTCAATCCTTGGTCACCTTTCCCCCTGTTTTGCAGTGAACAGTCATTTGACTGCTCATCCATGCCTGTTTTCTATTCATGGCTGCCCAGATGATGCCTTGGGAAAGTAGCAATGATATTAAGTTGTACAAAACATACAGCATAGAAAATATGATGACGAATAAGGGAACAATAATTAGCATTTACCAGGACTAGCAATATGTGGAACATACACTTTAGGTACAGTGTGACTCTATGTATAACCCATTTTTTTTAAAACTCACAATGTAAAATTATACTGTTTTAAATAATTGAAATGTACAACAGTTGAATTATTGCCTATGTAATATATTATGGTTGTATCTGTGATGGGATGAAGACATAACTTATAACAATATAACATTTTAGGAAAAATAACCTGTTAGAAACAACTGCCTAAGTATTTGTTGTTAAAATACAGTTATTTTATTACTCTAATACTGAATTGACATAAAACTTCAATGATTCGGACATGCTAATATGACGACCTTCAAGGTCAAAAAGAATAAACTATGAATTTAAAACACAGCAAGAAATAATACTGTGAATGTCTTTACTGATAGCTAAAAAATTGAAAGTTTAAGCTATATGAAAGGAATCATTATAAGAAAATAATGTTTAAAAAATATACTCAAAAATTCAACTAAGTTAAAAAAAAATTCAACTGTGGTTTATGATTACCATATAAATTTACCTAACACTTAAGTGTGCTGGCAAGATAAAGATGACAAAAAATAAAACATAACATCCTACCATCACCTACTATGTATAATTCAATAATAATCTGAGTGCTTACTATGTGCAAAGCACTGTCTTAGGAATTTGGAGAGCAGCAGTAAAAAAGGGCATACTAAGTACCTATTCTCGTGGTGCTTAGGATCTAGTGAGATAATTCACACACCACCACCACCACCAAACATATTTCAGGTTGATGCTCAGAGCTACTCTGGAAGGATAAAGCACAGTAAGCTGACAGAATAACAAGGGTAGGGCTGAGGAGGCTGCCATTTCTGGAGTGTTATCAGTCCAGGCCTCTTTGACTTGAACAGAGTCCTGAACAAAGTGAGGGTACCAGAACTAAGCAGATTATCTGGGGGAAAGCTTCTAGAAAAAACAGTTTGTGCAGAGGCTGTGATATGCAATCATGACTGGAAAGCGTGAGGAATAGCAAAGAGGCCAGGGTGGCTGGAGTGGAGTAAGCCAGGCTGAGTGAGATGAGATCAGAAATGCTGTAGGCCTTGTAGGCCATGGTAAGAAATTTAAATTTTATTTTGAGAGAGACAGGAAATCACTGGAGGATTCTGATCACAAGACTGACACAATTTAATTTACATTTCTAAAGGCGCAACCTGCTGTGGGGAGAATGAAGTGCAAGCGGAGAGGGGGAGCAGGGAAACCTGTTGGGAAAGTGCTGTGCTGCTTCTCATCTCTGGGCTTTCACAATCCCAGTTAGTTTCATCTACCTAGACGTCTCCTAATCCTCTCTTAGCCTCTCTTCCTTCTCTCCCCACACTCGCCCTAATTCTCACCAAACCTTACTCAGCATTCCATCATTCAGGACACAACTTGGACTTGGTTGATCATCATTTTCTAGGCTCCTAGACCTGCAACACTTACTTATATTATTTAGCACCTAGCAGGCTGTATTCTTGTTGCTTATATACTTACCAGTGTTAGCCACCAGACTATAAGCTATGTGAGGGCAGAGACATGTCTATTTTATTCACTGTTGTATCCTCACTGCCTAGAACAGTGCCTGGCACACAATAAGTGTTTAACAAATATTTGCTGAACAGAATTTGGAAGAACTGGAAGGCATTCAGTATGGCTACAGGTTAGAGTGCCTAGATTAAAAGGGTAAAATGGGAGACTGGACAGGTAACAAAGTATACGGAATATAGTACCTTAACCAATTATTCAATGAAGATCTTGCTCCAGTTTATCCATCCAGCCCAATCTCATGCTTTTTCCCCAAATCATCTCAACCCTCACTTGCTATCTAACCACCTGAAGTTCCTCAAACACACCACGTGGTGTCAGATCTCTCAAAATTGAAGTACATGGTTCCTTCTGCCTAGAATGCTCTTTTCACCTTTTCAACTTGCCAACTCCTATTCATCTTTAAAGATCCAGATCCTCCCAAGCAGAAACTGAGTACTTTTTCCTTTGTGTCAAAGGTGTCCTATGAAACTTATATACGCAATTCTAAACTTTTCTAGACTTTTGATACAGTTGATTTAAAATTATTACACAAACCAGAAAAAAGAAAAAGAGGTAGAGAGAACCTCATGTCTCTCTCCTTTACACTAGCTGTGCAAACTAGGCTGTAGCTCCCTAGCTAGAGCAATAAAGGTAATCTCGTCCTTTTTGTACCACTCCTTGACTGCTGGTTTGATAGCCACACACAATCCTGGTCATAGCTAATTTTAATCTTGAGGATGAGCCAGACCTAAGCCCTGTTCCATATTTAAGAGAGCAACTTAAATTACGTCTATACTCCTGATTCCTCTTCTTTAGGAACTCTAAACAGGTGAGACATGCTTTAATCTTTTTTCCATAACCCCTTCTCCACACCTAGGCCCATGTCAAAAGTTTTGTTCTAAAAGGATTTGCTAACTAAAGTAATACATTATAGTCTGTATCTAGTGAAAATGGAAAATATACACCTTCGACATATTTCTGCCACACAAGTCTTTAATCAACGAACATTTATGTAGTGAATACAAAATACATAAATATATAAGTAAAGGATTTTTAGATAAATTTAGTTATCTATAGAAAAAATCTCAGTTTTTGTTAGTATTATCACCTATACGAATGTATTTTGCTGAAATCATGATTCTTTTTTCCATCACAAAGGCTGTAGCTCAAGAGCTTAGAAAAATAAAAGGAGTTACCCCTAGGATTGTCTGGACTAGAAAAGCAAAAACAATAAGAGAGGGGGAGGTGTTGGCCCCGTGGCCAAATGGTTAAGTTAGCACTCCACTTCAGTGGCCCAGGGTTTCGCCAGTTCGGATCCTGGGTGCAGACATGGCACCGCTTATCAGGCCATGCTGAGGTGGCGTCCCACATGCCACAACTAGAAGGACTCACGACTGAAATATACAACTAAGTACTGGGGGGGGGGGGGGGCTTTGGGGAGAAAAAGGAAAAATGAAATCTTTTAAAAAAAAACAAAAGAGAAAGGGAAAGAGAACTTGGGAAGAGGGACTGGGGATAAAGGGCATTTTCTTGCTCCTGTTAATAATTTATATCTAGCTGAATGGTGATTACATCTATCAGCATCACTCCTTCACAAAAGAGGTATCATATCATAACTAGATTCTGCATGTAATATTTCCAAAGTACTAATTAACTTGATGGATAAAAACTAAGCACATACTATGCTAAATTCTCTATGGCAATATAAAATAAGTAGAAGACAGAGAAAGAGAAAGATTGAAATTTATTTACCATTCACCTCTTGGTAGGTTCCTAGGCTGTTTTAGTTTTTCACTATTACAAACAACGCTGAAATGAAATCTATCTAAATGTTTTCTTGTGTCTATGTACAAGAATTTCTCTAAGATATACACCTAGAAGTGAAAGTGCTAGACAGTAGGGTATGTACATTTTGAACTTTAGTATACATTACCAAATTTCTTTCCCACATCCTTGACAACACTTGGTGTTGTTGAGATTTTTAATTTTTGCTAATCTGATGAGAAAGAAAAGCAAGTCATAGGATTAAATTAACAAGAGTGCATTTGGTATGCATTTATGTGAATTGTTAAAGTACGCAAAACTATTTTGCTTATAGATGCATAAATAGGTATTATTAGTAGTTGCTCCCAAGGACAAATGAAAGGATGTAAGTTACTTTAGAGAAAACGTGTCAGAAGCAAGTACAATCAAATAACACAATTATTATTTCTGAGTGACAGGAACATGATTATTATGCTGTATTTTTCAGTATATTTAAAGATCTTCCTAATAATAAACACAAATTATTCCCATTTACTGGTTGTAGACTGGACATTAACATCACAATTTAATTATTTCTGATCAAAAACTAATGCAAAATGTGTAGAATTAAAAAGAGGCCAATGTAATCTTTCAACAGGATCAGGTAATTGTTGTATATATGACGCTACCAGAGATAACTTTTAACATGGACTGTGTTTGAAAAAATTGAAACCATGACCAAATCGGGCAGTATCTTGAGTATTAACATTTTATTGGGATAATTTTCTTAGAATTCACCTTCTGTTAAAATCAAGATTTGAATTTTCATTCACAAATTGTTCTCAGTTCTGTGTTTTCATGCGAATTCCTGATAAAGGAGCTATTTAAAGCAGACAAATGCAAGCCTCATAATATAGAATTGTTTCTCACCTCCTCCAAGGACACCATTCTTTCTCATCTCTTATCTAGCCTTTGTCCATTCAAAGTATGCTCTGTGCTCTTAGCCTGGCTAACTTCTACACATCCTTCAGGATCATCCCTTTAAAGAAGGTTTTCTTAATTTTTCCCTACCCTTCTTTCATACTCCCACAGCACCCTTTGTATTCTATACTGTGTTTATGATATGTTGTTATAATTTGCCTACTTTAGTACCTAAAGTCCAATATTATTGTGAGGAGTTAGTAACTATGTCTAATATCTATTTAAGATTTATATATAATTACATATAATTACTTGGCTGATTTTCTCACAAGACTCACTTCCCAAGCAAGGGCCAGAAAGCAATAGTACCTCAACAAAGCCTTAGTGACTGACTCATCATCGACTCACTCAATTCTGTAACACCAAGTACTAGCAGGGAACATTGTATATATAACAGATTTAGACTGACAAATAGTCATGAAATCAATGAACTTTGTTCAGCTAGAGAGAAAATGACAGCACAGTCAAAAGTTTGATACCTATATGGGAAAGTTTCACATAAAGAGAAACTCCATTTACGTTAAAGAGGCTAAGAAGGGTTTTTAATAATCAATTTCTATATTCGTTAGGTTCTAATAATCATACAGATTTTTCTTCAGAAATATTGTCAAGATTGATGATCACTTAATTAAATATGAATATTAAATATATTAAAAACATATTAACCCCTGACATGTTATTGGTCTCCAGCTGCTATACCAAGCAAATCACCAAGCTCAGTCCATACTTGAGTACCAACATGAGTTAAAGGATCTTTGAAGTCACATCACCTATCAACATTAAATATTTAACTATCAGTGAGATTCAGTACATGAAGGCAAGTGAATTTTAATGAGAGGAGAAAATATCACATAAACTTTATGTTGTCTGGACAAAGGGAAAATATTCCAATTAAATTTCATAAAAATGCTAATCACAAGCAATATCACTGCTAGTGATTATCAAAATCACTGCTATTTAACATTTAATACTGTTTAATGCAAACCTATGTTAATAGTCTTAATAAATACCCTAATGCTCTTTCTACCTTAAGTCCGATCACTTCTTACCTATCTCCTTAAATGGGTCTTCTTGTCTTTCCTTTAGCCCCTCAATGTATTGTTCTAGTCAGTTTTTGGCTCTTTCTAGTTTTTTCTTACTGTACTCTCTAGGAGATTCCTACGATTTCAATTATTAACCATTTATATTCAACTCACTTCTAGAAAATATTAGTAACTTACTTAAAATCCAAATATATAAAACTATATTTTTCAATAGTGTACATATGTGCAAAACACTACACTAGGAGCATTACATGTCTTAACCCATTTAGTCCTGACGCAATCCAATATACAAATAGGTTTATATATTTTTAGAGTCTTAAATATTTAAAAAATGGTTGTATGAACTATGGTACTCTCACTTGCTTGAGAATTAGGTTTAACATATCCATTAAGGAAATTAATAAAACATAGGAAACTGTGAATGCTATTATGATGTTTTAAAAAAGAGGATATAAAACTGAATGAATAGAGATATGTAACTATCTAAAAAAATCCAAAAAATCAAATAAAATAAAGAATAAAATTTGGAAGTAAATATACCAAATGGCAACAATGGTGATGTCTGACGACAATTTGAGCAGTTAAAATATGTGTATGGGCACATACTTGCATACATGTGTATATATGTGTGTGTGTATGTATATATATACATATATATACACATAACATATATTATCTCTCTCTCTATATACACTTTTTGGTTTTCCCCAAGTTTGCCATAATGAGTATATATTAATGAAAAAACTCACAAACTTATTAACAAAGTAATACCAAAGCGTAAAAACATTCCCTTGGGTTTATCCAAATTTTATTTTAAATTGTTTTTATTGTTACTACTTTAACCACTGAGTTAAACTTTCAGAGTCATGCGGGAAATAATCAACATAACATCAGAGTAGGACATCGATTAAGCCTTAACATTGGTTCTTCTTTCCCTCATTTGCCTCTCTCTGCAAGTCAAACACTTTTTTAAAAGGGAAGGTTATTACCTTCCTGATGTATTTTATTTAGTGCATATATAAGTGAAATCTCACAGAATTAATTCATCTACTATTTATTAATAACGAGGAGGGACAATATAAATCAGAGTAAAGTGTTTATAGAAAATTTAGGATGTAAAAATTAGTAATACTACATTAACTAGGAAAATATTACTGGTAAAATTGAACAAAGTTTCTGCACTTCCACCAAATGCCATATTAGAATTTCATTTTAGTTCTTTTTTCTTTCTTCAGTTACTCCTACAAGTACCGAACTAAAGCAAAGTTTCAAAAGCCTTCAAGTCAATACCTTGAAAACATTTAAAAAAGAGCTCTCTTTTTTATCCCATGCATTGCACTACTTTATCCTCTAAGTTAAAGTTTTAACCAAACATTTTATTTAAAAAGTTGAATGTACACTTATTACACCAATGTCATATTGGATAGGTTTGCTGACCATACGTTTAATAGCCTTTTCATGCCCATCCAAAAATGACTTATAGGAGTTTTAAAAAACTTTTTATTGAAATGACATCCATAAGAAAAATGCACATAAGTACATAGTTCAATGAATTTTCACAAACTGAACATTCCTATGTAAATAGCACTTAGATTACCACTATCAACCCAGAAGCCACTACCTCCACCATCCCCCCACCCCGCTCCTTCTGGTTACTAACTCACCCCTTGACTTCTAACAGCATTATGCATACTCTTTGATGCAGCAATTTCACTTCTAGGAATTTGTTCTAAGGTAAAAATTAACATTTAGTGCAAAATCTTAGCTCAAGAATGTTTACTTATATATCCAAAGATACCGAACTAAATATAATGTGATCCTTCCACAAAATACAATACTATGTGGTTAAGTAAATCAATTTAACTATTAAAATGATTCTGCAGAAAAATATTTAGTAACATAAGGATGTTAAAAGTATTATTTAAAAAACACAATTTACAGAGAATTACATATGATTTGCGGTAGTGAGTTCTGGGAGGACAGAGAGAGAGAGTGTGTGTATTCTTTCCAGCAAATGATTTGAAAGGATTTCAATCTTAAGTTTTCAAACTTAATGGGAGCAGTGACATCTGGGTGGATAAGCAAAGGATAAATTTTCTTCATTTGCTTATTTATTTTCTAGTTCTTCTACAACACATAGCTTTTATAGTCCATTCGTTCAATTAATACTTACTGAGTGGCTATAAATATGCCAGTCATTTTTGTAGGCACAAAGGAACAGTAGGGAACAAGATAGAAAATGTTCCTGCTCTCATGGAACTTACATTCTAGTAGGGTAGACAAAGAAAAGATAAACAAATCAATAAAAAAATAATTTCACAAGATGGTAAGACAGAAGAGAGCAATGACAATGGCAAGTAGAAAGAGTTTACTATGTTGGAATAAATGACCAGGCAAAGCCGCTGGGAAGGTGATTTGTTCTTATTTAAAAAAGAAATTTTATTAAGATAAATTTTAAACATACAAAAGGATAGAACGATTCCCCCTTACATCCCCTCTTCAGTTTCACCAATTACCTAGATTTATGCCACACCTGTTCTATTTATTCTTATTCACTTAGGTATTTTAAAGCTAATTCCAGATGTCACGTCATTTCTACACTCTGGTGCATCTTTAAAACACATGGAGATTTTCAGTGTAACTATAACAATTCCCTGCTATCGTCTAATACCTGGTTTGTGCTGAAACTTCCTCTAGTGCGTCCAGAATGTCTTTTTACAGTTAGTATGTTCAAATTAGGGGCTAATTTGTCTGTTATATTTGATGGTCATGTCTCCTAAATCTCAGAAAACTTTTGAGCAGCCTTTTCCCTCATTTTTTAAAACAATGACATGGACTTTCTGAAGAAGCCAGCCATCAATTCTACTAGAGAATGTCTGATATTATGGTTTCTTCTGTTTGCTTTCCTGTGGTGTCATTTACGTTATTCTTGCATTTTCCAATAATTATGATAAACTTGGAATTAATTCTAATGCTAATGGCTCTCAAACTTTTGGATCTCATACTCTCTTTTCACTCTTAAAATTACTGCAGACCCCCAAAGAGCTTTTGTTTAGGTGAGTTATATCCATTTATATTTATCATATTATAAATTAAACTGAGAAGTTTTAAAAATATTTTTAATTGATAACAATAACTCTACAAATGTTAATGTTCATAGAAACATTTTTAACGAAAAATAACATTTTCAAAATTAAACACTAAGAATTTTTTTACTTTAAAGTCATCTCTTTATAATGTCTAGCTTAATAAGAGATAGCCAGATTCTCATATAGGCTTCCATATTCAATGTGTTTAGATATTACATATCACGTAGCCTCTGGCTGACTCAACTACATACACACTGTGGAGAGAATGAGATTAAAAAGAGCAGAAAACGTCTTATTATTAGTGTTGTTATTATTAGTTTTGACCCGGTGTATCCCCTCAAAGTGTTTCAAGGAACTCAGGGCTTTCTGACCCACACTTGAGATCAACTGGCCTAAAGAATTGCTTAGCTTCATGTTTGACGATTTTGGCACAAATACTTCACAAGTGATGCAACATATCATGAGGCACATAAAGTCTATTTTCAATGATGCTCCAGTGATCACTGTGTTCTGACGGTGACAGTCTGACGTCTCCATTGTAAAGTTCCCCAAGCAACCTTTCCTCTAATAGTTTTATCTTCTTCTGATGATGTTTGATTCAATTATCTTATTAGGAGGTGCAAAACAGTAATATCTTAAGTCTATCATGCTTTTCATATTTATTAGCTGGAATTCTTTAAGAATCGTCCTTAAATGAAGGCTATTTGGTTGTCCTGATATAGAATTTGTACAAGAAAAGCAAGGTAAATGCTTAACTATTTCCTTTAATTGCTCATTTTCACAGTGAAGAGTTGACATGTTACATATCTCCAAAGAAAACTAATGACTTTGAGGGGCCCTTTTGGTTTGTTTTTGCAGGGAAAGAGTCACCCTGAGCTAACATCTGTTGCCAATCTTCCACTGTTTTTTTTTCCCCTCCCTGAAACCCCAGTACCTACTTGTATATTCTAATTCTTCTATGTGAACTGCTGCCACAGCAGGGCTACTGACAAGTGGTGCGGTTCCACGCCGGGGAACCAAACCTGGGCCACTGAAGCAGAGCGTGCAGAACTTAAATCACCAGGCCATCCTGGCTTGGCACTTTTGTTTTTTATTATAAACTAATGGATTTTAAAACATTTAATATTTTTCAGTTGCAATTATTCATCCTTTTGATGCTCAAATGGTCTCATATTTGGCTAATGGGGAACCCTTAACGCTGGCTCCTGTTTTCTTTTGACAAATTAGTCTTTGGAGTTTTCTTACTCGTTGGCACAAGATGTTCCAGGCTCATCTTGTACATTTTCTGATACAGACCAGGATTCCAAGGAGGCCCGCTTCCTTTTAAAGGAAAACAATGTTTAAAGACCACAGTCCAATGCCTCTGAATTGTCACTGCTTGTAGGATATTTCAGTGGTCAGACTAGGAAATGTGTATTTTTGAAAAGAAAAATAAACTGTGAGTTTGCACTGACATTTCCAATCCACACACAATACAGGGTTTTTCCCTCTTTGATTTTACTCTTGTTCACTTCTCTTACCTTGAAAATCTTGGATTCCTAACAACGTTAATATGATTATGTATTTGATTTATCCTATAGATTCAAAATAAAGTGATAATATTATTACTAATATTAATAAAAGGAAGTTTAGGGTTTCTTTGAAGCACTCCTTGTCCTTAGAATATATTCCACTAAGAACATACAGTCAAAATATTGGGTAAAGTCACCTGACATAATTCTTTTCTCAGTGTCAACATGTTACTAACTTGATGCAACGAGGCTTATTTGTTAATTTTTTTTCAAATTTTAGGGATTACTTTACTTATTAAAATGTTTATTCTTTGGAGTATATAGACAATTTTACATAAAAATACATAACAAGGTCCATTCACAGCACTTCTATCTTGTCCCTTCCACCTCATTTACTTCATCACCTTATAGGTAACCACACATTAGCTTTTATCTTCCCTGCTTTGTTTACACAGAATGTATAATATATACTATTCTGTATCTTGGAATTATCAGCTAGTAATAAAACCTGGGAATGTCACTATAAAGAGATCTTTCTCACCACTTTTTTTCAGATGCTCAGTCTTCCACTATGTGGGTGTACAATAATTTATTTAGTTAACCATTTGGGTTATTTCCAAACCCTTGCTATTATAAATAATGCCCCCCCAATGAATATATATCATTCCACATTGGTATAAGTGCAATTATAGGCTTGATTCTTTGAAACGGGATTGCTGGGTCAAAGGGTAAATGCATATACAATTTAACAGATATTGTCAATACCCCTTTATAAGGATCTTACTAGGTGTATTCCCTCAGTAGTGCATGAGAGTGCCTATTTCTCCACAGCCTCACCAAACAGGTTATATTCTTATATTTGAATTCTTATCAGTCTCATAGGTGTGAATCATATATGAGTGGTGTATTTTCCTATGTTTAAAGGCTTTTGAAACTTCTTCTATGAATTGACAGTACAATTATGCTCATTTTCTCAGTCAGGTTGTTGATCTTTTACTTCTCCAATTTTTTTTGTTTTTTGGTGAGGAGGATTGGCCCTGAGCTAATATCTGTTGCCACTCTTCCTTTTTTTGCTTGAGGAAGATTGGCCCTGAGCTAACATTTGTGCCATTCTTCCTCTATTTTCTATGTGGGACGCCACCACAGCATGGCTTGATGAGCAGAATGTAGGTCCACGCCCGGAATCAGAATGCATGAATCCAGAGCTTCCGAAGCAGAGCATGAAAACTTAACCACTAAGCTACCAGGCTAGCCCCTTCTCAATTTTTTTTAAACTCATAATGCAACAGATGACTATTAGTCCTCTTTTTTTTTTTTTTTGCTGAGGAAGATTCGCCCTGAGCTAATATCTGTGCCAATCTTCCTCTATTTTGTATGTGAGTTGACACCACAGCATGGCTAACGAGTGGTGTAGGTCTATGCCCAGGATCTGAACCCACGAACCCAGTCTGCTGAAGTGGAGCACACCAAACTTAACCACTATGCTCCAGAGTCAGCCCTGTTTAGTCCTTTATGTTACAACATAAATTGCAAATATGTTTTTCACAGAATGCTATTTGCCTTTTGATTTTTCTAACGGTGCTTTCTTCTCTATCACACACAAGTTATTTTTATATACTGGAATTTATCAGTCTCTTATTGTTAAGATGGTATTCCAGTTGAGATATAAATTATAAAAAGGAACAAGGCAGAGAAACATGAAGGTCTGAAGGTAGAGTAAGCCAAGCAAAGCAATCAGCAGGAGCGAAGGTTCTGTGAAATGAGCACTGCACGTGTCAGAAACAGTGTGACCTACCTGCACAGCCTAAGCAGGAAAAGAGGGAATGGAATAAGTCCAGAGAGGTAGGCAGGGACAAGATCTTAGCAAAACCAAAAAAGTCGTGGAAAGAAATTTAAATTTTATTCTTCATGTAACAGAAAACAAAGAGGAGTTTAAATAGAGAGGTAATATCAGCTTTACTTTATTCAACCTAAGCATGAAAACCCCATTTTGGCACACTGATAACTTCAGAGTTATATTAAGATACATATTATGAAAGTTATCTCTTTGGAGGGAAAAAACATGAAGAAATTACAAGGAAAACAAAAACCCAATAAACTGTCACTTGGAAACCACGTGGTGATAAAGTGGCCAATTTATATCAAACTACAATGAAAATCCAGGAAAAATGTAATGGCTACAAAAGAAGTTGACTTCTGTCTGTCTTTCTTTTTATGCTTCATACAGCTGATTAAGTTAGTCAAGTGATGGTGTGCTTACATGGTAACATTTATGGAACTTCTGAATTTAAAGTGCATGGCTTTTTGTTAGTGATATTCTTTACAAAACAGAAAAATCTAGCTAATATATACTGTAACAATTATATTTTTTGACATGCTATAATTTGACTTTATGGAAAAAACTCTGAATAGTCTCTTGATTTTGAAGTGACTGAGACAATCTTTATATAGTTCCTCAAACATCCCTGATTTGTTCCTGCCTTTTTTGATTTCTGCTATTTTTGTCTTTGTCTTTGATATTTCTTCTGCCTGGAACGCCCTGCCTTCAGATCTCCATATGGAGGACTTCTCACTATTCAAGTCTCTGCTCAAACTCACTTCTTCAGGGAGGCCTTCCTGACCACCTTACCTAAAATAATCCTCCCAGTCACTCTTAATACCTAGATTTGATTCTTTTGTAGAATTAAGGGCACACTGACAGCCATATTTCAAAAAAGTAGCAAATAACTTCTGGAAATGAAAAATATAATAACAAATTAGAAACTCAAGATACAAGTTAAACAGGGATTAGAATAGCTCAAGAGAGAATTAGTGAATTTGAAGACGGTTCTAAATAAATAAATCAGGATGCAAAAGAAAGAGACAAAGAGTTGGAAGATATGAAAGAGAATATAAGATATGGAGGACAGAATAAGATTCAAAATATGTCTCAGTAGATTTTGACAGGAGATAAAGTGAGAGTTACGATATATTTGAAAAGATGATTAAAATATCACAATTGATGAAAGATATTTGTCCTCAGTTTTAGGAAACATATGACTCGCAAGCAGAATAAAAGAAATCTACACCCAAACATATCCAAGACAACCTGCAGAACACCATAAACAAAACAGAGAGACTGAGAGAGATAGAAATGCTAAAAGTAGCATGTGAAGACTACCTACAAAGGAAAGCCCATTAGTTGGGCAGTGATAGCAATAATGGAAGCCAAGACACTGTCACAGCAGCAGTGTTGAGAAAAAAAATTCGTTAGTTTTTCTGGGTACACACAAGTCTAGGCTATCTTTCAAGAACAAAAGTAAAAAAGAAAAGAAAACAGAATAAGAAACAAAAAAAATCTGAGAGCTTACTATGAATAGACCCTTATTAAAGGAATTTCTGATCCCAAAAGAAAATCTGAGATATAGCAAGGAATGGTGAGCAAAGGAAAAGGTAATTATGTATGTAAATCTAAACAAAACCTGATGATATGAAACAAAGAGTTAAAATGCTTAAATTGTGATATCATAAAAAGAGAACTAAAGCACTGATAAAATGGCAGTAAGTGTCAGGGGAGGTGACAAGTTGAAAGACTCTAAGTTCCTTATATTAACTGTTAATTACACATTAAAAAATTGCTAGAGTAACCACTAACAGAATAGCAATAGAGTATATAACTTCAAAATTAGCAAAGCAAAAAAGTGAAATAAAGGAAAAAATACAATCTAAAAGAAAAAAACAGAGGAGGAAAAAAAGCTTGACAAAGAGAAAGCACAAAATAAGATGGTGGAAATAAATAATTACAAGGGTGATGAGTGCTACAAAAGAATACAGGATGCTATGGGAAAATAGAAAAGGAGACCCAAACTAAATTTTGGTGAGAATTAATAATGTGTGTGTGTCTGTGAGCATCCAATTTAGGAGGTGTGGGGGAAGTTCTCTTAGAGAATTGATGTTTAAAATGAGACCTGAAAAAAAAAATGAGTAAGATTTATTTAGAAAACATTGGTAGGAGCAGGGAATGGCTTCTACAGAGAGGCAACAACACATGTGAATGCTGTGAGGCCAAAGGGTCTGACATCTTCAAGAAACTGAGAGAAAGCCAGTATGAAGATTAAAGAGAGACACAAGACGAGCTAAATCGGGAGAGGCTGGATCTGGGTGAGTTCAGGATTTTAGACTTTATCCTAAGGATAACGTAAAGCCATTAAAGGGTTTTAAGAAGATGAGTGGTATGCCTGGACTTGGAATTTTTAAGTATCACCTGTTTTTTCTATCCCTAGAGTCCGAGAAGGTTAGATTGGAAAGGACACAGATCATCTAGATATAAGATTTTATTCTTCAGGTTTACTAAAATATGGCGTCTTCTCAAGCATGGAACATAATATTTTCTTCTCTATGTCTTTAGCCTTGTAAAACAAAAGCTCATCATGGAAAAACAAGATGGATGATTTTATTGCTTTCATTAGTAGATACAGAAATATCTTCTGAACTGAATTTTTAAAACTGCTGAGTATTTTGCTAACAGAATAACAACAGACTTCATTTATAAACAGCACAGTTGAACATAGTATCATAAAACCATACACGGCTCCCTTAATCACAGTTTAACATCGCAGCTGACAACTCCATCTACCTTAATCTAGGCTAAGAAATCATAGTAGTGGTGGCGACACAAGCAACAAAGAATACTTACTGACGACTAAATACATCACTGAAATTCATGTAGTGTATTCAATGCAGTCTCCCAAATGCTCACTTGAAGCCTAGTTGATATTAGTCTCATACATAATTTGTTTAAAAAAAAATCTTACTCAAACTAGGAGATGTAATTTGTAAAGCTCAGCCTACTGATAAGGTGAAGCAATAATAAAATTTTTTTTTACTCATCTGCTTCCAATTAGCTTAAGGGAAAATAATTCTAAAGCTGCCAAGTTATTACAAGGCAGTGCAATAATTAATCTTCATCATGGACACTTAATGTTCCATATATTGTTTAAGAAATTACCAAGATATTTCAGGGTATTTTCCACCCAAAATGTTTAAAATAAAAAATTTCATGGCTAAAAAAATCACAAATCCAACGATCAAGTCTCAATTCTCCTTTTAGTTGTCAGGAGCATTTGAAAATAATGAAGATTTTTGATCCAATAAATCCAACATGTCACATATCATACATGCTCTAGGGATACGAAAGCGCATAGACAGCTTCCTGCTCCCAAAAGTAGATTATGATGGGGAGATAAACATGCAAACAATTACAGTGCAGTGAGAAACTGATGATAATGAGAATTCTACCAGAATATTCACTGGACGTCATGGGAGAAAAATACACCAACAAGGCCAGTGAAGTGCTGCTGTTTCACCTCTGCCCGCTTGTGATTTTGTTTTGTATAGCACTGGCAAATTCTTCATGGTTGTCACGATAATGATAACGGTCCAGAAGTTGCAAATTTCTTCCTATACTTTGGAATTTAGAAGAAGTGTTTACTTTGGCCCCAGATTAAAACTGAAATTAAGAAAAGAAAATTGATATGCTAACGTTATTTCTACCTGTTTTTTAACTTAGTCTGCCAGGGCAAAGAAGAATCATTGGTAGAAGCAATGCATGACTGACTTCCTTGCAATTTCTGAGGCTCAGCATATTTAAATAAATCTGCAGGCATGAAAGTGCACAAAGAAAAACCTCTAATATTTGAAACACCTGGTTAGAAAGTACAATGCAGAGGCAAATGGGAATATTTTCCTCAGAGTAACTATAT
Organism: Equus quagga; assembly: GCF_021613505.1. Classification (NCBI taxonomy): domain Eukaryota; kingdom Metazoa; phylum Chordata; class Mammalia; order Perissodactyla; family Equidae; genus Equus; species Equus quagga. The sequence continues at coordinate 141,708,916 of NC_060269.1, read as the reverse complement.
TTTAAGTCAGTTTAGAGTTTGTGGAAGACGGGGCAAGGAAAATGAGGAGTACAGAAGCAGACTTATGGAGAACAATTAAAGAAGCTGAAAAGATTTGCATGGAAAACAGAGGTTTAGAGAAACATCATAGCTTCAACAAATATTTATAGTACCAAGTAAAAGGACTAGACTGTCTCATTGTTCAGATGGAAAAAAAATTTCTAGAAGTTAGCATGGAAAAGAGAAGTCTTGGAGATATAATTATTTTGACAAATATTTACAGTACTATTTAGTGAAATATTGTTGCAGACGAAAAAATATAAAACAAAGGGTGGATGTTTTAGAGATATGAGCTTAATTATCAGAGCTGTCAAATAAAGATTTCTTTGCAAGTACTTATTGTCAATCAGAGGTTGAATTACCATCTGTTATACTTTAGAATAAAAGAACCCTATATTATGATGGAGGCATAACAGGATATTCCTTGGAGCACTCTTTTCTTTGCTTATTTGGCTATTCTGTTATCTTCTGACAACTGTTTTTGCCTAGTTTTCTAAAGAGTTGTGTTTTTCTCATTGGCTGTAGTTTTGTTTTGGTAGTTGAAAGGTTGTTATTCACATCAGTTGTAAACACTGTCTCCAAATTTGAGGCTTTAATTTTCCCTCTGTTCAGTGACTTTTATAATACTTTAGTTTTGCATTTCAGTATAGCCAAATTTATAAAATTGTTATACGGATTGTTATTCTTGCATATTAAGAAATTTTTCCTTATTTTCAGTTCATTAAGGTATAATCCTATATCTTCTCTAACTTTCAGTTTTGCTTTTTTACATTTAGCCCTTTAACCCAACTGGAATTATTTTCGCAAGTGGTGTGAGGTAGGAGTCCATCTACTTTTTTCCCTCCATGTGGGTAACCAATTGCCCCTATTTATTGAATAGGCCATTCTTCCCAGTGATTTATAATGAAATCTTGACTTGTACCAAGATTCCACTAACATTTGGAGAGTTTCTGGGCTCACTAATCTTTCTAAACTAATAATTCGTTATGGCAAACAGCATTGTGTTTTAATTATTGCACCAAATTAGTCTTGATATGTTTTAGAGCAAGTCCTCACCACCTTGACTTTGTTATTCTTGATCCATTAAGTATTGCTCATAAATTTAGGATTGGCAAGTCCCTTCCCACAATAAACCCTATCAGAATTTTGACTAGAATGACCTTGAATTTGTTAGTGCATTAAGGATGAACTGCTGTCTTTTAGAGTCTTTCCAATCATTTAAAATATAATCACTCACTTTGAGAGTCTTCTTCTATGTCCTTCAATAAAGTTTTATAATGTTCTCCATAAGGTCTTAAACAGTTTATCAGTTCCATTCTTAGGTGTTTTAATGTTTTTTTCTGCTTTTGTTGCTATTGTAGATGAGATTTTTTTTAAAAACTGGACTTTCTAATTGGGTGGTTGCTGATATGAAGTAATACATACTGATCTTGTGAGTAGTACCTTTTCTGAATTTTTTAATCAATTCTAAAAGTTTGCTTAGATATTCCTTCATATTTTCTACAACACAATCATACTGTTTGTAAGCACCACAATTTTGCTCATTCATTCCTTATTGCTATTGCTTATTTTCATACTTCTATTTTTTTCTCATCATGTTACATGAGTCAGGACCTCTCACAAAAATGCTGAAAATTGGTGATAGTGTTCATTTTTGTCTTGTCCATTACTTTAAATTATTAGATTATTATGTTTCTGATAGCAGTAATGCTCATCTATTCTTGGTTTGATAAGCATTTTTTATCATAAAAGGGTCAGTTTTTGTAGAATTTTTTTCTGTATCTATCAGGATGATATTGCTTTCCTTTTTTTGCATAATGTGAAAAAAGATCTCTCAAATGCAGAATTGTCTGTGCTTCCCTAGTCATTATTTATTATGTTTTTATATTTCACTATATTCAATATGCTAATACTTATTTTGGATTTTTGCACCTGTGTTTCTAAGTAAGACTGGTTTGCAACTTTCCCTTCTTTTGCTATCTTTGTCTGGTTTTGGTATCAAGATTATATCAGTTTTCCCCTCTTTTCCATTCTTTAAAATAGTCTGCAAAAGATAGGAATCATCTGTTGCTTTAAGGTTATATAAAGTTACCTGTAAACTCATTTGGTATTGAGAATTTTACAGATTTATAGGTTAAACTATCCATGAATTATCTACATTATTCATGGTTAGATTATCTACTGGATTTATGATTACATTATCTAATTTGAATAAAGTAATTCACAAAATGAACAACTAGCTTAAATGGTACTGTTAAGAAATTATAGATTGGGGCCAGCCCTGTGGCTGAGTGATTAAGTTCACGTACTTGGCTTCGGCAGCCCAGCATTTGCCGGTTCAGATCCTGGGCATGGACCTACGCACCGCTCATCAAGCTATACTTTGGTAGTGTCCCAGACAGAAGAACTAGAAAGACCCACAACTAGGATATACAACGATGCACTGGGGTTTCAGGGAGAAAAAAACAAACAAGAGGAAGATTGGCAACAGACAGCTCAGGGCTGATGTTCGTCACCAAAAAGCATAAAAAAACACTATAGCCTGAGAATAATATGAAAAATGTAAGCATTAGCTAATAACAAACTAACAAACAAAGGGCAGAACTAACACTGCTACTACTAGTATGAGCACTTTATTGATTATACTGTACAGAAAAACAGGGAAATCAGGCCAAAATTTTTTCTAATTCTTAAGAAAACCATTTGAAATACAGATTTATACCTTCTATCATTATTCATAAAACTCTCCCAAAGTCTATATTGTGTAATAAGATACTGGCGGTAAAGTTATCATGATTAACAAGTCATTTTAAAACTGTTATCTTTATTTCAACCTTAAAAATTTTGAACTGTGAAAAAATTAGTACATATATGATATTAGTGTGCACACACACACACACGCACACACAAATGCATCAAAAGATATGTGCTCCATTTTTTTAAATTTAGTATGCAAGTAGGCAAAGTTAGAGCCTACCAATCTATACCACAGCAGAACAGTTTTATAATAGAAAGTCTGATTTTATTACTCTGCTTAAAGCAATCTAGCAGCTTTCTGTGGCCCTAAGAAAAGTCAAAACCCTTAATATTTCCTACATAGCTTTCTTATAATCTGGTCCCTACCTATTTCTTCAGCCTTATCTATTACCTTGCTCTCTACCCTACAAGCCACCTGACTAAAGGATTCCTATTCTAAGGTAAGAACACTGAAATCACATATGATAAGCAGTCATTCCCCAAATTAAAATCATCAAGATGACTATTTGAAGTACAAATTTATATCCACAATCATTACTCTTTTCAACCTCAGCATGTTCAGAAATATATTTGTATACTTTGCCTAGAATATCATAATACTTTAAATAATTTACATTACTTGTTTTCTACATATATTTGGATCTGCCTTACCACTTAATTTCATAGAATCACAGAATGTAAGGACTAAAAATTTACTTCTAAAATGCCACCTATTCTAACCGCTCAACTGATGCTTCTGAATACCTCTGATGATAAAGCAAACAGGGAATCCTTTTCCCCTTTCCACTTTAAAAGAAATGTTCAATCCTTAGAAATATTCTTTCTTATATGGACCTAAAATCTGTTTCCATCTAACTTCTAGCTAATGAAACTAATTCTATTCATTGGCTCATTCAGGGAAAGTTCAGTCCTACTTTAGTGTAACAGCCATACAAATATTCACAGATCACCATCACGCTACTTCTAAGGCTTCTCTTCTGTGGTGGTAAGCAACAGGAGGTAGACAGTACGGAGAGACTAGTATTTGAGTATCTTTTATGAATTGGCTACTTATATTTAACTTACACATTGCTCCAATGAGTTTGTTATTATTATGGTCAAATAACAAATGAGGGAATTAAAGTTCCGATAGGTAAAATTACTTGTTCAAGTAACTTAAGTAGCAGAGCTGGAATTTCAACCATACATCTGTGAGATACCAAAGCCTACATTCTAGTCTCTTTAGAACACTGAATTGCCTCCCCCAAAGGAGAAGAGATATAAGAGGGTGTGAAACATGGAAAAGCAAAATAAAAAAAATTCTAAAAATCCCATGTTTTCTAACTTCCAAAATTCTATGTATTGACATATTTTTTCCTTAAGCCTTATATCGTAGTCATCTTTGACATTTCTTCCTCTGTCTTATAACCTATTATCTTAATATTTCTCAGATATTCTATATAAATAAACTCATACAACTTAAAATTAGGGACGCAAAAACAGAAAATTATTTCCATATTTCAGTTCCTTTCAATTTTAATCTGTCTTACGCACTGAAAAGATCGTCTTCTTTAAACACTGACTAGTGTACTCTTCTTTAGAGCCTCAAACACTATACTGCCTTGTGCAACCAAACTTAATGCTGATATTTTTCTGGCTTCAAGGACTGACAACACTATTCCTAACTTGTGTTAACAAAAGCTGCTTGTTCTCTCTCCTCCAAGCAAACACTTATTTGGCATCCTCCAAAAGCGATTAAAAGGCCCTTCCTTCCTTTCCTCTGTGAATCATGACTCTTCCTTCAATTAAACATTAGATAAGTCTAACAAAGCCTTCATCATGAAGACTTCTTACAAAAAATATATCTCTATATAGTTAATTATATGATTACATGATATTTATCACACATATTAACTTTTCTCTTTCCCCAGTTACATCAATTGAAGATAAATCATCTATTTCTTTTTATTTTTCATCTAAGAGCAAAAAACTGAAGAGAAAGTACATAATGAATGTTCTCAGCTGTACATTTTAAAAATAATTTTTTATAATAAATATCTCTTGTACACTTTGCCTTTAAGATGCTTGTTGTGATTCTCTTACTATCTATTCTATTGTGAAAAGAGATTGTTTATCAAAGAGGCTGAATTACTCTCAAAGTCAAATACAAAAACTATTAATTAGCACTTCTCTCTAGTCCATATTACATAAGCTAATTACAAGTAATATTATGTCTAAAGTAAATTTCTCTATGAATATTAGGTTATATATATTTAAGGGTATTAAAGCGTAAAATTAAATATTACACACACACACACAAAAATCTTACCTTGCTGAGTATTTTGTTCTTGCATTCGATTCACAGTGAGGTCTAAGGGGCCTTCCTGTTCTTCCTGAAGGGAGTTTTCTGCTTGATTCATTTGAATACTTTTACATATTAGACTTGGTCCAATTGAACCATTTCTATTCTCTTGAATTTTACCACTTTTTGAAATATACTCAATTGCAAACTGACGTATCATCTTTTTCATTAATTCCTGAGCAACTAGGGGAATGTTAGGATCACAGTTCTGAGGAAGATCTAGGGAAGAAATAAATATAACAAGCATTAAAAAAGGGAAATGCAAAATATCAATATTTAAATTTATCTTATTTTTATTATAAGTTAATGATTTCAGAAGTCTTTTAGCATCAATCTGTAATTGCCCGTGGTTTGTGGGACTTAGCAATAGAAACCTTGTTGATTTAATTAGTATCATGATAATATATCAACCCCAAACTTGGCATATTTAACCATTTCTTAAAAATAAATATTTTCAATCCCAAACTAAAATACAGATAAAGAATTAGACATAGAAGCAGAACAGCTTATTTTCAGAGTTTTAATTCAAATGTATTCTACTAGATATATTAAAACACTTAGTATGTGAACACAAATTGTTTATACAAGTAACCAAGCATTTTTTAACAATATACATAGTAAGTACATGCATTAACTATTTAACAAAACATCTAAACTTTTAAAACTGTTTATTATCATTAAATTCTTCAGTTCTGTCAAATGTGCATTTCATATATAGCCTGAATGTCATCAAGGACTTTTTCTTTCCTCAACTTTTTATGTTGAGAAATTTCAATCATAAAGAAAAAAAATAAAGAGCAGTACAATGACACAGACAGTCTCTACCAAGATTCAAGAAATGTTAATATTCTGCCACATTTGCTTTTTAATTTTTTTGTTTGCAAAACCACTGAAAGTAAATTGTAGAACTGTGACATTTCACTCCTGAATATTTCAGCATGCATCCACTAAGATTCTCTTATAAAAATGGCAATACCATTACTGAAAGTCTCTATCAATCCTTGACCCCAAAATATGTTCATCAGCTACAACTATAATGAAGGTCAGCAGTGATGCAGAATTCTGCCTGAAACTTGTACAAGAGGTAAAAACAACTGAATGATTTTATAGTAGGAGGTGTGGAATAAGGACAGACCACTTATAAACACATTATTACATAAAGAGTTTGGTATGGAGGGTGGTGGTGATGGCTGTTTCACACACACACTGCTAGCCCCACTCCAATCCTTTTACTTACTCTGCTCCTTCAGAGGTAGAAAGGTTGGTAAACTGGGAAGGATGACTAAGCATACTTGATTACATTCCATACTTCTTCCTCTTAGAAGTGGGCCTACTTCTAGAGATGCTAGTTACTTAAACGCCTCAACTCTTACCCAGGCAGATCAGCATCACGTGAACAGGTCTGCTCTGATCCAGGGCTGTCTAAGACTGTAGGGTTAAGTCTCCTTAGTTTTGGGGTTCAGTATTAGTTGGAGCACTTGTCTAAGAGACCTGAAGGCAAGTCCTCCAGCTAGCATCTATCATTACAGGCCCAGGACTCTAAAATACAAGGTTTGAAAACATACTATTTTAAGGTGAGGAAAGGCAACAAACTACCTCCATCATGATCGCCACCACATTTGGTAGCAGGATATGACCTAAGCTGACATGAATCTATTTATGGTCTTGCCGAAATATCAATACATTCGACCATAGGGTGTTGTTTCAGATCTGCTGGAGACGTTACATAATAAACATCTCCGTTATATTATTTCTTTCAAAACAAAGAATTTTGAATTCTGAAAAAACATCTGTGAGAACGGACTACGGGCCTATAAAAAAAAAAAGTAGTATTGCAGCCTTCATATGTATTCTTTGTTTAGAAGCCAGTAGGGAAGAGAGGTACTATTTGTTTTGGGTTACTAGAGTAAAAGTCTTAGTTACAGGCTGGAATCTCAGCTATCTTTATGAACTAGTTACAGATCCCCTCCATGTTTTAGTCTCTCTGATCATAAAAATGGAAATAATAACAAAACATTGGAAATCATAATAGGGTTTGCTCACAGGATATTTTAAGGTTATATGAGATTGTAGATAAAATATTAAACTCTTGTACTTGGCATTTTAATAGTTTAAATGTTAGCTGTTGTCTTAGGTTACAGTGGAAATAATAAGAGAAACAAAAAGATGCAGACTGAGCAGTTATATTTTATTTAAATCATAAAATGCCAAATAATAAAAAGGACTAATAGTTTAATATAAAAATTTTAACTAACTGGGAAATACAAAGGACATAATTTCTAAGTCCATGTGACACTTTTTGGTTCAGAATAGACAGTATTAGCACATGTAACCTAACTCAAGTGATTTATCAAAACAAGAAATTTCCACATTGCACATAAAAATTCCCAATTTATATCATTTCTTAATTGTTACCTCCAGGAATCTTTGAAGGCTTTTGTGAACATTCTCTTCCACCTTTATTCAAACCTAATCTTGCTTTACATTATGTGTTAAAAGGAGATACTAGATTTACTTCTGAGTATTTTGGTTAACTGTCCTGCAATTTAATGACTAATGTCGCCTTATCAACTCAAAATAATTAAATTTACCAAAAAAGAAGAGAAACATAATCGTATTCATATCATGTGACTAGGGCTATACTTTAGGCTTGAGTTTACAGCTAAGTTTAAAGCAGTTTACTCAGTTTTTGTCCCTTTATACTGGGGGATAAGTCTATGTGTGAGACCCAAGGACTTGGAAAAAAATAAAATAAAATGAAAAGGACAAAGAAAATTCTGCTCAGCTGCAGATTAGTGAGCCTTCTAGATTACTTCCACAAGTTGTCATAACTACAAAAAATCAAATGAGCGAACTAAAGATCTAGGCCAGGGATGATAAACTCAAAGGCTTTCAAAGGTCTGGCAAGTAATAAATATTTGGTTCGAAGAGAGAATGATGCCACATGAAATGGAATCTATTGCCCCTAAGAAGACAAATAATTTATTTCTGCCCTATCTCATCATTTTTCAAATTTAACTAGTTCAAAAGTTCAACAAGCATCTCTGTGGTAGCCAGTTTCAAGATGGTCCTCAATTATTCCCATCTCCTGGTTTCATACTATTGTGTAGTCCCTTCCATGTTGTATCAGGGGTGTTATGTGTGACCAATAGCATAGTGCAGAAGTGTATGTCACTTCTGAGATTAGGTGATAAAAGAATGCAGTTTCTATCCCAGATAATCTTGAACATAGTGCTCTCCCTCCCCCGTCCCCTTGCCACTACTAGGTCCTTCTATCTCTCTCTCTCATGGTTCACTCTGGAGGAAGCCATACTGTGAGCATCTCTAAGGGGAGGCTAACAAGGAAAGGAACTGAAGCCTCCTGAAAACAGCCAAATGAGTGCTCCAGATCAATCAAGTCTCAGATGACTGCAACCCTAGCTGACCCCTTGACTGCAGCCTAGTGACAAACTGAGCAAGAAACATCCAGCTGAACCACTCTTAGATTCCTGGCTCAGAGAAAATGTGAGATAATAAATGCCTGTTGTTTAAACTGCTAAATTTTGGGGAGATTTTGTTAAAGAGTAACAGATAGGTAATACAGATTTTGGTACATGTTAGTGGGATGCTGCTGCAATAAAAACCTAAAATGTAGGTGTGGCTTTAGAATCAGGCAGAGGGCTTTGGGGAGTGTTAACATAAGCCCTAAAGTCTTGAAGAAGCTGTAATAGAAGCCTCATGGTCTTTGATAAGGCTGCAGGGTGAGGACTCAGAGGAATATGAGGTAAATGTTACTAGAAAGTGGAGGAAAGGATATATTTATTGACACTACATAAGAAGTATATTCTTATACTTATTCAAAATATATTCAAAAGAACTCTAGAAATAATCAAAAGCTTTCCAGGATGTGTCTATTCAAGAATATCAGCTAGGGGCTGGCGCTGTGGACGAGTGGTTAAGTTTGCATACTCCACTTCGGCAGCCCAGCATTTCAGCAGTTCAGATCCTGGGCACAGACATGGCACTGCTCATTAGGCTATGTTGAGGTAGCCTCCCACATACCACAACTAGAAGGACCCACAACTAAAATATACAACTATGTATTGGGGGATCTGGGGAGAAAAAGCAGAAAGAAAAAAAAGAATATCAGCTAAATCTTGGTAAGAAGAGCAAGAGCATTTTTGTAGAAATGGACAAGCTGACCCTAAAATTCATAGGGAAATGTAAGGAATCCAGAATAGCCAAAAAATCTTGAAAACGAAGAACTAAATTGGAGGGTTAGTACTTGCTGATTTTGATACTATAAAGTACAATAATCAAACTGGGTGTTGCTGGCCTAAGGACAGACATATAGATCAATGGAGTAGAACTGAGCCCCCAAATATAGTCAATTTATCTTTGATGACAGTACCAAGACAGTTCAGTGGTGGAAAGAACAGTCTTTTCAACAAATGGTACGGGGACAAGTGGATATTTACATGCAAAATAATGAAGCTGGACTTCCACTTCATACCATATACAATAATTAACTTAAAATGGATCAAAGACCTAAATATAGGAGCTAAAACCAAAAATTCTTAGAAGAATGCATATGTGTAAATCTTCATGACCTTGGATTAGGCAATGATTTCTCAGATTTGACAATAAAAGCACAAGCAACAAAAGAAAAATAGATATATTGGACTCGATCAAACTTAAAAACTTTCATGCTTCAAAGGACACTATCAAGTGAAAAAAACAGTCCACACAATGGGAGTATATATTTATAAATCATATGTCTGATAAGGGTCTAGTGTCCACAGTAAACCTTACAACTCAACAATAAAAAGACAAATGCCCAATTAAAAAATGGCAAATGATTTGAGTAGACATTTCTTGAAAGATATTATTAATGGCCAATAAGCACATGACAAGATGCTTAACAAGGAAATGCAAATCAAAACCACAATGAGATACCATTTCACACGCAGAAGTAGCGTTACAATAAAAAATGCAAATAAGTGTTATTGAGGATGTGGAGAACTCTGGACCCTCAATACACTGCTGGTGGGAATGCACAATGATTGGCAGCTCTTCGAAAATGTAAACATAGAATTACCATATGACCCAACAAATTCCACTCCTAGGTATATACTGAAGAAAACGGAAAACATGTCCAAACAAAAATGTGTGCATGAATATTCACAGCATTATTCATAACAGCCAAAAAGTGGAAACAACCCAAACGAACAATAGTAGGTGAATGTATAAATAAAATGTGCTACATCCAAACAAGAGAGTACTATTCAGTCATAAAAAGGAATGAAGAACTGATGTATGCTACAACAAGGATGAACCTTGAAAATATTATGCTACCTGAAAGCTGCACATCATATGATTCCATTCATATGAAACATCTAAAACAGGGAAATCTATAGGGACAGAAAGTAGATTAGTGGTTGCCAAAGCCTGGGGGAGGGTAGGAGAAGGATCAGGAGTGAGTGCTAATCTACAATCCATATTCAAATATCCCCAATTTTTCCTATTATGCCCTTGACAGCTTTTCCCTCCCAAATCTCAGGATGCAATCAAGGATCACATGTTGTATTTGACTGTCACGTGTCCCTAGTCTTTCTCCTGCCTTTTCTTGACTTTCATACCATTCATTTTATAGCATTTCCCACAATTTTGGTTAGCTTCCTCATGATTTAGGTTCAGGTTAAACATTTTTGACAGGAATAGTACATAGGTGATATGCCTCCTTGGTGTATCACATCAATTTGTCTCAGTATTAGTGATGTTGTTGATCACTTGCTTTAAGGTGGTATCCAACAAATGTCACATTGTAAAGGTACCTTTTCTCCTTTGTATTGAGTAATCTGTGGGGTGAAACTTTAATGTGATTATCCTGTTCCCCAACAATCTTTTATTTACCTACCAGTTTTAGCACCGACTGATGATTGCTGCCAAATCACTACCACTACTGGAAAATGTTTATCCTTTAAAATATATTCCAATAGAAGTTCAGTCAGAGTACTATGTTAGTTATTTGAATTAATTAATTTTCCTGTGTTCTGTATTATCAATAGGATACATAATTACATTCACTTTTTTTCCTGTTTGTACTCAACCACAGGGTTCCCTTCCCCATCCTTGTTAATCTTATTTTTAAAAAAATGTCCAAAATTAACGTCTCAAAAGTCAAAACTATACAAGACTCAGAGAAGTTTCACTTATGTCCCACCACTCCCAAAGTAACCAATTTCATTAGTTCCTAGTTTATCCTTTTGTTTTTTTGTGTAAAAATAAGGAAATAAATTCATATTGTTCTTTCTTAAAAGTTAACATACTATGTATACTCTTTTTTTCCTCTTGCTTTTTTCACTTAAAAATATATACCTAGAGAATCATTCTTATCAGTCCACAGAGATGTTCTTTATTCTAATCTCTAGCTCCATGGTAATCCACTACGTGTTTTTAGCATAGACTAGTCAACCTGCCTCCTATAGATGGGCATGTAACTGATTTCTAATATTTTGCTACTATAAATAATGTTGCAATGAATAATTTTGTGCATATCTATGTTCATGTTGTTAAACAAGTACCTTCAGTTAAATCCTAAGAAGTGGGATTACTGGACCAAAGGGTAAATACATATGTAGTTTCAATAGATACTGCCTAATACCTCTTTTTAGGGAGTGTATCATTTTGTACTTCCAACAATGGATGAAAGTGACTTTTCCTCATAAGTTCCCTAACAGAGTAATATCAACCTTTTGAATTTTTGCCAATCTAACAGAAGAGAAATGGTAACTCAGTATTGTTTTAATCTGCAGTTCTATCATAAGTTTAAAGGCCATTTGAATATCTTATTTTTCTGTGTGTAACACTCTGCTCATGCCTTTTGTCCATTTTTCTACAGGGTGTTTGGTCTTTTTTTCCCCCCTCAATTTTTAAAAGTTCCTTATGTAATAGGGAGATTAACCCTCTGTAATACACATTGTAAGTATTTTCTCCAAGTTTGTCTGTGTCTTTCAACTTTTGACTATGGGGCTTTCTTGCTGGACAAATTACTTTTTCTTTTTTAATATAAATGAATCTTTTAAATGTAAGTATTTTATTTTATTGCCTCTGGAGTTCAATTCATAGACAGAAAGCCTTTGTCCTACATCTAGGTTACGACAGAATTCACTGAGACTTTCCTCTAGTAGGTATATGGTTACATTTACACTTAAATCTCTTATCCAATTTGAAATTTATTTTAGTATACATTATGAGGTATGGATCTAATTTTATTTTTTTCCAATTGGTTTTCCAGTTATCCTGAAATCATTTATTAAATAGTCTACCATTTTCCCTATGATTTGAAATGCCACCTGCATCACATATAAATTTCCCTAGGTATGTGGGTCTATTTCTTAATGAGTTTGCTTGTCCATTAAGGTGACAATACCACAGTTTTAATTACAAAGGTTTTAATAACTGGAAGAGCCAGTACCAGCTCTTTTTTAAGATCTATTCTTACATAATTGTATTTCCATATGCTAGCTCCAAGAGGAGTAGGGGAATTCCTAAATGGATGTTAAATTTATATATTAATTATGGAAAACTGAAGTCGCTTGTATGTTTATTCCAAAGTATTTTGTCTTTAATTCACTAGTGTAAATGTCATTATATCACCTGATTATATGTACATGAAGGTCATCGATTATTCATTTTATATCTTGATACGTACTGAATTCTTTTATTGTCTGAGTTACTTTTATTATCAATGCTTTCAGTTTTCTATTATCATTTACAAACAGAACTAGTTGTCTTTCTTCTTTTCCAATTCTTATGAATCTAAAACAGTTTTCTCTTGTCGAATTGCACAAGGCCAAACCTCCAACACAATGCTAAATAGTGGAGATAGGGGACAATCCTGTTTTGTTCCAATTTTAGTGGGAATAGTGCCAGCATTTCCACATTAAGTGTTATGCTGTATTTAAAACTAGGGTATATGTGTTTTATCACGTTAAAGAAATATTGGTCAATTTCTGTTTTACTGAATATTTTATCAGGAACACATGTTGAATTCTGTCAAAGGTCAGTATCATCGGAGATGAACTCGATTATTTGTTCTTCCTTACATTAAAAGGTACATTCCTAAAACAGAACCATTCTTACATTACTGCAATAAACCTCACTTGCCCATGATGTATCTATCATCTTCTTAATACAGTGTAGAATTGTCTGATATTTTTGCATTGAAATAAAGTGAGATTGTTCTGTAGTCATGTATGTGAGCTATGAGATTTTTATCTAGAGCAATATCATACTCATGTTAAAAGTAATTTGGGAACTTTCTTTTTTTATGTTCCGGAAAAATTTATGGAGGATTGAGATGATTTGATTCTTAAAAGGTTTGGTAAATTACAGCTTTTACATCTTCTGGGCTTGGTGCTTTTGTTGAGCTTTCTTGAAACTTTTTTCTATTTCCTAAAAAAAGCGGGGGGGGGGGGGGGGGGGGTCTGTTTTTGTTTTTCTTTTTTAGCTATCTCTTCTTTTTTTTTTTTTTTTAAAGATTTTATTTTTCGCCCAGAAACTGATGATTGGATAAAGAAGATATGGTATATATACACAATGGAATACTACTCAGCCATAAAAAAAGACAAAATTGGCCCATTCACAGCAACGTGGATGGACCTCGAGGGTATTATGTTAAGCGAAATAAGCCAGTCAGAGAAAGACGAACTCTATATGACTCCACTCATAGGTGGAAGTTAGTATATTGACAAGGAGATCTGATTGGTGGTTACCAGGGAAAAGGGGGGAGTGGGGGGAGGGCACAAAGGGGGAAGTGGTGTACCCACAACATGACTAACAAAAATGTACAACTGAAATCTCACAAGGTTGTAATCTATCATAACATTAATAAAAAAAAAAACAAAAAAAAGATTTTATTTTTCCTTTTTCTCCCCAAAGCCCCCCCGGTACATAGTTGTGTATTTTTAGTTGTGGGCCCTTCTAGTTGTGGAGTCTATCTCTTCTGAGACAATTTTCGTAAACTGGTTTTCCTGTTTAATTATCCATTTCATCTAAGTTGTACAAAATAGAATCTTATGATTTTTAAAATTCTCTGTTTCAATGGCTATTGCTCCCTTATCATGTCCTGTATATCTACGTTTTTTTCCCTCTGTACTACACTCCCCTGTCCCCAACCAATGGTTAACTAATAGTTTTGTCTATTTTGTTGACTTTTTCAAAGAACCAACTTTTTTTCCTGTTTATTTTTTAGTCAAAATGTTTTTCTTTCTTCTACCTCATTAATTTTTGCCTTTATCTTTACTATTTCCTTCTTTGTTCTTTATTCTGATTTACTTTAGTTTTTTGATGGGAATTTAATTCATTCTCATTCTTTTAGTTTTTATTCATAAAAATATTAAAGGCTGTGTATCTTTTTCTAATGACTGTTTTAATTATATCCCCTGGATTCTTAAATGTAGCTTTTTCATTATTAGTATTTTTAAGAAATTTTACAATTTTGTTTTCCTCTCTTTCACCCTAAAGTTGTTTAAAAGAATTTTACATTGCAGGTGGATAGAACTTTCAAAAAATTTTTGTTATTCATTTCCATCTTTAATGCATTATGACGAAAAATGTTTTTTTGTATTGTTTCTACTTGGAGGAATGTATTCAGGATTTCTTTTTGACTTAGTACATAAAATTTTTTGTGAATGTTCCATGTATACTTGAGAAGAAAGTATATATTGTACTATCTGGGGCTAGAGTTCAATATATACCCATAAACTATCCCTTACTATTCTTTTACGTCTTCTGTATCCTTACTTATTGTAGATCTGCTTCACCTATCTTGGACTGAAAGTAACATGTTAGTATTCCCGTATGTTTGTCCTTTTCTCTGAATTCTCTATAGTTCTGCTTTATGAAGGTGGTACATAGATACTAATAGAAGTTACGTCTACATTATGAGTTATGGCCTCTAACAAAGCCTTTTGTTCTCAAGCCAACCAATGTAATTTTGTATGCAACAGAAATATTTTGAGTACTTCACATTTAATTGTACAGAATATTTTTTAAATGCCCAACCCAAGGTTAAAATTTCATAAATTAAAAAACTCTATTCCTTTCTCAAGGGCATTCTTAACTGTAATGGCTCTTTTTTATTAAAATGTGTGTGGTGCTGAAGAAGACAAGGATCACTTGGTAACAGTTTATTGCCACTGGCTTGATTCATGCTAAGGTGCCAGCAATTTTAACCAACATTGCTTTTGTACCATGAGTGAAAATGTCAACACAGCAAAAGGGGCAAATAGTACCTTAGAATTATAAAGAAACAAATAGTTTTGAACTTGGGCAGATTCCTTGAATGAGTCTTATGCACCCTAGGATTCCATGTATCACACTTGGAGAACAACCATCCTACAAAAACCTAAGATATTTTTAGCCCGTCATAAATAGTATAGTGGAAGCCAATAATATAAGAATGGTTGGAATTATATCTTTGTAGTCAGATACACCTGGAATCAAATCCAGCTCTGCTGATTACAGGCTGTGTAACTTTGGGCAAGTTACTTTATAAGCCATGTGTCTATCTGTAAAGGGATTCTACCAATAGTGTCTAAAGGAGTTCTTTCAAAGATTAAATGAACTAATGTATACATAATGCTTACCCAGTGCCTATCACATAGTCCTCAAAGAGTGATAGCCTAGTTATTTAATTTTAATCCAATACAGCTATTTCCTAACAATTCTATCAGGAGAAAAAAATTAAAGACCAGTAATTTGGGTAATCTCTCTAGATCAAAAGCTAAAAAAGTGAGCAAAATCTTAGAAGCATTAAATATCTAGAATTTTGGCACGTACAATTTTGGATACCAGCATATTGTGACATTTTAACTTTAACAGCCTTTGTCAAAAAGCTGACCTTTTAAACTTGTCTATCTTCTCTATTTTATCTTTACATTCTATTTCACAAATTTTTGTTTCTATCTCCTTTGTTTGCCTTTCTCCTACAAGATTAACTTTTTCTTTTTCTTCTTCTTTTTTTGTTTTGGTGAGGAAGATTGGAGCTAACATCCATTGCCCATTCCCCGCCCTTTTCTTTGCTTGAGGAAGACTGTCCCTGAGCTAACATCTGTGGCAATCTTCCTCTATTTTGTATGTGGGACACTGCCACAGCATGGCTTGGTAAGCAGTGTGTAGGTCTGTGCCCAGGCTGCTGAAGCGAAGTGCGTGAACTTAACCACTATGACACCAGGTCGGTCCCTAAGATTAACTGTTTAAAAAAAAATTCCTTCAGTTAGACGTGTGGCTCACTCAGAAATTTCCAAATGTTTTCTTTCTAATATAAGAATTTAAGCTATAAATTTCCTTCTACCAAATCAGCTTGTTCCATAAGTTTTAAAATGTATTTTTAGTATCATTCAATACTAAATATATTCTAATAGCCATTATGAGTTCTTCTTTACCCATGAATTACTTAGAAATGTCTTAGGTTCTCGTCAAGATGGTGCTGTGAGCAGACGTTGAACTCGCCTCCTCCCACAAACACAACCAGGTTACAACAATTTTGGGAAGAATCACCCTGGATTGAAAACTGAAAACTAGATAAAAAGAACCCCCACGACAAGGGACAGTCCTGACGAAAGCAGAAGAGGCAGTAACTCCAGCCAGAGAGGAAAAAAGCCACCTTTGGGAGCAGTGGAGCTTCTCAGTTGGCCAGGTAGGAGTCAACCTAAGGTACGCAGCCCTCCCTGGAGGAGTGAGGTCCGGAGCGGGGGCAATACTGCTATAACCATCCTTCGGTCTCAGCCCAACTGAGATGGGTGTCTTACTGTCTGGCTTTGCTGGCTATTAACTGTAGCAAGGACACCCCAGAAAAGCTATCGGCCGAAAGCCGAAAACATCTGGGTCTTGAAGGGCCCATGCACAAACTCATTCATTGCAGCAACCTAAAATCACCACAGAGAAGGCTGACTGTCCTTTGGTGAAACAAGACTCACCTGGTGGTCTCTGGGGGCATCTTGGTGAGAGGAAGATCCTCTCCTGAGACTGAGACATTGGTGGAGGCCCTTATTCTGATCTGGTCCAGGCCTGCTGATACGGACACTGGACACCGGTGGGGGCCATTGAGGTGCGTCCCTTGGGCTGTTAGCCCAGAGGTCTGCCACACCCACTAGAGCACAGATTTCATCCAGTTCAGCCAGGGCAGGCAACCCGCCCTAGGGACCGGCCCCACCTAACAGCAAGCCCTCAGGCTACTTTTCAGCCTGCATTGACTGAGTGCCTTGATCCTCTACAGGCAGGCAAGGGTGTCTGCCTCTGTGGGGCAGGGCCTGTGTGAGAATCAGGTGAACTGCGGGGGGCATTGGGGCAGAGGTGGGGGCCTCTGCAGTGTGGCATTGGGGTACGCTCCAGAGGGTTGAGAAGTGCGCACGGACCAGGACTGTGTTGACAGTGTATGTGGTCCAGAGGGGGTGAGGCTGATCAGCAGGAGAAGACTTGTGCTTCACAAATAGCCATAAACAGGATCAGCCCCATCTTCCAAACCCTGAAACAACTGAGTGCCTCCATGCCAAGGGCTAGCCCCACTCAGCTGCACTTCTAAGAGAACTGACATCAGCCTTGTTGGCCTCAGGCCTATCACAACTGTATGCCCCTGAGCCTAGCAACCAGCTACATGGGTACCAACCCAATTAAGAGGACACTTGCAATAAGAGTGTGCTAATAGACTTTGTAGCTAACAGTGCTGAGGCCCCTCCAAACCAGAAGTACAAACAGCTGGCCAGGGAAGGAAAGATCAGACTCTCTGAGTACCTGCAGTGGGAGCAACCCTGCCACAGAAGAAGAACACAAGTAGCCCACAAAGGGGTCACTCCTGGTTCTTATGGTCTGATGATGAGAGGGAAGCACACTGTTGGGCCTCATAAGGCATCTCTTACATAAGGCCACTTCTCCAAGATCAGGAGACATAGCTGACTCACCTAGTACAAAGAAAATAGCACAGAGAAAGAGGCATAATGAGGAGGCAAAGGAATACTTTTCAAGCAAGGGAACACTACAAAACACCAGAAAAAGAACTAGGTGAAACAGAAACTAGCGACCTCCTTGACAAGGAATTCAAACAAAATATAATGAGGACGCTCACAGATATGCAGAGAAGAATGGATGAACACAGTGAGCACATCAGCAAAGAATTGGAAGATATAAAAAAGAACCAAACAGAAATGAAGAATACAATACTTGAAATGAGAAATTCACTAGAGGGACTCAAGAGCAGAGTAGAGGAAGGAGAAGAATGGATCAGCGAGCTAGACGAAAGATTAGAGGAAATCACCCAAGCAGAACAGAAAAGAGAAAAAAAGAATTAGACAGAATGAGAACAGTGTAAGGGAACTCTGAGACAATATCAACCTTGCTAACATTCGGATTATAGGGGTCCCAGAAGGAGAAGAGAGAGACAAAGGGGCAGAAAATTTATTTGTCAAAATAATAGAGGAAAATTTTCCTCACCTGAGGAAGGAAACAGACATCCAAGTTCAGGAAGCACAGAGAGCTCCAAACAAGAGAAGCCCAACGAGGCCCACACCAAGACATATTATAATCAAAATGTCTAAAATTAAAGACAAAGAGAGAATCCTAAAAGCAGCAAGAGAAAGGCCACAAGTGACATATAAAGGGAAGCATATCAGGCTGTCAGCGGACTTCTCGGCGGAGACCCTACAGGCGAGAAGAGAATGGCACGACATATTTGAAGTGCTAAAAGGAAAAAACGTACAACCAAGAATACTCTATCTATCAAGGCTGTCATTCAGAATGGAAGGAGAGATAAAGAGCTTCCCAGATAAGCAAAAATTAAAGGAGTTTATCACCAAGAAACCAGTTATACAAGAAATGCTGAAGGGACTTATTTAAGTGGGAAAGTAATGACCACAAATAAAGATAAAAGAAAAAAAATTACCAAAAAAACCCAAAACAACAACAAGAAAAAACAGCAATAAAATCACTTGTAAGGTAAAAGTATAGTAAAGGCAGCAAATCAACTACCTGTGAAGGTAATATGAAGGTTAAAAGACAAATGCACTAAAATTACCTATTTCAATGATAAGAGGGTAATGGATATTCACACACTAAACAAAAGACTATGTATGACGTGAAAAGCATATAATGTGGGAGGAGAGGAGTGAAAAAGTAGACCTTTTAGAAAGAGGGGAAGCTGAAGAGTCTATCTACTCAATATAGACTTACATGCATAGTATATTAAAAAGGATCCTCATGGTAACCACAAATCAGAAGCCTATAACAAGCAGGAAAAAAAGTAAGACAAAATAGATCAGACATGTAAGACAAAAGAAATCAAACATATTACTAAAGATAACCATCAAACCGCAAGTGAAGAGAGCAAGAGAAAAAGAACGGAACTGAGAAGAACTACTAAAACACCTCCCAAAAAAGACAAAGGGACAAAACGGCAATAAATACATATTTATCAATAGCTACTTTAAATGTCAATGGATTAAATGCTCCAATCAAATGCCATACGGTGGCCAACCGGATCAAAAAACAAGATCCATGCATATGCTGGATACAAGAGACACACCTCAGACCTACAGACACTCACAAACTGAAAGTGAAAGGATGGAAAAAGATATCCATGCAAATGGCAAAGAAAAGAAAGTAGGGGTAGCAATACTTATATCAGACAAAATAGACTTTAAATAAAAAACTGTAATAAGAGACAAAGACGGGCACTACATAATGATAAAGGGAACAAACAATCCAACAAGAAAATATAACACTTGTAAATATCTATGCACCCAACATAGGAGCACCTAAATATATAAAGCAATTATTAACAGACATAAGAGGAGAAATAGACAGTAACACAATAAGAGTAGGGGACTTTAACACTCCACTTACACCAATGGATAGATCATCCAAACAGAAGATCAATAAGGAAACGCTGGCCTTAAAGGACACATTAGACCAGATGGACTTAGCAGATATATACAGAACATTCCATCCAAAAACCACAGAATACACATTCTTTTCAAATGCCCATGGAACATTCTCCAGGACTGATCACATATTAGGCCACAAAACAAATCTCAATAAATTTAAGAAGATGGAAATAATACCGTGCATCTTTTCTGACCACAAAAGTATGAAACTGGAAATTAACTACAGAAAGAAAACCAGAAAAGCCACGAAAATATGGAGATTGAACAAAACGCTACTGAACAATGATTGGGTCAATGAAGAAACCAAAAAATTCCTGGAGACAAATGAAAATGAGAACACAACATGCCAAAATCTGTGGGATACAGCAAAAGCGGTTCTACGAGGGAAGTTTATGGCAATTCAGGCCTATCTCAACAAACAAGAAAAATAGAAAATAGACTAAAAGTGCACCTAAAGGTACTGGAAAAAGAACAACAAACAAAGCCCAAAATCAGCAGAAGGAAGGAAACAATACAAATCTGAGCAGCAATAAATGAAATCGAGACTAAAAAAACAATAGAAAAAATTAATGAAACCCAAGAGCTGGTTCTTCAAAAAGGTAAACAAAATTGACAAACCCTTAGCTAGACTCACCAAGAAAAAAAGAGAGACGGCTCAAATAAATAAAATCAGAAATGAAAGAGGAGAGATTACAACGGACACGTCAGAAATACAAAAGATAATAAGAGAATGCTATGAAAAGCTATACACCAACAAATTGGATAATCTAGAAGAAATGGATAAATTCTTAGAAACATGCAACCTTCCAAAACTGAACCAAGAAGATGCAGAAAATTTGAATAGACCGATCACCAGTAAGGAGATAGAAACAGCAATCAAAAACCTCCCCAAAAATAAAAGTCCAGGACTAGATGGCTTCCCTGGTGAATTCTACCAAACATTCAAAGAAGACTTAATACCTATCCTTCTCAAACTCTTGCAAAAAATTGAAGAGGAGGGGAGGCTTCCTAACTCCTTCTACGAAGCAAACATTATCCTGATACCAAAACCAGACAAGGACAACACAAAAAAAGAAAATTACAGGCCAATATCACTGATGAACATCGATGCAAAAATCCTCAACAAAATACTAGCAAATCGAATACAACAATACATTAAAAAGATCATACATCATGATCAAGTGGGTTTCATTCCGGGGATGCAGGGATGGTTCAACATCCACAAATTTATCAACGTGATACACCACATTAACAAAATGAAGAATAAAAATCACATGATCATTTCAATAGATACGGAGAAAGCATTTAACAAGATACAGCATCCATTTATGATAAAAACTCTAAATAAATTGGGTATAGAAGGAAAATACCTCAACATAATAAAGGCCATATATGACAAACCCACAGCAAATATCATTCTCAATGGAGAAAAACTGAAAGCTATCCCTCTAAGAACAGGAACCAGACAAGGATGCCCAGTGTCATCACTCTTATTTAATATAGTATTGGAAGTCCTAGCCAGAGCTATCAGGCAAGAAAAAGAAATAAAAGGGATCCACATTGGAAAAGAAGAAGTGAAACTGTCACTCTTTGCAGACGACATGATTTTATATCTAGAAAACCCTAAAGAGTCCACTAAAAAACTTTTAGAAATAATAAAGGAATACAGTCAAGTTGCGGGATACAAAACCAATGTACAAAAATCCATTGCGTTTCTATACACTAACAACGAAGTAGCAGAAAGAGAAATTAAGAATACAATCCCATTTACCATTGCAACAAAAAGAATAAAATACCTGGGAATAAACTTAACCAAAGAGGTGAAAGATCTGTACACCAAAAACTATAAAACATTGTTGAAAGAAATCGAAGAAGACACAAAGAAATGGAAAGATATTCCGTGCTCGTGGATTGGAAGAATTAACATTGTTAAAATGTCCATACTTCCTAAAGCAATCTATAGATTCAACACAATCCCTATCGAAGTTCCAACAACATTTTTTACAGAAATAGAACAAAGAATCCTAAAATTTATATGGAACAACAAAAGACCCCGAATACCCAAAGGATTCCTGAGAGAAAAGAACAAAGCTGGAGGTATCACACTCCCCGAATTCAAATTATACTACAAAGCCATAGTAACCAAAACAGCATGGTACTGGCACAAAAACAGACACACACATCAATGGAACAAAATTGAGAGCCCAGAAGTAAACCCACACATTTATGGACAGCTAATATTCGACATAAGAAGCATATGATGGAGAAAGAAGGGTCCCTTCAATCAACGGTGTTGGGAAAACTGGACAGCCACATGCAAAAGAATGAAAGTAGACCATTCCCTTACACCATGCACAAAAATCAACTCAAAATGGATTAAAGACTTGAATGTAAGACCCAAAACCACGAGACTTCTAGAAGAAAACATAGGCAGTACGCTCTATGACATTGGTCTGAGCAGCATATTTTCAAGTCCCATGTCCAACTGGGCAAGGGAAACAAAAGAAAAAATGAACAAATGGGACTACATCAAACTAAAAAGCTTCTGCACAGCAAAGGAAACCATCAACAAAACGAAAAGATAACCTAACAATTGGGAGAAGATATTTGCAAACCACCTATCAGATAAGGGGTCAATATCCAAAATATACAAAGATTTCATACAGCTCAACAACAAAAAAACCAACAATCCAATTAGAAAATGGGGAAAAGATCTGAACAGAGATTTCTCCAAAGAAGATATACAGATGGCCAACAGGCATATGAAAAGATGCTCAACGTCATTAGCTATCAGGGAAATGCAAATCAAAACTATAATGAGGTATCACCTCATTCCGGTCAGAATGGCTATAATTAACAAGACAGGAAACAACAAATGTTGGAGAGGGTGTGGAGAGAAGGGAACCCTTGTTCACTGCTGGTGACAGTGCAAACTGGTGCAGCCACTATGGAAAGCAGTTTGGAGTATCCTCCGAAAATTAAGGATAGATCTACCATATGATCCAGCTATTCCACTGCTGGGTATTTATCCTAAGAACTTGACAACACAAAGGCATAAAGACACTTGCACCCCTAAGTTCACTGTGGCATTATACACAATAGCCAAGACATGGAAGCAACCTAGGTGCCCATCAAGGGACGAATGGATAAAGAAGATGTGGTATTTATACACGATGGACTACTACTCAGCCGTAAGAAATGACAAAATCCGGCCATTTGTGACAACATGGATGGACCTTGAGGGTATTATGCTGAGTAAAATAAGTCAGAGGGAGAAAGTCAAATACCATATGATCTCACTCATAAGTAGAAGATAAAAACGACAAAAAAATACCCATATAGCATTGGAGATTGGACTGGTGGTTACCACTGGGGGAGGGGGGAGGGCAAAAGGGGTGATTAGGGTCACATGTGAGGGGATGCACTATAATTAGTGTTCGGGTGGTGAACATGATGTAATGTATCCAGAATTTGAAATATGATGTACATCCGAAAAAAATAAAAATTAAAAAAAAAAAAAGAGAGGAATGAACTTTTAAATAGCAGGGGAGTAAAATTTATTTATTTGATGATTTTATTAATAATATAGTAACTGTACGATCCCCATATGAAAATCTGTATTATTGTAAGAATGAATTTAGGCTGTTAAATAATACAATATACAAAAATATAATTCTAAATGAAAGTAGATACTTGGATCACAGCCAAACATCATAAACAAAACCAAACGAAGCAAAAGAAAACTCACTATAGTATCCAAAG
Source organism: Equus quagga (assembly GCF_021613505.1). Taxonomy (NCBI): domain Eukaryota; kingdom Metazoa; phylum Chordata; class Mammalia; order Perissodactyla; family Equidae; genus Equus; species Equus quagga. The sequence continues at coordinate 141,685,096 of NC_060269.1, read as the reverse complement.
AAATAAAAGAGCTTTAGAATTAAAAAAAAAAAAGAAACGTCTTAAAATTTCCAAATGCATATATTTATTTATTTAAAGTTACCTGTTATTGATCACCATCTTAATTATATCTTAATTACTTAAGGAATATGGTCTGTATGATATCAGTTTTTATTTGTTGATAATTTCTTAATGGAAGAGAACACAGTCAGTTTTTATAAAATTATAAGCATATTTGAAAAAAAAGTTTATGCTACAAACTTTACCATGGCTGGGTTCAGGGTTCTATACATGTCCATTGGCTGAAACTTGTTAATTATGTTGTTCAAATTTTGTTTCTTCTGTTTTGACTTAACTAAGGTCTGTCTGACTTTAAGATATTAACCTCTCCCTCTATGATGTTCTCCTTGCGCTTTTGGTAAACTCTGCTTGATATATATTCAGGCTATGTTATTCTGTTATACATATTCATAATTGGCATGGTTTTCTGGTGAACAGTATCTTTTATCATGATATAAAAATTCTATTAATATTTGATACTTCTCTGTCTTTATAAGTCATGTTTGATGTTAATATGTTGTTACACATATTTTCATCTTGTAAAACTGAAACTATATCAATTAAACAATAACCTTTCATTCCCCTCCACTCCTGGCAACTACAATTCTACTTTCTATCTCTATCATTTTGACTACTCCAAGTACCTCATAAAAGTGGAATCATACACTATTTGTCTTTTTGTGAGTGGCTTATTTCACTTAGTGTAATGTCATCAAGTGTAATGTTGCTACATACTGTAGCATATATTAGAATTTCCTTCCTTTTTAAGGATGAATAATACTCCATTGTATGTGTATTACACATTTTATTAATTCATTCACCTGTCCTTGGACACTTGGGTTACTTCCAACCCATGATTTTAAATTAAATTCTAGTTTATTAATTAGTGTAGATTCAGATTCCTAATCCCTGTGACAACTAGTCTCTGGCTAAAAATTACTGGGGAGATTTCCTCCTTTTGGATACAGATATTCATTTTTGTTCTCTAAGTTTTACTTTTTAACCCGGCATTGTTCACTGTTTCTTTAATGAGAGTTTCATATTTCTAATCTTCTGTATTTCCAGAAAAAATAAACCAAATCTTCCTTGGTTATAAAGTTTCCTGTCATATCAAAGGTCACCTGTAATCATACAAATTTTCAAAATAAATACTTCTTAAACAATTCATTTAAAAATCAAATTATTCATATGCCTTATTTTTAAAAGACATAATTCATGTAAAGATTCATTATTATCTCTTTAGATAATTTACATATACTAAAGTGACTTATGAGATATACCTTCAATAAAGTTTGAAGTTTAATGATATATTAACATATTTAAACTTCCTATGGGACCATTCTGAGCAGCTCTACCCCTGTAAAAAAATTCTATGAGTCTAAATGTAGACTAATAAGCAAAAGAGCTAATGATTTTTCAATTTTGTCATAATCTCATGACGATTCCTGGAGACTTAGTGTTGAATTCTCATAGGAAAGGGTAGAAATGGCTAAATTCCCACAGTAAAACTCTCCTTGGGGCAGTTACTCATCCTTAAAAAAAAAAACCACCTCGTTGCTATCTATGTTCCAATGTTAACTAAGCTCTAAAAAGCCTATGGCAACAATTAAAGTAAAAATCAGATTAAGGAAAAAAAATCCATGATATGCTTTCAGAATTTTTTCTTCCTTAGAAAAAACCATTCAGGGGATGGTCTCAGGGAACATTCAGAATAGGAATTCAGTTTATATTCTACGCCTTTTTAAAAATTAGGATTAGCTGGTTCTTTGAAAATATCAATAAAATTGATAACCCCTTGCCAGGATACCAAGAAAGAGAGGGAAGATACAAATTACAAATACAGAAATTAAAAAAAAGAGCCGTCACTATTTATCTCATAGACTTTAAAAGGATAATAATGAAATATTAGGAAAAATTTTATATTCACAAATCTGATAACTTATATGAAATGGACCAATTCCTTGAAAAACACAACCTACCAAAACTCACATAAGGAGAAACAGATAACCTGAGTAGGCTTATTATATTTATGAAAAAACTGAACCAATAATTAATGACCTTTCAAAACCGAAAGCATTAGCCCAGATGGTTTCACCAAGCATATAAGGAAGAAATTAGACCAATTCTTTACAATTTCTTTCAGACAATAAAATCAGTGGGAGTACTTACTAACTCATTCTAAGGTCAGGTAGACAGAGACATTACAATAAAAAAACTAAAGATCTGTATCTCTCACAGCCATAGATGGAAAAATCTTTAACAAAACATTAGCAAATTGAATCCAATGATGTATAAAAAGAATTATATACAATGACCAAGTGGGATTTATTTCAGGTATGCAAAGCTGACTCAACACTCAATAATCAATTAAGGTAATCTATCACATCAGCAGGCTAAAAAAAATCATATAATCATCTCAATTGATGCAGAAAAAGCATCTGACAAAATCCAATACTCATTCATAATAAAAACTCTCAGCAAAGTAGGAATAGAGCAGAACTTCCTTAACTTGATAAAGAACATCTACAAAAAACCTACAGCTAATGTCATACTTAATAGTGAGAAACTAGATACTTTCCCCCAAAGATTAGAAACAGGGCAAGGCTGTCCCCCTCTCACCACTTGCATTCAACAATGTAATGGAAGCCCTAGGTACTGTAATAAAGACAAAAGAAAAGAAAACAACAGGTATACAGATGGGGAAGAAAGAAATAAAATTGTCTTTTTTCATAGACAACATGATTATCTATGGAGAAAATCTGAAAAAAATCAGGAAAAAAATTTTTGGAACGAATAAGTAATCATAGCAAGGTTGCAGGATAGAAGGTTAATATACAAAAGTCAACTGTCTTCCTGTATACCACCAATGAACAAGTGGAATTTGAAATTTAAACATAATACCATTTATATCACACTCTCAAAAATTAAATATTTAGGTATAAACCTAACAAAATATGTATAAGAGCTAAATGAGGGAAACTACAAAACTCTGAAGAAAGAAATCAAAGAACTGAATAAATGGAGAGACATTCCACGTTCATGGACAGGAACTCAATATCATTAACATGTCAATTCTTCCTAACTTGATCTATAGATTCAATGCAATCCTAATGAAAACCTCTGCAAGTTACCTTGTGGATACTGACAAACTGAGTCTAAAGTCTATACAGAAAAGGCAAAGGACACGGAATAGCTATCAAAACAGCAAAGACGGACCAAATTGGAAAACTGACACTACCAACCTCAAGACTTACTATATAGCTACAGTAATCAAGACAGTATGACAGTGAACAGAGAAGAGACAAATAGATTAATGGAACAGAACAGAGCCCAGAGAAAGACTCACACAAATAGAGTTAATTGATATTTGACAAAGGAGCAAAGGAAATCAAATGGAGAAAGGACAATCCTTTCAACAAATGATGGTGAAACAATTGAACAACCACATGCAAAAAAAAAATCTAGACACAGACCTTACACTTTTCACAAAAATTAACTCAAAATAGATCATACACCTACACATAAAACAGAAAACTATAAAACCACTAGAAGATAACCTAGGTGACAATCTTGGCAACCTAAGGTTTGGCAAGGACTTTTTAGATAAAATGACAAAAGCAAGATGCATGTAAAAAATTAATAAGGTAGACTTCATTAAAATTAAAAAATTACTGGTCTGTGAAAGACTAAGAGAATGAAAAGACAAGCCACAGACTGAGAGGAAATATTTGCAAAACACTTAACTGATAAAGGGGTCTTAGGTCCAAATTAGACAAAGAATTCTTAAAACTCAGCAAGAAAATGAACAACCCAATTAAAAAACGGGCAAAAGATATGAACAGATATCTCACCCAAGAAGACATGCAGATACCAAATAAGTATATGGGAACATGCTCAATATCATATGTTTTTAAGGAATTGCAAGTTAAAACAATAATTAGATACCACTACATACCTATCAGAATGACTAAACTCCAAACCTGACAATAAATGCTGGTGAAGATGTGGAGCAACAGGAATTCTCATTCATTGCAGGTGAGAATGCAAAGTGGTACAGCCACTTTTGAAGACAGTCCGGCAGTTTTTTACAAAGCTAAACAGTTTTACCATGGGATTCAGGAACTGCACTCCTAGGTATTTACCAAAATGAGTTGAAAACTTATGTCCACACATAAACCTGTGAATGTTTATAGCAGCTTTATTTATAATTGTTAAAAACTGGAAGCAACCAAGATGTCCCTCAGTACGTGAACGGATAATGAAACTGTGGTACATCCATAGTATAGAATATTATCTAGTAATAAAAAGAAATGAGCTATCAAACCACGAGGACTAGAGGAAACTTATATGCATATTGCTAAACCAAAGAAGCAAATCTAAGAAGGCTATATACTGTATGATTCCACCTATATGACATTCTGGAAAAAGCAAAACTATTGAGACAATAAAAGGTCAGTCTTTGACACAGGTTGGGGCATGGGGTGGAGAGATGAATAGGTAGAGTTCAGGGGATTTTTAGGGCAGCAAAACTATTGTGTATGACATTGTAATGGTGGATACATGAAATTATCCATTTGGCTAAACCCACACAGCTATACAATACACAAACAGTGAACCTAATGTAAACTATGAGTTTTATTTAATAATCATGCACCAATATTGATTCATCAACTGTAACAAATGTACCACACCAATGAAAGAGGTTAATAATAGGGGAAACTGGGGGTAGGGGGTGGCAGTGGGGGTGGTGAAGAACATATGGGAACTCTCTGTACTTTCTGCTCAGTGTTTCTGTAAACCTGAAACTGCTATAAAAAAATAAAGTCTATTAATTTAAAGAACAAAACAAAAAATCAGATTAAGTGAAAAATCCATTTGATTTCATACTTTTCTTCCTTTAAAAAACTATTCAGTAGATGGCACCAGAGATCCTTCAGAATAAAAGTTAATCACAAAATGCATTGTACTATTCGTAAAGCTTAGTTTTGATGTTGATACATGCTTTGAGATTGTATTTATTCATTAATGAATAACATGACTGACACTTTTCAAAAAAGATGTGTTACAGACAACTAAATTTAGATGCAAATTATATCATTCCATTAGTAGGTAAACAACAGTGGAAATTTAGGAATGCAGATCTGAAGAATTATGGAGCAATAGCGATTCCACATTATGGGTAAATAAAAAAGGTGCTATATTAAGCTATTTAAAAACCAAATTTCAACTCACATTTTGACAACTACATAGCACAACCATTTGACACTTCTTGACTACTAGTGAGCAAGTATCTCATTAGTAACTTGTCTTTCTCCATTGACTAAAAGCATTCACTAGATGTGGTATCAAGGCATTTTAAAATTCATTTTCTCCTCAAGCTGGGACAGAAAAAAGTATTATGCCTTTCTAAAAAGCAGAGAGTGAACACATGTTAATCACTCACCAAACAACTATCGCCTATCCACCCAGTGGCATTCAAAATGACACACTCAATATGTAGTTTTACAGAGAACTAATGAAGTAGCCCTAACTTATAAAAAACAATCTCTTACCCCATCTTCTTAATTTATATCACTTTGAAGTGATCTTATACAGATGCCCAGGTATTATGTACTTTACCCATTAATGGAGACCAAATACTATATACTGCCACTTTCGTAGGTATAGGAGAGAAGGGCTAGAAGAAAGGAGGGAATCAAAGTAGTATCTGGAGAGAAGAATACAATATATTCTTATTTTTCCAAATTTAGAATTCAATTCTCAGAAAACAAACTATCAACAATGGCAGCATGTGGCTGAAATAGTAATACAAACTAGTATATGAACCTTTAATTACTATTATAGCTTTCTGTACACTAGAGAAGGATTACTAAACATTTATTTCCATGAAAAAATACTACTCAGAGTTCCAAATGAATTAATTGATAAATTTTTCGAACACAGTTCAACTGTAGTTGAGGAACAACAGAAACAGACGAAATTAAGTATAGGTACACAGTCACTGAAAATCAATCTGGGAAGCAAATCCTTGGAAAGTCCACTACACATTATGAGGTAATACAAAAATATGGCCACTGATGGATCTCTGATTTGTCCAGAAATAAGCATATTACTCTTAATTTGTAAGAGTAAACTATGATCACCTACACCTTAGGAAATACACCTTGGACAATACATAGCATAGTGATTCGCAATCTTCTATAATTTAATTCTCTATTTAATTTAATTCAAAGACATGCCATAATAGGTAAGTTGTTTTCTCTGGCATGTTTTATGAAGAAACAGTAACACTGATTTGAACCAAATACAAAAAGAATTTTGTTTGGTTTACAGTCTTATTACAAGTAAATATATGACCTTTCCTGGCTTTTTGAAATGTCAAAAATAGCTTCTGGACTTTTTACCAACTTTCAGGACGACTAGACTTCAGGATCTACCAGGCTGAGAGATAAAAATCTAATCCAACTTCATAGTTTGACAGAAAAGGAAACAAAAATCCAGAGAAATCAATTCAGAGAGAGTGGTAGAGCTTAGAACGCCAGGTTCCTATCTCCCAAATTGTTGTACTCTTTTTACCAGACCATGTGGCCTTACCAACAAAAACAGTACTACTAGTATCACTCCTTATTCAAATCTATTTGATTCTTAAATTCACATAGTTTAAAAGTCAAGTTCAGGTAGCAAGGGATATCACAGTATCTGAATCTATTTGACTTTTGAGTTTTCAATAGTGAGGAATTTATTTGAAAATTTATCTGAATTTATTCAATTCCTGAGTTCAGTAATGAGAGTTCAAATAAAGAGGGAGTCCTATATTTTACCAGGTGGGGCAGAAAAATTTGATCCACTCCTTTCCATTTTTGTGCATGTGTTTCTAATTCTATCCCCACCAAGTCTCAGGAGTCATAATGACTGAATGTTTCTTTCTATTTTTCTTAGTAGGGGTGATGTAATAACTTAGTTTAATTAGAAAAGAAGATTCTGGTTTCCCCTCAACTCCAAACCTCTCTTTACATACATTATAGAAGGTTCCCAATTACCAACAGCAGAAGTATATACCGTAGATTAAGTAGATTAACTTGAACAAATATATGTTACAAACCAAAATGCTCAGTATGCCTGGGCCAATTTACATTACTTTGTAATAATTTCATAATTCATTATATAAATTTTATAATCACATATAAAGTTAAAGAACTTATAAAATGACAAATTTTTTACGCCCTTTTAATAGCCTTGAACAATTCAGAGGTATTCATCCTCGTTTTACGTTGAGTCTCTATTCCTTGTGCTTATTCCTTAATGTCAAACTAACATTGCTCTGGGATAACATTCTAATCATTTTAAAGTTTTCAGACAAATTTTGCCAACACTCTATTGCAACTGTTTTCCTAGCACACTGTAACACACTTCCATTGCTAGATATATTTCAACCAAGCAAGCTCTAGCATCCATACCATACCAAACAACTGGAAAAAAAATCCCATTAAAAAAGGTCTATTAATAAAGAAATGTTATCTTCTGCAATCACTGTACTATATTATCAGGGAAAGAGAATTCCCCAATATAAAAAGTAGTGGTAATGTATCTAACTCTTAAAAGCATTTGTAAGAGTAGAATGTAAGAAGAGCATAGATAACTGAATCTCTCAAATTTAAAAAAATCTGATTTCTATTAGTGATTTCATCTTTAGCAAAAATCTCTTGCGACAGAGGCAATAAATGGAAAACCTTACAGACTTAGATCTCATTTCCTTTTCCTCATCATTCTCCAGGAAAAGATATTAATGACACTTAGAACACCAAAAGATAATCACCAGCACACACTCTTGTCCTCACAATTAAGAGGTATAGCTAAGCCATAAAAATAGGAAATTCCTCAGTCATTATATCATCAATTTATCAATTGATAAGCCTAGCTACATATTTCTCAAATAAAAAGGATTAAAGAGTGATAAAATGGAACAAAGTCTAAGTCTAGTTTTATATCTAGCATGGAAGCAGCCAGGAGAGTCATTTGACCTGGGCCTCACATTTACAAATTTGCCACATATTTAGAATTTTAATATCATTTTCAAATGAGGTTATATATTTACACATGGAAGGACTAAAAAAAAGCTTTTATCTCACAACTTCAAATTTCATCCCTCTACTGAATTACCTAGATATTACAAATTAATACTTTTGATAGATCCAATAATGATCTTATGAATACACTTTTATTTCATTTTGAAAATGTTTTTTAAGCTTAATTTGCTATACAAAACATTTAAAATATACAACAGTTTGTAAAATCCATGTCAAAAAAGTAAAGTTGCCAAGCAACTCTCAACTTTTTAGAGGTCCTTTTTTAATTTTCTTAGTCTAGGTTTTGTCCGTGTGTCTAGTTTCTGTAGCTACCATACGGAGGATATCAAAACTATGTCTTCAACTTCACAAGACTGAATGAATTAGGGGCTATAAAGGCACTTAAACAAGGTTAAAGCACTATTCAATGAACACAAAACATTACTAATGATCTGATAAAGAACTTGTATCCAGAATTTATAAAGAATATGTACAAATCACCAATAAAAAGCAAACAACCCAATTAAAAATGGACAAATGACTTGAACTGATCCTTTAAAAATGAAGAAATAAAAATTGCCTATAACTTGAAGAAGCACTCAACATTATTAGATATCAGGGAAATGCAACTTAAAACTAAACGAAATAACATTTCACACCTACTAGAATAGCTAGTAACAAAGACCGGTAATAGCAGTTTCTGATAGGGATCTAGAGCAACTAGAACTCTCCTGCATTTCTAATAAGTCTGTGAAATGATAAATTTTGGAGGATGGTTTGGCAGTTTCTGACGTATTTTAAATATACATTGATGCTATGACCCAGCACTTCTACTCCTACAGATTTCCCAAGAGAAATGAAACGATGTCCTTTTTGTATAAGAATGTTCATAGCAGCCTTATTAATAATCCCTAGTGACTTATTAATAACCCCTTCCAGAGGGAGTAGTAAGAAAGAACAAAGAATCAAAAATGATTCTTGCACTTTAAACCCAAGTCAGGGGGAATGTCAATGGAACTAATTAATGGGGACCACAGGGGGAAAAAGAACAGATTTAAAAAGGAAAATTAGTTTAGATTCAATAAACTTAAAATTCCTTCCCTAATATATAAATGTGGAGATGTCTAGAAAAGAGCATGGAACTTGGAGAGAGGCCGTGGCTCACCTAAGCAGAGGATAAGTGTTGAAGCCAGAAGAGGGGATGAGATGGGGGGGATATATATAGGTACATAAATATATATATATGTAGATACAAATTCTAAGGACACAGTTCTTACGGTATAACATTCTGGGGACAGAATGAAGATCAAATAGTAACAGAAGCAGACAGGACTCTTAACTGTTTTTGTGTAAGGACTTCTTTGGGCAGTGTGGTGAAGACTATGGGCTCCTTCTCAGAAGCATGTTTTAAATGTGCAAATATAAAGGATTACAAAATAAACCAGCTATATTGAAATATAATTGTCAGAAAAAAATTTTCTGAGATAAAGTACTATATGTGTTTTTTCTTAATGCATTAAAATATAAGATCTAATATCTACCATAACTTCAAAGTAGTGAAAATGTAAACAATAATTTAAGATATGATATAAAAATATCCATGATTTTTATTGCTGGAACAGGTATTATTACTACTACTGTTGTTTGCTGTCACCATTTATATTTGAAAAAAACGTCAAATTTCAGCTAGGAGTTAGTGAAAATAAAGATGCCATTCCCACGCCCGCCCCCCGCATTCAAGTTTATGGATCCATGAAATCCTATCCATGAACTTTTGGGGGAGTATCCCAGGTTAAGAACCCCTGAGCTAGGAAGTAAAATTAAAGAGACATAAAGGGGCCGGCCTGGTGGCATGGCAGTTAAGTGCGCACGTTCTGCTTTGGCGGCCTGGCGTTCACCGGTTTGGATCCCGGGTGAGGACATGGCATCACTTGGCAAGCCATGCGGTGGCAGGCATCTCCTATATAAAGTAGAGGAAGATGGGCATGGATGTTAGCTCAGGGCCAGTCTTCCTCAGCAAAAAGAAGAGGATTAGCAGCAGATGTTAGCTCAGGGCTAATCTTTCTCAAAAAAAAAAGACATAAAGATTTGATAAAACAATACCATGGAAATTATAGCAGCAAGATAGCATATGCTATTTTTTAACTGCAATGATAAAATACTATTAACCACTGCTCCATTTCTTACAATTGTGAAGTAGAACAAGAAAGGTCAGAGAACAGGAGGTTAAGCAAAGCAAGGTGGAAAAGATTTAGAAAAGGTTTCCAAATATTTTCAGAAAAAGAAAATGTCACAATTGTATTTAAACTAATTTTTTAAATGCATCCCCACTAGGAATCACTTGATAATCACCAAAACCACAGACTGCCAATACAATAATCATTCTATGTACCAGACATTCCTGTCCCTTCCCGCTTCATCCAGCTTCCACTTCTTATACAATCTACTGATATATGCTGTCATGCAAACCAGGGTCAGAACAGATGAGTAATAATGGCACAAGCCTTTCAGCTGGCCTAACTGCTAACCTAGGGACGAAACAATTCATTATGATACTAAACAGGACAGGTAAACTATTTTCTTCTCATAGGGATGCAATCAGGCAAGTTACTCTAGATATACTATCTCAATGTTCATCTCTCTCTACACAATAGTCTGTGTTGTAGTGAAATTCTGATGAGAAATTATGTGGAATGCTGAGTCATTTTCTATGATAGGCTGTGTTTTTTCTGCCTCTCCAGCAGCGATGGCATTTGCTATTAAGCAGTATCAATCTCTGATGCAACAAAGCAGTTGTTAAGATAATGTCTTATTGCTATTACAGCCACCTTCAACAGAGCTTAGAACTTATTGTCCAGTGGCTACTGTGGGGGAATTACGGCCCCACACCCACTGTAACCCATGGGGCACTCAGAGAGATACCAACATCTTCAGACAAACTTTTAGATCTGCTAAAGCTGGAGCACTCCTGGGAACAAATGGAAAACCAAGTAGAAGTATTAAAAAGAGACTCCTTACCAAAGAAAATCTAATATTTTAACAATAAAGTGAAGCTCAAATAAGGTTGTAAAAACTCTATTCTAAATCAGTTAAGTTTGATAAAGACTACTCCAGACTAGTATAGAATTTAAATGTATTGTTCTCTGGACATGACAAGATCATGTAGAATATCTAACCGCTACAGTAACAGATACAAAGGAAACTGAGGAGTGAGGCTTAGCACTCAACTAACAAGACCAACATTATGGCTCCTTTTTGCCTACTGAACACGAGCCATAAAAGACTTTCCCAAATGTTGCTTTCTCATTTTATCTTTAATTTTAAATGGAAGAGACTCTAAACAATGTAAATAAATTACTATTAACAAGTACTAAAAAAAGTTATTTAGAAGATAATGGGATAGCCACATAGGCACAGAGCTATATTTTAACTAAAGATCACCTTTAATTGTCATAAGTTACTCAAAGCCAATTATTAAAACTCTAATATAACTATGATACTTGCTCAGGGCAATAAAAGAGACACTGAGAAAGAATACCTATTTTCTGCTCTCTAGGCATTAACAATCCTGTATGGTAGGATACAATGTAAAGACTAGGTACTTCTTGGAGGAATATCTTGAGGCTCATTTCGTCTGCAATTTCAACATTCGAGAGTAGAGCACAGGAGGTTAAAGACAACAAGAGAATCAAGAGCACATGAGCTTCTCTCTCTGTTGTATCTCCAGAGTATCCTACTATATAACGGCCAGGGTCCTCCTTGAGACTAAACACTATCTCACTCACTTACCTATTCAGTGATCTACCACGGTACCACAATGAGGTAACTCAATAAATTTTATAAACAAACAACTCTTCACTCTTCAAAGGGAATAAGGACTGCATTAATAATTAAGCAAAAAGCTATTTTTTCTTTCAATTTACAGGGCATAGAAAAACAAGAATGAGAAAATGTTCCTTTAGTCTCTCACACTTTACACAAAGGGTTACTGAACAGTCACTGAAAAGAATTATTAGAGAAAAATGATTTGCTTTTTCTGGAAGTCTTACAAGCTAGCTAGTGCAAAAGTGGGCAAGAATGAAGACTTAGACACTGCTTATGCTGCTTTCACTTGGGTTTACTATATCACTAATGAACACACAATGCAAAGAATAAAGATAAAATCAAGGAGCACGTGAGTGGACAAAGGCTTCCTGAAGTTTCTTTTTATTCCACAGAGTTGGTCTCAACTGCCCCACATAGAATAAGGAATATGCCAGGTCAAAGGAACATAGAAAACAAAGAACTGTACGATCTTTACCTTTTATAACATCTTTAGGGTTTTTTGGGGGGGAAGGGGATAGGTAAGGGTAAAACCACATTATAAGAAATTCATATCATCATCAAAGGAAACTCTTGCTGCACTCTAGTCGTACTTCCAAGTTTCATTTCTTACAACCTACTTGAGGTTTTAGTCAAACTCATGGCCTACCACAGCTTAATGTAGCTACTTATCTATATGGTATTCCCTAAAAAAGGATATGGACACGATATCATCTTTCAGTCCTAAATCTAGTTTTGCCTCTCCTTAACCCTTCCTGCTACTCGCTTTTTTTACTTCTTTAAAGTCATAACCTGACCACTGTATTTGTGAACCTCCTTGCCTTGTTAAAGCAAAAGTCTAATTCCCCCTTGACTACAACTTTCTTATTAGATGTCTTAGGAATTAAATATTGTTTGTAAGTCAGCTCACCAATTCTGGACTGTGGAAGAATTAGTCAGTTTCTAAAATATATCTTTAGAGCAGAGTTCTTCAAATTTTGTTCACCATTCACCTCATCAATTAACAACATATTACTATGTACATTATTTATAAATTACATAGTCACATTCTTATTATGAACCAACATCTCTAAGCATAGCATATACTTGGAGGAAAATTTATCATGGATAGAATCTTTTAAAGCCATTTATCTGGTTTTCAGACTTAATTTAGATAAAATTACACAGCAGAATATGTATATCCATTTAACTGGGCCATATAAACTACAATATATCACAACACTCAGAATGCAAACCAAAGAACAAGGGCTCCAATATCAATCCCTCCTTGTTTGAGGAACTGAACTCTCACTCTTCTCTTAGGATCTAGGTCTTCTTTATATGACAAAGTTCATTTGATACAAAGCCTGAATAAGAGTGCCACTGTCAGCAAAGAGTAGTAAAGGTTAACTTATTTGTTTTAAAAAATATTTTAAATTTTGAAATAATTTTACACTACAGAAAAGTATCAAAAGCAGTACAAAGAGTTTCTGTATATTCTTCTCCAGCTTTTTCCTAATGTTAACATCTTACATAACCATAGTACAAGTATCAAAACCCAGAAATTAACACCAGTAGAATATTATTAACTAAACTATATACTTTATTTGGAATTCATCAGTTCGTCCACTAACATCCTTTTTCTATTCCAGAATCCAATCTAGGATCCCACATTGCATTTAGTTGTCATATTTCCTTAGTCTTCTCTAATCAGTGAAAGTTCCTCAGCCTTTCCTTGTCTTTCATAATCTTCACATTTTTGCTGAGCACTTGTCAATTATTTGGAATGTTCCCCAATATTATCTGATGCTTTCTCATGATTAGTTTGAGAATCGAGACTAGTGCCATGCATTTTTGACAAGAATACTAAAGAAGTGATGTGCCTTTCTTAGTGCATCATATCAGTGCACCCATAAGATGTGATATGTTTTATTACTGGCAATGTTACCCTTGATTACTTGGTTAAGTTGGTATCTGCTGGGTTTAAAACTGCAAAATTACTATTTCTCTCTTGGTAATTAATATATTGGGGGAGAGACATTTAGAAGATGCAAATACTCTATTTCTTAACAAACTTTTGCCCACTGATTTTAGCACTCATTGGTGGATGCAATAATTGTCATTGTGGTGCTCTAAGGGTGATTTTCATTTCTGCTCATTCTGGTTACACTTTTTTTTGGTGAGGAAGATTTGCCGTGAGCAAATATCTGTTGCCAATCTTTCTCATTTTTTGTTTGAGGAATACTAGCTTTGAGCTAATATCTGTGCCAATCTACCTCTATTTTATATGTGGGATGCCTCCACAGCATGGCTGATGAATGGAGTAGGTCTACACCCAGGATCCAAACCCATGAAGCTGGGCCGCTGAAGTGGAGCATGCAGAACTTTAGCCACTTGGCCATGGGGCCAACCGCCCCCCATCTACCTTTTTAAATTGGAATTCTTCTGTAAGAAAGAGCTGTCTCTTCTTTCTTTCTTCCTTCCTTCCTCCCATCCTTCCTTGATTTATCAGTATGAAAACATGGATATTGATTTTATTCTATGGGTTATACTATTATTTATTTTATTGCTCAAATGCTTCCAGCTTTGGCCACGAGCTCTTTCAGGTTGGTTCCTGTGTCCTATGAATGTGTTCCTAATCCTTTTTTGAGCACTTTCTTACTTTCTGGCACCATAAAGTGCTCGAAGCTCATTTTATATTTTTCCAGCCCCAGCCATGGAAGCAACCACTTACATAAGGAGTCTCGGTTCTCTTTATTGAAGAAGTCTTATTTTATTAATGATATATATCAGTGTAAACCAAATTCCTGCATTCTAGCAGATCATCTTATTTAATTCCTGAGAATATGCACACATGACTTTGGAGAGCACTCTTCTACAGCACTGCTTCATGATGATAAATATTTTTTGCTCTAACAAATACTCAACAACAATGAAAGAACACTCTATGATAGTCTAAAACGTTTACAGAGTTAACAAGGATTGATTAAATCAAAGAAATGGATGTAACAGGTAGAATCACAGACTTGTCCAATACTATCCATAGTTTTACCTCTATAGCTTCCAGTGTGAGGCCTGCATCTTTGGACTCCAATAACTCTAACAAACAACAATGCCAGAGATAGATAACACATCCCAGTCTACGTAGGTACTGACCATTACTCCACCAAAGAGAGTGGTAAAAACAACCTCAACAACATCAATCAGTATTGTCAGAACAATAAGAAAGGGTGCGTTTTAAGAAAAACAAAGACGGATAAAGACTCCCATGAAAAAATAGCTAGCATTTAATATGGGTTCACAGATGGTTCTGCAGAACCCTTAGATTATTTTAAGTTGAAAGACTGAGATACGTGTAAAGTCGAGAGCCACTAGGCCATACCACACTCAAAGGACTCTGGAGTTCAAATACTACTAGATAATTAGAGAATATGCTCACACTCACTAGCATATTTGGCTAGTATGATGGTTCTACCTGCAACACTAAAGCAGGCTACCTTAATATCTTGCTGGCTTAAATAAAAAATGAATTGTCTTAAATACACGTAAAAGCATTTTAACATTTCCAGTTACTATAAAGTGTACTCTTCATTACCCATACCTAAAGAAGTAAACCAGTAATCTAAAACAATAAACAGTCCCTAAATAATTTATATTTTGCTTTAGAAAACATGACCTTTCATTACACAAATATGTTCATTCAAGATTTTTGCTCTGTTATTGAGTTAATATTTTAAAGCTAGCTTTGGTTCTCTGAGCATTCAGAATATAAAGGGAATCAGAAAAATGGCTACCAAGATTGGCCAACTTTGCAAACTACACTAAAATTTTACTTCAAAGCGTCTCACAAGCTTATTGAAGGTTGTTTAGTGTATATCCCTGTAAAATAATTTTTTCAAATATTTCTTTTCACTTGAATTCTACATAGGATAAGAATATATGTCAACACATTTTAGCAAAAGTTTTTCAATTTAATCAACTAAGAAATTGAAGCACAAAAGTGACTTTTTATTTGTACAAAAATAAAACAAACAAAAAGAGTATTATAATCTGTATTCTATTTATCTGACAACTCTACTCCCTGAAAGCATCCAAAGAGTACATTTACTGCTGATAGTTATGAAGCATAACTACTCACTTTTGAGACTGCATACCTTACACCTTGATGTTAGTTATTCATCCATGGAATCCTAAGCACAATCTTCTTAACAATTACAAGATTTAATTTGGGAACTAAACCCTAAATGAACTAAATCCCTTTGTTGATTTAGGGTGATTCCAAGTAATTAATGATAATGATAAATAATAGCAGCAGAAGTTTTAGATTACTGAGTCCTTTCTCCCTCACCCAACTTTACTGAGGTATAATAGGTGTATAAAAAAATTGTACATAATTAATGGATACAGTTTGGTGAGTTTGGATGCATTATATCTTCTAAGCATCACAATAATCCTCTTGAGAAAGCTAGAATTATTCCCATTCAATAGAAAAGGAAAGTAGTCTTAAGGAGGTGAAAAAGTTTGCCCATGGTCATACAAGGCTAAATATGTAGTAAAGCCAGGACTACAACTCAGGTATAATCTAAAACCGGACCTTTTAGCTACTGTGCCATACTATGACTAGAGCAGGTCATTTTTATACCAGTGCCCAGTGTTCTCATATATAAACAAAAAATTACTGCAATCCACTATGGAGTTACTCTTCACTGGACACCTATTATAAATATGGCACTAAGCTGGATGTTTCATTACATTAATTTATATTAATTACAGTAATCTTCACAAGGATAGAAAATCACCAAGTTAAGCAATTTGCCCAACATCACATCTATTTAATGGAAAGAAACAGCAAGCGCACATCTAGGTTTGACTCAGCCCATATTCTTTTTCCACCAGAAGCTACTACTGAATACATACCATACCTATCAAGGTCTAAACACTAAAACCTAAACAAATATCTTCTGTTTTAATAAAACTATTTTTTTGGTGGGTGAGGGTAGACAACATCTAGAGTATAAGCATCTACAATTATTATGCCCCTTCTGCAGATGAGAAAACTAAGTCACAGAAAGGGTATAAGTAGTTCGTCAGAACCACATAATTAATATATGGTGGGGTGAGATTTGAATCTATTTCTGTTCAATGGTAAAACTTATGCTTTGCCCCTTCTACTGAGGATAGAAACATTTTAGAAGACTTCACTCACAACACTTCAAGGAGGAAAAACACACACCCATAAAAATATAAATGCATACGGACAAAGGCAAGGGATGATTGTTACTTAGTACAGTAACAAATCCACTGAGTTCTAATTAACAGATAAACTTTATAAAACAATCTGAACAGGCTGTGGATATAATGTACAACTAGCCAATAGCAAAGTGTTACTGACAGTTCATAATTATACGTAAGCTAAAAATGGTAAGATGGTAATTTATAAAACTAATTTGTCACATTTCACAGGAACAGTATTTGATCAAACTCTCTCCCAGAATCCTAGATTCCTTATACCTTAGTAGGAGAAATTCAGAAAGAATTATCAGGCACTGAGGTTCCAAAGAGCCATAGACAATAAGGTAACTCTTTGAAACAGAATTATAACGATATCATATTAAATGAGATAGAGAGGAAACTTCATGTGTTAGAGCATGTTTAACAAAGTGCTATTTCTATAAAAATTGCATTTAGGGGCCAGCCCCATGGCCGAGTGGTTAAGTTCATGCACTCCACTTCCTACAACTAGAATATACAATTAGGTACTGGGGGGCTTTGGGGAGAAGAAAGAAAAAAACAGGAGATTGGCAACAGATCTTAGCTCAGGTACCAATCTTTAACAACATCAAAAATTGCACTTAAAAAAAGATCTTTATGTGAGAATAAGAAACTGAAAACATCAGACTCAAAATCAAGACGAGAGAACTTCACCTTTTTATAAGTTGAGATGGTAGACTGATACAGTGGCTGGCTTATAACTCAGGTGTTTCCTATATTAGAGTTTATGATCCATAAAACTACAATAAATGGAGGAAATTATCTGTAAAAAAACAACTGACCAGAAACACACTCCACCTCTCCCTTTTTATTTCAATTCTGGAAACAGGAAATATTTCAGTCCTTGGCTAATTTCTCTGACCATTAAAAGTTTTCTTTTTTTCCTTAAAAGGTCCTGATCTTGAGATTCTAAAACTACCCAATTACTATGTTGGGCTGTCTTAAATTTGCAGGCAGACTACAGTCAGTTTCAAGTCTTACACAGCTAAGATACCATGAGGAAATATATTTTTAAGAATTCTGGATTAGAGTTTTAGATGCATTATTTAAAAGGGCAATGAAAATTATCTATATGTATGCTTTAAAAAAAAACAGTAGGCAAGAGAAATGTCAGAGTTGTTTTTACTCTAATGTCATCTAACAACTTGCTGTTTTTAGGTACACAATTACAGAAATAACTACTGTTTTTAAGTATACAAACTAACACATGTTGTGGTTTAATTAAAACAATTTAAAATACTGTGAAGAACTTGAAAATTTAAAAAGAAAAAACAAAAAGGAGATCTCTAAGACATAGATTTCCCAAGAAATTTGAAAAAACCAAACCTCTATTTTCATAGCATCTAACACACACACACACACAGTTTGTGGCAGGGGAACTGAATGAATGTGTAAACATCAGTTCTCACAAAAACAAAACAAAACCCAAACCCATCTTAGAAACATACTTCATAGAGCAAAATTTTAAAACATCTGAATATACAGCAACTGAGAAGGTGAATGCTGACCAGGAAACTGCTTTTGCATCATCTTTTGAGTAGGCTCCTCTTGTACTTGCTTGACCACTTGGCAGTACTCCTGGACCATACTGCTGTATGGTATCCTAAAACTTGTTAGGTAGCTGAGCCATGTTATTCCAAAACCACACACATGTATGTAGTGTGTATGAAGATGTGTTTTGTAAATATTCTATTTTTCCATCATTTTATACCTAAAGTGCATAATTTAATTATATATAAATTGAGCGGCAAATATATATCACATGTTGAAGAGTGTCTTTGATGTTTTTGTTTTGTGTCTTGGACCAAAACTCTATTCAAAAAATAAATAAGAAGTGTTTATAAGGAACTGAATATATGAAAATTATTAAGATATTCTTTGCCTCCAAGGGGTTAAAAATCTACTAAAATCAACACTTTTAAGGGAATACAACAGAATAATATTTAAAATTGACAAAGGAAGGTAAAAATCATTTTGTCAAATCAAAATTATTCTTAAAAATCTCTTAAATAGCCCAAAAGTACAGTATACATCACTTAACATCTACAATCTCATACATTATTATGTATTACGAAACACACATCTTTTAAACATGAGAATCACACTATTTGTAGAAATGCTTTATAGTACAGGAGGCATGCAGAAACTAAGAACTATTAAAAGAACAATAAATTAATTTATCTCCCTTCTGACCAAGGAGAACAGAAGATAGATGCTCACATGATACAGATTTTTATTTTTCACACTTTAAGGCATATTTGGTGATGATATATCTGCTGTGGCATGCTGATGAATTTGACACTTCTAGATGTAGGATTTATGAAAGAATTTTGATAGAAAGAAACTCTAGGTCAATCAGGCTTCGGAAAAAGTTTCACAACAAACAATGAATGGAGTATGAAAGAACCTAGCATATTTTTTAACTTCCAGGAGGTAAAGGAAATGTTGACTGTAAAGCAAAAAGTCTTACATCTTGCTAAGGATGCTGGATTTAATGAAGCTGAGAGTGAAAATATTAACTGCTAACATCATATAGTGAAGTGTTTATGACTGAGAAAATCTTTCAACTTGATGTTCATCATTAGTCAAAGATAAAGGAGTCACAAATACCTGACATGAAATATTTAAAAGAAATTTTAGATAGTGCAGATAAAGTGACAGTTGTTACAAATTAATTTGATCATGATATGAAAAGACTCCTCATACGAAAAGATGAAACTGCAAGCAAAGTCTTGGGTGACCAGGAACTGAATAGTTCATTCATTTTTAGTTTTTTTAAAAAAAAATCCCTTTGCTTTTCTACAGCTTCAGCTGATAGTTCAAAGCTAGTTCCACGGATTCAGACATGGTGTTTAATTCACTTGTTTCCTACTTCACCAGTTCTCTGGCTTAACATTGCTTACCACCAAACAGCAACAGGAGCCAAAGCCTCCATCTCTTTTCTCATCATCAAACTTCACTTGGGCAACTTTATAATCCATTAATTAAACTTTTTAAAAATGCCTTATTTGATTATTTTACTAAGCACTACTGGCAATAACTAATTATCTTTCGTTATTTCATTATTTATCTACATTATAGTGCATGGTCATTGGTCAAGTTATTTAACTGTTATCACTTTGTATATAAAGGAACAGAGACAATTTCTAAATCTCCTACCTGCTTTAAAATGCTGTAATTTTAGTTAGCCTTAAAAGGAAAATAATCTGTAAAACTGAGGAATGGGAGTGGCAATCACCTACCATATGCCTGATCTGTAATTTTTCAAAACTCATATTATCTTTTTTTCTTTCTTTTGGTGAGGAAGATTGTTGCTGAGCTAACATCTGTGCCAATCTCCCTCTGTTTTATATGGGGGATACTGCCACAGCGTGGTTTGATGAGTGGTGCTTGGTCCGCACCTGGGATCCGAACCTGCAACCCCAGGCCACCAAAGCAGAGGGCACAAACTTAACCACTACACCACTGGGCTGGCCCCAAAACTCATATTATTTTTAACTCTTAAAATGTATTTCCCCTAGGATCTCTGTAGTTTGCCATCTTAAGTTTTTTTTACATCTTTGCTCAAATGTCATTTGACTATCCTTTATAAAATTGTGAGGACCACCTCTATTCTGGCATTCTCTATGCTCCTCTCCTAATCTATCTCCACAGCACCTACATGTATATATTTTTTCCTCTTTTTTCATATATATCCACACGTATGTGAGGGGTGTGTGTGTGTGTGTGCACATGTGCACACACATTCAGCCACAAATATAATTTGTTTCTTGTCTGCCTCCCCGCACTAGAACATAAAAGTCCATGAGGAGAGAGATGTGGTCTTTTGTTCACTGAAATGGTACCTGGCACGTAGAAGGAGGCTGAATGGATCTTTGTTGAATGAATGACCTTCACTAATCATGGGTGAGAAATATCTTTTATAAAGCCCACATGCTAGTCTTGCTTCAAGGAAAGTCATACTTAGGGAAAGAAAGAACTAAATTAAAAGTATTCTATAAAAGAATATATAGGTGATGACAGTTCATGAGTTCATGACTTACTCAAGAAAACCAGGAAAATATCATAAAAAGGTTTTTTTTTAAAAAAGGATAAGTTAATACCAAACAGTTATATAGCATATATTGGTTCTTCCATTATTCCACAGAAAGTGCTTTTTCCTATTTAGTGCTCTCATTATGAAGTATTTTGAATGGCATGATAGATTGCTACAAATAATCTATCTGAATACAGACTAGTTTCACTATCTGCCATGTCACAGACAGAGCATAGCAAAGAAATATTACCCAAGGATGGACAGTAATTCAAAAAGTAGGGCTCCAAACAGAATTCTCTCTCTTCTGAAAATCAAGTCTTCCCTCTCACCTACCAGACTATATTTGTTCAACTGAATTAGAATATGAGATGAAATAATTTAGACAAACTCCTAAAGAATCATATAATGATAAATGGAAGAGAGTCATGCTTCCCCAAATTTAAATCATGTCCTCAAAGTTACTGGGGTTATGCAAAACCACTGAAAGATTAATTCAATGACTACACATTTCTGAAAGGAATTTAAAATCATCTATATTTTCAGTATTTCTGGCTGATTCCTAGAACATCTTAGAATACTGGTACTTGCTTATCACCTGCAAGGACTCACCAAAGATTTATTGTAAAGGTCTTGCATATTGCAGCTGTGAGTCACATTTTTAAAAAACATCATCTTGCCTTCTGCGTGGAAAAATGAATTGGTAAAAAAGGGAAAAGTAGAAGGAGGAGACCAGTTAGGAGGCTCTTTAACAGTATATGCCAGAGGAATGAAAATAACAAGGCCTGGTCAGATTTAGAATAAATTTTGAAGGTAGAGCCAATGGGACTTGATGATAGGTGGGATGTGGGAATGAAGGGCACTGAGAAATCAAGAATGGCTCCTAGCTTTTGGGCCTTGACCTACCAGGTCAAGAGGGATATCTTTCATTAAGATGTGAAAGGCTGGGGCAGGGAAAGGTTTTGGAGGAATAAAATCAAGTGTTCTGTTTAAGTAGGTCATTCTGTGATGCCTATTAGATATTCTGGTGGAGACTATTAAGTAGGCAGTTAGATATAAGAGGGTAAAAGCTAGAGGAAAGGTTAAGATTAGATACAATATTCAGGTGTCATCAGCACACACCTAATTGAAGCCATAGGATGAAATGAGGCCCTCAAGTAAGTGATGGTATATCAAAAAGAGAACACAGCTGAGGACTAACTTCCTAGGTCTCTTCAACATTTAATAGTCATTTTCATCAAGAAGATGAAAATCGGCAAGGAGTAAAAGAAGCAATTTGTGAGAAAGGGGAAAAAAATTATAAGAATATAACTTTCTAGAAACCAGCATAAGGACGTGATCAATGCTATCAAATGATGCTGAAAGGTTGAATAAGACGAGAACTGATAACTTTCCTTTGAACAGTACAAGATGAAATTACCAATGAAATTGATAAAACAATTTTAGTAGAGTAGAAGGAAAGAAAGTCTAATTGGCATGGGTTGAAAAGAAAAGGAGAGTTGAGAAGGGAAGATGGCAAAAGTATAGACAATAACAAATATTTACTAAACATCTGTGTGTCAGCTGCTTCAGATATATTAGTCAACAAAAATACAAAAATCCAATTTCCCATGGTGCATATATTCTCCCAGAAGGAGAAAGACAATAATAAATAAAAGAAATACATAAATTATATACTACATCAGAAGATGACTGTGCCACAAAACAGAAGGGTGATTTTTAGTTGTTGGAAGTTTGAGGAGAGAGATATAAAACAACTACCCGGAAGAGAGGAAACTGGGAAGTCAGCATGATTGGGTATTTTACTCTAGAAAAGTTCAGCTGTTCCAGGGTAAGTGTGTAATAAATGAGGAATTGGATTAAAACACAGATAAGGTTCTGACTAGCAAATATGACAAAGGAAGAGAGAGGCAAGGGAATTAAGGTTTTATATGAAAGATGATCACAGTGATCAAGCACTGTATCTGAGCTGAGTAAGGAAAGAAGTGAAGTCATGAGGAGACAATCAAGAGTGAAAAATGGTGTGGTCAACAGACTGGAGGTTGCAATGAAGTTAAAAAAATATCGGAATGAGTATTAGAATAAAATGGTAGTCAGAGTAAGGGATGGTTGGAATTAGATTTGGGAGGTGGCAAAGGTCTAGGGATGATCTTGGGAAAAGGTGGCTGGAGTGGAATGGAAGAAAAGATCATGGGAAATTTAGAGGTCAAGTAACTGTGAGACCAGAGTGTTGAATATACCAGCTACAGAGTATTTGAGATCACCAAGAAGTATGAATTGACTAACTGCATCAAATACATCAAGAAGGTCTTTGAAAAGACCAGAATAGTAGTTATATGAATGCTAAATCTGAGTGGGGGGGTAAAAGATAAAGCAAGAAAAACATAGTTTGATGAAGGAAGGTTTCATTTTATTATATATTTAGCAGTATGATTCACTCAGCTACTATGTGCATACTATCTGTCCAATTTAGTCAAGGCCTTCTTTAATTTAAAAATAAAAGATGAGACATCTTCCTGAATTGTAAGCCAGTGATTTAACACTGCTCTAGGTGATCAGAGAATGTGAAGCTAAAAGTCAAAATAATTTAGTTTATATCTCATAGGGATAACTTTGGAAAAGGCATTTTATATCTATATGCCTATGTCTATCCCCATTTCAAAAATAAACTGACTGATATGCAAACTATACACAGTAATAAACTTAAGTATAAAGAAGGGAAAGGTAAACTCTATGTACACGCTAAATAATTTCCTTCTTCGAATGGAACAAATGAAGTAATAACACCATTGAGTATGTAGGGAAACTGGAAGATATTTAGACAATTTATCTTGGTACTCATTCATTCATTCAAGAAATATTTACTGAAGACCTAAGATGTAACAAGTACCATTCCAGATACTGAGGATCTTGCAATTAACAAAACAAAATCCCTGCTATCATCGAGCTTTCATTCTACTCCAGGACTTTAAACAATTTTAGGGTTAACCTCTAAAAGGAATTCAATTTTGAAAAATTTCTAAGTAAAAAATATACAAAACTTGTGAAAGTTCAACTCTGTACTACATAATGCCTCCCCCTGATTCTATTTATTCAACCCTGAAAGAATATTTCTGACCAGCTTCTAATTACAAGAAATTGCCTGAAGTGTATCTAGTTTAAGTAATGTTTCCTTGGATCTATCTATCATTAAACACTATAAGGGAACCAATCACTAAAACTGTTCATAGTTCATACAAAGGAAAAATGGAAACCTACAAGAAATATAGAGCATTCTTCATAGGTCCTCTCTAGTCTGCTTAATTCAATTTAAACAATCTTGCAATCACTTAATGATGAGGACGCATTCTGAGAAACGCATTATTAGGTGAGTTCCTCCCTGTGCAAACATCATAGAGTGTACTTACACAAACCTAGATGGTACAGCCTACTACACACCTAGGTTATATGATACTAATCTTATGGGACCACCGTCACACATGCAGTCCATGACTGTAATTCTAATCCTAGGCTGCTAAGTAGTAGAGAACAGGAAGGGTTTTCCCACTTAGTACTTAAAAGAATCTAGGTGCTCCTCACACAGAACGTCTTTCACCTTTTCTAAACTCTTCCAAGGACTCAAATGTTCCTAACAGAGAACTGAAAAGATACGTTACCTAACTTCTCTCTGCTTCATTGTCTACCTGTTTAAAGTGATAGCAGTACCTATTTCTTAACATTGTTTTGGGATTGAATGAGATAAGGCATATAAAGAATTTAATGCTCAATCATAATTGATGACATCAATCATTATTATCCTAAGTAGTGAGGTCTCAATAATAATAGCTTACATTTATCATTATCATCCTTCCCAAAACCACAGTCAGGAAAGATAATATACAAGCTACAATAAGGATATTAAAAGATTTCCTTATGTTTTGGCAAGACGATCAACATGCATATATTCCTCAAACTAAGCAACAGATTTAAAGTATCTGTTGTTACTTTATTACACTAATGTTACTAATATCCAGAATTTCTAAAAATGGCTGAGCTTGGAAATTTTTAGGAATCAAATAAGAGCTTCACCAACAAGATGCTTTATCAACATTTTATTGGCTACTCCAAAGACTGAGAAGTATTTCCTGTCTTTAAAAACACATTTTTTGCCTTTTACTTCAATGTAGAGTTAATAGAACTAAATAAATAATGGAGTTAAGACCATTTAAAAGATATTGTTATTATTTTCTAGCCTCATCCTAGTCAGACCATACTAGAAATCTCTAAAATGATTTTATTCAAAGAAAATTCAAAAACGAACAACAAAAAGAAACCCAAGTGAACAAGTAGAAAAATCCTTGTACTAATTAAATCTGGAAAGTGATGATGGACTACACATAAAGGAATTAACAAAGGTAAGACCTGAAGTAAAGCAAAAATACTAGTAAGAATCTTTCATTTAAAAACTAAGAGATCTTTCAAAGATCTTGAAGAAAACCAAGAAATCTCCAAATGGAGGTCACTAAATATCCATGAACACTCACCCAACCATTGGTAGGAGATCTCTTGAAGAACCAGATGCTTGAATCAGCTGAAATAGTACCAAGTTTTTACTGATTACTCTTAATAGGGCAATGGAGCACAGGTTAACTCCATACTATCAAAAATTAAAGACCACTATTATTGATAATTCTAGCTACTACCATTACAAATTACTCAAAGGAAAAACAGACTGAGTAACAAGTTCCAAGGTGAGTGAAACAACATGTACATGTTAAATGTGTACATTTCCTCCAGTTCTCTTAGTGATATAAATCTGATAGCATAATTCTTCTTATAAATGTAAATATATTGGCAGAATAAAATTTTCTAAATTAATGTTATAAAATTCTTAAATGAAGCATGTTAAATATTTTTAATTTTAGTTCATATCAAAAAATTTGAAAAACGAATTTGTTTTTTAAAGACAATGCCAATTTCTCAACACTAAGTACTTCAGTTAACACACAGGACAAGATTTTCAGTTCCCTACACTTAAAAAAAATACAGTTCTTAACTTTAGGTCATTTAATATACTAATGATTCTTCTAATCAGAGGATTCTCATATTTCAACACACAAAAGAACTCATAACATTTAAGGCTAAAAAAGCCTCCTTTCCCAAAAGTGAGGACTATTTTCAACATTATTGATTAAAACCTGAAGTTACCAATTTAATAGAAAATACCCAATGTTACTTAATTCCAAAGAGGAGTAGATGAGAATACAGTAATCTTTTTCTCAATCTCTGGAAGCTGGGAGGTATGATCCCCTCTCCTACCTCCCATTCCCCCCAAACCATGACTTACTCCAAAGGTCTATCTGAGAAAGATTAAGACACTCTACTACTGCAGAAGTGGCCAAGAACAAAAAATGGAAGGTTCTATATTTCTATATTTTTCCCAAGTAACTAAGATATAAAAACAAATTCTGCCTGATACATGTGTACCAAGTAAGGGAACAAGCGGAACAAGCCTCATTTAGTTTACACAGTTTAGACAGATAGGAAGCAAAAGGAACGTTGACATTTTAATGTCAAGTAAGTCTATTCAAGCTACCAAAGAAACTGAAATCCCAAGCCAGCAAATTTACTCCGACCTGGCTGATCAATGATTTAACCGTTACATTTCTAAAGATAGCTTTGCAATATAATATATATATGTATCAATTATTGAACATGAAAGAACGTTTGAAGTCTTGAGAAAAGCAGCAAAATAAGAGCAGGAGCATAAAAAAAAATCTCCTCCCCTGCCTATAGTAGACAAGGAGAATGTCTGATAAAGTCTGGGAGAGACCTGAAAATAGAATGGTGAAAAGGAATGCCAAATAGAACACTAGCTCTACAGTGACTAAGAATCCTAATGTCCCTAAAATATGAAGAAAAATTAAGAATAAAGAAAGAAAGAATCAAGAATGAAATAGAGATTGACATACAAAAAACGTGTGTGTGAGAAAAATTCAAACATTTTAGATCTGTCGCAAATTTTAAATGACAAAGTATACCAATATTACCTTTCTTTCGAAAGAGTGCATTTAGGTAATTTTCTGCTTGGCATTCAATCTTTTCAGTGTTGGACTGGCCCTGAGATGATAGTTCCTCTGTTGGTGTTGACTGTGAAGAATCAAGAGATGGTAGACAATCCTAAAAGTATAAGAAAACAACATAAAAAAACCATTTTATTTAAACATAGGATTCCATTAAAATGGCAAAAAAAATAAATTCTCTAAATGCTCATTTGTTCTACCTTTTAAATATATCAAATTATATAGAGAGAACATAAAATGTGGGACAGCAGTCAGAAAAAAAGAAATTTAGCTCTGACAGAGGGTCAAATTAGCCTTATTCCTCAGCAAAACTATAGTCAAAAAGGGGGTAAGAACAGATAAATACACTGCTGAATAAATTCACTATATAGCATGCCAATAATGTAATACCTTCAGAGAGTTTTAACAACAAAGTAGATATGTTCACCCACTATCTGACCAAAATGGGTACAGGTTCTCAAGTTCTCATTTCTTCTTAGACCGTCTCACAACAGTGCATAAGGAATTAGGACTTCCCACCATACAAGAAGATGCTGCTTGCATAGTTTATGCCCTGTTTACAATAGACACTTACATAATCATTTACAATAGGAGATAATTATGATATCCAAAAGACTTCAAGAGAAAGTGAAAGGCTAAAAAGTGCTACCACATTATCCTCCAACCACTGATTCCTAAGAAATCAGACTGTAGGGTGGTCTCAGATCAAACTAGGCCTCCAAGCTCACCCTTGTCTACCTAAATATAAAACAGATCTGACCTGAACTTCATAAGTCAGGGAGCTATAAGAAAGAAATGTGAAATAAGCAAAACAGATGAGTGTTTGGGGATTTTTTTATCTGCAGGTTAAGCTAAATGTTTGACTTCTAACATAAGACTTCAAAATATTCTTCTTATTACCAAAATCAAGTATTTAAGTTTCCACTGTAAGTCACAAACTTGCAGAACAAATTAAGTTAAAAAAAACAAAAAAGAATTGTGTTACAATTGTGCAATTAGTTTAAAAATAATTTCATAGCACTAAAACTTACACTGACTGCTTCTCTCTGTAGGTTACAAAATGAACATTTTTCATCCATAGACCAGTCAGTCAGCTCTTCTGGTTCACAGTCTTTAAAAGAGGGAAAAATATTCATTAAATATACTAACTTTATTAAAACAAATAAAATTACCACTCTCCACAGCAATGGTTCATATAAAAAAAACTAACTACTAACAGTAGGGGAAAAGGCCTAACTTTAAAATTAAACTGATGATATTTAGAAAGAAATAAACAGAGAAGGCTGTAAGGAGAGTAATTTTGCACTATTAGCAAGAACAATGAATTGGTTATAAATTAACTTCCCAACAATAGGGTTTTAAGCATCATCTAGCCTCCTGAAAGATTCAATTTATCATCATCTACTAATTTTATTGTTATTTTCACTATGAAAGAAATCAGAACAAATATGGAGATATGGAGAAGAAAGGAAAAACCTGGTTTTGGTTTTGATTTTGGGGGGGGGGGGGGGGTTTGGTGAGGAAGACTGGCCCTGAGCTAAAATCTGTTGCCAATCTTCCTCTTTTTCTGCTGGAGGAAGAGGGGCCCTAAGCTAGCATCTGTGCCAGTCCTCCTTTATTTTGTACATGGGTTGCTTCCACAGCATGGCTTGACGAGCGGTGTAGGGTCTGCACCTGGGATCTGAACCTATGAACCTGGGCCACTGAAGCAGAACACATCAAACTAAACCACTATGCCACGGGGCCAGCCCCAAGAATAACTTTTGCACGTTGTGAAAGACAACACAAAACAGAGAAATGGAAAAAAGTGCCAGAAAAGCCCACAGATTTGAGAAAATGGAATGCTGTCCAAGAAAAATGCAGAGGGGCCTTCTCAGTAGAGTAGTGGTTCACTCTGCTTTGGCAGCCTGGGCTTCACAGGTTTGGATCTTGGGTACAGACCTACACACTGCTCATCAAGCCATGCTGTGGCCATGTCCCGCAATAAAATAGAGGAAGATTGGCACAGATGTTAGCTCAATTTCAATCTTCCTCAAGCATAAAGAGGAAGACTGGCAACAGATGTTAGCTCAGGGCCAATCTTCCTCACCAAAAAAAAAAAAAAAAAGAGAGAGAGAGAGCGAGAGAAAAAAGTAGAAATCCGTAGCTAAAAAGTCAGATTAGATTTTTCATTGTGTTGTTTAAAGGCTTTGCTGCAAGAGTTAAGAGTAAAAAGCAGGCAAACAAAAGACAAAACATGGGGTTTTTTTTCCGTAAAAATGTTCCT
Organism: Equus quagga; assembly: GCF_021613505.1. Classification (NCBI taxonomy): domain Eukaryota; kingdom Metazoa; phylum Chordata; class Mammalia; order Perissodactyla; family Equidae; genus Equus; species Equus quagga. The sequence continues at coordinate 141,655,558 of NC_060269.1, read as the reverse complement.
TATAAAACTATTGTAACATTAGAGTGTTTCTGGAAAACAAACATTTTCTATTGAAGGAATTTTCTGAAGGTATAATAACACTGTCATCCTAACTATACCTGGTATAGACAGTGATTTTTCAAACTTACTCCTTGTGGGCAGAAACTCTCCTTGATTTCTTTTCCCAAATAAATTCAAATGCAGAACCTCAAATACATAAAACCATTATCATCTGAGGCAGCTACACTGGGACTAATTTGAAAAGTACTGGTGTACCACGGTAATTTTCTCTCATACTTTTGGAAATACATAAGGAAGTTGAATACTTGTTTCTGCTAAACTACACAGAAAATAAGTTTATCCTTTTTGAAATGATAATGAATATATACTAGTGAGGATCAGGTCCGAGGATACTCTTGCATCAATCCAGTTATTCTGGTCAGAATAGAAGATAAAATAATTTGTCAGAGTATAAAAAGTGTACTGATAGCTCCTTTTGATTTTGGCAGTGGTCCAGAAATATTCCTAAGATGTATCTAAACCTGGAAAGGGTAAGTAATAGGCATATAAGATCCAGTATGGGGTCATGGAAAGATAACTGGATCTGAAGTCTCCAAAAATATGAGATGGAATTTACTAGTTGTAATCTTGCCAAGCCACAAAGTTTTTGTTTCAATTTCCTCATCACCTAACTTATTTGTGGATCAAATGAAAAAATGTAAAACTACTTTCTAAACTACAAAACACCATGGAAAGCCTAATTACTAATAAGGTAAAATCACCAGTCATTATTATTATTAGTAGTAGTAGTAGTAGTATTTTGGTGAGGAAGATATGCCCTGAGCTAACATCCACTGCCAATCCTCCTCTTCTCGCTTGAGGAAGATTGTCACTAACATCTGTGCCAATCTTCCTCTATTTTGTATGTGGGATGCCACCTGCCACCACAGCACGGCTTAATGAGTGGTGTGTGTAGGTCCACGCCGGGGATCTGAACCTGTGAATCCTGGGCTGCCACAGCAGAGCAGGCAAACCCAACCACTATGCCAGTGGGCTGGCCCCCACCAGTCATTATTTTTTAAAGTCTGTACCATCACACATGTATTTAATAAGGTTTGTTTGCAGAAGACAGATAATTTTAATATCTGCTTAAGAAAACTGGTCACTTTTTGTAAACAACTTGACAAAAGAAAAAGTTTAAGCAATCTATCCAATTAAAAACCTAGAACTGTAGCTATGTAGGTTTATATTTATTTTAGCCTTATACCCCATCACTAGAACAGAATCATACATTCACAGTCCTGAATGCAGGGTCATGCAGGGTCTCTTACTAGGGAGGTAGAGCTTGTTGAGCAATGGAATGATTATGGGAGAAGCGGCAGTATACCATTCCAAGCTGAGGCTTTAAAAGGCATGGTGAGTTCCTCCAGTTCCCTTAACTTCTACTATCCAGCATGGGAAGAACTTGCCCCTTACAGCCAGCACTCTTTCAGTGTGGGACCTGGAGTCATGAGGAGATGTGATCCTCAACCACAGCCTGGAGTCCAGTATCAGATCACCCATAAGCACGCACTAGATTGAAGAGCTGTTTGTTACACTGCAAGATTGTAGCAAAAACTTAACTCATATGCCAAATATCATATAATTTTGATAGGTCAAGGAAATCTTGCTGCTTTTTTATTATGACTTTATGAATAGAGAATATGAAAGGAATCTAGCATTGGGATTCATGAAAAACAGCTGTTAGGCCTGGAAAAAGGGTACTTTTTAAAATGGTGGTAAGGTTTCATGAAGTTTCAATGATAAATATGTTGACTCAAGGGACAACAACTTTGAATTAATTAAAACAAGTACCAGTTATAAGATAAAATTGGGCATGTTGAGATTATCATCACTTATTTTATTTATTTCAGAAGTTCTCTAAGGAAATGTTAATTAAAATAAATACCTACATAGTTAAATAAATGGCAGTAAATAATCAATGATTATATAAATGCCATTAAATTTTGCTGCATTCAAAATTTATGATTTCATTTACAAATATTTAATAATTACTCTTTCTATGGCAATTTTTTATTTTGACTCCAAATAAATGATGGTGGGAACAATTTTTTATACATGGGAAAACAGATTTTTAAAAATCAACTCTTGGGCAGATTTCTCCCTCTGTCCAGGTTATCACTTCATGTCATAAAAATTAAACAAATGCTACACCAAAATACATTCATTTTCTCTCTCAAACAAAATTTGACAATGAATCAGATATTTCTCTTTAAAATAAGCTCTCTCATTTTGAAATTTTAAAACATGAGTATAAGCTCAAAAAGGGTCAAGTTATATACCTAATAGAAATAGCATTATTTTTTTTTTTTAAAGATTGGCACCTGCGCTAACATCTGTTGCCAATCTTTTTTTTTCTTTCTCCCCAAAGCCCCCCAGTACATAGTTGTATATTCTAATTGTGAGAGCCTCTGGTTGTAGAAATAGCATTATTAATAAAAGGAAATGGCATAAGGAAAACTGATAGTAAACGACTGTCAACGACCAACCTTTCCACCATTGATATATATTCTTGTGGTCAAAGTCTAGCTCCAAATGTTTTACACAATCTATCTTAGAAAAATAACAGATTTTGAAATTAGAGAGCCTTGGTATTGAACCATGGGCTTTCCACATACTAGATGTGGCCTTGGGCAAGTAAACTTCTCTGAACTTCAATTTCCTCATCTGTAAAATGAGGATAATAATAACTGCATCTTAAGGCTGCAGTAAAAATTAAATTAAAAAACATAGGCAAAACATCTAACAAGTCCAATAGACGTTACTTTCATTTTCTTCTAAATAATCACACTCCTTTTGATTGTTTTTATTCTCTTCAATACCCTTTAATAATAGGAAATAAAGTTGGAGTTTCCAAAGACAAAGCCCAATGAAAAGTGAAAAAAAGAGAATATTGAACCAGATGGTTCATGAAAGTCATGAAAAAGTAGTTATAACTATGTTGATTTTGAAGAAAGATACCTAACAGTAGGCAATGTTATTCAAAACATAATTTTCCATTATGAAACTACATATTAACTATATAGGAAAAGTACAAAGGAGAAAAGAAAAACTATTTGTAATCTCATCATTCAGAGATAATGATTAACATTTTGCACCATATCCTGCCAGTTTATAGTCTATGCCCTTTTAAAAACTAGTATCACCTGATTCTTTATAGATCAATAAAACTGATAAACCTCTAGCCAAGCTAAGCAAAAAAAAAAAAGAAGGAGAAAAAGTAAATTTCTAATATCAGACATGAAAGATGGGCCATCACCACTGATCCTATGAACATTACAAAGACAATAAAAGAATATTATGAACAACATTAGTTGCCTACAAATTTGATAACTTCAGATGAAATGGATGAATTCCTTGAAAGACACATCTACCAAATCTCACACAAGAAAAAAGTAGATCACCATAATAGGACTATATCTAATAATTAAATTAAATCAGTAATTAATCACTTTCCAAAACAGAAAGCGCCAGCCCAGATCGTTTCTCAACAATTTGGTCCAGGAAACTGAAGTACAGGAAATACGTCTTCACTCATTCTACGGTTCCATCATTACCCAAATACCAAAACCTGCCTCAACAGACACCTCACCCAAGAAGATCTGCAGATAGCAAATAAGCATATGAAAAGATGTTCAATATCATATGTTATTAAAGAACTGCAAATTAAGACAATGAGATACCACTAAATACCTATTAGAATGGTTAAAGTCCAAAACACTGACCACATCGAAAGCTGGTGAGGTTGTGAAGCAACAGGAACTTAAATAAACTGCTGGTGGAAATGCAAAATACAGTAATCCCCCCTTATCTGTGATTTCACTTTCCATAGTTTCATTTACCTGTGGTCAACCGTGTCCAGAGGCAGATGATCCTCCTCATGACATATTGTCAGAAAGTTAATAGTAGCCTAACATTACGTCACAATAGTCATTCACTTCACTTCATCTCATCACATAGGCATTTTATCACCTCACATCATCTCAAGAAGGGTGAGAAAAGCACAATAAGATATTTTGAGAGAGACCACATTCACGTAACTTTTATTACAGTATATTGTTATAACTTTTCTATTTTATTAGTAATTGTTAGTCTCTCACTAATTTATAAGTTAAACTTTATCAGAGGTATGTATAGGAAAAAACACAGTACAGATAGGGCTTGGTACTATCTGCAGTTTCAGGCATCCACTGAGGGTCTTAGAATGTAGCCCCCATGGATAAGGGGAGACTACTGTAGTACAGCCACTTGTGAAAATAGTCTGGCAGTTTCTTACAAAGCTAAACACAGTCCTTCCATATGATTGCTCCTAGGTATTTACCCAAATGAGTTGAAAATTTATGTCCATGCAAAAACTTGCACACAAATGTTTATAGCAGTTCTATTCATAATTGTCAAAACTGGGAAGTGACCTAGGTGTCTTTCAAATAGGTAAATGGATAAGCAAACAGTGGTACATACATACAAGGCAGTATTATTCAAAAATAAAAAGAAATGAGCTGTGAAGCCATGAAAAGACTTAAAGGAACTTTAAATGCATACTGCTCAGTGAAAGAAGTGAGTCTAAAAAAGCTACACACTGTATGGTTCCAATTATATGACATTCTAGAAAAGAAAAAACTACAGAGATGGTAAAAAGATCGGTGTTTGACATGGGTTGGAGATATGGGAGAAGGGTGAAAAGGTGGAATACAGGGGATTTTTAGGGCAGTAAAGCTATTGAGTATGATACTGTAATGGCAGACACATGACACTGTGCATTTGGCAAAACCCATATAACCGCACAACACACAGTGACCCTAACGTAAACTATGGGCTTTAGTTAATAATGTATCAATATTGGTTCATCAATTGTAGCAAATGTACCACAACAACCAAAGATGTTAATATAGGGGAACCTAAAGGAGGGAGAAAGATGGGGTATATGGGAACTCTCTGCACTTTCTACTCCATTTTTCTGTAAATTTAAAACTGCTCTAAAACATACTATTCATTTAAAAAATTGAGGATATTACATACATGCTTATTTATCACAAATATTTTCCATTCTCAAATATACTTCTAAATCAATTTTTAATAGATAAACATAATCCATAATTTATTTAATCAGTGCCCTATTGCTGGATATTCAGCCTGTTTCTCTAATCTTGGTATTATAAACACCATGATGAATAGACTTGGATAAGTATTTGTGTACACACTGATAGGAGCTAATATACTTTTTACATAACTAACTCTAAAATAGTACTAGATTCTCTCGTTTTAATATAAATAATCATGAATTCATATTAGAAAACTAGACTTCCGAGTTAATCCTAGGCTATGAGTTCCTAGTAGGAAGAGATCCTACTTAGTCATTTTTCTTTCCTCATTGCTAACCACAGTACCTAACACAAAATAAGCATTCAAAACATTTCATCCAATAAATCTAATTAAAAAGTAGTTTTGTTGTCTCCATCATCATAATGTTAACAGTTGAAAAAAGCATATTAAGCCAAAAGTATTAAATTTCAGTCAGGGATCACCAAATCTTTTCTGCAAACAGCCAGACAGTAAATATTTCAGGTTCTGCAGACCATGCGGTCTCTGTCACAACCATTCAACTCTACTGCTGTAATACAAAAGCAGCCATAGACAATATATCAACAAATGAGGGGCTGTTTCCAATAAAACTTTATTAACCAATTAAATTTGAACTTCATGTAATTTTCACATACCACGAAATATTAATCTTCTTTTGATTTTTCCCAACTATTTCAAAGTGTAAAAACCATTCTTAGCTCACAGGCCATTCAAAAACAGTCAACGAGCTAGATTTGGCCCATATGCTACAGCTTGCAGAACTCTGATACAGTCAGGGTAAGTAAATCAGATGATCCAATGGATGAAAGAAATTGGCTTACCAATATAAGACATGAGGAAAGAATGACTAAAGTGGAAAACAAGAGCGACTTTTTGCTCAAAAGTCCCATGATAGCAGGAAAAGTGAGTTTTGAGGAGATGGAGAAGGAACAGAGGCATGCATACAGTATGGGGAACTTTTCTAGGAATACATAAAAATTCAAAGTTTATGACATTCAAAGCTTCTCTGGACTTCACTCCAAAAAGAAATAACAGTTTCCTCAAAAGGACAAAAACTCCTGAGAACAGACCAAAGAAGACAAAAAGCTAGGACTTTTTTTTTTGTTTTTGACTTGTTTTGTTTCCAACAAATTGAAAATTAGCAGCACTCACAAGCTTCTTTCAAAACCACTCAATCTGGAGGTGGTTCTGAATCAAATTCAAGAACTAAAATACAAACCTCTCAAAACACTGACATATACGACACAAAAGTCTTAAATTTAAAAACACACTGTGTACCAAATTTGATTTTCAGAGTAGCAGGATGAAAGTGAGAATGTCTTTTTCCACAGAAACAGCAGCAGTTTTGCAAACTGAAACAAGTCTATTTAACATAAATGTAGCTAAAATACTATGCATTTAATTTTATAATAAAAAATAATTTAGAGTAATATACAAGAATCCTTTGCTATCCAATTTATTTGGTTCCTGAGTTTTGGTGAATAAAAGGGTTCAGTTTTCCAATGATTTATCTAACAACATAGACTAATCCATTTGATTCTTATACACAGATTTGTATAGGGAAAAATACTTACATTTGTAGTCCTAGCATCTATCTATTACACCACTTTTAACAACAGTAACGACAAAGAAAGGAGACTCATTTAGAAGAGGATGAGAAAGAAACTGGAGATGTCTATAATGGATAGTTTCTACGTGCCTTTTCAAAAGGCTCTACACTTTGATTGCCCCAGTTTAATTTTCTTTCGAAGCGTATGGCTGTCTTCATCCTTGCACAAATACAGATTTATTATTATAAGATCATCATTCTTAAGCCTACAACTTTGATTAGAAGCTGCTTTAATTCAAAAAAACCAGGAAAAAGGTGAAAGAATTTACCTAAGAAACCTGGATAAAAGTGAAAAAATTCAGAGTAAAAAAGATCAATGAAGTAAATATGTGCCTACATTTGAGAAAAAGTTCCAAAGCTTAGCTAATTTTATAACTTCTGCCACCCATAAAAAGTACAAAAGAGGACATAAAGTACAAGATCTACCTGAATTAAAGGAATAAATGGAATAAGATATATAGCAATGAAGTATTTAACTAATTAAATTAATTATAATAGATCCACCATGAAATACTGTGCAGCCATTAAGAATGATGATCTAGAACTTCATATACCCAAACAATACACTAGTGAACACACACACAGGAGGCACAAAAACTATACTGTACTTACAGTAAACACTACTTTAATAATAGAATAAATACATACAAACATACATTTTCCATTTATATAAAAACGTTAACAGCAGTTATCTGTGGGTCATGGGACCAGGGGTAATTTTTTTCTTTCTGGCTTATCTGTAGTTTTTAATTTCCTAAAATGAACATGTGTTACTTGTATACTAGTCTAAAAATAAAATACAAGCATTTATTTCCTTAGAACATTCTACCCTTTGTATAAAAACAACTAATTTCTGAAGGAACATAAATATATGCATACATACATATATAACTATATAAATAAATAAATGAAAGTAGGAGAAGCAAGAGGTCGAGTCACAAATTGCAACTCGGGTTATGAGAAGGCAGTTAGTATAATGCTGACTTCAGGTATGAATGAGGACAGCTGGTTAAGAATGCAAGGCTGAAGAAAAATAAAGCATAGGCTAAATTCTTGTTTCTTTAGATTCTTCCTTTGTTCATTTGTAAGCTCAGATAAATTGGTGAAACTACAATTAGCCAGTATTGCTTATAAATATATCAAGTAAAAATATTTACTTCAGTATTAAACTATGGTAACTGAGAAATGATTAATGATTAAAGAGATGATACAGAAAAAAAATCTTAGCCATAAGAATGATAAAACACTAGAACAGGCACATTTGGAGTCTCCTTAAAGTCATGTTCTACATGGATATCATTCATCTGATTGAAGACGGATGGCTGGGACAAATGATCTTTCACAGATACTTTCAGCTCTATGATTTATAACTCACCTATCCTGCTCAACATTAATAAAGAATGAGTAGAAAACTTCTGACTAGTCCCACCATCACTACCATTCCCTCAACTCAAAAGACTTATTTTAGAGAAGAGAGAAGGACCTTTAGAGACACCTTGGGTCTCAGCAGAATGGAAGGTATCAGAGTAGAATAGAAGGTAACAGAGTTAGCACATTAAAACTGACCAGATACAAGATTCAGAAATAACTCAATCGAAATGAAAGCAGAAAATCCATACTAACACTACCCATTTTGTTAATGAGCTGTACTATAAAATGTTAGATGTCTACAAAAATGTTCTCTCTTAGTGCTCTACATTTCCAAGCAAGCAATAAAACTAAACTATGGTATCACAGCAATTATATCATAGATCAAAATCTTCCACCAAGATTTATGCTAGAGCATTTAGAAGAGGAAGTTATAACAAATAACAGTATTATACATAGATATAAAACTCTGAACGCAGATGGTGGGATTTCTCAGAGTGACAATGTGAGAAACTGTATCATGAGCAAGAGGAGATACTCATTTAATCAAACCTCTTTAAATCCTCATTTTTTAAGTCAAGACACGTAAGGTATAAAATAACAAGAATCAAACTTCACCATTGAGCCAAAAACAAGCTTCATCTTCAACTTTGATAAGTGTACTAAAATTTATTTTAAAGACTATGATAACATTACATAATAACAGGAATAATATTTGGATTTTATTTATTCATTTAAAAATATTTTTTAATTAAACAAGATCACAAATTCATGTTTAATATAAAGTTAGTGTAGAACAACCATTTTTCATTTGTTAAATTAACAAATTTAAATTTGTTAAATGTAAATTAACATTTTACATTTGTTAAAATTTTAAAAAAAATTACCTTCAAATAAACTGAGGTCTCTTCGTAGCCGTGGTCCATAAAGCCCTTCTAAAATACTCTCAAAACCTGTGTTATTAAAAAGAGAAGAGTATATTAACCACTAGAAAAGCTTAATTTTACAATAATCAAAAACCAGGAACTCTATATGAATCAGAAAATTATAAATTTAACATACTTTGAGGTGTCAATAAACACAGAGTACACATGTACTGACTATCAGAAATTATATCATTGTAAAGAAATTAAAATAGTCGAATGTAAATATTCAGTACTAACACAAGCATACACCTCTGTCATTTAGAAATATTCCCAGGTCAAAATATTATGGGCAGATTTCTTCTGTAATCATTTGGTAGAGAAGGAAAGAATAATTAGAAAAGATTTGTATTACAACCCTGTTTATATTCATTACAAAAAATGTTAACTTAAAAAAAAGTATCATCTTTACCCTCAACTAGAAAAATGAATAAATGAGTGTTAATGGGGAGAAAGTCTTGCTGCGAAAAGTATACAGTATAACATTTAGACCTACTTGTAAAAATTAAAACACAACAATTTGTTCATGGCTATGGACTTCCTTGTTTTAACAGAAAAAATTACTGAAAATCTTAAGTTAATAAAACTCTACTTCCTGAATTTATGGAGTGTTCTACTTTCTGGATATACTAATTTTAAGATTTTACAATTTTCATTTTGAAGTCTGCATCATATTCAATTTTAAGTAGTTTATTAACAAACTACAAGGCATTCAAAGGAAAATACCCAGGATAGCAAAATAAGTGGGAAACCAAGAAAAGAAATTAATTTAAGGATGCTTAAATTAGGGATGAAAAAAAACAAATGTAGCATGACAGACCTGAAAAATGATAGTGGTATTTTTTTTGTGAAATAGTAGAAATACTTCTAGAAAAGTATTTCAGGGGCTGGCCTAATGGTGTAGTGGTAAGTTCACGTGCTCTGCTTCGGTGGCCTGGGTTTCGAAGGTTCAGATCCCGAGCGTGGACCCATCACCGCTTATCAAGCCATGCTGTGGCAGGCATGCGACGTATAAAATAGAGGAAGATGTGCATGGATGTTAGCTCAGGGCCAGTCTTCCTCAGCAAAAAGAGGAGATTGGTGGCGGATGTTAGCTTAGGGCTAAGCTTCCTCACCAAAAAAAAAAAAAAAGGAATGAAAAAAAAGAAAATCATAATATGCTTAAAAAAAATTTTAACATCTCTGAAATCAAGATACATATTAAAGTCAATAGTGTGCCATAGTCAAAAAGTAGCAACATTTTTTCATTTAGTAGAAGAAGAAATGATGCATCTTACAAACTGATGATGTCTTAGATTTAACAAAATAAGGTGGTTATCGTGGTACTGGGTACATATGTACTTAATAAAATCTTCCTGAAATGATTTAGTACTAGTTTCCATGAGTGGAAATTTCAGGCAGAAAAGCGAATGAACTACCACCAAAAAGAGTGCTTTCAAGAATGCTACAGAAAAGATTTTCATACTGGGTAAAGTCTCGGATTGAATGAGCCCAAACTCTCTTTCTATTACTAAGATAATCTAATTCTCTTTTGCTGTGATCAATGTGTTCCTAAAATATTATTACAAGTAATTATTTTAGGATGTTATTCTGTGGAATATGGGTCAAAATGTATAGCCTTTCCTTTATATAAGCCTACCAAATTTAAACAACGCACATTTTCTAGATTAAAGCCTGAAAAGAAGAGAGCAAACACGGACTTATACTTTTTGTTCCATTAGGTTTCTCAACTCCTCAATAGGTAACACCAAGGTCTTACATATAGCCCGTGAAGATTTATTCATAGTGGATACTGTTGGTGTTACTGTAAATGGTATCTTTACTTCAAAGTTTTGTTTCTTGTAGGTTTATAGAAACACAATTGATGTTTGTATATTGACTTTATATCTAGCAGTCAATTGCTAAACTCTCTAATTATAATAATTTATCTGGAAATTCTCTATATACATAAATATATAAACAAAATTCTCTATATGTAAATAAATACGTATACATAAATATCTACAGATAATGGCAGTTTGGGTTTTTTTCTTCCTTTCCAATCCTTATTGCTTTCTTTTTTCCTGTTCTTGCCTTACTGCCTTGGCTAGGACTTCCATTATGATGTTGAAAATTAGGGATGATAGTGGACATCCTTGACTTACACCCCATCTAAATGGGAAAGCATTCAAAGTTTCATCATTAAATATAATGTCTGCTATATTTTAAAAAATAAATACCACTTATTGCATTAAGGAAGTTCCTTATATATCTAGCTTACTAGGGAGTTTTGCCTACCACGAATGGATATTGAATTTTATCAAATTTATTTTGAATCTATTGAAATGATCATGTCATTTTTCTTTCTTAAATCTTAATATGGTGAATTACACCCAAGGTTAAACCAATCGTCTTCCATTCCTGGGAAAACCCAACATTATCATGAAGTTTTCTTGCTGGGTTTACCTGTCCTGATGGTACCTTTAAAATTTCTGCATCTATGTTCAACACTGAGACTGGTCTGCAAATTTCCTTTGTCAAATTTTGATATAAATGTTATGCTACCCTCATAAAATGAGTGGAATTGTTTTCTTTTTCTACTCTCTGGGAAAAAAATTAGAAAATGTAGTAAGGCTTGCTTGAATATTTAGTAGAACATGCCAGGATGCCAACTGGGAATAAAGTTGATTCTAAAGTTTTATTACTGATCAAACTTATTTAACTGTCATAGAACTACTCAGGGTATTTAATTTCTTATGTTATAGTTTCCCAGGAACTCACCCATTTAAACTATATTTTCTAATTTATTTGCATAAAATGCTTTTATCTATCTAATGTCAACCACATCAGCAGCCATGTCCTTTTTGCTTTTCATTCCTCACTTTGGTTATTTACGTTTTCTTTTTTCCTCAATCAACCACATTAGAAGTTTCTCTCTCTCTTTTTTTCACATTTAAAAAGAATTTTTTTTGATTCCTTGATTTTCTCTATTTTATGTTTGTTTTCTTATCTATTAATTTCTGCTTCTGCTTTTATTTCTTCTTGCCCGCTATTCTGAGTTTATTTTGCTCTTATTTTAACTTCTTGAAATGGACGTTTAGCTCATTAACTTTGAGCCTTTCTTCTTTTCTAACATATGCATTTAAAGCTATCAATTTCCATCTAAATACTCTTTTAAGCTGCATTCAACAACTTTTGACGTCATATTTATTTATCATTCAGTCAAAATATTTCCTAATTTCCATTATGACTTCTTTTTGGATTCAGGGTTTTTAGAAGCATATTTCTTAATTTCCAAATATATGGGGATAGCCTACCCTTTTAATAGATTTCCAACTCACTGAAGCTCTGTTCACTTTTTTCCTCAGTTTTTTTTCTATCTGTTTTTCATTTGGGGTAATTTCTGTTCTCTTTTTCAAATTCACTTACCTTTTCTTTTGCACTGCCCAGTTTGCAGTTAAGAAATTATACAAGTTTAAAATATACAATTTGGAGAGTTGTGACATATGCATATACCCATAAAACCAATAGCACAATCAAGGTAACAAACATTTCCAACACTCCCAAAGTATCCTCACACTCATTTTTTTTTTTGAGGAAGACTAGCCCTGAGCTAACATCTGCTGCCAATCCTCCTCTTTTTGCTGAGGAAGACTGGCACTGTACTAACATCTGTGCCCACCTTCCTCTATTTTATGTGGGATGCCTGCCACAGCATGGCTTGACAAGCAGTGCATACCCAGGATCTGAACTGGCAAACTCCAGGCCAACCAAGGAGAACGTGTAAACTTAACCACTGTACCACCAGGCTGGACCCCCCTGACACACACACTCATTTTTAATTCATCTGTTCCTCCACTCACAACTCTAGGCAAACACTAATATACTTCTGGTCTCTCTCAATTAGTTTACATTTTCTAGAATTTCACTAAAATAGAATCTTACAGTACACAATTTGTTTTCGTTTTTCCCTGACCTTTTTCACTCAGAAGAATGATTCTGAGATTCATCTATACTGTTGCCTGTATCATTACTTTGTCATTTTATTTCCCAGTATATTTCACTGTATGGATACACTACAATTTTTTATCCATTTAGATGTTGGTGGAGGGGCCAGCCCAGTGGCACAGCGATTAAGTTCGCACGTTCTGCTTTGGCGGCCAGGGGTTCGCTGGTTTGGATCCCAGGTGTGGACATGGCACCGCTTGGCACACCATGCTGTGGTATGCATCCAACATATAAAGTAGAGGAAGATGGGCATGGATGTTAGCTCAGGGCCAGTCTTCCTCAGCAAAATAGGAGGACTGGCAGCAGTTAGCTTAGGGCTAATCTTTCTCAAAAAAAAAAAAAAAAACAGATGGTGGATATATGTTTTGAGTTTTCTTGTGTAAATAATTAACAGTGAAATGGCTGGGTTTTATGGTAGGTTTAAATTTAGCTTTTTAAGAAATTAAACTGTTTTCAAAAGTTACTCTATCATTTTTACATTCTTGCCAGCCATGTACGAAAGGTATAGTGGCTTCACACCCCAAACATGACTTGGTATGGTCAATTAATTGTGTGTGTTTCTTTTGTTTACCTTTTCTTTTTTCTTTTTAACCATTCTAATAGCTAAAAAACCCTTCTGATGTTATCATATCTCATGTGGTCTTAATATGCATTTCCCTGATGATTAGTGATGCTGATCATTTTTTCCTGTGCTCACTGTCTGTTATATATATATATATGTATATGTATATATATATATATGTATCTGTCTATTCAAATCTTTTGTACAATTCTTAATTAGGTTGTTTAACCTCTCTTTTTTTTCTCCCCAAAACCTCAGTACATAGTTGTATCTCCTAGTTGTAGGTCATTCTAGTTCCTCTATGTGGGATGCCGCCACAGCAGGGCTTGATGGGCGGTGTATAGGTCTGTGCCCAGGATCTGAACGAGCAAACTCTGGGGTACCAAAGCGGAGTGCACAAACTTACCCACTGGGCCATGGGGCCAGCCCGCTTGACCTCTTATCATTGAGTGGTAAGAGCTTTTCTGGTTTATTTTTAAATATATTCTGTATACAATTCTTTTATATGATATATATGTTGTGAATATTTCCTCCCAGTCTGTGTCCTGCCTTTTTGTTTTCTTAACAGTATCTTTCAAAAAACATAAGCTAATTTTGATGAAGATCAATGTCTTCATTTTTTTTTTCATTTATGGTGGTTGTTTTTGCGCTTTAAGAAACTTTTTTCTACCCCAAGGCTCCAAAGGTTTTCTCTTAGAAGCTTTAGAGACTTAAGTTTTACATTTAGATCTACGGTCCATTTTGATTATTTTTTCTGAATAGTGTGTTAGGGTTGATGTTAATTTTTTTCTATAATGATATCTATTTGATCCAGCACCATCTGATGAACCATTTGTTTCCTTTCTATATTCTCTATTTCCCTCTTTAAGATGTTCATGTTATCCTTTTAGTCTCCGAGTATACTGAGAAATTTTTAATAGCAGTTTTAACATCCTTATCTCCTAAGTCTATTATCTCTGGTTCTAATTCTATTGACTGATACTTCTCCTGATTATGAGCTACATTTTCCTGCTTTTCTGCATGTCTAGTAATTTTATTTGGATGCCAGACATTATAAATTTTACATTGTGAGTGCTGAACACTTTTTTCCTTTAAAGAGTGTCATACTTAGTTTATTCAGGAAGTTAAGTTACCTGAAGATCATTTTGAAGATTTTAAAAAAGGTTTTTAGGGCAGACGCAGAAAAGCCTTTCCACTACTAAGGTAGCTTTCTTGGATGTCCACTGAATCTTGTAATCCCTGACTGCTCTTACACTAGTTGGTGGGAACCTGAATGAGTCCTAGCCATGTATGAGTTCTGAAAACTGTCTGGATTATAGCTCAAGTAACTGTCTTTTCTAAAGGAGTTATTTATCAGGCCTTGTGGAATATCACCCTACATATGCATGGACTGATTTTCAGCCAAACATTCAAGGGCACACACGAAGCTGGTTTCTTGTGCTCTTTCTCGCTGTAGCTCCCCCCTCTCTGGTACTATGCTGCCACAAATTCCAGACACTTAAAACACCCTGAATACTGATCTCTGTCTTCCCAAGTCAGTAAGACTACTGGGCTTTTTTTGGGTCCATCCTGCCAATGCTACAGTCCGGAAATTACCTCCAGGCAAAAAGTTGCCATGAATATAGAGCCTATATCATTAGTTTCCTTTTTCTCAGGGACCACAGTCTTGTGCTGCCTCTTTTCCAATAACTAAAATTTCTTTTAAATATACAGTCCAGTTTCCTAGCTGTCTACAACTCAGGATAAGCCCAAAGTCTCTTAACTTTCTCATGGTCAGAGTTGTAAGTTCATCCTCAAGCTTGTTAATTTTAGTAATAGTAATTTTATTTATACAAGTTTTATGTTCTTTGTCAAATATTTACCATCTTTTTAATAGCTCCCCACTCCTTGTAGATATTTAGGTCTATCATTTCTTTAAATATGGTAAGCAGTCATTTTAAAAATCAGTTATCTGACAATTCCAATATCTTACATTGTATGGGTCTGTTCTGCTGTCTGATGGTTCTTGCTCATCTTGCCTTGTTTCTTTGTTCAGTACTTACTAGCTTCTGCCCTCAAAAGATTAAAAATTCCCTAAGGCTTAGGATGGATGTGTTCTCTCCCAGAAATGCTTATTATTTGCTTCCAGAAGGCACCTAAAGGCACTATCAGTTAGAAATCATCTTGTGGCAGACAGAATAACAAATGGCCCCACAGAGAGGTCCATGTTGCAATATCTAGTACCCATGAATAAATTATGTTACATGGCAAGAAGGAATTAAGGTTGCTAATCAATTAACTTTAAAATAAGATTATCCTAGTGGACCCAAAACAATCACAAGGATCTTTAAATTGGGGAGAGAGAGACAGAAGAGTCAGAACAAGAGATGGTATCTTGAGAAAGACTCAACTGGTCATTGTTGGCTTTGAAGATGGAAGATGTCCACAAACCATGGAATGCTGGCAGCCTCCAAAAGTCAGGGAATGCAAGAAAATGAATTCTCCCCTAAGCCTTCATACTGGAACACAGCCCTGCCAACAACTTGATTTTAGCCCACTGAGGCTCATTTCAGACTTCTGACCTCTAGAACTGTAAGATGATAAATTAACATTGTCTTAAACCACTAAATCTGTGTTGTTAGTTCATTACAACAGCAATAGGAAACTAATACACACTTGTCTTAGTCCACTTGGGCTGTTATAACAAAATACCAGAGAGAGGGTGGCTTATAAACAACAAACATTAAGAGGAAGAGTTCTAGAGGCTGGAAGGCCAAGATTAGGTGCCAGCATGGTCAGATTCTGGTGAAGGTTTTCTTCTGAGTTATAGAATGCCAACTTCTCCCTGTGTCCTCACTTAATGGAAGGGAGAGTTAGCTCTCTGGGCCTCTTTTATAAGGGTACTAATCCCATTCATGAGGGCTCCACTCTCATGACCTAAGCATCCTCCTGAAGGCACTACCTCCTAATACCATCACTCTGGGCATTAGGTTTTCAACATACCAATTTTGGGGAGATGCAAACATTCAGACCATAGAAACACTTCAAACCAATTTCATGGCCTGAGGTTCCTTGATTGACTCAAGTTACGGATCTGCTAGAGGGCCGGTGTGTAACAAATTCAATCTCAGATATTTTGCTCCCTTTATTTGTTTCCTTTTCCTGTTCTGATCATCAGGCAACCTCCCAGGACTGCACGGAGGAAGGATGATTAGGTCTGGTTGCTTTACCTTGAAGGCATGGCCTTCTGAAGTCCCAGCTTACTGTGGAGAAGATCTTGTATAGAATCTTTACCCTGGACAAGGCCTAGGGCTTGAATTCTGATCCTCTTGCCTAGTCAGCCAGAAAAGCACAAATATATGTTATTAACAAACGACGTCAGGCTTAAGCAGCTTTTTACCACTTATTTTTTACGTACTTCTAACATTAGCTTGGGTATTCCCAACTGTCTTTTCAGTTCTTTTTAATTATTTCTTAAATTCAGGATTTTTCATTGTTTTCAGCAGAAAGACTGATCTAGATTACTTAGATCACCCTTATCAAAGACCAAAATTCCTAGTTCATTCAGTTTGACTATAATATAGAGTTCATGCATATAAATACAGTTTATCCTTTTCTCTATTTAGAGCTGTGTGACTTCTCACTTTTTTTGTTATTACAAACAGGGCTGCATTAAAAATCTTCATAAATTGTGACAAATTTAAAGAAATGAGGGAAAGATTGGAATAGATACAGCACCAAAAAAAGAAGGATGGCAAATAAGCACATGAAAAGGTGTTCAAGATCATTTATCATTGATATGCAAATTAAAATCCCAATGAAACATCACTACACACCTATTAGAATGGCTAAAAAGAAAATGCTAATACCACATGCCGGTAAGGATGCACAGCAACTGAATTTCTCATAAATTAGCTGCTAGGAATGCAAAATGGACAACTTTGGAAAACAGTATGACAATTTCCAATAAGTTAAACACACACTACCACATGATGCAACAATCCTACTCCTAGATATTTATCCAACATAAATGAAAACTATAGTTATACAAAAACCTGTACACAAGTGTTTAGAGTTTCATTCACAATTACCCAAAATTCAAAACAACCCAACGTCCTTCAACAGTTGAATGGATAAACCAACCATGGGACAACAGAATACCACACAGCAAAAGGAACAAATTACTGATACATGCAACAACATGGATATATCCCAAATGCATATTGTATAGTGAAGCAAGCCAGACTTAAAAGTACATACTGTATGATTCCACTTATATGACATGAGGGAAAAAGCAAAACTACAGGATCAAAAAACAGATCAATGGTTGTTAGTGCCTGGGTGTAGGTAAGGAGATAACTATCAAGGAGCACAAAAGAACTTTTAGGGATGACAGAACTGTTCTATATCTTTTTTTTTTTTTTGAGGAAGGTTAGCCCTGAGCTAACATCTGCTGTCAATCCCCCTCTTTTTGCTGAGGAAGACTGGCCCTCAGCTCACATCCATGCCCACCTTCCTCTACTTTATATGTGGGACACCTACCACAGCATGGGGTGCCAAGCGGTGCCATGCCCGCACTCAGGACCAGAACCAGCGAACTCCGGGCCACCGAAGCAGAACATGTGCACTTAACCGCTGCACCACCAGGCAGGCCTCCTGTTCTATATCTTATTGTTGAGAAGCTGGTTATCCAACTGCTTGTATGTCAGAACTCATAGACCTATACTTTGTAAATTATACCTTAATAAACTTCACCAAAATTTTTCTTGTAAATATGGCATAAGAGATGGTTTCTGAAGCAGAGAAAAGTGAAAGTCATTATTGATGTGGGTTCAGTGAGTCAAGGAGTCGAAAGAAAGATTTCTTGGACACTGAGGGTCTGGCAGTAGTGCTCTTCTACTCAGACAATAGCATGGAGTAGCATAGAGACAGGACCCATGGGCAGTAAGAGCTGCAGCTTGGGGACAGGATCCATGGGCAGTGAGAGCTGCAGGCATGGGGACAGGACCCATGGGCAGTAAGAGCTGCAATGTGGTGAGGGTTGGAGCTAAATTTATAAGGCATAGGTATGTGAGTTATTTCTTTACAAGACAAAGGAAAGATCATGAAAAAAATCGTTAAAATGGTATCAGAGCAGGTGGGGTCTGGTTACTGGGGTCCTATAACTTTGGAGAGAAATCAGGTCAGATCAGGTCAGGATGTCCTAAGCTTCCCGGAGGATGCTATAGGTCAGTACGTAGGGCAGGACGCCTTGGACTTCTCTCTTTGGGGCAGGGGCAGCCTTGATCCTCACTAATTATTGAGAACTAAATCAACTGTCAGGCTAGACACCTTGATGGGTTATCCTTAACAATAAAGTCAACTACAAATGGTGTCAGGGTTTAGGGTAAAGATGCAAGACTGAAAATTAGCTGTCAAAATCATCAGTGAATGTGGAAAGGTAACTTAGCTTTCCGCATGCTCATGGCATACTAAAAATCCTATGATCCTCTAAAATAAAGAGCCTTTCGTACAGGGGTAAAACAATGATTTAAAAGCAAAAGCTTTCACATAGAAAAACTGTCTTAAAAAAAAAAGCTTTTGAGACTAAATGGAAGAGAAGGCAAATATAAGGACAATGTGATATATTCATATGTATATGAGACTTTATAGATTTCATCCGATGACCCTACTCCCTTCCCTGATAGGTGAAATCAACTTCTATATGTATAGGCAGAAATTAGAGAAAAACTAGAAAAAATACTATTTTAAAAAATGAAAGATTAATGATTTATTTAAGCTTACTCTACTTTACTCAGCCAAACCTTTCACCACTAGTTAATCCTCTACTCTAGGGAGGTGTTCTTATCCTGTTTCAACTCTATTTCAAAAATATTCTGTTCATTCCTTTTTCTTTGCCTTTACAGGCCTCTACTCCTTGTTCTTCTTTATCCCTTCTTTTGCCTAACTCAAAACCTAGGTCTTCTAAGAAAGTACTCCTAATTGAACCATTCTTCATTAATATCTGTTTGTCTTTAAATGCCTGCTGCACATATCTTACCAGACAATTTAAGTATCTATACTATATCAATGAAGTCTTTCCAACTCCAAGTGTAGCTTAATTCAACCGAGTTCAAAAAACTAGGGTTCTGGTAATTACACCTTTCAAATTTGAATATTTGAAATCAGAATTATCTCTATTGTTTCCATAAGCCATAAAGTGGCATTCTAGTATTTAGCATCTAAACCAATCCCATGATAACTTCATATTGCTGGATAGGTTAACCAACCCCAAACCAAATAAAAACCAAACTAAAAAACCCACCTCTTTTTAGAAGATGCATCTAGATCTTGGGTTTGGAAAATACAGTCACCAAATCTATTACAAATAGACAAGAAGAAGAATGTGTCTTTGTCTCTTTCCCAGGACAAAAGACTAGCCCTGGGCAAACTTGAAGTCTTCCTCAACAACAACAAAAAAATCACATTTTCCTTTCTTATGTTCTTTTTGGCCCATTAATACCATTTCTGAAGGCCTAAACTTATGCTGAATCTAATCTCTCTACCTCCTGGTTAAAAAGAAGTATATCTGAATTTAAGCTTACAGAAGTGAAGCATATCAAGTGATGGTGAGATACAGGGAGTAGTGGGTAACTAAAATAGAGCAGAGGTAAAACTTGCTGATGATAAATAACCATACTATAAACTTGAGGGTAGGTACCATACTAAGGCTTTCTGCATTCCCTACTCCACTTATTGTAATGCTAATTATTAAAGTTGACCTGATGGCTACAAATTTAATACTATATTTTTATAATGAAAATGTATCTGATACAATGCTTTTTTACTGTTAATTTACCTTCAGACAGATTCTTAAGTTGCTAGATTCAATTCTATGTTTTAAAATCTGATTAAATGTATGCAATTATCATTCAAGTAGCAAATCTGACAACAGTGACCTACATAACATATAAATTGTCTTTTCTTAAGGTCACAATTATTTAATGAAGTGCTTTTTCAGTAAGTACAGATATTAAACCCATTTAAATATATCTTTATTTCCATGATGGTAAAACCATGCACCACACTCAATATAAAACTATACCAAAGAAAATTGTAACTTACACAAAATTTCAATACTCTGTATCTGCTTGAATCTTGCTATTAAACACTGACTCTTGAATTTAAATGCAATACATATTAAGGCAAAAGGCAAGAATTCAGACTTTCAGGTTGGAGGAGTCAAGAAAACATGGTGTCAGGGAAGATTTTCCAGAAATGATGACACCCAAACTGAGTCTTAATGGAAGAATGAAAGTTAGGCAAAACAAGGAAGAATACATTACACATTTAGAAAAGGAGAGCAGCACGCATAAAAACATAGGGGAAAGAGGGCTTAATATGCTGAAGAATAGCACTATCCAACAGAACTTTGTGTAATGACAGAAAGGTTCTGTATCTGTGCTGTTCAATATAGGAAGTGAGGGACTGATTTAAAAATTTTATTTAGTTTTAATTAAATTAAATTTAAACACTCATGTCTAGAAATTGAAAAAGTATGGCAAAAATAAAGAATGTGATGTGAAGAAAGGGCAATATAAAAGAATGGAGAGATGTACACCACAGGGATCCTGAAGAGCCTAGACTGTCTTGCCAAATAGTTAATTTTTACCCTGAAAGCCAGAATGAGCCATGGTAGGCCTTTACGTAGTTGAGAGACAGGATTAGCTTTGCATTCAGAAAAGATCACTCAAGCAGCAAGTGGCAGAGACTAAAATGGGAAAAGAATAAAGATAGAATGGTTAGAAAACTTGCAGAAATACAGCAGAGAAAAAAACCAGAACATAAATTTAGGCAATAGAAGTTTACCTAAGAGAAGGAGGATGGCTTTGAGTGATATAATACAGTTAAATGGAAATAATAATTAAATGGTGACACAGTTTCATAATTTTAAGGCGGGAGTGAGAAGAGTAAAGATTTCTGGCTTGAGAAATTGAGCGAATAAACATTCACTGAGACAGGAAATCCATGAAGTGGTTTTTTTTGTTTTGTTTTGTTTTACATGATTGGTAGATATAAAAGGAGTTTACTTTTGGATATGCTAAGTCAGATATGTGGGCATAAATTAAACAAAACCATCAGGAGGTAGAAACACTGACTTCGAGGTCATTAG
The DNA here is from genome assembly GCF_021613505.1 of Equus quagga. Lineage (NCBI taxonomy): Eukaryota > Metazoa > Chordata > Mammalia > Perissodactyla > Equidae > Equus > Equus quagga. The sequence goes on along the minus strand of NC_060269.1, from coordinate 141,633,857 downwards.
TATACAGATGGAACATGTCTCACTTTCTAATAATTAAAACAGGTTTTCATCAAGTATCAGAATCAAAATATTTTAAAATTACCATTTAAAAGTTTTTTCCTATTTTAACTGCTAATATTGTAATGATACTATTGTTTCTTACTACAAATGTTCAGCATTTCACTACATAATAGAAGAAAAGTCAATATGTCATCTGGTACCACGCTACCCTCTAGCCCCCACTCCTGCCAAGTCTTAAACCCTAAAAAATGCCACATTGTATCCCTCCTCAGGCATTCACACAAAGCTGTTCCTTCAGCCTACAATACATTCCAATCCCCATTCCCATCCCCAAAACAAGTCTGGGTAACTCCTACTCATTCTTAAAATCTTGGTTCTTAAATTTAAATTCTTAAAATCTTGGTTTTAAGAATCACTGAAACTGTAAAACTAGAAGAAAACAAAGAGAAAAAGCTCCTTGACATTGGTCTTGGAAATGATTTTTTTGGATATGATACCAAAAACACAGGCAACAAAATAAAATAAACATGTGGTAGGATTACATTAAAATAAAAAGCTTCTGCATGGCAAAGAAAATAATCAACAAAATGAAAAGGCAACCTATGGAAAATATTTGCAAATCATGTATCTGATAAGGGGTTAATATCCAAAATATATAAAGAACTCACACAACTCAAGAGCAAAAAACAATCTGACTAAAAAATGGGCAGAGGAACTGAATAAACATTTTTCCAAAAAAGACATCCAAAAGGTCAAAAGGTACATGAAAAGGTGCTCAATATCACTAATCAGGGAAATGCAAATAAAAACCACAATGGGATATCACCTCACACCTGTTGGGATGGCTGTCATCAAAAAACACAAGAAATAACAAGTGTTGACAAGGACGTGAAGAAAAGGGAACTCTCATGCATTGCTGGTGGGAATTTAAATTGGTGTAGCCACTATGGTAAACACTATAAAGGTTCCTCAAAAAGTTAAATAGAGAACTACCAGCAATTCCACTTCTGGGTATATAACCAAAGTAAATGAAATTGCTATCTCAAAGAGATATATGCACCTGCATGTTTACTGCAGCATTATTTACAATAGCCAAGACACAAATAATTTAAGTGTTCACGGATGAATGAGTGGATAAAGACATGATACATATAGACAATGGAATATTATTCGGCCATGAGAAAGAAGGAAATCCTGCCATTTCTAACAACACAGATGAATCTAGAAGACATTATAAGTGTAATTAGTCAGACAGAAAAAGACAAACGCAGTATGATCTCACTTTTATGTGGAATCTAAAAGAAAAAGCCAAACTTATAGAAACAGAGAGTAGAACAGAATGGTGGTTACCAGGGGCTGGAGGGTAGTGGAGATGGGGAGATGCTAGTCAAAGAGCATAAGATGAATAAGCCCTGGGGAGCTAATGTACAGCATGGTGACTCTAGTTAGTAATATTGTGTTGTGTACTTGAAATTTGCTAGGAGAGCAGATTTTAAGCTTTCTCATCACACAAAAAAAGGTAACTATGTGAGGTGACAGATGTATTCATTAACCTGATTGTGGTAATCACCACACAAAGTAAACATATGTCAAATCAGCACAATGTATACTTTAAATATATACAATTTTATTTGTCAATTATACCTCAATAAAGCTGGAGGAAAAGAAGAATCACTGCCTCAATTTAAAGCTCCATCTAATCAAACCTAGCTTTAGACTAGATTACACCCATTGCTACATGCTTTATATTATATGATACCCTGTATTATTCCCTTTGGAGCACTTATCACAATTCTAATTAATCATGTAATTTTTTTAATGTCTCTTTCCAACTAATCAATTATTCATTTAACAAATATTTGCATGTCTACCAGGTGTTCTAGAAGCTGGGGATATACTGGTAAGTAAGAACAGACAAGAGTTCTGCCCTAACTTAAACTGGGGGAACGGGAGTGATGGGGGAAAAAATCACATAAATAAATCTTTATTTGATATTTTTATTTCACAAATGCCACAAAATTTTCTAAGCTTCAAGAAGAAAGGGACCATGTCATCTTGCTTGTTATGCTAGCCCTAGTGTCTGGCCCATGTATGGCACTCAAACACTTGTTGAATAAATGAGGAAAAATTTCACTGAGACCAAAGACATTCAGTCTCAAAACAACTTTTAGAACACAGCCTAATTTGTAAGTTAAAAACTGCCTGTTATTAATAATTATCTTTCTTCACATCAAGTATCTTTCTGAAATTCACAGCCATTTATCTATTTGCATCCTACCCTGTTCTAAGAAGAAAGACCCAGATTTGTGTCTTGCTTAGTTTAGAGCTTTTTCTATTTCTTAGAATCTAAGCAACCACTGCCTCTTTCTTAAGAGTTTCTTACTTGCTATTCTGTTCCTTCTGTAAGCATATGGCAGACATATTTTCTACTATGACTTAAGAATTGTGGTGCCTTTATTAATAAAGGTGTCTCTATTACAAGGTCCTTAAATCTCCCTAATCCCCAAACTCCTCACGACAAAGAACTGTCCAGCTCAAAAACGTCAATAGTGCCAAGGTTGGTTCAAAACTCAGCATTAAGGAAACTGGGTCAACATATGTGAATAGATACCAAAAGAGAAAACCCAACAGAATACCTTAATTATCCACCTCTTTCTCTAATTTACACTTACGCAACAAATGGAAACCAAACTAGTCATAAGGAATTACTGAGGAATAGACACGTGCACAAGATAAATTGCTGCCCTGTTTAAGACTTAAACACAGCTGATTTGATATCAGAATAATTATTTCACCATATTAAAACACTTCTTATTCATTGTTGGGGAAATTGTTCTCATCCTCTCCTTAAGAGCTATTAGCATTCCCTGATTTTTATATCTAAAATGAGTCTGTTTTGCCCTCTCATAAAATATAGAATGATCATGGATATGGAGTTAAGATCCACGCTGCAGTCCCAGATTTGCTGTCATACCAGCTATGTGATCTTGGACAAATGAAACAACAACTTTGAACTACTAATTAATTCTTCTATAAGATCTGGAATATTATCAACACTTCATACATTGAAGATTTAATTATTGTATTCAAACATTTAATAAAACACATATATTCCAGAAGCAATTAATTTACATGGAATTTCTTAGTAAACTGTAAAGCAATACAAATGCTAAATGTTATCAGAAACTAGAAACATACAATTCAGGTATGTGAACTAGATTTTACTCCTACCTGAGTACACAGGCACAAATTCAGGAAACACATTCTGATCAGGCTGTGTCCATAATATTTCTCTTTATCTTTTAATAAGTTTGTAAGTTAGTCTTATCAAGTTATAATACCAGAATTTCACACCTGATAGCACTGATAAGGCCTCATTTTAAGCAAACCTAATAGGTCAAACAACTAACTTTATATGCAAATGAAGACAAAATATGGGGTAATAATATGTTTTAGGAAGAAACATAATAATTTAAATAGAAAGTTTGTTAAGCATTTAAAATAATCAGAAAAACTCGAGTAACTTCTATGAAAGGTACCTAGTACATAAAGTATATCTGATTCTTTCATTGAAATAACTTGCAGAAAGTACACTATGAATGTATTATAGAAGAATGACAGTGGGAGAAAAATATAAACCTCCAAGATGGAGGAAAGGGACTAGGACCGGAAAATGATAGATGAGAATTTCAATTTCATCTGTCATGTTTTATTTCCTAAGACGGAGGGCACTTGGATATATTTTATATAACTGTGTAAATATTTTGGAGGTCTGATATAGTTCATAAATTGAAAAAAGTTTTTTAATTCCAAACAGTAAATTTGTTACCTTAAAGATTCACCTCTATCGAACATCATTATCATTCTCAGCAGTACAGAAAATGTGGAGTTTACTGGAATATCTCTCTGATTACCAAGGTTCTTATAATGGATATTGGAATCATTGTTCTAATCAACTTTCACCATTTAAAAGAGAAGACTATACTAATTCTGCTTAAAACTCATCCAAGGGTCTCTACTGCTAAAAGGATGAATTATAAATGTTCTAAGATAGCACACACAGCCTTCCTTGATGTAGCTCGTGCCTGTTCTCCAACCTTATTGTATATCACTCCATCATGAACTATATGCCACTTATAAGAAACAACTCACCCATTGTTTACACATCTGAGCTTTTGCACATGTTGTCTATCTGAAATGCCCTTTCCCTATCTCTGTTCACCTGTCAAGTGTCCTCTCTTCCAAACTAAACTAAAATATTTTCTTCCAGCTTTACAACTAGCTGAGTAAATTAACCATATTAAGCAGCAGTTTTTTCATGTGTGAAATACACAGACCTGTTATACAAGTACCGTCTAAATCGTACCACAAAGACTTTTCCAATGTCATTTGTCACAATTCATTGTGACCAGCACCACATTCTCCAAGTTATGTTCACATCCTAATTTGACACATTTCTTTTCTTTTCTTTTCTTTTCTTTTTCAGTTGAGGAAAGACAGCTAGAGTGGCTAGTGTGTTTAGCTCCTTGACAACAGGGACAACATTATTACCTTTGTATTGTCCCCAAGATCTGACATAGTGTTCACCTAATAAACGTAGTTGAATTTCATGGCTAATAGAAGATTTGGCTGAAGGGAGAGAGGGACCATCTAGACTTACAATGATTTTTCAGTAAAGAGGTAGGAGAGCTTTTAAATAAAACAAACATGACTAATATAAAAATAAGAATTTGTGGCAAATGACATGCTTTAGAGAAGACTAAAAGTCTTCAAATATTCAAAAAACATGTTTGTTAAACTCCTAATAAACATCTGCCTTAAGGTCATAGTTTAGCGGGGAAGAAAGACAAAGCAGCAGACAAGATCAATAAACATTACATAAATGCCTGAAATAAGCAATAGAGAGCTAAAGTCTAAGAGAAAGTGGGAGAAATAAGATGGTAGAACGTATACTACCATCACTATTTAACTGGGGACAGGGACAGTGTTAGTAATGGGCATAGTGGTTAAAACAAATATGAAAATTTTAATTTTGGAGAAGAAAAATTCAAGATGAAAAAGGTTAAAAATGAAAAAGAAAACACTCTTCCAAATTAAAGAAATAATACTCAAGTACATATTAAGTACAAGATAAGTAACTTACAAAAGAAACCAGTTTTTAAGGTACAAAAGCACAATATACTACAAACCCTGGCTTATCTCAAGTGGCTTAACTCTCCCTGCATTCAGTGACTTAATTATGTAAGAAGACAGTTTTTAAAGCCACAAGGGGATGGGGGCAGGGACGGAGAGTCTATGTTCCTTAAAATTTCAACTTACTTTTGATACAGTTTCTCATTCATAAAATTCCTGTCTTTTGGCTATTTCCAAACCTCAAGACAAATAATATTAGTTCTCACAAATAAAGTTATTAGATGTGACATGATTTATAGAGAAAATGTCCAAAAATATCTTACACAATTGCTGTACGATAAAATGAAAGCACAGAAGGAACGACACAGATGCCTGAAAAATTAAAAAATTTTAATGTAACCTGATAATAATCCATTTTAAGGTAACTCTGCACATCTAACTGAAGAGAATAAAACAAAAGCAGAGAGTAACTAACTGTATCACCCAATTTCCATTAGATTTACGCTTATGTTTTATTTTTTAACAATGAAAAGGTAAATGTATTGAAAAAATTCATTCACTTAACAACTACTTAAGTACTCAGTGGTTACCAAGAAGAAAGGGAAGGAGAAAACATGGTTTTTCCTTTGTCCATAAACACACACACACAGACACACACACACCCTTTGATCTTGGTGGGAAATACAGCACAAAGGTTTATGATAGAGGAGAGAGTGATACCAGTACACACAGAAGGGTACCAAGTCCAAACTTGGAGAGGCTAAGAAGGACTTCCTGGAAAAAGTGAAGTCTAGTTAGCTAAAAAGGTTGAAATATAATCCAGGAGTTGAAACAAAATTAAAAATGTATAATGTATAAGAATGTTAAGTGCATTGTTTTAAATAACGTAAACTAGAAACAACTCCAAATCCTTCAAAACAAGAATAGATGAGTAAGTTACCACATATTTACAGATTAGAATATTAGACAGCAATTAAAATGAATAAACTGTATCTACAGGCAACCACATGAATGAATCTCACAAAAATATTGAGTTAAAGAAGCTACACACAAAGGAATAAATTCTATGTAATTCCATTTAAACAAAGTTTCCCAAAATAGGCAAAAATAATCTCAGGCGTTAAGAAGTCAGAATACTATTCAAGTTTTGGGAGGAGGTATGAGGGAACTTCTGGGTTCTATTTCTTGATCTGGTGGTGGTTACAAGAGTATACTTACTTTATTCACCAAAGTATACATTTATGATCTGTATACTTTTCTCTATGTAGCTATACTTAAAAGTTTACAAAAAGAAGGAATAGCAGCTATTGGTAACCTAGAAGGAGAAAACAAATGTGCAAAAGGCCAGAGGCACTGTGCTTTAGAATCTGAAGAGTGCAGTGTAACTCCTCTGTAACGTGTTAACTACAATACTCAAAATTATTGTGAGGATTAAAGGACAGAATACGTGTAAAGCACATAGCTGGCACAAGCATTGATAGGTATTCACTAAATGTCAGCTGCTATTATTACTATACTACTATTACTGTGCTACTGATGCAGCTGCTTGATGGTAGTGCCCAAGGCAGAACAACAAACAAAGGTAAAGGCAGTACAGAGGTGGCAGGTTATGCCAGGCTTTCTAAGTCATATTATGAATTCAGACTTCATTCTAATGTTGGTGCAAACCAATGAAGATGTTTATACAGAAAGTAATATGATCACATTTGAGTTTAGGAAAATTATCCAAGGAAAGAAGATGTGAAGCTAAAAAAAAAAAAGAATTGTCAAGACTGTCAACAAATCTTGCAGAGACGTCCAGTTCAGAGAAAGAAGAAAAAAAGCACTGGTCTGAAAATCAAAATGTAACAACTTTTGAGAGAATAGCTGGCAACTTTGTAAGGGTTACACAATTAATAAGTGACACCTAGAATAAAAGGAACTCCAAATTCATAATTTACTACAAAATCTCTAATATTTTTTTTTATATAAGTGTAACTTTAAGCACACAAATGGCAAAAGGACAGTCTCTTCAACTACTCATTAAAATTAAACTAAAAATGCTAAATATTTCACAGAAGTCTCCTGGAATCATAACAATTGTTATTACTAAAGACAAATCATGCACATGTGTGTATCTCTATATATCTGGATATCTATAGCTACATATCTCTCCATATTTCTCTACCTAAATCTCCTAAAATTCAGAGTTTCTAAGCCATAAATTAATTTGGTGTGGATTTTTAATAAACACCCAAGACGTAAGTACCAAATTATCATGACCATTGACAAATATTACAACCCTTACATGAAAACATTTTTAGTAAGTTGTTATTTCAACAACAAAGTAAGATGAATGCTCTGAGGGATTCTGACACATTAGCTATATCACTGTTAATTCAGTGGTTCTCCAAGATTAAAAAACAATGAACTGCTCTTCAGCATATGCAATGAGTCTATCAATAAACAGTACCTTTGGTTGGCTTGATGAATATAAAATGTCAGATAGATCCAAATATAAGCAGCAACAGTTTCTTATTGGTTTTAGGGCTATTCAAAATGCAGAGCATAAAGAAGGAAGGGAAGGAGAGAGGGGAAGGAGAGCTGGAGAAAGAAAAAGAGAAAGAATCAAAAAAGGGAAGAGTAAGTTTCTGGGGTCTAGAACTCAACTTTTTTGACTCTTAACCAAACCACATACAACCAAAAATAGTTTATATTAGGCTTAAAAACAAGCAGTAAGACGTCACAAATGTCATGATATTTTTCAAAACTCTGGCATAAATCTACAACTACAGCAACAAAATGTATAATCTGGGTTTATTCATATTAGAACATGGAAAGGATTACAGCATTCAGACAAGCAACATATCAAATGTTTTGTTCTGATTAAAAATTAGGCCAGAATTGGTAATATTGTTAAAGCTGGACACAGAAATATGGAGATTTATTATGCTTTCTTCTACTCTTAGACATACTTAAAATTTCCCATGATTTTTACAAACTACGCCTAAATTTTCAAATACTCTCCTTGGAAAGCTACTTTTGACTTCCCCAAAGAAAGAGTAATCAGGGTTTGGGTACAGTTGGTATAAAACAGAGAACTGCACAACAGTAAATTCACTGAATGGAACGTGGAAAGTGGCATTCCTGTAAACCTCTCCACTTAAAAGCAAGCTAAAAAAATGCCAGTTGAATCCCCCAAAAATAACAGAACAAGGGTATTAGACAGAATTAGGACAACATGTATATTTTTAAAAACCACCATTCACAATCTAGCCTCAAGGCAATGTTTACACTCCCATGGTTTCTGCCACATCGCAACTTGCAGGGATGTTATAAATAAGCCTCCAAAAAATAGAATATATCATACTTCCATGCTTTTGTCTCTGATACAAAAGGAAGCCACTGTTGGGTTGAGAGTAGAGCAAATACTTCATCAGAATATTGTTTGCAGCAGAGAGTAAACTAAAGAAGAATCAGAGCAGAAGAGGGGAAACCATTAAGAATTTCTGCAGTAGTCCAGGCAAAGAAGTAAGGTTGACTTAGACTGGAGTGGAAATGGAGGGAAAAGGATGGACTTAAGATATATTTAGAAGCATAATCAATACTAATTGGTGGACTGGGTATAGGAAAGGAGAAGGATAAGCAAAAGATGAATTCCAGGTCTCTGACTTGTGAAACTAGGATACTGAGATGAAGAACATCAGAAAAGCAGATTTGATATTTGGTAGAGGGAGATCAAGAGTTCAGTTTTAGAAACATTATGTTTAGGATACCTGAAAGAGGTAGTAAGTGGAGAGAGATCAAGTAAATCAAATATTGAGACAGGCTAATAACTGGGAGAAAATGAAGGGCAACGAAGTGTTTTAGGTCTTGTTTAAAGATGGAATCATTATATGTCAAAGCTATGGGGTCTAAAACCTAAAGAACCACATTACATTCACTCTACCAACTTCAACACAATTAGTAAAAACAGACTAGAGGTAGTCCTTCCACGTTACTTATATTAATTATAAAATTACTCACATACCAAACAAAAAATACAACATAAAATCACTCCGTCTATCTAGGCTAAATTTTCCTGACATAATAAGGGATCAAATTTTGGGGGAAAAAGTAAAGCAACAAAACACCAAACACACACGATAATAATCAAAGTCCAAAGCCACCCAGGACCTTCAAATGTTAAGAATACAAGAATGCAAAGGCGCCACATCATTCCTGTAGCAGAAGTAAGAGCCTTTGAACTACAAAAGCTCAGAATTTATATGAGTAGATCTGAATTCCACTCTATGACTGGTTTCCTTAGAGGTCTTGCTGTACATACTCCTGTAACAAGTGGCTTAGGGCAAACTAGCACACTCTAATGTGTTGATCCTAAATACTGATGAGCCCATACACCGACTCTGCTACCTCAAATATGAAAATATGCTGCTCTATTTCCTATCCTGGACAATGGTCCCACAACTCAATCAGGCCCCCTAAAAAGAAGCCTGGAAATGATTCTCTATCCTTCTTCCTTTTTCTGTATGCCCACAGCTCATCAACAACTACAATCTGTTGACTACAAGGCCTTATATCTTTTGAATTCTTTTCCTCTCCTCCATTTCTACTATACTCTTATTTCAGACCCTCATAATTTCTTGGTTGGGCTATCTTGACATCCCCCTGATTGATTTGCCTGTCCTGAGATCTCCTATTATTCTACTGGCAGAGTAATCTTATAAAACCACAAATTAAACTATGTCACTCTCATGCTTAAAACCCTTCAATGATTTTCCACTACCTATAAGACGAGTTACTTAACTTCCTTCTCTATAAAGTGAACATGATAAAAATAGTTCCCATTTATATGACTGTTGTGAAAATCAAAAGAATTCTAGGGTAAGCACTTAAGGCCTAATCCACAGTAAAATAAAATAATTAAAAATAATGATAATTACTATCATATTCTGCTTAGGAGTTCCTCTGTGATTCAGCTTCTATTTCTCTTTTCTCATGTCCCACAATCATCCTATGACTGTTCCTGGACCCATACAAGGAAACCTGATTACTCTTCTCCTTTATACCACAACTTTAATACTGTATATGTTTCTATTATAGCATTTATCATACTCCATAGGAAGACAGACTTGTCTTCCCTACAAGACTGTGCTCCATAAAGACAATCTACTGCATCTGAGACCTCTAGCACAATGTCTGACCCATAAATACTTACTGAAAAAAGGTATGAAGGAGAAAAGAAATGCACGAAAGGATTTTAGCAGATGGCCATGTTTCCTTCAACACTAAAAATCCTATTATTTTGGATATAAAATAAGTAATTTTAGAATAGTTCTAAAGAATGAGAGGGCCAGCAAAATGAGGGACAGAGAATGAAAGGATCCTTGGTTTCAGATTGATGAGAAGAGTGAAGATAAGTTAGTTAAGTAAGGTAACTTAGTAAGATAAGTTACCTAAGTAAGTCAATATGTACTCATAGGGAAATTCTACCCCATTTATGAGTTATACCTATGCCAGAATGGAAATATTAAAAGATGAAGTAATAACACAAAGGAGAAAAAACAGGTAATGATTAATCGGATGCCATAATATTAGGGTGTAAAAAAATATATAAATTTTACTATGGCACTATTTTCTTTTACTCTAAATGTGTATAGAGGAACAAACGCAAAGGACAGTTAAAAATGAAAGAATAAATTGTCATTACTAATTTTCTATTTGATCATTTACCATTCTTAGGAAAAGTTCAAAAGAGATGGAAATATGATGGCCATCACTCTTGGAATTGGGATAGAAGGTAACCTTATATCCAGACTAAAACTTAACACTGACAATCTATACTAGGGAAAATCCTTGCCCCACTAACTATGCTCTTCCCATGCCCATTCCCAATTATAAGACCAAGAAAGAAATTTGGGGATATTTTCCCCTGATTAACCATCTCAAGGAAACTCTTGACTCTGATATTTGCATTCAAACACAGAAGCCCCTGTTCCCTCTTATTCTGGGCCTGGGACAAAAGGCCAAGGAGATCCAAACCCAGAATACTTTTCCCTACTCCTGAAATTCAAGGTTCTGAAATAAAACAGAGAACTACCCTACTAAAGTTTTAGACGCAACTATCTGACCAGGAAGGATCAGACTTGCTCATCTTTTAACCAGGTTTGAGCAAGAGAGTAATATAGACCTGGATGTGAATTCTATCTTCATATTTCCTAGATGGAAAATAAGTTTCCTCATCTGTAAAATAAAGATAAAAATTGTACCATTTCACATGCAAAAATTAAATGTGACTAATACACATAAAAGATTAGCATAGTGTTTGACATGTAGTAAGCACTCAGTAGAATTAGCTATCATTATTTCAAAGGGCAATTCTTAGTGTTGAAAAATCTGTAAGACAATTATATATTACTATCTATGCAGTTTTAAGGGCTGAAAGTGATTAATTCAAGAGAATGTAATATTTAGAACAATGACATTGCTTTTAAATATTTACTTTTACTTTGTAACAATCTTAAATTTACAGAAAATGCTTTAAGTATGGTACAAACTTACTGTTCCAACCATTTAAGAGTAAACGGTCTGTAAGATGTCCCATCACCCTTGAATTCTCTAATAAGTATTTGCTACAAAAGCATTCTCTTACAAATACAACCATTAAAATTAGGAAATTAACAGTGATACATTATGCTCACTGCTATTGGGGTGTCACTGCTCCTAGGCCCCTTCTAAGTAAACAGTATAGGGCATGTGTGTGTATGTAGATACACACACACATTTTCTTCTATATTTCTATATCTATATATAATGAAAACCATGAGTTCCCACCAATATCTCATTTCCAATGCAACACTACAGAGAGCATTCTAGTTTTCTCCAGGGCCATACCTGTAACTTCCTTCTCAGACAGTGAGAGGCCTGGCTCCTATTATCCTTAATATTTACTTATTTGACCAATCTCCCTGTATGTAACCAATCTCCCTTTGTGGCTGCTTCCCATTCCCCACATGGATGCTGTCCTCACCCCCCTTTGCCCCTACACCCCCAATGCCTTCTCCATGTGTATAACCTCTTCAGGTTCAGGCCTCTATTCCCTGTTCAGGCTCCTATTCCTCAGGCCTGGCACCCCTTCTACAAGAATATCCCAGAATATCATCCTCATCTTGCTCAGGCTCTAACACCCCATACTGAGCTGATTCTCCAGTAGGATGGGCCACCCTCAAGCTCTGACATCTTACAGAGGGATGCCTCCATGCAGAGACTCTATCCTCACCCCACCTGAACCTCAATACACCCACACCAGGCTACCCATTCATTCGGATGTCTTTCTACCTCCACCCCACTCCCACCCCACCTCCAAGTAGATGCCCTCCTCACGCTCTTCACAGATTACGTACTGACCTTGCTCGGGCTCCAACACCTTGCATCAGCGTGCCCTCCTATGTAGATTGCTCTTCACTCCTCAAAACTCCATCAACCCACATGGGGACCCTCCTCACCTCTGTCAGGCTGTGACATCCCACTCCTCCAAGAGAACATGGCTCCCCCTCCCACAAAAGCCATCCAGTGTGGACATTTACCCTTGTTTGGTCCCACCTGATGGTTTTAGAACTGAATTGTTTAAAAAGGGAAGAGGAAAAGGACAAAGAAGAACAACTGATGACATTTTAAAGAAAGAGAAACCAAGAATAAACTGCATAAGCATCCATAGTCAGAGCTAATTAAAAGGATAATCTATTTGTCAAAGTATCTACTTTTTTCCACTTAAAGAAACAGTGCTCTGCTGTTTGATACTAACTTCTTTTTCTTTTTTTGTGAGGAAGATTAGCCCTGAGCTAATGTCTGCTGCCAATCTTCCTCTTTTTGCTTGAGGAAGATTGACCCTGAACTAACATCTGTGCCAATCTTCCTCTATTTTGTATATGGGACTCTGTCACAGCATGGTTTGATGAGCGCTGTGTAGGTCTGCACCTGGGATCTGAACCAGCAAACCCCAGGCCGCCAAAGTGCAGTGAGTGAACTTAACCACTATGCCACCAGTCCAGCCTCAATACTAATTTCTTCTAAATTTAAAAAGTCAACTGAAAACAGATAAAGAAGGAAGTCTCATCTTTCTTTTCTAGCTAAACATGCATTTTATTTAAGTATCTTACATAGACCTATAGAAAATCTAGTTCATTAAAAAAAAAAAACTACCATTTTGACAGTTCAAGAATGGCTGTTTCAAACACTAGAATTAAATATTTTTTTAAAATATCCAGAATATGTTTGTTTGACTTGTTTTCAGTATAACAGTTGTATTGTTTCCTGTACACTTATCCTCAGATACAACTCTGCAAAAATTAGCCTCGATTGTTAGAGGAGTGACATCTTTTCCTTGCTCCTTCTTTCTACGAGGAAGAATGTTTCATAAGCACAATCTGAGCCTGTCTTCACCCCTCGGAAAGTGAAGTGACTGATCTGATTGGTGATTCTGGAAAGAACAACTGAGTAGACAAGAGCTCAGTTCTGCTCCTTTTCCCCTTGGGAGCGAGCTCTTAGGAGAACATACCTTCAGAGGGCTCATATTCTGCTCTGCTGCCCTAGTATGTCTATGACTGGGTCAATAAATTAGCTTATGCCAGATCACCTGACTCTCCCACCAAGTTACTCCTCTAACCTGGCCTCTGTCTGTAATAGAAGTGATATTCTGGCTTCCATTTTTGTCCTTGTTTTATTTTTCAAGTTGTTCAGAGCACAAGCAGAAAAGGAGGGTGCCATTTGAGAGCACTTCAGCAATCCAACATCTTAATTAATATATTAAAGTGGAGACTGCTCATTTTCCCAGTTTTTACTTAAAAGGGCTGCTTCAACTTGAGCTTCTTAAAACTATTACAAACAAAAAAAACCCTCAAACTGGAACCAACAGCAAATGTTCAAAATGAAAATAAGCTGGGGCTGGCCCCATGGCCGAGTGGTTAAGTTTGCGCGCTCCACTGCAGGCAGCCCAGTGTTTCGTTGGTTTGAATCCTGGGCGTGGACATGGCACTGCTCATCAAGCCACGCTGAGCCACGCTGAGGCAGCGTCCCACATGCCACAACCAGGAGGACCCACAACCAAGAATATACAACTATGTACCAGGGGGCTTTGGGGAGACAAAGCAAAAAAAAATAAAATCTTTTTAAAAAAAAAAAACAAAATGAAAATAAGCTGACTTATCTGGTCATGCTTATCACATATTAAAAAAAAAAAAACTTCAAAGGCTCATAATTTCCTCCTTATAGAGGCCATAATTTATACTTTCAGTCCCATTTTTCTACTATCACCCTATACTCCAATGACACAAGAGCGCTGAATATCTCATTATTTAGACTCTACATCTTTGTTTTTATACTATTCCTCTGCCTATTCCCTCCACCCTACTCTCCTGCTGATCATTTAACTCCGGGATCAGCAAACTCAGCCTGTAGGCCAAATCTGCCTATTTTTATGAATAATTTTTTATTGGAACACAGTTATACTTATTCATTTATATACTGCTTTTGCAGTACAACAGCAGAGTTGAGTAGCTGCAACAGAGACCATACGGCCCGCAAAGCCTAAGGTATTTACCATCCAGCCCTTTACAAAAAAAGTTTGCCAACCCCTGCTTTCACTCAATCCTTTGAAGCCCTAGTCACTTCAGATCCTTCAAATCAAAATCAATTGTTCCCTCATCTGTCTTTCCACTATATTATATCAACTCTAATACTTACATCCCTGATAATTGTGAGCTCTTTAAAGGCAAAGTCTAAATTCATTCCTAGTGTGGACAATAAAATTTTTTACCCAACCTACTGATCCTACCTCTCCCAACACTTTTCACCTTCTTGGGGGAAGTATTCTGCAAGAAGTTTATGCCTTTTTCTCTACCCCTTATTCAGTCTTCCCAAAGGAAAGAGGAATGACCAATATTGGCGACATCCTGATAGTTGTTCCTAGTGGGACGGATTAATGTTTTAAAGGTCGTTTTTCATGCATGGCCTAGCCTCTTGCTCACTCTGCCTAGATGGTCATACCTACCAATAAGCGAATGGCATGGTAAAGTCACTGGAGTAGAGCTTCCCTGTATCTTAAAAGAGGAGGTCTGCAGTTCCAAGTGCTCTGTCTTTGATAGGTTGGTAAGTTCAATTCAGGGAGATAGGGAGTAAAAAGTCAGATGTCTAATTTTGGCCTCAGTTCTAAGCCAAGTTCTTCAATACAATCTTACCATTTAAAAATCTAATATTTTGATCCCCAATTCCTAAGTCTATTTCCAGTTCAGAACCAAGTAGAGGAAGAAAGAGAATTACACCCCAATCAAGTGGCACAAAGCAGAAGTCAAGATATTTGATGACTGACTGACAACAGTAGATTAACTGGGAAAAAATTCATTCCCTTAAAATGTGGAACACACTAATGCCACACATACCATACCTTAGAGACGACTGTAATTAGGACAACATTTTTTGAAGGAAAAAAAGAAATAAATTTAGAGTTTACAGTCAGTGATTCAAACCAGGCCCGTTCTATTTCTCTAATTCATCTGTCTCAACATTTTGTTGCTATCAAGTCTCAGCTTAACTAAATAACATATAAAGTAATCATGGATATTAATTCAAAAAAGTATCCTCCATCTTAGTATGGTAAATGGTATGTCCCATCTAAAAAAAACAAATATCCCCAGACCCCAGATCCTTCTAATTACTGCTCCATTTATCTGTTCTTCCTCAAAGTGCAGCTTCTCAAATGAGTAGTCTACTACAAGTGTTATCTCCGCTTACACACATCTTAATTATTTTCTAACCTACTACAATATGGCTTCCACACCCACCATGCTGCTGCAATTTACCTAGTCAAGGTCACCTAGAACCTCCATGTTGCCAAAAATAATGTACACTTCTCTGTTTCACAGTACTTGACATCTCACTGACATGTAACAATCCCTCCTTATTCTAACACTTCTCTCCTCTTAGATTTGGTAGTATTTCTCTTTCCTGGTTATCCAACTTAAACAATGGCCTTACTTTTCAGCGTAAAAGTTCAGTGGCCTTACTTTGAGGCTCTTCTTCCTCTACCCAAGGGATGTTAAGATTCCTTAAGGCATGGTTCTGAGTAGTCTATTCCTCTCTAGTTATACTATCCCTCACCCCTAGCTGATCTCATTCATTTCCATGGATTTAAATACCATCTTTATGCTGGTAATTCCCTAATTTATATCTTTATCACAGAAGCCATTACTATATAAGTATTAGCACCTTTCATAAAACAAAAAGTAGTGAGCAATTGAGGACAGATATTACCCTAGTCCGACAGATTTGCATCTGTGAAAGGTGAAATGACTTATGACGAAGGTTACAATGATAGAGGCTAAGAACAGAACTGTGTTCAATTCTTAGTCCTTTCTACCCTCTGTGAAGACTTAG
Organism: Equus quagga; assembly: GCF_021613505.1. Classification (NCBI taxonomy): domain Eukaryota; kingdom Metazoa; phylum Chordata; class Mammalia; order Perissodactyla; family Equidae; genus Equus; species Equus quagga. Next base: position 141,617,315 of record NC_060269.1, on the reverse strand, counting down.
TCCCTTGTCCCTAAATGGTTTACTATTTAAATATGAAGACTACTAGACAGAGTTACTTCCTACATATACACCTTCACGTACCCATCAGAAAAGAATTGGCCAATGTGAATTAATGGAGAAAAGTCAAACTTGTTTTTCAATAAATACTTTAGAAAAGACTGTAGGTTGCAACTGAATTTTAAAGGTGACTGAAGATGCAGGGCAGAAGATATGACTAACAAGATACTCAAGAATTTGAAGCAATGCGCACAAAAGAGAAATAAAAGCAGATGAAAATGGTTGGGCTGTCTGAAGAAGAAAATAGACAAACAGGGACGAAGCAGTCTGGGAGACTATGATTAACTGAATATGGTTAGGAGCTCTTACTTGATGAAAAAAGACAAATGGGAGATACTATTGCTTTGTAAACTACAAAATCAAAGCAGCTACTGCAAACCATGATTTAATGTGGGTTACAAGTTAGACTGAATGACAGTAAAACCAGCAACGGAGATACTGATATAAACCAGAATCTTATCAGTTATCTGTCCAATTACTCCACCAGAAAAACTGAATCCATGAGATATTGTAAACAAAAAAAAAAAAAGAAAAGTAATAACTTGGCAACAGATTAAGGTAAAGAAAAAAGAAAAACAAGAAGCAAATATAAGTAAGCAAGATAAGATTATTGCCAATTATGGGGAAACTATATGAAAAGAAAGGATATGAGATACAGAAAAGTGATTCCTCATTGTAAGTTTTGTTTTGTAGCAAACACAAAAACTCTCAAAACAAAATTTTTATTTAACTATAATTAAGAACAAAGTGTCATTCTTCAAATACAAATATAGCATTATCTGTTACCTTAATTTGTTTCCCTGTGGTGGCAGTAGCTTGGTCTGGACCTATTCACATTCTCTAATCTACATTCTGTGGTGAATAGAAACTTTTGAAAGAATTACTACTTCATGATAGATTCAGCCCCTAGGTATGGACTCTAACATTACACAGGTCCCCCAAATGTTGAACCTATGAACTTGGTGCTCTAACCAACTGTTATCCATTACCCATGAATGCTGGCCGTATATACCAAAAAGTTCCAAGGAATACTATCAAAAAAGAAAAAGGAACTCCACACACAAAAAATCTAAGATATTATAACTGAAAGCCTGGATTTACTGATAAGCAAGAAAAAATTGCATATCCAAAAATCTACATGGCTTTGTTGCTCCTCTCAGGACTGCACTGTGATAGAAGAACTGAAGACTAGGATTAGAACTAAGTCAGACAAGTCAGGGGAACATGAGGCACACATTACAGCAACTTATCACTGTGCACAGCCATGCAGGGAGGGTGCACACATACAGCCAGCCAAAGGAAGTAGCATGGAACAAAAAGACGGCACCATCTAGAAAGACAACTATGATATCCTCAGACCAGCCTGTAGCCATATCTAACATCTGCAAAAATACAAAATTCGCCCACTGCTTAGTCCCAAGAATGGCAGAATTTTACTCTTCCAAGTATAAAATAATCCTGGAGTACAAAGAATTTCAAATTTTACATGCAAAACTCATCAATATGCCTGTTTTACAGAGAAATCTGGACACATGTCTTAACCACCCAGCTACTCATTATCATCATAGATTCTATTTGCCTGACACATGTTATTAGGTAGTGCCACAGCTGACATCTTTTTAAACGGATAAAGAATTTGCTAGTGCTTGAAAAAGTAGTTGTACAGCCAAGGTTTGGGGGTAGTTGACCCATCCATACAAGGCCTCATCAAATCCACATTTCTAAGTAAACCTACTCATCTGGGACTTACCTGGCAATAGTAACAAGATGAGGCAGAAGTTAGTGGAAACATAGAAGAGCAGGAGGGAAGAAGCAACCAGAAAGAAGTGTCAAGTTGATTACCTAGAATTTTATTTACCTGGACTATCCCATCTCTAAGTGTTAGAGCTCTATGAAGTGCTCCAATAACTTCCTCAGAGGTTAAAAATAGAGAAAGAGAAGATCCTCTGACACTGATACTGCTCATTATAAACAGGGCAGGTAGTTTGGAAGAAAGTCCACCTTACAAACACCTGCAGAGTGCAGAGCTCTAAGACAGAGACATGATAACCAGGAAGAGTAAAAGAGAGAGTAGGTACCAACAAAGAGTAGCTTCAAGATGATCTAGTATGATACATATTTTTAAAATTGAATTTAAATTAATTTCTTGTATTCAGTTACTACAAAGCCAAAAGATTCCTCAGACTGTTAGGAAGGCATCAAATGTCTTTTGATCTCCTCATGTATAAAACGCCAGGATTAGGCTAAGTGAAATATCGTGATTTTAAATCTCTATGAAGTAATTCCCTAGAATACAGACCATTCAAGTCCTTAATCTTTTGTCTAACATCTCATGATGTCTCTATTATTCATCAGCATTACTACAAGAAGGAATATACTGGCAAAAACGTAAAGCTCAAAGCTTCTAATAATCTATGTATATCAATCATGGCTAACATTTATGGAATGCTTTCTATATGGCAGACACATATTAACATATCAACACAATTAATTCTCAAACTACCTTATTATCTCCAATTTACAGATAGGAAACTGAAGTACAGAGAGGTTAAGTAACTTGTCCACACTAGTAAGTGGTAATGCTAAGATTCAAATGCAGGCAGTCTAGCTTCAGAGCCTATATTCTTATTTGCTGTATTATTCTATCCAAATAAAAGATTTGGGGAAACATAGTTTATTATCAACACATTTGAAATAAGTGGCACCATGGTTATGAAGAGTTGGCTGGAGCCAGAACACTACAGAACTGTGCTGTCCAACGCGGTAGCCACATGTAGCTATTACAGGCACCCGAAATGTGGCTAGTCCAAATTGAGATGTGCATATATATGTGAAATACCTGATTTCAAAGACTTAATATTAAAAAAAGAATGTAAACCTAATAATTTTATATGGATTAATGTTAAAATATTTTAAATATATTAGGCTAAATAAAATGTGCTTATTAGAAAATTTTAAATTACATATTCGGCTCCCATTACATTTCCACTGGACAAGTATGTAGGAAAGTTTATAGAAAGATTCTAATCAAATCTTCACCATTCTGTTTTACTGTTGCAACCTTAAGCGAATCAGTTAACTATTAGCTTCTGTATCAGAAAAATAGGGTTTAAGAACAATAGTGAAACCTAGTGTTCAGATTTTGGTACCTAAATTTATTCTCCACTAAAAAGAACGAAGGGCTCCTTGGAGGGATGGCTGATGTCAGGGCTGGGACAAGTAAAGTACAAGATGAACCTGGAATATCTGGCAGGAAGGAAGTGCTCAAAATATCATGGGGTGGGAGAGTTTGAGGAGAGGTGTGATTTGTCAAAAAACACTGGAACTAGCTTGATGAGGATCCCATTGACCAAACCTGGGACAATTTGGGAATCAAAATAATGATAGTAATGGATTTAACCATTGAACAAAATAAGAATCCATCAGTTCATACTGATAGAAATAACTGAATAAATAAATAAATAATGGGGAGATGGGAAAGAGTGCTTTATGACAGGGATACCAACTACTAATTATAGAGGGAACAATGAAGTTAGAGAATCACAAATGGATGTTAAGACTTGTGAGTGAAATTTTGATGAGACTATGTAAATATCCTGTTCCTCAAAGTATCCTCCCATAAATTACACATTAATTACAAAAGGATAAATAATAACCGTCAGGGAGAAATAAGGAGAATATCACTTTAACCATATTTTCAAAGCTAACATCACCAACACTGGAATAAACCAACATCATGAACCTCAAGATATGACATACTAAGAAGAACAGAAGATCTCTTCAGAGGTATTCCTGCCAAAAATGTATAACCAATCTAATCATGAGAAAACAACAGGCAAATTCAAATGGAGGGACAGTCTACAAAATAACTGTCCTGTACTTTTCAAAAATGTCAAGGTCAAGAAATACAAGAAAGGGTGAAGAAGTGTTCTAGATTAAAAAGACACTAAACAGATATGACGACCAAATACAATGCATGATCCCGGCCTGGGGCAGGGGGAAAGCTTACAGACAAAATTTGAATATAGATTATAAATTAGATAATAATATTACGTCAATATTAAATCTCCTGCTTTTAATAATTACACTGTGGTTAGGTAAGACCATGTCCTTGGTTTTATGAAATATACACTGAAGGATTTAGAAGTAAAGAGGTATGATGTCTCCAAGTCACACTCAAACAGTTCAGAAATAAAACATACACACACACACACACACTCACACACAGATGGATATAAGGCAAGAACGATAAAGCAAATGAGGAAAATTTAATACAACTGGTGAATATGGGTAAGCGTATACAGGAAGTCCTTGCACTATTCTTCAAAAAACGTGGCCTATCTCTGAGATCAAATATCCTAATAGACCGTACAAGACTTGATAATGTTTAAAAATATACTAATGCATTTCTTTTATCCTATACTTTGTTTTAAATTTTATGACTTATCAGATACTAATTGTATTATATATTCCATAAGATCAGGACTATATGTGTTTTGTTCAATATCATACTGAGTACTAGGATACTATTTACAATATCCAATAAACACTCAAACATTTGTTAGATGAGCATACTCAAAATTATAGCATAGTAGAGAATGATTATTAAAAAAATCAAATTATAAAAAGCACCACATTGTAAATAAAGCTATTAATTGGGACAGAGAGCTTATAAGACAACTCTTCAATTAAATTATTAAAAAGGAAAACCAAAAATAAATCACAGAGTAGTCACAAATCTAAAGAGATGAGTTCCACAAATAGAGAAAGGTAAACATCATTTTTCATATCAAGAGTTAAAAATCTTAGCTAACTACCAGCAGTCACGACAACTAAAATCAACTTTTTTCCCCATAAAATTAGAGTATTATATATGAGCAATAAAAAAATGAATCAGATTACTTTAAAGACTTAGGCTAAGAACTGAGATTTAAAACTTCTCTACTGGCTCAGTACCAATTTGCTGTATGACCCTGAGACATTGCTTACAATTTCCATATCTCATTTTTAAATAAGACTTTTGGATCACTTTCTTCCTCAAAGATAGAAAGCATAGTATTTCACAAAAATGATTTCAAGCAATAAGCAATACAGAAATATATATACACATATATATTCACACACATGCATTCATGCAAAGAAAAAAGAACATGGCTTTTTTGTAAATATGTTTACAAAGTAAAGTATTGAGTGTAAGCACATTAACCACAAAAGGCAACTTCACAAACTACATTTTACATACTAACTACACAAACTGCCACAAACTACATTTAATCCCAATTCACACTGAAGGTGCTTCACATACAGGATACTGGAAAAAGCCAATCAACAAGTGTATATCCTGTTTAAAGAGTTTTATTGTTTATTTAAAAATAACAATGACAAAAACAAAATATGAGATGGGTCTTACTAGGACTCTTGACTAGGACTGGGACTGTGGGAAACAATTCTTAAATACAGTTAGAGCCCAGGAAAAAAATTCCCTTTCAAATACAGTATAATTATATATTTAAAATATAATGTAGAGATTGCATATTAGACACACAGTATTTATTCAATTTTCAACGTCTCCCGATCCTACCTGAGTATACAAGTAGGAACGGCAGAAAGATATTCTAATTCCCTTTTTCCATCAAATCCAATTAATTTTGTCTTTAAAATCTATTTTTGAAAAGCACATATATTTTTGTGATACAGAGCCATATTTAATGTATCTAAATAAGCAAGAAGATGAGAAAAAAAGAAGCCCAAATATTCTAAAACATAAACACTGACCAAAGAAACCGTCAAATCATTTTGTGCCTCGGCAAAACTTAACAGTAATATTGCGAATCAGCGTTACAATGCTGTCCTCCTGCCTGATTCTAACTGAATGAAATCAACAATTTCTAAACAGGTTGTTAGTGGAAGAGATCTTTACATAAGCAATTATAAAAACGGGTCCATTTTGTATTCAGGAAACACTAGCAACACAGCTTAAAATTTTATATGAAGAATACCGTAAGGCTTTTTTACACTTTTTTAAAGAACTAAAATCACTCATTAATACTTGACTAGAGCTGTTTCCCGGGAAGTTTCCCTAGACAAAACCAAAACATATTTTTTAAGGGTAAAACAGAAAAATGCTTAAATATAACTTAGATGCCCCTAATCAAAGCAATCTTCCTTCTCGTACGTTTTCCTATATCCATCGTATTCCGCAGTGCACATCTCTGAGCTGAAGTTGTACTAGTTTATCCTACTACGATCTCCTTTTCACTAGTGAAAAACAATAAAGATCTTACGGCGCTAACCAAACAAATCTGGGGGCGGGGGGAAGGGGCGCGAGGTGGCGCAAGAACAGATGGAAACAAGGTAAGAGTTGTTTTCTTAAGGCACTAAGGTTACTCCTCGACTCCAAACGCCAAGATTTAATCGCCAGTTGAGCAAGCTGTGCCACTTATCCACTCCTTAGACAATGCAACCTTCCTTTCTACCTCTTCCCCTACTCTCCTACCCATAACCCCCTTCCAAAACAAACAGGCACAACACACCCCATCCCAGAACCCGCGTTTTCCCTCCGGTGCCACTAAACCAACCTGCTGGATAACAGCTCCACGCGCACGTCTCACTCAGACAAAAAAGCGACGGCGGCAAGGTGGGGAGTTCCCACCACTCCTGCCACCCGGAGCAACGCGCAGAATGACAGCCCCGAGCCCAGAAGTTTGAAGCAAGATAATTCGGACCTGACCAACGGGGAAGACGGAACGGCAGGAGAGCGGGATGGGAGGTGGGGAGGACGATGTGCATGTGTGCGCTGGGAAGGGTCCATCACATGACAGTAAAAGAGGACCAGAGTCGTCGGGGCGTCCGCAAGGAGACGGGGGGGGGGGGGGGGGGCCGTCGCCATGGCAACACCCCCCCCATCCGTCCAGACTTCCAAAGAGGGAGGAAGAACTTCAAATCCCAACCGTCAGCGCTCAAGCGGCTCCCTCTTAAAGAGGTACACACAGCGCCGCCGCCGAGCGCGAGAGGGCAGAGTTGGGCGCCCCCGCCCCTCGGGCGACGCCCCCGCCGCCCCTCGCCCCCCGCAGGCTCACCCGCGGCCCCCGCCCGCGAGCGCCGGGGGGGTCGCCCGGGCCCGGGTCCCCGAGAACTCCGCCGCGTCGGCCGGCCCGGCCCCCGGCGGCGAGAAGGGGGTGTGTGTGCGCCCGGCGGGGGCGCGGACCAGCCCGCCTTCCTCCCGCCGGCCCTGCCCGCCGGCGCCCCTCCGCTCGGGCGCCGACCCGCCGGGCCGCTTCCTCCCTCCTGACAGAGTGGACGGCGGGCGGCGAGGGGCGCCGAGGAGTTTCGGGGAGCGCGCGAGCGAGCGGTTTCCCCGGGGGCTCGGCAAGCGGGTCCGAACTAACAGTTCCCCGGGAGCCCGGGAGCTGAGGAGGGGAAGGAGCGCGGACTGCGCCGGCGAGGAGCCCCCAGACAAAAGGCGAGCGCCGGAGCCGCCGCGCCGCCGCCGCTCCCATCTCGCTCGCCCATTGAACTGACCCGAACGGGAGATTCAACTAAACCTCTCAGCCCCAAACTCCTCGGGCTGCGGCAGCCGGCGCTGCGCCGAGCCGGGGCCCCGGCCCGTGTCTCTCTTACCTACACAGTGCATGAGACGGTGGCGCCAAGAGTCGAGTTCCCGCCGGAATCCTCTCCTCTCCGCCGCGCACCGAGGGCTCCGGCACTGAGCGGCGGCGGCGGCGGCGGCGGCAGCAGCGGCGGCGGCAGCGGCCATTCTCTCTCTTCCCTTGTCCATCTGCGTCCCGCGTCACGCGCCCTCATTTACATACGAGCGGCGCAGGCACGAGGCAGGGGCGCGAGCCCTCGGCGCGAGCCCCGGAGCGCGCGCCCCCCGGAGGGGGGTTGATTGACACGTGTCACTACCTTCCCTCTGCCCTTCCCTCCCCCTCCCACCGCTCCCTCAGGGAGAGGCGGGGAGGGAGCGAGAGGAGAAGGAAGCAACCTGCCGCTTCCGCTGACCCCGCCTCCCCATCCACTCCCCTCTCCCCCCTCCCTCCGGAGTTTACTCAAGCGAGCCATACTGCTCCCGCCGCCCGCGAAAACCCAGAGCGGGAGCGAGAGGCTCGGAGCCCGGCCAGGAACCGGCGTGCTAATGGAGCGGACTAGCAACGCCTCCCTTCTGCCTTCGCGACGCGACTCGGGACGCCCAGAGACTTCACTTCCCAGGCTTCGTTGCGTCGGGGTCTCGAAGTGGGACTTGCCGCCGCGGCGCGGTGCATGCCGGTCCTTGTAGTATAGCAGGGATGGGCACTCTTCAGTGCTCCTCACACGCTTCGACTTGCAGACTGGCCTTTGACTTCTCTGCGCAGCGCTGTCTGTGGGTTTAGCCTCCAATTCCCTGCGCCCAGGAGTGTGCGTGGCCCGCGTTCCGACCTAGCTTTCCTAGGCTCCGCAACAGAAGGGCGGGGGAAGCCGCATGAGTTGTCGGCCCCTTGCGGGTTCAGGCTGCGCTGTGTGCTTTAAGTGCTGGAAACTTTTGGGGGTCACGGTCATCTTGCCACTGCAGGGAAACAGCAAGCGGGTCATTCGGCTGCATCTGAAATAAACTGCCAAATATCCAGAGAGAGATCCGCAGTGATTGCAGTTTCCAGGGCGAAGAGATCTCGGAAAGTGAGAATATTTGTAAGGATTAGGGGAAAGATGCGGGGACTTTTTACCGGAAATTATTTACGGGAGATTGGGTGTGGCTGGGTGAAAACTTTAAAAGGGGAAACTTTATGCTTCGCAAAATGGAAACTGTTGGAGGACAGCGACCCATTGTGACTTCTGTACTGTGACATCTTGGACTTTCCTGACCCTAGTAGAGTGAGTGGCACTGGATTTAGCACTTTACAAATGTTATGGAATGAATTCTACGCTGTGATAGAGAAAATATTTCTTCTTTAGAGAGAGAGAAAGCTGTTCATTAGATATAAACTCCAGTGACGTTTTTACTTTTGCACCAGAGAAGTTGTGCGTCTGTTTCTGTATATGTGCACAGGGCCCAACCAAAGCTAAGACACTCAAAAGTTTGCTGAGAAGTACTGTGTATTACTGGAAATGTATGCACAAGTCTGTGAGAAATACGTTTTGATTCTTCTTGGAAACTCCTATGAATTCTGAGTTCAGTTCCGCCCTCCCTCTTTGTGTCTTATCCTTATTCACCTTCTTTTTTTTTTTTTTTCCCTACGAGAAAGTCTTTCGTTGCTTGTTGTTACCTCTCAATAGTGAAGATGTAGTTTTACATTTTCACAAATAAAAAAAAAGAAATTTGAAATTTCATAGTCACCTTTTCTAGAATGGTCAGAATTGGAGAAGAAAGTGAAATCACTAGTGAAGGTAGTTTGCGAATTTTCAGTGGATGGTCTCAGTTACTGATTCCAGTCATAATTGCTAAGATGACTAGCCTTTGTAGCTTTCCTGATCATGCTTCCAGGAATCTACATTAGTTAGGATGCGCTAGGTTATGGTGCAGTAACAAAAGATCCAAAAATTTTAGTGGCTTAAAGCAACAAAAAAATTTTGTTTCCTGCTTATCTGCATGTTCTTCTCTGGTAGGAGGAGGCAGGGAGCTTCACTCCACATTCTCATCAAGCAATCAAATGGCTTAGGGAGGCTCACTCCAATCTCTGGAACTTCCCCACTTGCATGATAGGCAGAAGGAAGATGAATGGCAAGCTGGTTCCTCCTGAAAGTGATACAAGTCAATTCCACTCACATTTTATTGACAAAAGGAAATCATATGGGCATCCCCATCTTCAAGGGAGCAAGGAAGTATAATCCTACTATTTGCCCATAAGGAAGATAACCTGAGTTTACCGTGAACAGCACCAAAGATTACTGCAATCCATCCTTCTAGTCACCACTTTACAGTTCACAGTCCTTACACTACAAAATACATTCACTCCTATCACAAGTGAGACAATCCAAAAGTTCTATTCAGTAATGGCATTAATCTCAAAGTCTAGCATCTCTGGGTGGTGCTTGGTACTCCCCTTATCAGAACAGAATAAAGCTGCTCTTGTTATAGAGACCTGAAAAGACAAAATATCTATCCTCCCCACTTAAACACACACACACACTCAACATATGGTGGTGAGACAGGGAGAGAATAACCATGGTAAACATTCTTACTTGGGAAGAACAGGAGACACACAGGAACAGTTTTAGCAAATATTTTACCACAGCTAGCATGGATCGCCAACTTTCCAGCCTCCAACAACAGTTTCCTTGCTACCCCCCGCCAAGCTTCTAAGTCATAGCCACATATTTTAGTTTTTCTGTCATAACTGTCCTTCTAGGTACCAATTTCTGCATTAGTTAGAATGGGCTAGGTTATGCTCCAGTGACAGAAACCCAAAATCCTGGTGGTTTAATACAAAGATTTATTTCTTACTTAAACTACATATCCTCCAAAAGTTGATGTGGAGAGGGTGAAGCAGAGTGTTCCATGTCCACTCAGGGACCCGGGTTTACGTAGCCTCACTGTCAGGTAGCTCACCAGTCATCAGGACAAGAAAAAGATGTTAAATCACTGTCCAGCTCTTAAAGGCTTCTGCTAGAAGTGACATGTTTTCTTAGGTGGAGTGAATCATATGGCCATGCCTAACTTCAAAGGAGTGATATATCAGAGTGCTTTGCAGGCATAACAAACCACCTCAAAATGTAATAGCTTAAAACACCAACTATTAGTTTAGCTCATGATTCTGTGGAATGGCAACTTGTGTTAGGCTCAGCTGGATAGTTCTACTGGCTTGGGCTAGACTCACTCCGGTGTTTGTGATTAGTTGCCTGTCAGAGAGGCAGCTCTGTTTCTGAGGGTGAGCCGACTGTCAGTGGGACAACAGAGCAATCAAGCTGGGTGTCGTTCACCATCAAAATTCTAGCTCTTGCTTGTTCACATGGTGACAGTTACAGGGTCTCAAGAGCCACAGAGAGCAAGCACCAATGCACAAGCACCTCTTAAGCTTCAGCTTGGGTCATAATTGCTCCAGTTCCAATGGCTAAAGCAAGTCACATGGCCAAACCCAAAGCCAATGTGGGGAAGTAGATTTTACCTCTTAAAAGGAAGAGCTGCAAGTCACATTGTAAAGGACTGTAGACAGAGGAAACGAAATAACTTGTGGCCACTTTTGCAGTCTACTGAAGATAGGAAAGTGTACCATGTTCCCCCAAAAAAGGGAGAATAGAAATATTAATGCAGAACTAGTGAATATTATATCTCTAGAATTTCTAGAAGGGGAAGATCATGGGCAGATATAATGAAATATACAAATAAAGTTATTTTTGGAACTCACCTTGACTTACAAGAGCAAAGAATTTTCCATGGCAAGTATCACAGACTATATTATATTAATCCAATAACTTGACTTTAGCATAAGCTCAATGAACATAGAGATAGGAGTCTAGCTGATTCATCCTTGTGTTCTCAGCATCTAGTGCTGTTCCAGGCACTTAGTTGGTGCCTAATATTTATTTATTGACTTGACAAATGGTTAGGATATGTTTATAAAGCCAAGGATAGAAAGAGGGTCATATCCAAGATTGTCTCCTACACTGAAAATCTAGTTACCCATTAAGGAATTTTAATATAATGACAGATACATGCTATGAAAATGTTAATGTTCTTTGGAAAGATGTTTTTGTTCTGCTATCTATTTCCTATACATATTGTATCATTTATTTATTGCTGTGTAACCAACCAATCCATAACTTAGTGGCTTAAAAGAATAACCATTTGTTATTGCTGCAAAGTCTACAGGTCAGATGGGCACTTCTGGTGATTTGGCAAGGCTCTGCTGATCCTGCCTGGGATTGCTAATGCTGGAAGCTCCATGATGTAGGATGGGTTCACTCTCGTCTGGAGTTAGGCTCGCTGTTTGCTGGGGTAATGGGAATGATTGAGTGCTGTGTCTCATGTGTCTCATGATCCAGAAGCTAGCTAGAGCTTCTTTACACAGTGGCAGCATGTCAAGCACAACAAGAGGGTAAACACTAATGTGCAAGTGCTCTTCAAGCCTTTGCTTACGTTCTGTTTGCTTGTTACTGTCCCATTGGCCAAGGCAAATCATATGATGAAGCCCAAAGTCTGAGTGGGAGGACACTAACAAATGGCAAGGATCAGAAGGGTGTGAACATCAGAAAGGTGGGTCATTACTTCATTCAAACCACTATAAATATGCGCCAAGTTCACTATTATCCACCTAAAACTGATAAGCACATCTATTGAGTTCTTACACAGTACCAAGTATAAATAGAAACTGCTGGGCAAATTAATAGTTTCTTGATTTATATGACCATTTGGCAGTCAATTCCCTATCTGGGGTACATTTTGGGAGAATATGATATAAACATACAAATAAATTGGAGTAGCTTGAAATGCTCATGTTACCATAGTAGAGAAATATAAAATTACAAAGGGGTATGACTAGAGTCATGTTTTTGGAGATACTAACAGAAAATGAAAGCTAGTCTTTTAATTTGCCTCAGAAATAAACAATCCTGTATACTAGTAGGATTATAAAATACCTATTCAATTATGAATTATCAACAGGAAACACAAGAATAATATGCATTTTATAATTTAATGAAATGTAAACACTTTTGTATGAAGTAGATATTTGTAATTGTTAGGTATAGCTGTTAGATGCCTTAATTAACTATAAAATGATTCATAATGCTGAAAAGCCATTTTTTGAGTAAACTTTATTAGCTGCTTTAAAAAGATCACACTTTACTATGTTTCCTTTAGTTCTGAACGGTAATGCATTGCGACCAGAGATCTAAAAATCAAACACAAATTTGATCAACCAATTATTTAGGACATGGAACATAACCCCCTTCCAGAAAATTTTCAATCAGCCACATAATCATATTATGCTAAGTTTTATGCACATATCTTAGATTTATCCAGGTTTATGAGCCAAAGATTTCTGAGCATTCTTTTTCTTATGAGAGTATGGACTCAAAGGATACCATCACCTCAGATATGCATGCTGATGCATGTAATTTCAATATTGCAGTTAAATAATTAGGGATATTAAAGTAGATGAACGATTTAGTCTTCTTGATGTATTTACATATATCATCATCTTTTCTATACATTTTTTAGGGAACAAAGATAAAATTTCACAGGAGTGAATAAAAATCGAAGAAGCAGAAATATAATGGTGGTGTATTTCATTTCTTAAACTGTAATCTCTACCAATTTCCTATTCCAAGACTGTCCTTAGTGTACATAAAAATGGGCATGAGAGTTGGTCCAACACTGACACTGGTCTTACGGTGGTATCTCAGATTCTTGCTTTTTATGTTCTTTGTTTAGTTCAACCATTGGGTATTTTAAAAACATTACTATTACATCCTGTTACCATCTTCATATTGTATATCTTATAGTTGGACACAATTTTCACTGTAGTAGGAAAACTCAGGTCCTAAACGTCAGGATAACCAATACCAAAATTAGGGTGAGCGTGTTTTGTAGTTTTTGTGTGTTTTTTTTTCAGCAATATCATACACATTTGAGCGTGGTATCTGAATTTAATACCATTTACTGTCTATTTTCTCTTACATCTAGGCAGATGATAATCGGACCTGATCTATCACTACTCTTTTTGTGTCCACTTGAAATCACTCCCTAGCCTAATTCATTATTATCACTTTCATTTTCAGCCTTTTAATAAAATTTCGATGTATTATATGCTTAATGATAGCAATTTGATCCAATTTAATCCAATTGTATAGTTCAGTATCAAAGTCAAATAAAAATGCCATCTGTAGCACCTAGACTATTACAGTTTAGAGAGAGTACAGATCACCTAGGTCAATCCCCTATCTTTGCAGATAGGGAAATTGAGGCCCAGGGAGGATAAGCAATTTATGTAAGTTGTATAGCTCATAAGCAGCAATTCCCAGACTAAACGTCAGATTTCCTGATTCCTAATCATGACTCTTTTTGCTACAATAATAGCCATTACTTGTTGAGCACTTACATACGTTATTAATTCATTTAACCTTAACCATAACCCTATGCAATAAGCATGGTTATTATTATCCCCATATTGCAGAGAAAGAATTATATATTGACTCAGAGAAGTTAACACGTCCAACATCGTTCAGGTAGTTAGTGTGGAACTAGAATTTGAATCTCTGTCTTTCCAAAGTTAACTGCTCCTTTACACTGGGAAGCAGAAAAGAAGCTGCCTTGTAAGGAATCAGAAATTGAGGAACCGAGACTTTATATGATTTTTACAGGGGGCTACCGATGATTTGGGGAAAGACAGTGACACAAACACAAAAGTATGGTCCCGCAGTATGTAATACATCATTGAGCCAAACTGGGGTTTCTGCTGCCCCCTCATCTGACACTTCCATGCTGTTCTACTCTCATGGAGCTTGTTCAATACTTCCCAACTGAAGGATGATCACTCCTTTCTGTGCTCGTAAAACACTTTATTTATACTTTTTTCGTGGGTCTTATACTTTTCCATGTATTATAATTATTTGTGGATTTGTCTTATTGTTCCACTCTACTACCTTGTAGATTGTGAAGTCAAGGCCTGGGTATTCATCGCTTCTGTATACCTGCATTCTATGCTTAGTTAGTACCAGAGAGACTTTTGTTGAATTAAAATGAAAGGGTAACAAATTGGAATTTTAAAAAGAAAATATGAAAGATATAGGACTTCCTTCACCCCTACCCCGACCACCATTCTCAAGCCCTACTCGTAAATCCAAACTTATTTTTTATCACTGGTGTCAAGACAATGACAAGGGAGGTGGCACACTTGCATTTTACAGGAGTTACATTTCACGAAATTAACATCATTTGGCCTTTCTGCACATTGAAACTCCTGATACAAAATAAACCATAATGTCTTATATGAATAAAGCATCTCACTTTACTTACTAAAATACCTTAGGGAACATAAATATGAACAATTTATGAATTTGAAAATTGTTTTTCCATGCTATTGACAATAGCTTGGATTTGGTTCTCAGTTTAAACATATAGAAAATATTTATTTTGATATGAAAATAGTAAAAATACCAACATTTCATGGCAAAAAGGACCAGTAATAAAGCTCTAAAGTGAAATCCAGTGGACTGAGGAAGTTTATTTTAAAATATTACCATTTAAACAGAGAAATATGATAGTGGCCCATATTAATATTCACCTACAGAACAAATGTGAAATAAAGATAGAAGAGAATGAAGCAGTTAAATTATACAATGATTCACCTTTATAAAGAAGAGATATGAATAAAAATGTGAAGTTGTTATAGCTTTGGTACGTTTTAACTTAGTCAATCTGTCAAAATTATATAATATTTGAAAATTTAAATTATAGTAATAAGATTTAAATTATAATTAATAATAACTTATGCAACAGTGAATGGTAAAGAACAGTCTAATATTATCCTATTATAGGCTTTCAAATTTAATAGGCAAAATCACCTGATCTTTTCTTATATACTAAATTCATTAAGCTCTAAACTAGAAACTTGAAAGGAAAAGAAATCTAAATATAAAACTCAGAAACTGTTTTGAATATTATTGATCTCCCCCAATCTCTTTTTTTCTGTTGTTCCCAGGAAATAGAAGAATTGCAAAGCAGAAGGTAGAGGTGAGAGGCAGGGCTAAAAGCCTGGGGATTGGTGGAAAGATTGCATAAGGAGCTATGACAACCGCCTCTTCCGCCTCTAGACTCCCTGTCCACCACATGTGGCCAGGCATTTTTATCCCAATTCCTGCAAGAGATCGGAAATGTATTCTTTGGAGAAAGTGGACTAGAGAAATTATGGATTTGAAGACACCAAGCATGCCAGAGGGAGTAGTTAAATTGCAGACTGAACACAGATTATGAAGTAAAAGTTTGCTAAATTTCCCCCTACTTACTTCTAGATCATCTATAACCAGATTCATACCTGTTAGCAGGGACTTAGAGATTTTTTTCAAGAGAAACTCGAAAGTCTCACAGGAAAGACTTATAGATACTGACATCTGATGACCTCCCCAGTGAAAAGCTGGCCTTCTGCTGGCTCACTCTTCAGTAAAGACCACCAATCATAAGACCCACCCATGGACACAAAAGATAATAAATGTTTACGAGTTTCACTCATAAATGTGCATTGGCTGCTAACAGTCCTTAGACATTTGAGGAAAACATCCAACTTGAAAGACAGAGACCAAAACAAGCACATAAAAGGAATTCAAAGAAAAACAAAGACAATGCAAGGAGTAGAAGAAAATTTCCAATTAATTATAATTAACATCCTCAAAGAGAAAAGAGAAGATATTGCATCATTAAAACAAGAATTACTTTGAAACAAGATGCTATGGAGACAGAGAACAGTGAGAAATCAAGAAAGAGCTCTTGGAAATTAAAAATATGTCAGATGATATTAAGACAACACTTCAATAGAAGTGTTGATAGATGAAGACAGATAATGTCTTCAAATTTGCATCAAAAAACCAAAAATATGTAGAGACAAACAATGAGAGATAAGAACATTTCAAGATCAATCCAGGAAGTCCAACATCTGACCAACATGAGTTCCAGAAAGAGACTATAGAGCAAGTTGAGGGAAGGGTATTATCAAAGAAATATAAAAGAAAAGTTCGCAGAACTGACAGAAATGAGCCTCCAGATTTAGTGGTTTCACTCCAAGGCACATAATCATGAAATTTCAGGATCCTAGGAACAATGAGAAAATTCTAAAAACTTCTAGAGAGAAAAAGTAGACCATGCACAATGGATAAGGAATTAGAATAGTATTGGACTTCTCAAGAAATGATAATGGAGCAACATCTTCAAAATTATAACTAAAAACATAGAATTCTAAAATCTGTCACATCAGTCAATTATGGGAATAGAGTTTTTCAGGCTTGCAATGTCTCAAAACATTTACCTCCCATGTATTCCTTTTCAGGATGCTACTGGGGGATGTGCCTCCTTATAACAAAAGGGACAAGTAATTGAAGAAACAGAGAATCCAACCTAATAGATACGTCAAAGAAATTCCTAAAGTGAGGAAGAGCGGTTATAGATGAATGCCGGCAGCAGATACAGAAAGAAAGTCCAAATGTGAGTAGAATGTTGGAGGGATTCAGGAAAGAATTTCCTGAGATAACAGATTTGACTTGTGGAAAATTGGAAATTGGAAGGATATTGGAGAGAGCAAAAAGAACTAGTATGATTACACATAGATAACTTAGAAAACAGAAAGATCCTCAATGTCTGTGACTTTGCGTTTTTATCTTTGCTTCTCCAGTGTCTAAGATGGTGCCTGGCACAGAAAAGGATCTCAATGAGTGCTTAGTTAATGGGTGGATGGATGGATGGATGGATGAATAAATAATGACAAACAACTTTCTGCCTTCCTCCACCAGCACTCAACAGTTACTTGAACATAAACAAACCTCTGTGAACATTTATTGAATTGTATGAATGCAGGTTGTTTACTTATTTGTTGATCTCTTTATATGTCAGATTTCTTAGTTTTGAAGCATAGAGATTAAATTTAAATTTGTCTGATCAAAGAAAGGAATTTATTGGAATTCTGAAAAATTCCACTTGGTAACTTTAGTCACAGAATGAATCCAGTTACTTAAAAATAATCTGTTTCTATCTCTTATCACTGCTTTTCTCTTTGCTCTTTTCATTCTTAGATCAGATCTCCCCAAGTGCTGGCCAAGGTGGCCCTGAGTACTTACACACTTAATCCCCCAGATTAGCAGCACCTCGTTTTTTAGTAGTTACTCTAAAATCCAGAGCTGATTCCCAGTTGAACAACATTTGCCAATCTCCTGAGCCAATTATTCTGGCCAGGGGAATGGAATATTCCTATTGGTCAGGCTCGAGTGACGTGACTGACTCTGGAATCATGGGTCAGCCTCATCCAAACCACATGGACTCAAAATCAAGGAGAGATGTTTCCTCAAAGGAACACCAAGGCACTATTACCAGAAAAAGGGAATATAGATATCCAGACAGGCAAAAACAAATAGCCACTTAATTGAAAAAAATTCACCTACTCTACCCTGATGTCTATTAGAGAGATGAATATTCCTCCAAATAAGCCTTTCAAAACAGAAAATTGCATTTGAGAATGCTTGTTAAATATGACTTTATATCTCATCCCTGACCATTTTCACTTCTTGGCATGTAAATTGTGGACCAGCTCTGTTCAATAGAAAGATAATGTGAGACACACATGTAAGCCACATGTGAATTTCTAAATTTTCTAGTAGCCGTATTTAAAAAGCAAAGGGAAATTAAATTTAAGAATATATTTTATTTAATCCAGTACATCTAAAACATTATCATTTCAACATATAATCAATATAAAAATTATTAATGAGATATTTTCCATTCTTTTTTCTGTACTGTCTTTGAAATTCTATGTGTATTTTATACTTGCAGCCCATTTCGATTCAGATTAGCCACATTTCGTAGTCACATGTGGATAGAGGCTACCATATTGGGCAGAATATTTCTGGACTGTGAAAGCTTTTATAGGCTATTAAGTAGATTCTTTGTTCTCTCCCTCCCCCAATCAATTACCTCCCTTAAAAACCTTTTCTTTCCATTCTAGTCATCTTTCTTCCTCCAATCAAATAGTACAATGTGTCAAATAGGACAATGTTAATTTATTCACAATCTTATGATTTGGAACAGGGAATAAAAAGAAGTGTTCACATATTTTCTACTTTTCAAGAATAAGAGCTGAAATAAAATGGCAAATCACACTGGTGCTTTCATTCAGCATGAGTTAAAGCTATATGAAACAGATGATCACATCTTGATGACAATTATGGTACTGCTTGGCAAGAAGAAGTGAAGAAAGAATTTGGCCTGGTAACATTAAATAGCTGCCCAGTTAGGTTCTACAAGAAATAGGGAGAGTGAGAAGAATCAAGTTACCCACATGCAGCTAATGAAATAGTTGCATCATGCTGTTGGGAGAATCTCAATTGCTAAGATAGAATGCCTTTCAGCACACCTTTATGCCTCAAAGAGGTCTGGTTTGCACATACTCACTTCTGAGAATAAATCTCCAGATGTGCTTTTTTGTACGTTTAAAAAACAGGCTCTTTTTCTTTTATGAATCCCTTGATCCAAGGGTTTATCTTGGCACCTTGAGGATTATGTAAAACTTACTGCTGAAGCAGCATTTTCTTTTAAAGCATTGGTTTCCAAGCACTCTTGAAGTTAAGAAAGATTAAAAAGCAAAATATAATAAAAAGCCCTCCAAAATGTCAACTACTTTGGGATGGAGTTTTCATGATTTTCTCAGTTCAAACAAAACTGCAGTATATATAAAAATGTGACAGAATTTTATTTTGCAAATTCAGTATCATTAGAATTTATATACAGCTTTAAAAATACTGTTTATTTTTCACAGAAATGTCTTAACTTGCATTTGTATAAAGTGGGTGCTTGAATTTTAAAATGTCAATATTTAACTTATATGCTTTATCATAAAATATGTCTTGTAGTCAGAAAGCAGTACCCCACACATAAAAACTCAGCATTTTGGGCACCTAATGTTTGCCAAGTGCTGTGCTAGGTGCTGAGTCTTCAGTGATAAGTCACAGAATCTGCTCTTGTGATCATGGTTTTGTCTATAGTGTTTGTTGCACAGTATCTGTAGACCTTCTTTTTAGAAATTCTATCTTGATTTTTCCCTGAAGACCATTCCCTCTCCTATTCTCGATTTATCTGCTTCCTGTGGAATTGATTCCATCTCCTGACTGCAGACTGACTCAGGACTGGCCAATCAAAACATGGCATCTCCCTGGCATCGTGTTGGCCCAAGGATGGGCACATTACCTATTCATGGCCAATGAGGCACAATGAGATTTGGGAGATACCCTTGCTTTTTTCCACTAAATGTGCTACAACGAACTTGCAACTAACTACATGGGGTTTGAGAATGAAGCCAACACCAAGAAACAGAGCTCACAAAAGGAGAGAGGGAAACCAAGTCCTGTAATGAGCTCTGTCTGTCTAAAGCCAATAACTTTGGACGAAAGGATGAGAAGAAGAGAGTAAGCCCAATGAAGACAACGAGTTGGGGTGGAAGGGGAGATATTGAAGTTTAGAAGAGGAAAGAGCATTCCAATCAGATAATGAAAGACTAAAGGCAAATACACCATGAGGAATGGGGAAAACCTCAAACAATTAGTTTGGGGAGGGCATAAAATGACAATAATAGAGTGATCAAAGAAGAGACTGGAGAGAGAGGCAAGGGACAGATCACGGAAGATCTTATCCTCCATGTTAAGGAACATCACACAGAGGGTGGCAGGATAACTGAAATATTTTAAGCAGAGGAGTGACATGGTCATATTTTTATTTGAGACAGTACACTCTAAAGGCATTGTAGGATGGGTTGGAGGGTACAGGAGGCACGGAAACCATTTAGAAGACTTCCATAGCCCATTGAAGAGCTAATAAGCTTTGGAAATAGGGCAGTGGTGAGGACAAGGCAAAGGAGAAATGAAATATTTACTTATTTATGTAATTAAATTAGAGTTTAAATTTTCTTTTATTAAAGTAATAGGTGCATGCAATTTAAGAATACATTAGTACCGAGTGGTTTTTTAATGAAAAAACAACAGTCTACCTTACCCTTCCTCAGCCCAGTCCCGTTCCCCAAAAGCAGTTAAATTTTTTAACTGTTTATGTTAATAGTTATTATTGTGGTCAGTCAGGATTGCCATATTCAATTGTACCCTGGACAACTTGCACAACGGTATGTGGCAGCCCTGAATTAGCTCCATGTCTCTAAATAATATGTTTACCACTATTTCCTGACTTCAGTTTTATACATTATCAAACTATCCATTTCCCCACCTCCTACCTTTCAATATAGTGATATTACTATGTTAATTCATGTTTTTAAATGCATTTGTGATTGTTGTGGTATTGTTATTGTATTATGTGTCCACCCAAAATTCATATGTTGAAGTCCTAACCCCCAGCACCTTAGCACGTGTCTTATTTGGAGACAGGGACCTTAAATAGGTGATTAAGTTAAAATGAGTCTATTAGGTCATGCCCTAATCCAATCTGACTGGTGTGCTTACAAGAGGAAATTTACACAAAGAGACACCAGGAATGAGTGCACAGTGAAAAGACTGGGTGAGGACACGTGAGAAGGCGGCCATCTGCAAGCCAAGGAGGGAGGCCTCAGAATGAAATCAACTCTGCTGATACCTTCATCTCAGACTTCTAGCATCCAGAGCTGTGAGAAAATAAATATCCGTTGTGTAAGCCACCCAGTCTGTGGTATTTTGTTACAGCAGCCCTAGCGAACTAATACAGTGACTAAACGTTAAAATACATATTATACTTTTCTTGCTTGTTTCCTTGACCATAGATAGCATATTGATTCTCCATTTCTCAAGATGACGATTTTTAGCATCCTTATCTTTCCGTTTGCTCTCTTTCCCTTTCAGTTTCTACTTTTCATCATCTGTGTTTTCACATCATTTGATAGCATTTACAATCTATTCTGTAACCATGTTTAAATCTTCCATGCTTTATCTATAGATCCATTCTAAAAATGGATAATCAGTAAAAGTTGTCTGCATGTTATGACTATGCTCACTGAATAGCCTGTTTTTTATTTTCCTTTTTTCTCTCCCTCTCTCTCTTTCCCTCTACCATCTTGATGGGCCGATGGGTTTTCTGAGTTTAGGCAGACTTGGCTCAAGGCTGCAGGTCAGGTTTGTGTCTCCTCTGCATGACTCATTCCAGGATCTGTGGCTACTTGGGGCATGTTCTCATCATGCAGATGGCAGAAGTGCATGAGGGCAAGCAAGACAACATAAAACATTTAAAGCCTCTCCTTATATCATATCGGCTAACATTGCATTGGTAAAACCAAGTCATACAGTCAAGTCCAAAGTCTGTGGGATGGGATATATATTTTGCCCATGATAAACCTTGGCAAGGATTGTGGGGAGGGAAGGAAGAACCATGAGCTAATCATACCATGTACCACAGGCAACAATGGCTATGGTTACTTGCCATAATTTTCGCTAGATTAATTAATTAATCTAGGGAAAGGGCTTTGCTTAAGTCCTTTAGAGAGGAACACTACTTTTTTGTCTTTCCAGGCAAACCCCTGGCTTTTGTTAAAGATCATATACATTTAAGAATATAGCCCATGTATATGGAATAATAAAGCAATAGCATCTAGCAGTGTCTTATATAAAGCAAGCACTCAGGAAATATTTGAATGAATAAGTAAATGAATGAATGAATAAAAAGAAACTAGTTTTTAAAAAAGGAGCACTTGGAAGGATCAGGAAGTTTTAAAAGTATTTACCTTTTCTTCTCGCATATAATTGAGATCGTTTCAGAGTCATGCATGAAAATAGTGTGATCAGAGAAGTTGATCAGTGAATATGGTTAATTTTCATCATTAAAATACATACAAGGCTAATTTAAAGTTGCTGGCTTCATTAAAAAATACTACCATGCAGGATAATTTGCCTGAAAATTTTAGGATTTCATAGTATAGCTGCTTTAGAATTTAAATGGAAAATATTTCATATTGTCAAGGTTCTAAAAAATAAATTTTTATTAACTATCTCACTTTGAAAGAAGAAGGAGTGATCTGAAATATATGGAAAAATTCAGCCGCAAAGATGACTTTTTCCAATTCTTGTAGGACTGCATCTATAGGCTTCAATTTAAGCCTGGGTTTGCAAATCTTCTAGAATTCGAAAGTATTTGCACAATGATTTTCTTTTCTAAAAAGTTTAAAAGCAATGATTATTAACTAGTAAATTTTATTAAAAATAGCTTATTTAATTAAACTCTTTGGCAAAGATGAAAAATAAAAAAGCCATTTGGCCAGCACCATAGATTCCATTCATGAAATACGGCCAACTGAATGGCTGCTTTAATAACCTTGGTTTGATTTCTTTCTCAAAGTTTCTTATTGTAAAATGATGAATTTGGTGATTCAGCAATCTCTGTAATGTTAATGAAATGCAAGTTTATACCTCAGTGGTAACAAACCCATTCTAAAATGCATGATTTGGCTTCACCATCTTGTTTACTTTATTTAAATACCTTGCTCTGTCTACTGATGGGGAGTATAGTGGATGACCCATGAGATCTACATTCACGTTTTGGTCTGAATATATCTCATTGTTTCTTTCGCTGTTAATATCTTTGTATTTCCACCAGTTACTTTTTTTTTTCCCCAGAGGGCCTATGATAAAGATGCGGAAAGACCATAGAGACAGGTGAAGAAAGTTTATGTTGTCATGACACGTTTCAGGTTTAGGAAGCTTCTATTCTTAAGAGTTTAGATCTTAGGAATAAGCTTGCTATTCACTACTTGCCAAAGTGTATTTGTGACAGCCATTAGTATCTAATCTCCGGATTTATTTTGAAACAGTAGTTCTATGTAGTAGGCAGCAAAGGAACTTTGAATAAAGTCAAATTTGTAAGCTTAAAAAAAATGATTCCACAATATGTTTTTTGTGCAAGCTCTGGCGCCGAGTTGGCTATTACAGGTTGTGTAAAGAGGACCTCTTTTAATTGAACTATAACTTCTTAGCCTTGGAGTAATAGACTTCCATCCAACTAGAGAGAAAAAAGGATGAAGCAGGAGAAAAGGTACCTGCTAAGTTGACAGTAGGCAGGGTACTCAGTTTTTTGCTCTCTGTTTTATCAACCTCACTTGGCAAAGTGAGACGATACTAGGCATGTATATTAGTTTCCTGCTGCTGCCATGACAAAGTACCATCAACTAGGTGGCCTAAAAGAACATGAATGTATTATCCCACAGTACTGGAGGCCAGAAGTCAGAAATCAAGGTGTTGGCAGAGCCATTCTCTTTCCGAAACCTGTAGGAGAATTCTTCCTTGCCTCTTCCTAGCTTCTGGTGGCTTTCTGGCAATCTTTGGAGATCCCTGCTTGCAGTTGCATCACTCTAATCTCTGCCTTTGTTATCACATGGCATTCTCCCTGTGTCCCTGTCTTTACATGGCCCCCTCCTTACAAGGACACCAGTCATTTTGGAGTAGGGGCCACCTACTGCAGTATGACCTCATTTTAAATTAGCTATTTACATCTGCAATGACTCTATTTCTGAATAAGTTCACATTTTCAAGTGCTAGTGGTTAGGACTTCAACATATCTTTTTTGGAGGGACACAATTCAACCCATAACAGAGAATAAGGCTGAGGGTGGACTCAAGCATAGAAATGAATCTAGTCAGGAAAAGGCCTATGTTAGCCTGTATAGAGTCTCTGTAAATTAGGAAAAATGCTCCCTCTGGGTGGACACAGTCACCATGCCAAGGTTCACAGCTGGAGACAGAACACAAACTGGATTTCATGTCCCCTTATCCCCTCGGCATAGCGTCTTCATGCAGTGCACAAACAGCCCAAACTAACAGTTGTCCTGAGATTGGAAGATCATGCTGATGGTGAGAAGTGGGCGGTAAGAATGTTGGCGAGGACAAGTTGATGAAAATAGACTATTTTGATGGCGTTGGAGCAGATTATGGAGAAAAGACAGCATTCATTGACTAATTCGACCAGTATTTATTGAGTATCTGCTACATACTAGCTGCTCTGAAGGTTCTTGATACACAGCACAGAACAGAATGGAGTAGTCATCTTCTCTGCCCTTAGGAACTTATGGTCTAGTATAGACAGATAATGAACAAGCAGATAGCAAGCACATTATTGTAAATAGTGGAAAGCGTTCTGAAAGAAATAAAGGGATTATAATGAGAGCAGAAAATAGGGGAATGGAGTAGATAACCTTTTTTTGGATAGAGTGGTCAGGAAACAGCACCTCAAAGTGACATTTAAATGGAGACCTAAAGAATAAGACTTAGGGGCCATATTAGTTAAAGCTGGATCTGGTTGAGTGGGACACAAAAGATACCCAACCTAAAAATTCTGGGGCTGATTCACTTTATGTTTCTTTGTATCTTTTTCAGTTTAGCCTTTTTATATTACTTCTATCTTCTATGATTAATAGAATTCATTATTTTGCTGAGTTTTTAGTAGACTCTCACATTAAATATAATTTCATAAATACGGCTCAATTTAGCTTTATCAGTTCGAAATTCACAGCAATTATGAAATGTACACGTTATTATTCAAGAGTTCTATTTCCTTAGAGAGCTGGAGCCATCTAGATTTCCTATGAGGCTCAACGATTCTCCCAGAACTGGGATCAGATGCCAAAATCTCTGGAAGCAAAACTGAGGATGGATTTGTGCTTGATATGTTCACACGAAGTTCCCCACATCATGGGCATCCAGAACTGGCCACAATCCAGGCAGGATACTGGATACCAAAATAGTTAAAATGAAATTACATTGACTGATTACTACCCTCTTCCAGTTTTGTATCATTACATTTGAGGTTTAAGATGCAACAAGAAAAGTAGATGTCTTTAAAAATAGTCAGTGTAAACTGGCTACAAGCTTTTCACATTCAGATGTTTTTTCTGTACTCGGTACTCAAATTCTACTTTAAAAAAAATTAGATTTGAAGTGTCAGCAATTAAAAAATAAGAAAATAAGCATAAACTTTGGCCAAGTGTATGGCCAAAAGAGATTTCACTGCTGAGAGCTGCCTACAGTACTCTAGGCTGGTCCTTCTCATCAAGTAGACCTCACTCAGTGTCACTTCCCCAGAGATCTGGGACATGTTGAGTATTCTGTCACCCCAGTCACTTTCTTGTTTTATTTTTTTCATAGCACACAATAACTAAAGTTATTACATTATTTGTTTATTGCCTGATTTCATATAGTAAAACTCAAGCTACATGTAAGCAGGGCCTTGTTTGTCTTCTTCATAGCTCTATTCACAGCAGCTAGAACATAGCACATAGTAAATGCTCAATAAATATTTGAAAATGAATGTAAGAATAGATGGAATTCAGGAATAGAGAAACACTTCTCCTGACAAGAGCACTAAAAGCTTATTTACCTAAAGGTGGTCAGATGTTTTCAACATCAAATGATTCTTCTAAGAAAATTATTATATTATGTAAGTCACTTATATTTAACTGATTTATTTAAAATATTACTGAGTGCAAATTCACACAGTCAAACCATTAAGGAGATCATGACTTTCTATTCCTCTTGAGTTCCAACAACTTTTTATAGATTTTGCATTCATAAAGGCTGAAATGCCTTCTAACATTCAGTAGGCATTCCCTTGTAGTGTGTATCACATTGCTTTGCACATTGCACATAGTAAGAATAATAATAGTGTTATTAGTAGTAATAGTAATAGTAATAATAGCTATCATTTATTGAGCCCTTATTACATGACACAGTCTGTTTTAAGTGTTTTTATACATTATCTTATGCACATCTCACAGCAACTCTATAACTTACTCACAGTCACTCAGTAAATAAGTGACTAGGCCAGAAATTGAACAAAGGAAATATAATTCCTGAACTTATCTTCTTAATCTCAATCATATACTAACTTCAGGAATATGCGCTCAAGAAGCAAGTTGTTACTATAAAACAATTAAGCCGATTACTTAACATTTAATGAGTATTCAGTGAGTGTTCTTTAAGTCTCCACTTTTGTAAGTTATGCATCTTTGAAAGACTTTTGGTTGTTAAAATTTGTTTGAGGGATTAAGATATGTCATCAAATGGAAGATCATGACCAAGCTCAGAGGCCAATTTTAGAGTAATTATCTCAAAGATGTCTTGCACAATGAAAGAATAATTAGAATGGAATTTAGTTCCTTTTCTTAGTCAGAATTTCTTTATTCACAAGCAGCAGAAACCCACACAAAATAGCTTAACATAAGGGGCAATTTATCTGAAGTAAACAAGGATATCTTGGAGAAATCCAAATACAAGAAGTAGAACTGTGTTTTGTAAATCTGAAAGCAGGGATTGACAAGCAATCAAAATTCACTCTTTCTCTATTTCTTTCTTTCTCCTTCTGGACTGACAGAGTCAATTATCATTTTCATATCTGAATCATTAATTCTCATTTCCCTTTCCTCCTTAGTTTTTCTGCTTTTCCAGGCACATGATGATGGGGCAAAGAGGAGAAGATAGCTGATCAAAAAATGGAGTGCCAGCCCTCAGTATATAATCTCAGTACCTGCAGATAACTGACGTGTGCTCCTTATCTCAGCTTCTCAATTACAAATTCCCAGGAAAGAGAGCTCAGTAATCCACCTTGTCTCACTGTCAACTCTGGTCTAACTGACTATGGTTGGGCAACAAAATTGACCCAGCACAAAGGCCCAATACTTTGGGTGAAGGGGTATAGGTTTGGGAGAAGTCCTTAGAGAAGGGGAGCAGGAACTGGGCATATGTCCCAGAAGTGTTTACTGTGACTTTAAAGGTGATAACCTTGGGGGAGAATGCCACTCATGTAAAAGTGTAAGTTCTTGAGTGTTTACTTGAGAAAGTCAGTTTAATTTCTTTATCAATGCCTCATCTTTATAATATGTGGCATTTTGACAGACAGTTAATGTGCAAACAATTCATAGAAAACTGTAAGAAGGTGGGGTAAATTAAGTATATGAGGGAGAATTCTTACAAAATCATAGCAGTACGTTCACATTCATTATTTTGTAGTATTGAAAACAGGAGAATTTTTATTATGGCATTCCAAATAAGAGAGTTCAGAAAGATAACCAATAAATTAAAAATATAAATTAATTAATATGTTTTCCATATTACCAGCAATAATTACTGAAAGGAGAAGAAAGAAAAATGCAATTCACAACAGCAATAATAAATAGACCTAAGAGTAATGTTAACAAGAAAGTGTAATATCTAGAAAACTACAAAACTCTGTTGAGAGATAATAGAAAGAAGACTTAAATAAGTAGAGAGATGTACCATGTTCATGGATGAGATGGCTGCAGTAGATAGAAATTTGTGAGGCATGCAGAGGTGGGTGTCTAACCAAGTCTGAGTCAAATGTAATACTTTATTTCCCTTGCTAGAGTAGCTGGTCCAAAAGTTAAGTGCTCAAACCAAACTGAGGCATTAAGAAACCTTCTTGGGATTAAAAAAAATTGAACCTAAGAGAGATATTCCACTGGCTTTCAGGTCTTGGAGCTGCAAGAATAAATCTGGGACTCCTGGGAGCCGTGTTTCCTACCACTTGGAGGAAATCCATCTGTAGTAGAAGACAATGAATCCCAGAGAGGCAAGCAGTGTGAGACTTAAGATCAGCAATGTTCTGGAGGTATCAAGTCCCTGATTGTAGTTGCTGAGCTCTCCAGAGCTACTTTACCCCTTATTTTACTATTGCTTTCATTCTGTGACTACTTCAGCATCCTTTCCGTAAACGCTCATGTCTTTGTTTTTACTTTTTGCAACACTTATCAAATATCTAACACATACAGAACAAGTCTCCTTATGCTCTTAGAACTTATATTCATTGTAATGGGTGGTGACAGGCTATAAACAAATAAATGAGAAAATACTAAGTAGAGATAGGGCTGTGATGAATATTAAAAGGGATGATGAAATGGAAAGTGATGAGAGAACTACTTTAGCGTGGAATGTCAGGAAAGGCCTCTCTGATGAGAAAATATTTAAACTGAGACCAAAATAATAGCTTATTTATGTATTAAACAGACACCTTGACCATACGTCAGATGCTGTTTAATATGATTTACAAGTACTTAATAGTTAGTTTGCACCAGATTTCTTTCACCAGCAATGGAAAGCATTCAGATTAGCACAAATATCAATTGTTCCCAAATTCAGTTTCAATCACATTCCCAGTTTCATCAAATTTAATTTCCAAAATCTGTAAAATACATAATTACAATAAAAATTCCAAAGGAATTATTTAATTTATTTTTATTTCTTTAATTTTAGGGAAACATGAAATATCAAAACAGCCAAAAATATAGAAAAGGAGAAGTAATAGAGAGTTACTTGCCATATCAGATATTAAATTACCTTATAAATATTATAATTAAAAATTATTGCATGGAAATGCTACATGAATAGATAGGCTGATCAATATCAAAGTATAAATAGCCTAGAAACAGGATTTTGGTGTACATACAAACATATACAAAATAATTAAGATGGCATAAAAAACTAAGTGGCAATGGGAGGAATTATTGAATAAATTAAGTTTGATAATTAGATAGCAATGGTAAGCAGAATTCCGACATGACCTCCAAGCCCCTGGTGTTCACACACATTTTCCCAGGTATTCAGTTAAGCACTAATCTAGGTGCTGCTGTGAAGGGATTTTACAGATGTAATTAAGGTCCCAAATCAGTTGGCCTTAAAAAAAGGGAGAGCATCCAGAAGGGCTTGACCTGATCACATGAGTCCTTGAGAGGGATAAGCTCATTCTGGAAGGAGATTTGAAGTGTGAGAGGGATTCCTTGTGAAGTAGATTCTCCTTTGCTGACTTTGAAGATATAGGCAGCCTCCATAAGCTAAAAGTGGTCCCCAGCTGATAGTAAATGTGGACCTCAGTCCTACAACTACAAGGATCAGAATTCAGCCAAAATCTGAATGAGCTTGGAAGATTCTTCCCCAGAGCCTCAGAAAGAAAGGCAGCTCACTCAACCATTTGATTTCAGCTCCCTGAGACCTTGAGCAAAGAACTCAGTCACATCATGATTGGACTTCTGACCTACAGAACCGTGAGCTAAGAAATGGATGTTGTTTTAGGCTACTAAGTTTGTGGTCATGTGTTATGCAGCAATAGAAAACTAATATATTAACCTTGGGGGAACAAAAGTAAAAATAGAGAATCCCCTCTTTGTAATACATCGAAATAAATCCCATAAATATTAATGATTTCAATGCATGAAATGAAACCATAATATTAACCTATCTCATCTCGGAATGTAGTGACATTTTCGTTAAATTTTTATTATGTAATGTTAGTTACAAAAGAGGATATATGGAATATATACGTAAGATTTGATGCATAATCAAAGAATGAACACTCTTGAGCCCACCAATAAATTTAAGAAATAGAATATTACCAATGCTATTGAAACCATCTGAGTTCCTTTAGGACTCTTCCTTTGTTATTCTGGGCATCTCCTTAGCTATCCCAACCAGATAAACTCCACCCTGAAGTTTATGTTTATTCTTCCTTTGCTTGTGTTTGAGTAGCAATAAATTCCGTATAAGTATATATTCTTAGACAAGATATTGTTCAGTTTTGCTTGGTTATCAGCTTTATAAAATATGCTCAATGGTAGCCTTCTGTGGCCTTTTTCCCATTCAAGGTTATGTTTTTAATGTTTTATTCCTATTGTTGCACATAGCTTTAGTTCATTCAATTTTACTGCTGTGTAATAATCCAATGTGTCAACATATTACAACTTATCCAGTCTTCTGTCGTTGGACATTTTGGTTACATCCACTGTTTTTCCTATTAGAGGCAATACTTCTATGAATATTCTTTAGTATTTTTCCTGGTTCCTCTAGGATGTGTACCTAGTAGCTAAATTGCTGAGTTGTAGGTATGTGCATGTTCAAATTTACAAGATAATGCCAAATTCTTTTCTAAAGTAATTGTATAAAATTGTAATCCCACTAGCAGCATTTTGTCAATACTTATTGTTATATTTCCTAATTTCTGTTGACTTCTTTGGTATATCATGAGCCTCCTTGTGGTCTTAGTTTACGTTTCTCTGTTATTAATGGAGTTGAGGGCATTTTCATGTTTAGTGGACTGTTAACTTTCCTTTTCAAGTGCAATGATTGTCTTTTGGATGTTTTTCTACTGAGTTACTTAACTTTTTCTTATTGATTTAGAGAACTTCTTGATGTGTTCTGGAAACCAATCATTTGTCAGTCATTTGTGTTGTAATTAGCCTAAATATTCTGTGGTTTGTCTTTTCACTTTCTTTATCGTGGTTTTGGATTAAAAAAAGTTCTTCATCTTATCATAGTAGAATTTGTAAGTCTTTTCCTTAATAGTTTGTATCTCATTTAAGAAATCCTTTGTTATCCCAAGGTCGTAAAATAGTCTCCTATATTTTATTCTGAAAGTTTTAAAGTTTTATCATCACCTGGATGTTTTTAATCCATTAGAATTTAATTTTTATATAAAGCATAAGGTGGGGATTAAGTTTTACTTTTACTTTTTCCTTATGGACAACTAGTTGTCCCAGCATCATTTTTTGAAAATTTGTTCTTCTTCCAATTACCTACCTATAGAGTTGTCTCTGATAGATATCAAGTTTCCAAACGTGCATGGTTCTGTTTTTGGCACTCTAATTCTGTTCCATTGATCAATTTGTTTATCTCTGCTCATAAGACACTGTATTAATTAAAATAACTTCATAATAAACCTTGATCTTTGATAGGGCAATTTCCCACAGTTTATTTTTCTTCTCCAGGTTGTTTGGGCCTCTGTTTGGCCAAATACATTTTAGAATCAGCTTGTTAAGTTCCTATAAGAAATTTGTTGGGATTGAGACAAAACTTTTTATTACGAAAAATAAGTGTACATAAAAATAAAGAGAATGGTATAGTGATTCATTATTCTAGTGGAGAAAATTATTTTTGTAAGGCAGTGTGGGGGCTAAACCTAGAAAGATAGTGTATAGTTAGTTTGCTAGGGCTGCCAAAACAAGTACCACAAACTTGGGTGGCTTAAACAAAAGAAATTTATTGTGTAAAGTTTTGGAGACTAAATGTCTGAGATCAAGGTGTTGGCAGGGTTGGTTCCTTCTGAAGGCTGTGCCGTGCCTCTCTCCTAGCTTATGGCAGTTTGCTGGAAATCTTTGGTCTTCCTTGCAGATGGCATTCTCCCTGTGTCTTCACATCGTCTGCCCTCTGTTATGCGTCTCTCTTCAAATGTTCTTTTCATAAGGAAAATGATCATATTTTACCAGTGGCCTATCCTATTCTAGTATGACTTCATCTTAACTGATTACATTGCAATGGCCCTATTTCCAAATAAGGTCACATTCCAAGGTTCTGGGGGAGGTTAGGAATTCAACAGACAGGTTCTAGGGGAGCACAATTCAACCCATAACAGATAGTTTGAGACCATGATGTGGAGGGCCTTGGAGAACATTTAAAAGAGTTTCATTTTTGTCCTGTGGGAAGCTTTTGAAAGTTTTTGAATAGAGTAGTGATATGATTAAAGAGCTATTTCAGAAAAGTTGATTTGATAGTAGTGTTTTAAGAGAGTTATTTATCAGAAAGGCAACTTAAGCTCAAAAGTCATTTTTAGGGGAACTCATAGATGGGAAACCTAGAAAATCTGATTTGGAAAAACACAGGACCAAGTCTACTCCAGGGGTCTAAGTAAAAGGAATTACTCTACAGAACTGTCATGACGCCTTGCCTGAAATAGCTTAGATCTGACCATTTTCAGTCTTCAGTCTTTGTCTTATATCTGGTCAGTATTTGTATTCCAAGAGGAAGCATGTGATGATCTACCTTGGGTTGTAGATCTGCTTTTGGGGGTTGGAGTTCAGGTCACCCTGATTAACAGCCCCAGATGCAACGCAGGAGAGGTAATTATCTAAAAGAAAAGTGAAGCATTGGTGCTAAAAGAGCAAATGTCCACAAGAAATGCATAAAGAAAGAACACAGAGGCAGGGGCTAGTGAGAAGATCATTTCAAAAGTGCCATATGAGGTGATGAGGTCCTGGACTAGGGTGAGGAGATACTATGAGGAAAGGTTTTTAGTAGCCAAAACCTGATTGATGATGAGGGAGCATGGGATAAGCACATAATGATTTGAGGGTGATGACAAAAACAATATGTGGGGGCCAACCCTGTAATGTAGTGGTTAAGTTTGGTATGCTCTGCTTTGGCAGCCCGGGTTTGTGGGTTCGGATCCTGGACTCTGACCTACACCACTCATCAGCCATGCTGTGGTGACAACCTACACACAAAATAGAGGAGGATTGGCACAGATGTTAACTCAGGGCTAATCTTCCTCAAGAAAAAAAAGAGGAAGATTGACAACAGATGTTAGCTCAGGATGAATTTTCCTCAGCAAAACAAAACAAACAACAACAATAAAAAACAGTATGTGGTCATGAGGGGCAACCGGTTTTACAGGAAGGTGTAGAAACATTTGTGCTTTTTGACAGCCCAGCACCCAAATATTCTTTGTATTTTAAGCATCCTAAAATAAGAAGGCAGAGTACTACCTTCTACCATGGGAGCCAAAACTGTGTGTGCAGGAGCAGATAGTCTCTCTCTAAGCTTCTACATACAGTAGCTAAATTGTTGATATGTCACCTAGGCATGTCTAGGTGTTCCCATCTGGAGCTTTGGTTCTTGTTGGAGTGATGGAAGAGGGCAGTTGATGGTCAGAGATTATATTTTTCTGGCAGAGTTGTGAGTCTAGCAGCATGAAAGTGTTTGGTGGTGATGACATAAAGACAGCATCCTCAGCAGCCTGGGTCTGTGGGTGGGTTGTGGGTATGTCTCCGCTCCTCTTGGTTTCTGCCTATTTTCTGAGGCTGGTTCTCTGGCCCTGCACCAATCCTGTGAACTAGCCCACATAGACTTCCAATCAATTCATTTTCTACTTATGTTGAAAGTTTGTTCCTTTTGTTTGGAAAGATGGATGATAATGTTCAGAGGCCACAGCGGAGTTGACAGCGACTGGCATTTTAGTCATGATGAGTGAAAGTAAATAGCATGACAGTCACATAGAAATGTCCAGAGTCAGCTGGATAAGTACAAGGAGTGCATGCACGGAGTCAGTTTGGAGGTAGAGTGGGTTGCTGTCTACCTAGATGTGATTAAGACAGTTATGACAGTGGATGAGTTTGCTGTGGAGAGAGAATATGAAGACAGAAAAGAATGCCAAGGGCTAATCTTTGGGCTATCCCACAGTGACAGAATAGGAGAAAAAAGAGATGAATAACAGCAATCACAGAGGTGGGTGGAAAGACAATATAGTTCGATCATATAGAAGGAAGGAGAGAAGTTCAAGGAGAAGACGAAGGGTCAGATGGGTCATGAAGTGTTCAAAGAGAATGTGAACTAAATATAATTTATTCAATTTGCCATTTGTAGCATGTAAAACTGATAAATATCAAAGCAAAACATAACCCACATAGAGCTAACATTCATTTGAATGCCTACTATGTGGCAGTCCTGTGATAAGCACTCTGTGTGAAATAGATAATATTATTATCTGCTTTACATATATAAAGAAACTGAAACTTAGTGAAATGAAGTAATATGCCTGGGTTCGTGTGGCAAATAAGTTGTAGATCTGGGATAAAAACAGGTTGTAGGATTCCAGAGGCCATGTTCTTGCTCACACCACTATAGTTACTAAGCATGGCAAGGTGAACATATCTTAATACACAACTTCAAGTGAGTTTTCCAGCCCTGTTAAACCTTTTGATATAACATATTAATCTCTCATTCCCTTTGCTGTCAATTCATTTGCACCTTGTACTATTTTATGGTTTTGTACTGTTGGATCTTTGCCACTTAGAAATGCAGTCAGACGAGCACTAGTCTTAAAAATAAGCTGTGATTATACTCAGAATCTTTGGGTTTGAATGATTCTTAGTACCAGAAAGTCTATTGAACTTTTGTAAAACATGGAAGCCTCTCCCCTCATAATTTGGTTGTTTTGACTTAAAAAAATCCCAAATAATTTGTATAATACTTTTGACAGTTTCCTTAAAATTTATCAGGAAATTGAGAAAAATCAAGCATGTAATGATTTACATGGATGCACATATATTTATATATATTCAAAATATATCTCTACTCTATCTTTAATACAACATTTGAATTTTAAACCTACAAAGAGAAAAAACATTCAGAAGTCATCATTTCCCTTGTTTTTTTCCTCTCTCTCCCTTCCACTCTAGCATAATAATTAGTTCTGGACTGAATGTTAGGCTGCTTGGGTTTTAACACTTGGCTGTGTCACTTATTAAGTATTTGGCTGTAGGCAAGATATTCAACCACTTTGAGGCTCCATTTATCACCCGGAAGTGAAGGTTATAATAGTACCTACTTTATCGGGTTCCTGTGAGGACTGAAAGACATATGTGGGGTAGACCTAAGAATAGTGCCTGACACATAGGGAGTCCTCGGTGAACGTTGATAATCATTATTCCAGGTTGCCTCAATCTTAGTGTAGTGGGCAGGAAAACTTGTTTGCTAGTCTTGGCATGTGGTTTGTTTAGAGCCTTCAAATGTCTGTTATCATCTCTCTTTCCCACCAGCTGCCTTCTCCTCTCCATCATTCCGTGTTTCCCACTTTTCATCAAAATATGACTTAAGAGTATTCTTGTGTGACCATCTTGACTAACGTTTTGAATATGACCATTTCATCCACTCAAGTGTTTTCTCATCTTTTAAGTCAATTGTTTCTCACCATTCTATCAATTTACAGTTCCTTTGAACCTCGAGTTTTAGGTAGTTTTCAAGTTAATTTTTCCCACTTTTACTTTATATTGTTATAATGTTGTGGAAAGGTAACTGAACCAGTGTTGGGAGACTTAAGCTACAATTCCTGCCCTGGTACTAACCAGCTGTGTTGCTTTGCACATATCCTTTATGCTATTTAGATCTCATTTTTAACTTTTGGAAAATAGGGGATTGAGTTTATGATAAAAGCTAACATTGAGTGACTTCTGTCTGCTGGGTACTTTTCCAACAGTTTTACAATAAGCTATGAAGGAAGCTTTATAATGATGCTCATTTTGCAATGAGGCAGCTGAGGGTCAGACTGCTGGCTAATTTGCTTCAGCTGAGCCAGGTCTGCTTAACATTTGAGTTTATACTTTTATATCTCTAACGACCCTAGAAGGTAAGGAACTTCTTGGAACCTAGAATGATATTCTGTTTGGTTTTTTTCTTTCTTTGTGTATCTTTTAAAATATAATTTTTGTACAAAGCGGGGCCAATAGTCTTGATTACCTATCCACTTGAAAGCTAAAAGTGTGTAGGGCTGCTTTGAGCAACTGGACCTAACCAAACTTTGGGTAAGCTAAAAAACAAAACCAAACCTGATATATGCATAAGATCACTATCAACATCTTAGAAAAAATGCAACTAATTTTTTTTTAACATTTGGTTTCAAAAAGCTTTAAAAAATATAAAACAGACTTTTGAATTCAAAATTCTTTGGAGATTCTCAGTTCTTTCTAAGCTTGTAGAACTAGGACACTGAGTAATGTTTAAGAAATTTTTTGTTCTTAACCTTTAAGAAATTATGTTGACATTGGGATAAAGAGTTGTAATTTAATCTCAAAAATCTGATAAAGATGATAAATTGGTATTTAGACAGTCCAAGGAGAATAGACCAGTGGAGAACACAGAACTGACTATTCTGTAATTGAACTGGTTAATTTTCCCAAAATGTCAGAAAACTGAACAAAATTTAAAAGTAAGGTCTCTCCTCCCTTTTTGCACGCCCCTCTCTAATGGGAATTATTCAGACCACTGGATAAGAATATAAGTGCCTTCAGGGATAGTCAAGATTCTGAGGAATTCAAACAAAATATTCCCTAACCTTTAGGGCAAAATGGGTTTTCTTTTGCTTGATTCACTCTGCCAGTCAACATTTCCCAGAATGTGATCCACAAAATGCTATTTTTTTGAAAAAAGGATTCTGTGTTCAGACACATTTGGGGAACTCTGGGTGAAGCAAAACTGAAAAAAAAATGTTCTAAATTGTAGTTCTCAGAGTATTTAGTATTGAAAATGCACTTCATTTTTTGATCAATGTTGTGTATCGGTTTGATAGGAGTTTTTCAAATCCACTCGTTTATGACAAAAGTTGTTTTTAAGAGTAAAGTTGTTTTGATCAAGGAATGGAG
The DNA here is from genome assembly GCF_021613505.1 of Equus quagga. NCBI lineage: Eukaryota > Metazoa > Chordata > Mammalia > Perissodactyla > Equidae > Equus > Equus quagga. The sequence continues at coordinate 141,580,441 of NC_060269.1, read as the reverse complement.
TTTTTATAAGTAAAGGTGTTTTGATGCAGGAATGCAGTAAGCTGTGCCAGGATGTCTTCTTCTCATCTGTGGTTGTTGAGAAGCACGCGGTAGCTCAGGTGCTGAGGGGCCCTGCTGGGGGCCTCTCAAAAAGAAAATGTGGGGAAGCAACTATGGTGAGGGGACAGTTAGACAATAACATGGCAAGTTTGTGAGGATCATTCAAGAGTGTTCCATCTGGGCAAGGTGGCCCTCTGTTCATCTAAATAGTTCGCCAAAGACCTTGGAGCATTAGCTCCTGCCATGGTAAAGGCAACTCTTACTGGCAGCTGGGCAAGCCATGCAGCTGCCTAGATCATCTTGCCCGCCAACACCGACACCGTTGTTCCCTAGCAACGTGCTCTAGCAACAGGGGACTTTTCACTTTTGTGCTGGCAGCAGGACGTCAGCTCAGTTGGTCAAGCTGTCTCTCCCAAGAACCAACTTGTTGAAAAGGTCCACCCAACTAAATTTGGACTTTCTTTCTTTTATCTCCCTTTGCCTGGAACAATAGTATGATTAATCTATCATTGGTTTGGAGTACGTTATTTCTTTATTGGCTTATTGAGAAACATTATCCTGTATGCTCTTGGCTTGTGAAATTGTTATAATTCTCTCAGTGAACTTGTGTTAAATAAATTGCTGCCCAAGACAAACTCAGTCTCTGAGCATAATTTTGACCCCTGAAACAAAACAATCAACAAATATTTGTTAAGCACCTTCCACAGGCCAGACACCATACTAGCCTTCAGGGCACAGTAGAGACATCCTTCCTTCCCTTAGGGAATTAAGGGCTGCTGAGATCTCTTGTCAATCTGCAAGCTAATGCAAGGTTTGCAGTTTCTCTCACTTTTTTTGACCATAACAATATTTTCCTTCCTTCCTCCCTCCCTCCCTTCCTTCCTTCCTTCTTTCTTTTTTTGGTGGAGCATCTCTGGGGACTATTTTTCTGAGGAACATGCTTTGGAAAAGTGTAGGACCATGCTTATTAATAGATTCCCTGGAGATTACTTTTCTCAGTGTTTTCCCTAAGAAGTCCATATGCTAGAAAACAAGGCCAGGATGAGCAAGCAATGAGATAGACCCAACTGATGACTTTACACACCAGTGTTTCCTGAGCGCACCCAGCCACGGTGAGGTCAGCACTGGGAACACAGGGACAAGATGGGAAGCCAGTACTTCAAAGCAGTGGAGTTTTTCAGTGGTTTACTATCAATAGGGATGCTGATAAACAACATTTATATTTGGAAGTTTTTGGAATGTTAATTATCAATTTGAATTCTAATCAGAGGGAATGTGTGAGTGCAACATCTTCTTTCCTGTCTAGGGGTAGGGAGATGCCGCCAGGAGACTACTTTGTGCTCATAGGATTAAAGGGCTCTGGATATCTCTTCTTTGTGGAGAAGAACCAAAGAGGCAAAGGATTGAGATGATGAGAGCAATGGTGGTGGTTGCAAGAAGAACATGAGTCAGAAACCCAACTTGGGAAGCTGAAATTATTTCCAACCTAAAGCCAACTGTATCTTATATATAAGCGTAAGACCTGCTGCCCATAGAACCCTCAACACTGCTTTACAAAATGAGTGACTAGTTTATGGTACTGGGATGGTATCAGGAAAGAACAAGCCTTTTGGTCTTAGATAGACTTGGATTTGAAACTAAGCTGCTTCATTTTCTATTGAGTGCCTGTGACTGATAATTATTATGCTCTCAACTATGTGCAAAGACTCTATGAAGGTTATGAAGATGGAACAAACAAGAACTTTGTCCTCAAAGAGCTTATGATTTGAATGGAAGATAAGACATGTACTTTTACCCATGATAGATGTAGAAAATGAACAAGGTTCATAAGAGTACTATGAAGTGCTAATTAACCCTATATTTTCAGTTTATAATTTCATTCATTTGAAATAGTGAGAGCCTCTCAGTAGCATCTGAAGACTGTATCACAGCGGATCTAATTTCTTAAAAAATATTTTTTTGCCAAACGTATCAAAACCAGTTAGTTAAACCGTTAATGCCATTTTTACTAATAAACAATTTGAATAATTTGTATAGTACTTTCTAAGTTTCAACTTGCTTTCACATCTATTTTCTCATTTGTTCCTCATAACAATTAGATGTAGTAAGATAGATACTATCTTATTTTTTCCAATTCCTGTGTTTTTTCTTACAGACTGTGGTTTCTAGTTGTTGGGCTTCAGAGTCTTCGAAAGGCTACAAATTTATTGCAAGAGATTAGTGAATCCAAATTTACACCAAAAATTAACCATCGACTCAAGAAATACATTCTCACACATATATTACTATTATTTCTCCATGCAGTAAATATGCTATTGTGATGGATTTAATCTCATTTAAGAATGTAATTAATTAATACTTTTTTGTTGTTATGCATTTTCTTCAACTATCATATAAAATGTCCATTATTATTATTATTATTAACATGGGAAAGGAATCCTTGCTGCCTACTTCTCCAGAAGGAACTATTCTCCTATTTTAAATAAAATGCAAGTCAGTTAACGGAAAGCAACATTGCAGAGATAGCTTTTTTCTTTCTTTTCTTCTTCTTCTTCTTTTTTTTTAAAAAAACAACTTCCTGCTGGCTAATGCTTTGGAAGCCTGTGGTTTCTTTGTAGTCCAAAGTGCTATTTTTAGTCTGCACCCAAGGGCCTGGAATTCTCATATTGACACAAATGACCAAATTTTCCTTTTGATGAAGCTGTTGATCAGACAGGATACAGAAGTCTGTTTCTACCTTCATTTTTACCACTGCTCTTATGAGATATTAGAATATTTATGATTAGGTGATCCAGAAAACAAAAACTTCGTCTTATAATTTTACATCAGATTAAACAAAAAATGAGTTCTGCTATTGTTATGTGAAATGGTAAAATCTTTCCATTTATCTCCTTAATAAAAAGAAGTAGCTTTTGGATTGGGGTTTAAAAAAAATCTGTGTTATCTTGGGCCAGAAAATAGCAATGGTAGACCATAGGGAAGAAAATCACACAAAAGAATAATAAAATAGGAAAGGGAAGCCTATCAGCCCCTTTTTTCCATGCCACTTCCCACACGTCCCTCATTGCTACAACACTTTTGACAATGAAAGAAGCGCTATTAATTATGCTGGTATATATGGGACAGGCCCCTGTAGCAAACTGGGAATCATGGTCTCCTTACTTATCCCAGGGGAGACAAATAAGTAGGAATTGACTTAAGTAAGCTACATTTTAAAACAGTTGAAGATTTTAGAATTTCTTTTCCACAGTCTCATGCTTGAACTCTCACTCCCTGTATTAGCAAAATAGTATGCAAGCTTAGTTACTTTATTGTTCATAGTCAGCAAGAATAGAAATGCCTTCAAAATATGTTATAATGATACTCCCATTAATCCTTGTGTTTTAGCTCTTTCATGTCTTAGTGCTACAGATAAGTGGTTGACAGAAGCAAGTCTTACCAAATATGCAAATAAGGGAGAATAATTACAATAAAATGTTATTTCTACTTAAAAATGAGTGTGTTCTCTATTTCTTAAGGAAGTAAAAATTTAATTTAAAAAATATTTTTTATAAGAATTAGCATGAATATAATTTTTCAAAGCATTTCACATCTTTTCCCAGTTTGTCTTCACTAAGCACACCACGTCTTGTACTTGCTTTTGTTTTAATTTCATTTGTTCGTGCATTCCTACTTCTTACTGGTTAATTTTTGGGTAATTTATAGAAAAAGATGAAAATGGTTGACTATTCTAAAGATTAAAACACAGAGAACTTTTCCCCCTCATAAAGTGAATGATATGCTGAGCGTCCTACAGAAATTCAAAAAGCATCCAAGAAAATAATTTATAATGGTTTTTTTTAGATTGGCACGTGAGTTAACATCTGTCACCAATCTTCCTTTTTTTCTCTTCTTTTTCTCCTCAGAGCCCTCCAGTAATAGCTGGATATTCTAGTTATAAGTGCTTCTGGTTGTGCTATGTGGGGTGCTACTTCAGCATGGCTCCATGAGCCGTGCCATGTCCACGCCCAGGATCCTAACTGGCGAAACCCAGGGCTACCGAAGCAGAGCGTGCAAACCTAACCGCTCGTCCATGGGTCTGGCCCCCTAGTGACTTTTCAATAAAGAAAAAATACAATGTGCTTTGATACCAGAAAAGACAGCTGATGTAATCACATAAGCATTCCTGACCACCTTCTCAGACACTGAAGGAGGCCAGAACTGTAGATTATGTCTAGAACCTTTTTGATATTGAAAGAAGAGGGAAAGCAGCTGGTAAGGTTTAAAGAATATAGTTGGAATTATTTTTCAGGCTTTTAGATAGTTTAAGTTTTTTATTTGCTCAAAATCATATATATATTTTTAAAAATTTGTGTTCTACTTGAGGGCAAAGAGTATTCAGACCATTCTCATTACTTAGGGTGGTTATTTCTATAAAGTCACTGTGAACACTGAATTAGTCAGTATCGAAGATTTGCTCCTATGGGAAATACAATGTTAGGTTCCTGTTGACCTCTGGCCAAACATTTTCAGCAACTGATCAAGGCACAACTTTGTTTTCACTGTGTGTTTCTATTTAAATGTACCTTATTTAAGACATATTGTTGATTCATTAACATTGATCTCATGGCCAACAGCACCATATCTCCTTCCTGAACAAAGTCTATCTAACACACATCCCCACGAGGCACATCACGGCCTCCTTACTCTTAGGAACACTCAACAGTCCTACAGCATTATGCTTGGGGACCATTTTAAACAGCAACCCCCCCAAAAAGTGGCACAAAAATGAGAAAAATGTGGTGCTAAACAGACCATGAAATAGACATACGATAACAGTATGAGAGCTGATATAAGGCAGAGTGTCTTCTTGTTTGACCTCAGTGGGAAGGTACACAGCAGGGGACTCAAATTTTTCCAGTCTGTGCTTACAAACGACATGAAAGACCTGTGAGTATTGATTTTGGGGTTACAAATAAATTTTAGTGAGGAGGCAAATTTGCAAATACAAAATCCATGTATAATGAGAAAGGACTGTATCTTGTTCATCTTTACGTCACTGGTTACTACAGTGTTGCCTCGCATGTACTAGGAAGTCACTACATATATGTTGAAATGAGATAGTGCTCCTTAATTTTTCAGTGAATCCCAATTGTATTCTCTTATTTTGTTTTATGCCCTTAAGAAATTTTTGGTGTACTACTTTTGTAAAAGTGAACATTTTATAATAATATGAATGCTCTTTTGGTTAGCCTCGTAACTGCTTCCTCTTGGAACTTTAAAGATATTTCTCCCTGACGTCTGGCATCTAAACTTGATGAAAATTTGGATGCCAACCTAGATGTCAGTCCTTTGTAGTGTACCTGTTAATCTGCGCACCTTTGGAAGTTTTTAGGAATTTTTTCCTTTCCTTGGGATTCTGAAAATTCATATCTGTTTAGACTCTTTGAATTGGAACATTTATATCTTTCTTTAGTTCTGGGGAATTTTCTTTTTTTATTTCATTGGTCATTTCTTTGCCTCCATTATCTCTGCTATTATTTACAGAGATCCTATTAAATGAGTTCTAAACTTCTGAATCTAGTTGACTATTTCTTGAAGTCTCTTTTATACATTCCTTCCTTGTCCCTTTGTCCTGTGTTTTGCGAGCGTAAGTTGGCTTAAATTTCCAACTCACATATTTATCTTGAGTCATGTCTGTTATGCTGTTTAGTCCATATGCTGAGTTTAAAAAAAATTACAGATGTATTCATTTTGAGTTGATTTTTACATATGGTATGAGGGGTAGGGTACAACCTCATTCTTTTGCATGCAGATATCCAGTTGTTCCAGCATCATTTGTTGAATAATTATTCTTTACCATTGAATTGTCTGGGCACCCTTGTTAAAAATCGGTTGGCCATAAATGGAAGCATTTCTTTCTGGACTCTCAATTCTATTCCATTGATTTATATATCTATTCTTATGTCAGTATCACATTGTCTTGATTACCGGAGATTTGTATTAAGTTTTAAAATCAGCAAAGTTTCCAACTTTGTTCTTTTTCAAGATCGATTCGGCTTTTCTGGGTCCCTTGCATTTCCGTACATATTTTAGAATCAGCTTATCAATTTCCGCAAATTCATCTGGGATTTTGATAGGAATTGCACTAAATGTGTAGATCAAGATGGGGGAGTATTACAATGTTAATAATACCAAGCCTTCTAAGTCCATAGATGTGTGATGTTTTTTCATTTGTTTAGATCTTATTTAAGTACTTTCAACAATGTTTTGCAGTTTTCAGTGTACAGGTCTTGCAGTTCTTTTGTTAAATTTATTCCTAAGCGTTCTATTCATTTGAATGCTATTATAATTGGGATTCTTTACTTTTTTCTTTTCTTTTTTCTGTGGTGAGGAAGATTTGCCCTGAGCTAACATCTGTTGCTAATCTTTCTCTCTTTGCTTGAAGAAGATTGCCTCTGAGCTAACCTTGTGCCAATCTTCCTCTATTTTATATGTGGAACGACACAACAGCATGGCTTGACGAGTAGTGTGTACATCTGCACCCAGGATCTGAACTGACAAACCCCGGGCTGTGAAAGTGGAGCGCATGAACCCAACCACTATGCCACTGGGCTGGCCGCAATGGGATTATTTTCTCAATTTCATTTTGGATTGTTCATTGCTGGTATATAGAAATCTAAGTGATTTTCACATACTGATCTTGTATCCTATAGCCCTGCTGAACTTGTTTATTAGTTCTAATAGTTTGTGTGTGTGTGCCTGTGTCTTCCTTAGGACTTTGTATATATAAGATCATGTGATCTGTGAATAGAGATAACTTTAATTCTTTCTTTCCAACCTGGATACCTTTTATTTATTTTTCTTGTTTAATATTCCTGGCTAGAACCTCCAGTACAATGTGGAATATAAATGGTGAGTTTGGGCATCTTTGTCTCATTCCTGATCTTAGGGGGGAAACACTCAATCTTTTACCATTAAGTGTGAGGTTAACTCTGGGTTTTTTTGGTAGAGTTCCTTTATCAGTTTGAGGAAGTTCCTCTCTATTCCTAGTTTGTTGAGTGTTTTACCATGATTTTGTCAAATGCTTTTTCCACATCTATTGAGAGGACATGACTAATCGCAAGAAAAACTTGAGACTCTGGGGCTGGCCTGGTGGTGCAGCCATTAAGTGCGCACATTCTGCTTTGGTGGTTTGGGGTTTCCCGGCCCGGATCCCGGGTGAAGACATGGCACCACTTGTCAAGCCATGCTGTGGTAGGCGTCCCACATATAAAGCAGAGGAAGATGGGCACGGATGTTAGCTCAGGGCCAGTCTTCCTTAGCAAAAAGAGGAGGATTGGCAGCAGATGTTAGCTCAGGGCTAATCTTCCTCAAAAAATAAAAACACAAAAACCTGATACTCCAAGCCTTGGGTGAGCTTCCCTGATTGGCAATACTCAGTGCATGTTGTCACAATCATTGTCAGGAGGATTAAGCACTGTCCAGATGACTCCACTGGGGGAAGACAGCTGGAAGCTTACACCTTGTCTCTTTGGACGCTGCTTTCTGTGCTTTTTTCCATTCCTGATTTTAATCTGTATTTTTTCTCTGTAATAAAACATAATTGTGAGTATAACAGCTTTTCTGAGCTCTGTGAGCCCTTCTAGTGAATCATGAATTTCAGGGTGGTCTTGGGGACCCTCAACACAAGCTGATTTAAAATTTTTATTTAGTAAGTGCAATGTTCAGACTTCCTCAGGAACAATTTTTATTAACTGCTTTCCCCCCCCCCCCCCTCTTGTGTATGGCCATACTTTCCTGTTTCTTTTCATGTCTTATAGTTTTGTTCAAAATTGGACATTTTAAAAAATATAATGTGGCAATTTTGGAAGCCAGATTTTCCCCCTTCCCCATGGCCTCATGCTGTTGTTACAGTTTGTCTGCTTAGTGGTTTTCCTGAACAAATTCTGTAAAGTTAGTATTGTTTGTCATGTGTGGCGCCTACGTCTCTGCTCAGTTAGCTTAGTGGTCAGCTGACGATTAGAGAGAGATTTTCTTGAATGCTTTGAACTGATAACCCTCCCAGCCTTTGCCAAAGGGTTCTGTGTGCATGTTTGGCACACTTTCCACATCCTGGTAGTTACAGCTCTGCTTTAGCCTTCACTTCCTGCTTGCTCATGGCCTCAAGTTCAATCAGAGGTCAGAGAGAAGGGCCTTCTCAGGTCTTTCCCAGGCATGTGCACAGTCCTGTGTATGCACTTTGCCTTCTAGATTTCCGGGTATCTGTTGGAGCTTTCTCAAAGCTTTCCATGGATATCTCATTACTTAATTAAAAAAAATTAAGATTTTTAGTTAGCTTTTTGTCTGTCCCAGCTGTTAATCTTAACTCAGGTACTCTGACGTTAAATAATTACCATTGATGTTTTTCAACAAATGCCTCGGGAGAAAGGTTGTTCACACTGATTGAGCTCTGAGCCAGGTCAAACAAAGACAAGACCTATGAGTGGGGATTTCCAGATGTTTTAAAATCATACCTAGGATTTAATTTATAGGGATCAGACTGAGTGAGGACGCGGAGAGGCCGATGCCACTGAAAGAAGAATTTTTTACTTATATTTCTTAAGAAAAAGAGACACACTACACCACGTAGGGCCGTAGGGGAAATACTAGGTTTGGTTAGACAGAAGCAGGGATGAGAGGAAGCCCTAGGCTGGGACTTTTATTGGAGTTTCTAAGGGAAAGGCAAGGTAGGGCAGAATAAACAGTTTAGGATTGGCCAGTTTGAATAATTCTGGGCTATAGGAGTGGTCTCTAGTTGCCTGGTACCTGGCCCTATGATGATTTAGGGTGGGCAAATGTTGGCTTGGTGTGTGAGTCAGAGAACAAGGTGGGTAGAGGCACAGCCTTGGATCTGCACATGAAAGGCGAGTCTAGGCAAGCTGACTTGCAGGAGACTAGTGATAGTTTGGTCCTGTCATTAATGGATGCCAAACAGACATATACCATCTTTGAACACCCAGTTAAAACATCATTGAGCTGCCAGACAGGTCAAATAATGATAACTTTCTTGTAATGGAGACTGTTGGAGGATTCCAAGTGTGTTCTGCCCCTTTCATTGGCTGTAGGCTGCTGCTTTTCACAAGTGTTATAGTTACAGGGCTGTTGGTTTTCAAGGCTGCTATGGAGCTGGGGAGAGGGGATGGGGATAGAGTAAATTAAAACACCACAAAGCTCACTGTTCTTAGTGAGAATCAGTCATTTTTCTTTACTAAACACTCCTTGGATTATTTTAAGCTTTTTGTTAATTTCCAGAGTTCCGAAATGTTGATTTAGGCAATATTTGCCAGTGTGCCCACTGTTTTTATGGAGGAGCAGATTTTCAGAGCCAGCCCTGGTGTTCTAGTGGTTAAGATTTGGTGCTTTCATCGAAGCAGCCCAGGTTCGTTTCCAGTCAGGGAACCACACCGCCCTTCTGTCGGTTGTCATACTGTGGCAGCTGCCTGTTGCTCTGGTGCTGAAAGCTATGCCATGGGTATTTCAAATAATAGCAGGGTCCCCCATGGTGGACAGTTTTCAGCAGAGCCTTCAGACTAAGACAGACTAGGAAGAAGGACCTGGCCACCCACATCCGATAAAATTGGCCATGAAAACCCTGTAAATAGCAGCCAAGCATTGTCTGATGTAGCACAGGAAGGTAAAAGGATGATGCAAAAAGACCCAGCAGGGTCCCACTCTGTTGTACACAGGCTCCCTAGGAGTCAGAATTGATTGGACCGCACTAACTCCAAACAAATTTTCAGTGATCCTTATCTTTTATTCTAGCACTCTTTTCCCTTCTCTTCTGTTTTTTGAGTTTGTTTGTGGTGTTTAGAGACTCTTATTCATCTTTGTGTTTGAGAAATCCTCTTTGCTTCAGTGTGAAATGACAATTTTGGTTACAAAATTTGATGATTATGGATGAAAGGCGAGATGTTTACACAGATAGGTTATGCTGGACTTATGGGTGTGGAGGCTTGGGCGGAACTAGGTATCTGGAGCACTGCCCCGACTCTCCATCCCAGGCATTTCCATAGGCCAATGGAATGGATCTACTGTTCGTTATTCAGTGTGAAGAGGCCTGGAAGAAGGGCTGGCTTTCATGGTTGCTCTGATTGCAGTTCCCCAACTCACAACTGATGAGAACTGAAGGTCTTCTCTTGCTCTTTGTACTAATTGTAGCTGACCCGGAACACTGGTAGGACTTCCACAACATTCTTCTGAGTATAATTTGTGTTGTGATTCTATCTGTCCATCTGTTCCCTTTGCTTTTTATCTTCCAGTGATTCCTCCAAATTTCTCATCAACTGATAATGTGTTTACTTCTGATCTAAATAACAAAATTCTTTCTTTCTTTTTTTCTTTTTTTGCTCCCTTGTCATTGTTCTCTATTTCTTCTTCATCCCTGCTTTCTCCTCTTCCTTTCCCCCTCTTCTTCTTATATATTTCTCCTTCATTTCTAGAAATTTGGGGCAGATAGGAAGGGAAGTTGGCCTGGCCCATCATCTTAATCTAAGTCTGAGCACTATGTATAATAGTGAAATATGAGAAAAAACTAAAATGAAGAATGATTAATTTGCAGTACACCAACAGAGTGACACATCATACAACCATTAAATATTTATGTTTGAAGAATGCTTCATCCCTGCAAAGTATGTGATTCATTAAGTATAAAAAGCAAAACTTGAGACTGTACTTATAGTACGATCACAATAAAAAACAAAAGAAAGCATTACTAAGTTCCTAGGGAAAAAACTGGGTCTAATATGCCAAAATATTAATCAAATATCAGTCATGTAATTGTAAAATATGTGTCCTATCCCTTACAGGCTAACGGCTAGTGGCTCAGCCACTGCCTGTAACTCCTTGCGTGCTGTGGTCCCCAGGTAATCTGTCCCTTCATTGTGGTCTATTTTCCTTCTTCTTCACTCAGCTACAGCCACACCGGCTTCCTTTTTGTTCCTTGAACACATCAAACTTGCTTCTACCCCAGGACCTCTCCCTTTATGGTTTCCTGAGCGTGGTACACTATTTCCCCAGGCAGTCCCATGGCTTAGTCCCTTATTTCGTTCAGGCTTCTGATCTGACTTCATCTTATCAGACTATCTTATAAAAATAGCATCTTTGTCTTCACTATCACTCTCTGCCCCCCCCACACTGTTTTTTCTTTATAGCAAATTGCTATCTTAGTATATTTGTTTATTTCCTCCCCCACTAGAATATGAATGCCATGAAAGCAGCAACTTTTGTTGTCTTTTTTTTTTTTAAGATTGGCACCTGAGCTAACATCTGTTGCCAATCTTCTTTTTTTCCCCCTTGTTCTTCTCCCCGAAGGCCCCCAGCAAGTAGTTGTATACTCTAGTTGTAGGTCCTTCGGGTTGTGCTATGTGGAACGCTGCCTGAGCGTGGCGTGATGAGAAGTGCTGGGTCCGCACCCAGGATCCGAACCGGTGAAATCGTGGGCCACCGAAGTGGAGCCTGTGAACTTAACCACTCGGCCACGGGACTGGCCCCCGACTTTGTCTTCTTAACTGCTCTATCTTCAGGATCTAGAACAGTGCCTGGCACATAGCAGGTACTTCATAAATGTTTGTTAAATAAATGTATGAATGACTATCTAAAATAAAACAGGCAACCTGTTATTTTAGCCTCTCATTTTACTTAACAAAGTTTATCTGGACCCTAACTTCTTATGAAGTTTAAGGAGTTAGTATGGAGTCTGGAAATAATATTTAAAATGTAGATTTTTAAACTTAGGTTTTACAAATTATATTTTGCTTAAGAATTGCTAGCAATGGATGAAGTTCTCATCCTATTTCAGGGTTGGCTTTTTGAATTGCAAGAAAAATTAAATAAGGTAAATGAGTATATTATTATTTGTTAAGTGCCTACTATATTGTGTTTTTATACATAATCTTAATTAATCTTTGCTACGTACAAGTGAAACAGAGATTACTGTCCCTAATTTTCGGACGAGGAAGTGAGGCCAAGGAGGATACACCATTCGGCCGACGGTACAAAGAAGTAAGTCACAGGCTCTGGATTGGAACCTAGGTCCTCAAACTCTGAGTCTAGTGCTTTCTCCCTAGATTAATTCAGTGATTTAAAAAATATTTATTGAGCACGTACTCTGTGCCAGGCTCTGTTTATGCAGCAGGGATACAGCAACGAGCAAAACAGAAAAAAAATCCTCATACTTTGTTACATTCTGGTGGTGGTGGCAAGGGAGACAGAAAAACAATGATAAATTGGCAAGTAAAAAGTGTATGAGATGCCTGATGAGATGGTGACTAGTGCTATGGAGAAAATGAAGCAGAGAAGGAGCTGGGGGTTCTGGAAAGAGTATTGATGATGGTACAATTAGCTTTTTAAATAAGGTATTTAGGGAATACTTCACTGAGAAAATGACATCTGAGCTGCAATCATCTCGGGAAAGAACATCCTTAGTTGGGGGACGGCAGGTGCAAAGGCTCTGAGGCTACCGTGTGCTTGATATATTTGAGGAAAAACAAGGATGCTAGTGTAGCTGAAGTGGAATGACCAAGACGCAGAGTAGTAGGAGATCAATGCCAGGCAAGTAGAGGGGAGGGAATTAGACAGTTAGGGCTTTGTAGGAGGTTTTAAGGACTTTGACTTTTATGGTGAATAAAATGAGGAGCTATCGGACAGTTTTGAGCAGAGGAGTCATGTGATAGGATTTATGTTTTAAAAGGATTCATGTGATTTATGTTTACTGAACAGGTTTGGCTTGGAAGACCAAAGTTTAGTTTTATCCATCTTAAGTTTGAGATGCCTGACATCTCAAGTAGAAATATTGAGCAGGCAATCGGATATAGAGTCTGGAGTCCAAGGGAGAGGTCTGAACTGAAGATATAAATTTGGAAATTGTCAGCACATTGATGGTATTTAATATGTTTGCATGAAAGCACCTAGGGAATGAGTGAAGATGGGGAAGAGGTCCAAAGATTGAAATCTGGGGCTCAACATTAAAAGCCAGCAAACGAGACTGAGAAGGAGCATCTTGCAAGGTGGAAAGACAACCAGGAGAATGGAGCTTTCTGGAAGCCAAGAGAAGCAAGTGCTGAAAGGAGGCGGGGATACCCAACTGTGTAAGATGATCCAGAACTGATGTGTGTGGACTGGAGAGGAGGGAGAGAAATATTTGGGGATATTTCCATTTGTTTCAGCTAAGAAACTTTTCTTCATCCCCAAATCCTCTGTAAGCTCAGCCATGTGGTGATGTAAGGTGATGGGCTGGGTTGGGCGCCATGGTTGACTTGTTTTTAGTATGTGTAATCCCCCTGTCCCTCCTCTGCCCCAGTTACTGATGATTCTGGCGAGGAATGTTTCCACGGGGATGTGTGCATTTGCTATGATGATCCTGGCGAGGAACGTTTCCACGGGGATGTGTGCATTTGCTATGTCTGGCTTATAGACAAGTAAATACAAATGCTGCTTTATCAATTTACAGTACAATTGCTCTGTGGCCAAAAGCAGAGTGAGAAGTCTGCCTCCAACTTCCTTCAGGATAGAGGCCAAACTCCTTAGCATGCCCTATCATCCTTCATTATATGGCTTTGTTTCTTGCCATCTTCCCACTTCTCCACTTCCCCTTCTTTCCCCAACCTCTCCTCCCCTCTCCACACCCCCCCATGCTCCACTCACACAGGACTTCTTGCTCTCCTCTAGGCACACTGTGCTCTTCTATGCCTCTGTTCTTTACACATGCTATTCCTTATGCCTGCAATGCCCTTCTCTGCTTTTGTGCTCAGGAAGGCACTGCTGGTCCTTGGAAGCCCAACTCATGTGGAATTTCCCCTGTGAAATCTTTCTGATCCCCAGGCTGGAATACTTACTCCTTTCTCTGCTTCACCCTCTCCTATATAATTTACACATTTATTGAAATTTTTTATATGTCTGACATTTCTTATTTGATTTTATGGTCCTCAAAGTCAAGGATCTTACTTATCTCCCTATCCCCTACTCTGTCTGCCACATAGTAGGGACTTAATGATAATAATAGCCAACTTAAAAAAATTCATAATATACTTGTCTTTGTGCTAAGTGCTTTTGCATGTATTTCTCATTTTATCCTCATAGCAACTGTCTGAGGTAAGGTTTATTATTTTCCCATGCTGTAGATGAAGAGACTGAGGTTCACAGTGGTTATGAAATTGCCAAAGGCTACATAACCAAGATTTCAAATCTAGTTGATTACAGGGCTTGAGTATTTAAATTTTTTTCTGTACACTTAAAGGAGAAAGGAAGGAAAGGTTAGGAATGGAAGTTGCTTTTTGGTTTTCTGGGGTCCAAAAGTCCCATGTTTTCATCTTTCATTAATTTCTAAACAAATGTGCCTTGCATTTACCATCTTTCTAAATGATTATGGGGCATAAAATCTGTGTAGGTCTGATCTAATCAGTTGCAAGGCCTTAAGAACAGAACTAAGGTTTCCCAGAGGAAGGAGGAATTCCACCTGTGGACTGCAGCATCGGCTCCTGCAGGAGGGTTTCCAGCCTCCCTCCCCGACAGCCTGCCTCAAGGATTTCAGACTTGCCTAGCCAACTCCTACAATTGCATATGCCAATTCCTTGCAATAAATCTTTCTCTCTGTATCTTCATCTCTCTCTCTATATACCTTCTATCCCTTTATATATATCCTACTGGTTCTGTTTTTCTGGTGGCACCCTGACTGATACAGTGAGCAAGTCAAAAATGTGTCTATAAGAGAAATTAAGGAGAAAAAAGTAGCTGAGTAAAGGAAGAGAAGAAAATGGTAATATTGTAATAGATTGCATGAAGAAAGGTCAAGGAGCGGAAGTGGAGGGTTAATTGTCATCCTTTAAGACTCTGCTTAGACGCCTCCTTGTCCACACTGCCTTCCTTTGCCTCCTAGCCTGAGCAGTTCTTATTCTGTCTCGCCTGTTGTCATCTATCGACTTAGGTATTGTAATTGCATGTGATACGTTTGTGATCCCTCACCCTCCTTCTCCACTTCTTGGGATGTGAGTTTTGAGATCTCAGGGTATAATTCCTCTGTTTATCCTTAGCACCTAGCTCAGTGCTTGACTCATATTAGGGGATGAGTAAATATTTGTTGATAAGTGAATGAGAGTTCACAGCCTTATGTGCATAGAGATGCCCAGCCCAGGCTAGCCCAGGGACCAGGGAGGGCTTTCTGGAGTAAGCAGCCTCTGAGGACCATCAGAAGGAAACCCCAGGCAGTTGTTCTGGCTCTCTTTCCCTCTATCCATTTATTGGTGCCTTTCAGACCACACACTTTGCTGAGTCCCCTTCTTGGCAAGGTGGTCCCACCAACATACTTCCAGCGCTTCTAGGAAATGACTGGCAGTGCCTCTTACTTGATGCTGCTTTATTGAAAGATCCACAGGCCGCTTTACAAGCACTGGCAATGTTCACAATGGTATCTTGATATCTTGAGGGGCTTGTGGATAATTCCACCTTCACCCAAGACTTTCCCTGGACTCCTTTGATCCTTCTCTTTATTAGTGCCAGAGTTTGACCCATTTCTGGAGGACACAGATGTGCTGGATGGCTATCCTCTCTTTGCAAGGTGACATGGAAGGAACTTTCCCTGTGAGAGATAGAGCAGAGGTTCTTCTAGAGGGAGAGCACCCCCTCTAGGGAGGCTCTAAGGGGGTCTAGGTGGTGACTCCCTCCTGCAGACGGACTATCCCCTCTGCCAATCTGGAAGCAGGACTCACCTCCTGGGAACTACATGGAAAGGAAGATGTGAAACCCCTTCTTCCTTCTCCTAGGGGTCTGTATCTTTTGAATTTACTTTGTTGTGTCTGCTTATTTTCTCTTCTTTGTTGAAAGAAAAAGGAAACAGGAACTTCACGCTTGTTTATTGAAAAAGGATTGTTGAAAGAACTAAAATGATAGTAAAAATGAACATATAATTGGAGAAATGGCTGATTCTAGGACTGGGGCGGGAAATATACAAGATGAGCCTAGTGCATCTTGTAGTGCCCAAAAGTAAGAAATGCTTAGGAAAAAAACCCTGAAAAACAGACCCACATTGATAGGTACATAGCAAAGGGGCACAGGGGTCAACTGAAAGAGATGCCAATGGCCAAAGATGGAACAATTTGAGCCATAAAGTAAATAAAGTAGTATTAGATTATAACCCAAAGCATAAAATAACTATCCACGAGTCCACACTGATATAGGTAAATGATCGAATAAGTAAATAAATGAGGGAGAAGAGACAAATTTGCCATGCAGAAGAATTGCAAATAAGTTGTGTAGACACTCCATCCTAGAGAAGGGGAGCATAACTCCTCACTTCCTTAAGTGTGGGCTGCACATGGTGGTTTCCTGGCCAAAAAAAAAAAAAAAAATGTAGACAGTACAGAAGGGAAAAAAAAGAGTAATTTTATAGTGGATAAACCTGACAAACATTACTTCAGCCAGGTGATCAAGGTCAATATCAATAATAATTAGTCATGTTCATCATATGCACCTTTGGTACAATGTAGTAAAAATGGCCTTTTACCTCTGTGATCTCCCCCCCAAACCCATAACCCCACCCTAAATATGAGAAAAACATCAGACAAATTTTGATCGAGGGGCATCCTACAACATACCTGACCAGTATGCCTCAAAATGTCAAGTCTTTAAAAACAAGGAAAGTCTGAGAAACTGTCACAGCCAAGAAGAACCTAAAGAAACCTGACGACTAGATGTAATGACTGTGACGTCCTGGATGGGATCCTGTAACAGAAAAAGGACATTAGGTAAAAAAACTCAGGAAGTCTTAAAAAACTATGGACTTTATTTAATAATAATGTATCAATATTGGTTCATTAATTGTAACAAATGTACCATACAATGTAAGATGTTAATAGCAGGGTATACTGTGTGTGTGGGGAGAATATATGTGAACTCTGTATTATTTGCTCAATTTCTCTGTAAGTCTAAAACTGGGCTAAAAAAAGTCAAACTGAAAAGAAAAAGAGGAAAAAAGGCATAAGGACCTGCTATGGTCATATAGGTGTGTAGAATTAAATGCGTGCACACATACATACACAAACATACACAGACCAACACCTTTGACAATCCACTAAAAATGAAGGCTAAGATACTGCATGGTTATTATCTTGTGTTTCCTGTTTCTCTTCCATTAGGGGACGCTAGAGGGAGACTGTGGGGCTGGAGGAGGAAGAAGGGTATGCTCCTTCCTGTCTGCTTCCTCTTGGCTTCTGATCTGCTTCCTGTTCCTGTGAGCTACACTCTAGCAATGCTTTTCCATGCGGCTAGGGGCAATTCCTTCCCATAGTCAGAATTGAATCCAGTTTGCAATTTCTCTGACGTTTTCAAATATTGTGCTCCCTTTCAGAGTCACCAGCACCAGCCACCATTTCTTATGGCTGAGTAGTAGTCCATCATGTATAAATATCACATCTTCATCCATTCATCCTTTGATGGGCACCTAGGTTGCTTCCAAGTCTTGGCTATTGTGTATAATGCCGCAATGAACATAGGGGTGCAAGTATCTTTATGCCTTTGTGTTTTCAAGTTCTTTGGATAAATACCCAGCAGTGGAATAGCTGGATCATATGGTAGATCTATCCTTAATTTTCGGAGGATACTCCATACTGTTTTCCATAGTGGCTGCACCAGTTTGCACTGCCACCAGCAGTGAACAAGGGTTCCCTTCTCTCCACATCCTCTCCAACATTTGTTGTTTCCTGTCTTGTTAATTATAGCCATTCTGACCAGAGTGAGGTGATACCTCATTTTAGTTTTGATTTGCATTTCCCTGATAGCTAATGATGTTGAGCATCCTATCATATGCTTGTTGTCCATCGGTATATCTTCATTAGAGAAATCTCTGTTCAGTTCTTTTGACCATTTTCTAATTGGATTGTTGGTTTTTTTGTTGTTGAGCTGTATTAGTTCTTTGTATATTTTGGATATTAACCCCTTATCTGATATATGGTTTGCAAATATCTTCTCCCAATTGTTAGGTTGTCTTTTCGTTTTGTTGGTGGTTTCCTTTGCTGTGCAGAAGCTTTTTAGTTTGATGTAGTCCCGCTTGTTCATTTTTTCTCTTGTTTCCCTTGCCCAGTCATACATGTGACTTGAAAATATGCTGCTCAGACCAATGTCATAGAGCCTACTGCCTATGTTTTCTTCTAGAATTCTCATGGTTTCGGGTCTTACATTCAAGTCTTTAATCCATTTTGAGTTGATTTTTGTGCATGGTGTAAGGGAATGGTCTACTTTCATTCTTTTGCATGTGGCTGTCCAGTTTTCCCAACACCATTTGTTGAAGAGACTCTCCTTTCTCCATCGTATGCTCTTGGCTCCCTTGTCGAATATTAGCTGTCCATAAATGTGTGGGTTTACTTCTGGGCTCTCAGTTTTGTTCCATTGATGTGTGTGTCTGTTTTTGTGCCAGTACCATGCTGTTTTGGTTACTATGGCTTTGTAGTATAATTTGAAATCAGGGAGTGTGATACCTCCAGTTTTGTTCTGTTTTCTCAGGAATCCTTTGGCTATTCGGGGTCTTTTCTTGTTCCATATAAATTTTAGGATTCTTTGTTCTATTTCTGTAAAGAATGTTGTTGGAACTTTGATAGCGATTGCATTGAATCTATAGATTGCTTTAGGAAGTATGGACATTTTAACGATGTTAATTCTTCTAATCCAAGAGCACGGAATATCTTTCCATTTCTTTGTGTCTTCTTCGATTTCTTTCAACAGTGTTTTATAGTTTTCGGTGTACAGATCTTTCACCTCTTTGGTTAAGTTTATTCCCAGGTATTTTATTCTTTTTGTTGCAATTGTAAATGGGATTGTAGTCTTAATTTCTCTTTCTGCTACTTCGTTGTTAGTGTATAGAAACGCAACGGATTTTTGTACACTGATTTTGCATCCTGCAACTTGACTGTATTCCTTTATTATTTCTAAAAGTTTTTTAGTGGACTCTTTAGGGTTTTCTAGATATAAAATCATGTCATCTGCAAAGAGTGACAGTTTCACTTCTTCTTTTCCAATGTGGATCCCTTTTATTTCTTTTTCTTGCCTGATAGCTCTGGCTAGGACTTCCAATACTATGTTAAAAAAGAGTGGTGACAGTGAGCATCCTTGTCTGGTTCCTGTTCTTAGAGGGATAGCTTTCAGTTTTTCTCCATTGAGAATGATATTTGCTGTGGGTTTGTCATATATGGCCTTTATTATGTTGAGGTATTTTCCTTCTATACCCATTTTATTTAGAGTTTTTATCATAAATGGATGCTGTATCTTGTCAAATGCTTTCTCTGTATCTATTGAGATGATCATGTGATTTTTGTTCTTCATTTTGTTAATGTGGTGTATCACGTTGATAAATTTGTGGATGTTGAACCATCCCTGCATCCCCGGAATGAAACCCACTTGATCATGATGTATGATCTTTTTAATGTATTGTTGTATTCGATTTGCCAGTATTTTGTTGAGGATTTTTGCATTGATGTTCATCAGTGATACTGGCCTGTAATTTTCTTTTTTTGTGTTGTCCTTGTCTGGTTTTGGTATCAGGATAATGTTTGCTTCGTAGAAGGAGTTAGGAAGCCTCCCCTCCTCTTCAATTTTTTGCAAGAGTTTGAGAAGGATAGGTATTAAGTCTTCTTTGAAAGTTTGGTAGAATTCACCAGGGAAGCCATCTAGTCCTGGACTTTTATTTTTGGGGAGGTTTTTGATTGCTATTTCTATCTCCTTACTGGTGATCGGTCTATTCAAATTTTCTACATCTTCCTGGTCCAGTTTTGGAAGGTTGTATGTTTCTAAGAATTTATCCATTTCTTCTAGATTATCCAATTTGTTGGTGTATAGCTTTTCATAGCATTCTCTTATTATCTTTCGTATTTCTGAGGTGTCCATTGTAATCTCTCCTCTTTCATTTCTGATTTTATTTATTTGAGCCGTCTCTCTTTTTTTCTTGGTGAGTCTAGCTAAGGGTTTGTCAATTTTGTTTATCTTTTCGAAGAACCAGCTCTTGGTTTCATTAACTTTTTCTATTGTTTTTTTAGTCTTGATTTCGTTTATTTCTGCTCTGATTTTTATTATTTCCTTCCTTCTGCTGATTTTGGCCTTTGTTTGTTGTTCTTTTTCCAGTACCTTTAGGTGTGCTTTTAGATTGTCTATTTGGGATTTTTCTTCTTTGTTGAGGTAGGCCTGAATTGCTATAAACTTCCCTTGTAGAACCGCTTTTGCTATATCCCACAGATTTTGGCATGTCGTGTTTTCATTTTCATTTGTCTCCAGGAATTTTTTGATTTCTTCCTTGATTTCTTCATTGACCCAATCATTGTTCAGTAGCATTTTGTTCAATCTCCACATTTTCGTGGCTTTTCTGGTTTTCTGTCTTTAGTTGATTTCCAGTTTCATACCTGTGTGGTCAGACAACATACATGGTATTATTTTGATCTTCTTAAATTTATTGAGACTTGTTTTGTGGCCTAATATGTGATCAATCCTGGAGAATGTTCCATGGGCATTTGAAAAGAATGTGTATTCTGTGGTTTTTGGATGGAATGTTCTGTATATATCTTCTAAGTCCATCTGGTCTAATGTGTCCTTTAAGGCCAGCATTTCCTTATTGATCTTCTGTTTGGATGATCTATCCATTGGTGTAAGTGGAGTGTTAAAGTCCCCTACTATTATTGTGTTACTGTCTATTTCTTCTCTTATGTCTGTTAATAATTGCTTTATATATTTAGGTGCTCCTATGTTGGGTACATAGATATTTACAAGTGTTATATTTTCTTGTTAGATTGTTCCCTTTATCATTATGTAGTGCCTGTCTTTGTCTCTTATTACAGTTTTTGATTTAAAGTCTATTTTGTCTGATAAGTATTGCTACCCCTGCTTTCTTTTCTATTTGTGTGGAATATCATTTTCTGCCCTTTCACTTTCAGTATGTGTCTGTAGGTCTGAAGTGTGTCTCTTGTATGCAGCATATACATGGGTCTTATTTTTTTATCCAGCTGGCCACCCTGTGACATTTGATTGCAGCATTTAGTCCATTGACATTTAAAGTAGCTATTGATAAATATGTATTTATTGCCATTTTGTCACTTTTTCTTTTTTCTGGGTGTCTTAGTAGTTCTTCCCTGTTCCTTTCTTTTTCTCTTGCTTGCTTCCCTTGTGGTTTGATGGCTATCTTTAGTAATATGTTTGATTTCTTTTGTCTTCTTTTCCTGCTTGTTGTAGGTTTCCAATTTGTGATTACCATGAGGATCCTTTTTAATATACTAGGCATATAACAGTCTATATTATGTAGATAGACTCTTCAGCTTCACCTCTTTCTAAAAGCTCTACTTTTTCACTCCTCTCCTCCCACAGTATATGCTTTTCATATCATAGATAGTCTTTTGTTTAGTGTGTGTCTATCCATTACCCTCTTATCACTGAAATAGGTGATTTTAGTACATTTGTCTTTTAACCTTCATATTATCTTCACAGGTAGTTGATCTGCTGCCTTTACCATATTTTAACCTAACAAGTGATTTTATTGCCTGGCTTTTTTGTTGTCGTTTTGTTTTTTTTGATATATATTTTTTTTATCTCTATTTGTGGTCATTACTTTCCCACTTAAATAAGTCCCTTCAGCATTTCTTGCAGAACTGGTTTCCTGGTGATAAACTCCTTTAATTTTTGCTTGTCTGAGAAGCTCTTTATTTATCCTTCCATTCTGAATGACAACCTTGATGGATAGAGTATTCTTGGCTGTAGGTTTTGTCCTTTTATCACTTTGAATATGGCGTGCCATTCTCTTCTCGCCTGTAGGGTCTCGGCTGAGAAGTCTGCTGATAGCCTGATCGGCTTCCCTTTATACGGCACTTGTGGCCTTTCTCTTGCTGCTTTTAGGATTCTCTCTTTGTCTTTAATTTTAGATATTTTGATTATAATATATCTTGGAGTGGGCCTCTTTGGACTTCTCTTGTTTGGAGCTCTCTGTTCTTCCTGAGCTTGGATGTCTGTTTCCTTCCTCAGGTGAGGAAAATTTTCCTCTATTATTTTGACAAATAAATTTTCTGCCCCCTTGTCTCTCTCTTCTTCTGGGACCCCTATAATCCGAATGTTAGCATGCTTGATATTGTCCCAGAGTTCCCTTACACTGCTCTCATTCTATCTAATTCTTTTTTCTCTTTTCTGTTCTGCTTGGGTGATTTCCTCTAATCTTTCGTCTAGCTCGCTGATCCGTTCTTCTTCTTCCTCTACTCTGCTCTTGAGTCCCTCTAGTGAATTTCTCATTTTGAGTATTGTATTCTTCATTTCTGATTTTTTTTTTATGTCTTCCAGTTCTTCGCCAATGTGCTCACTGTGTTCATCCATTCTTCGCTGCATATCTCTGAGCATCCTCATGATATTTTGTTTGAATTCTTTGTCAAGTAGGCTGCTAGTTTCTGTTGCACTTAGTTCTTTTTCTGGTGTTTTGTAGTGTTCCCTTGCTAGGAAAGTATTCCTTTGCCTCCTCATTATGCCTCTTTGTCTGTGCTATTTTCTTTGTAGTAGGTGAGTTGACTAAATCTCCTGAACTTGGAGAAGTGACCTTATGTATGAGTTGCCTTATGAGGCCCAGCAGTGTTTTTCCCTCTCATCACCAGTCCATAAGAACCAGGAGTGACCCCTTTGTGGGCTACTTGTGTCCTTCTGCTGTGGCAGAGTTGCTCCCACTGCAGGTACCCAAGGAGTCTGATCTTTCCTTCCCTGGCCAGCTGTTTGTAAATCCAGTTTTGGGGGACCTTAGCACCGTTGGCTACAGAGTCTATCAGCACATTCTTATTGCAAGTGTCCTCTTAATTGGGTTGGTACCCCACTGCAGCTGGCTGCTAGGCTCAGGGGCGTACAGCTGTGATAGGCCTGAGGCCAACAAGGCTTTTGTCAGTTCTCTTAGGAGTGCAGCTGCTGGGGCTAGCCCTTGGCATGGAGGCACTCAATTGTTTCAGGCTTTGGAAGGTGGGACCGATCCTGTTTATGGCTATTTGTGAAACACAAGTCTTCTGCCGCTGATAAGCCTCACCCCCCACAGGACCACATACACTGTCAACACAGTCCTGGTCCATGCACACTTCTCAACCCCCTGGAGCGTACCCCAACACCACACTGCAGAGGCCTCTACCTTTCCCCCAATACCCCCCACAGTTCACCTGGTCCTCACACAGGCCCTGCCCCACAGAGGCAGACACCCTTGCCTGCCTGTAGAGGATCAAGGGACCCAGTCAATGCAGGCTGAAAAGTAGCCTGAGGGCTTGCTGTTAGGTGGGGCCAGTCCCTAGGGCGGGTTGCCTGCCCTGGCTGAACTGGATTAAATCTGTCCTCTAGCGGGTGTGGCAGACCCCTGGGCTAACTGCCCAAGGGATGCACCTCAATGGCCCCCACCAGTGTCCGTATCAGCACGCCTGGTCCAGCTCAGAACAATGGCCCCCACCAATGTCTCAGTCTCTGGAGAGGTCCCTCCTCTCACCAAGATGCCCCCAGAGCCCACCAGGTGAGTCTCGTTTCACCAAAGGATAGTCAGCCTTCTCTCTGGTGATTTTAGGTTGCTGCAATGAGTGAGTTTGTGCGTGGGCCCTTTAAGACCCGGGTCTTTTCGGCTTTAGCCGATAGCTTTTCTGGGGGTGTCCTCACTGCAGTTAATAGACAGCAAAGGCAGACAGTAAGACCCGGGTCTCAGTTGGGCTGAGTCCGAAAGATGCTTATAGCAGTATCACTCCCGCTCCGGACCTCACTCCTCCAGGGAGAGCTGCGGTATCTTAAGTTGGCTCCCGCCTGGCCAGCTGAGAAGCTCCGCTGCTCCCAAAGGTGGCTTTTTTCCTCTCCGGTCGGAATTACTGCCTCTTCTGCCTTCGTCAGGACTGTCTCTTGTCATGGGGGTTCTTTTTATCCAGTTTCCAGTTTTCAATCCAGGGTAATTCTTCCAAAAATTGTTGCAACCTGGTTGTGTTCGTGGGAGGAGGCGAGTTCAACGTCTGCTCACGCCGCCATCTTCCTTTCAGCCTCTGGTAGCCGCATTTTTGATGGTGGCCTTTCAGTCCTATGTGGTTACCATGGAGCAGTGGCCAGGGGGTGGGAGCTGCCCCACACCTCATTTTTAGAAGTGTCTCCTTTTCAGGTCTCAGGTCCATGGGACTCCTTTCAACTCCTCTCACCAACGCCAGCTGAGGAGCACTCCCTCCTCACATCTCTAAGTTTCAGCTCTGCAGGGTCCCTCCTCCAAGCTTCTAAGTTTTAATAATTCCAACCTCTTCTTTGTTCCTCAGCCCTAGGAGGGTTAGCTATTTCCTGCCATTGCTACCTCTGCTGGAGTCAGCCCATATTGGCTTGCAAGAACCGATTGTTAAATTTTCAGGAATTTTGCAAGTCAGTTGTTAAACCATTGGTAGCTGGAAATCTGCTATGGTAGAAGTATTTACACCTTGGAAATTGGCAAATGCTACAGATCAAGTTCCCCCAACCAAAGAGCTGGTTGTAAACACTTAGCAGCCCACCACTGCTTCAGAGTTCTCTTTTTACTCCTTTGGTTACCCAGTTAATAACTTTATACCTAGTTAAGAATCCTTTAGATTTTTTTCTCTCTATTCAATTAACCAGTGTGGTTTCTGTATCCCGAATGGACCCTGAATGATACACAACCTTGTGGAGTTTTGCATCTATCAAACTCAATTATACTCCAGGAAAACTGGTAAGTGTGTGTAATTTTTTTTAAACAAATATCGTTTGTAAAAATTGCCTGACACCTAGGATTTTATAAATATTCCATTAATATTAGTTGTGTTACTAACATTAGTTAACATCCGTAACATGAGTTGATGATGGTTCAGAGTCTCCAGTCATCATGTGGAAGGTTATCTTGCCTGTTTCAGGATGTGGTTTGTAATTCTTTTTTCTGTATAGAAGGGAATGAGATATAGTCACTAACCACGTTTTCGCTGAGCGAGGAGGATAGCATCTTTCTTGAAAAAAACACAAATAAATCAAATCCTGTTTTAAACATGTTGGGGTACTTTGTGTCATAAGGAATCCTATGATAAATCTTTTGTAAAAGAAACAACCGTTCCCTATTCTGGCACTGGTATAGATTTGGTTTCACATGTCAGGTTTCCAAAAAAAGCAAGGTATATTTGATAGCTCTGATTCCTTAAGATACATACTTTGGCTCTCGAGAACTCTATGCTCTCTGTTAAGGCTTTTGATCTCCATTTTGACTGCATAATTTTGCTTATTAGACTTGGAGAAACCTCTTGTTGGTTCTCCAAAGCTTTGATCCTGCTCATCATGTCTCTGAGGTTCCGCAAGGTTACATTCTGAAAAGAGATGCCAATACTCTAACACAATCATCAAAATAACTTGTAAGAAAAGCAAACTTTTCACACAAATCCTATATTTAAAGATGCCTTCATTCCAATAACATTCATTAAGCGACCATCTGTTTGCCTTTGATTATCATCTGGACCACTAATAAGCGAGTTTAATCTGAGCAGTGTTATTTGCATGCTACTTCTAAATTTAGTGCTTTTCAAAGAAGTCCGCAAAGCTGGCCTCCAGGAAATATTGGCTTTGATGTAACATCTGGTTTTCAGGGAGTTTCTGTGTTGTGCCCAACTTAGTGGGGAGGTGGACCAAAGGGCCAAGAGAAGCCAAGGGATTTGCCCAGAGTCTTGTAAATAGTTAATGACTTACCTGGACTACCTGCGGTTTCTGTCTGTGGCTAAAATCCTAGCCTGTGTATTTCTATTCTACATGTTGTATAGATACAGTATATGTAGACATGGCCACCCTCCCCAAATATTCACAAATAGATAAGTGTGTGGATCTGTGAGACCATAGATTTATTTTTTTGCATCTTTCTTTTTGGTATTTCCTCTCTATATTTTGTGGAGAAAAGAAATTTCCCTGCATTACCCTCCCCTTCATTAAAAATTTGTTTTGAAATAAGAGTAAACTGTTATTGCCTGCAGAAACATCTCTGCAAGTGAACTGATCTTTTTCTTTGTAAGGGATACGGAGGGTTAAATTGAAGGGGCAACTCACTTGATTTGGGGACAACTGGACAGTATCATCAACAGGTGTCATCAGCATCAACCTTTTTTCCTTCTCAATTGCTTTCTCCATTTTTTCCTCCTTTCTCCACCCCTGGGCTGGAGATCACAGAGCTGTCATACAGCTGCAATACTTGTACTGCATGATTATAAAGAAAGTTCGAGATTGTGATGCTTTTGTTATAAAAGAAATTCTTCAATTTGTTACTTTACTGGGTCAATATGTTTTATAATCAACATGTGATTTTAATATCGTTATACTAATTATAATATAATATATTCAATCTAATTAGTGCTTTTAGCTTTAAAGGTATTTTCACACTTATGGTTTAATTTGATCTTCTCAGGTTTTTATTATAAAATAATTTGCATATTATATATGCTGAGAATTATTTTCTCATCACCTAAAGGAACCCTCCAATTTTTGTATAGCCAAGCATATCTTAATATCTTATAAATTAAGGAAATTAAAATTGTAACCTGACAAATTTGGGTTTAAGTGTCAGCTCTTACTGGGTGTGTGACATTGGGCAAATCATTAGATCTTTCTAACCTTCAGTGTCCTCATCTGTGAAATACATATCTCATAACATTCAAAGAACAAAATGAGATTATATGTAAAGCTATTAGTATGGTCTCTGATACACATTAAAAGGTCAGGAAATAGTCCTCAATTTTCTTTCTTGTTCTTTTTTTTTCTTCTATAAAGTACATTAGTGTCCTGTGCTTGGTTCCTGTCTGACTCTTAGAGATTTTATGAAAATTAGTCACATAGTGGAGTGAGAGGGATCTTGGAAATCTTAGAAAGCTTAATTAGAAAATGAAATGAAATGATGTGCTAGAGACTGTTGTATTTGGCTGGACAAGTCCCATTCTCTCTGCTTTGGGTGATGCCACCCCAAAATTCCCTTTAAGGGTGTTCTTTTTGCTCTTTTCTCTGTAGTCTTGGGAGTACTGTGAGAAAAGTGACATGCCCTCCCTTAGCCCAGGGCTGGGCATGAGACCCAGACATTGCAATTGTGCTGCCTCTCCTGGGACTTTGAATCCTGGTGAAATGACACAAGGGCAGGAAAACGGTTGAAGTCACTTGAGACCCTGAAGTGACTACCTATCAGAGAGGTCATGTAGTACACTGAGTGGCTAACAGCAGAGACTCAGGAGCCAGATAACCTGGATTCGAACTCCTTACCAGCTAAGTAACCATAGCTAGAGCAAGTTTCTTAACTTCTTTATACTTCAGTTTCCTTCTCTTGAAAATGGAATCATTAATAGTACCTAACTCACAGGGTTCTTGTGAGAATAAGTAAGTTAGACTATCCAAGGGGTTTAGGATGTGCCTGGTATATATTAAACGCAGCATATGTTATAACTGCAGCTGCCAGTACTGGTACTGCCATTACTCTGTTCTTACCTTGAGACACCAGACCTATCTTAGTTGCTGTTCTTCACTGGTCTGGTTCTCCAACCTTCCCTTTGATTCTGAGAGCTACTCAATATTCATTTTACAAACTTTTTTACTGCCTAAGGTAGCCAGAATTGGTTTCTGTTACCTGAAATCATGTGATCTTAAGCAATAAGAATCAGTCTGAGAAACCATGACATCCTATCCCCTCTTTTTATGTGGATTAGAAAACTGGGTGAAATCCCTTGGCTGAGACCACTTAGCAAGTAAGTGGCAGTATTTGGATTAGTGCCTGACTAGCCTGTGCACCCCTGATGGATTTTCTTTACTGGACCAGGATGATGCTTAATTTGTTCTTACTCTTTTCTTTCCTCAAAACAACTCCACTGAGTTCCTTATTACTGAACCTTGCCTAATTTCGTTTGCACATTATTTTTGCATTCAGTCTTCACTCCTGTTGTTTGTTTTCCCCCAACTTTATAGACCAGGGAAGTTATAACTTGGGTCTCATTGCTATTTAGGGACTCAATTAGAACAAATGCTTGTCCTTGCCCTGTATTCCATTCCACTATTCACATTCCCGTCTTTTTATTTTGAAAAATGTTATTAGTTTATTCATTTGTTACTTCATTCATTCACATAATCATTCAATCAATAAATACTTACTGAGCATCTACGATGTTCTAGGAACTGTTCTAGATGCTGGGGATATGGCAATGAACAAGGCAACATACTTTACTTCAAGGAACTTACATCCCCAGTGAATTTACAGACAGGTAAGTAAAATTATAATAGAACATTACACAGTGTTAAAATTATCAAGGGTAAGGATTTCGAGAGGGTGGGGTCCTAATGCACATAGTGTATTGAGGAAGCAACATTTGAGCAAACACTTGACTGCAGTGAGGATGGGAACCCTGTGAATACCTGTGGGAGGAACATTCATTGAGATGGGCATATGCTTGGGATGTTTGAGGAGGACAGAGGCCAGTGTGGCCGGAGGACAGTGAAGAAGAGGAATAGTCAGATCTGAGGCGGAGCAGGGGCAGACCATGTAGGGCTTTGAATTCACAGTAAGGACTCTGGACTTCTTTCTAAGTGTGGTGAGAAGAGTGATATCCTACACATGAGATCAGACTGTTAGCATCTCTTCTCAATGCTGTGTTCAGTGATTTCACACAGACTATTAAACATTGACCAGCATATCACTGGATGGGAAACTCCTGGAGGGTTAAGGGGAAGAGACTGGCATATTCCCATTTACCCTTGAGAAGGCTCACTCTGGCTGCTCCGTGGAGAACAGCTTGCAGGAGACCAAGAGTGGAGGCAGGGGGATTAGCTAATTAGTTAGGAGTCTATTGCTATAGTCTTGGGAGTGTTGGTACTTGGAATTTGTGAGTAGGGGTAGGATATGCACAAAATAGTGGAATGTGGGATATATTTTGAAGATAGAGTGACAGTATATGCTGAAGAATTAAACGAAGAGTGTGAGAGTATGAGTGAAAGTGAGGAGTCAAGAATGATTCCAAATTTGGGTTCTGAGCAACTGGGTTAATGGAGGTGCTGATTACTGAGATGAGGAAGACTGGGGAAGTGGCAAATTGGGCTAGGAACTTATATTCAAAAGTTGTAGTTTGGATCTGTGTTTCCAGTGTAGAAAAAAATGAGAAACAAAGAAGAATAATTTTGGGGAAGCATAACCCTGGTTAAAAGACCATACAAAGAGGGAGATGGGACCAGGAAGTTGTCAGTTGGCCAGCTTATTGCTGGGAGTGAAGAATTGGAATTGAAACCCATGAGGGCAGATATTATAGCCTATTAGACAAAGAGTCAGTTGCTTCTTTCTTAAAGTCTAAACTTCTTCTTTCTTCTTTAGACTTTCTTAAAGTCTAATGTTAGGTTTCTACCTAACATTAAAAATATAATTCTTGCATAAGGTCCTTGAACAAACATATACACAGACTTTAATTAATTATTACCTTTCTAAACTTCAGCCAGATTCTCTCCAACGCATAGAGAAATGATTGATTATGAGGTTTCTCCTGAACAAGTCACCCTGACTCTTTTAGGCCACGCTATCACAGTAGGGAAAGGATGGAATAATAGGAGAACAGGTGTTGGAGTTCGAAAGCCTGGGTTCAAATCGCAGCTCTGTCCATTTCCAGCTGTGTGACCTTGAGTGAACTGATTTGGAGCGGTCTCTACCGCAACTGGCAGGTCTTACTGCAGAGGGGAAATACACAAGGCTAACCATGTGTTAATTTTTAAAGCTTCTTTTCAAAAGCGACAAATGTGAACTTTGCTTACATTTCATTGGCCAAAGATGGTATGGTCAAGCCTCACATCAACAGGGTAGAGATATTTAATCTTCTCACAGAGAGGGGCAGCACAAGTCACAAGATCAGGCCTGATTTCAGCTTCCTTCAGAGAGTGACAGTAAATATTTTGAACAATAATACAGACTACTTGAGGGTAACATAGGTATAAGGGGATACATGGACCTCATCTTCAGCATCTAATGACATGTTATCTTAAATCTCTGGTTCCATGTTTATTGTTGCTAACAGTATCGATTCTCTTCAAAAATGAAAAATTCTCATTAACACCTGGAAGGAACAAACCAGAGAATTATAGTCCTGGCAGCTAATTATAAGAGAATGGCTTTCCAACCTTGGGATTTTAGATTGTGTTGTAGTACTAAATTTCTTTTGGGGGCCTGAGTTTCTGTGAGTTCCATGTCTGGGTTTTAGAATTGCTGGCTGCCACTTGGATTTCTTCCCTGTCTGCCCCACAGGCTTGGTGCAGCAACTCTGCCACTCATCCCATCCCCTGGGTCTCATCATTTTTCTGTGAAACAAGGTAGACCAGTTGTCATCCACTTGACTCATAGTCATGTTGTGAGGACTAATGAGTTAAAGTTTGTGAAATGTGTCCAGCTACTGAAAGCTGGTAAATAGAAGGCCTACTGATTGGTATTTTCTCATCTTTATTTAGACTTGAAAGGCCTTTCTAGTCACCTTTGAGATTTTGACATAAGCTGGCTACTGTGGTGAGTTTCATTTGTTTTGACTCCTTTCTGTTTGACATTTCTGTACCCTCATCCCATCACAGTGACTTTAAAGAAGGAACATCAACTTTAACCTTTCATGTCTCCATCTGTTGAGATTTTTGGCTTGCCTTATTGTTATTCTGTATATTTGATTCTACCATTTACAAGAATGTGCTCTCAGACCTATGCTATTAGCTAAGTAACACAGAGGCATAAAGGGCAAACTCTAGTCACATGTTTATTCTATATAGTGCCTGGCAAGTTCATAGGCTGGTTCAATGATTAACCAACATTGTTCACAAACACAGGCTTCCAGTGAGCTCTCCATCTGAAAGTCTCATTGCTAATTTAAAATGGAGTTCAAAACAAATGTTTGTTATTAATATATTCAACGCATTAACATATAGGTACTCTCCACCTCTGGCTTTGACCGGATAGCATAGAGAGAGGAGAGTTGAGAGAGGAATATTCTTTGTAGAGGTTGTCATTTAAGTTTGCACTATTGTGTTCCCTGTGATTCTGCCTTTGGGGTACAGAAATAAACTGGAATGCTTCTCTAGCCAGGCAAATTTGGTTTCTCTCAAGAACATGCAAATAGATGGCTTCTCTTTTCACTTATTGTCAGTGGAAGGGCAGGCATTTCTGCCGATTCATGTCTCTCCTTTAAAACTGCCTCTGCAAAACTGACTTGCATTAAACCCAACTGACTCCAATCATGAGTTATTTGGCTTTTCTTTAGCACTAATGGAGGCAGAGTGGTGTAGTGAATTATACCATTGAAGAGCTAGTTTATGCAAAACTCTACATATAATGAAACTCAAGGGTTACATGTAAAACATGAATCAGAAAATTAGGGGTTCAAGTTTTGGCTCATTCCTATATCCAATCAACAAACATTTATAAAGTGCTTATTAAGTGTGGTACTATCTACCATACCACCCAGTACTATGTGCTTAGTATCTGGTGAGTCCTTGATTCACTGCAGTTTACTCAGTGTGTGGTGTTTGAGTGTAGAGGTGGGAGAAGCCACAGATTCCTTTTATCAGTCATCTTTCTATGGTGTGTGCAAATTAAAGACTGGCCATGGGTTAGGCCTCCCTCAGAAGGAGTGCTTTGATATATGTTAATTCCTACCTCACAAGTGTTTTTCAAGAGTTAGGAATTAGAAGCATAGTTGTAACTCTCTTTCCTTAGGCTGACTGACTGCTTTCTTCCCCTGGCTGGAAGACTTGTTTAAAAGCCGAACAATAATAATGACAATGAGTATCATTAATCATGACTCAGCTTTGATTAAGCAAGTATTATAAATTGCTCAGTGCATTATTCTATTTATGCTTCTAAAATCCTCTGGGACTGGTCTTGAGCAGGTTACTTAACTTCTCTGAATCCTAGTTTCTTCGCCTCTGCAGTGCGAGTGATCATGGTTACCTTTCGGGATTGTTACGAGGACTAAATGAAGCCATGCAGTCCTCGCACAAGACTTACTGAGTGCCTCCTGTGTGTCAGGCACTGAGCCAGCTCCTAAGGGTACAGCCGGGAAGCAAATCTGACATCGTCTCTGCCCTCATGGAGATTACAGTCGAGGGAGGGAAACAGACATTAAACAACACAGATGATTATTTCATGACAGGTGTGATGACAGCTACAAAGTGAAAAGCAGGGGGGTGCCAGGAGGGAGTATTTCAGGGAAACTGACCAGGAACGTGGAGTTAGGGAAGGAAGTTTCCCTGGAAAAGATGTATAAGCTAAGACTTGAGGATGGCTAAGAGTGAGGGGTGGAGAGACTCAGGGAAGAACATTTCAGGAAGAGGAAATAACCCGTGGTGAGAGAGTTGGGTACTTTAACACCATGATGGGATTTCAGCGAGCAAGAAGGAGAGGGATGCATGTGGGCTCGGGGCATCGTTAGGCATCTGACGGAGCAGGACTTTCTGGGCTGTGGTAGAGAATTTTGACTTATTTCAGTTACCATAATGCCCTCAAAGTTCATCCATGTTATAACAAATGACAGGATTTCCTTCTTTTTTATGGCTGAATAATATTCCATTGTGTTATATACCACAGTTTCTTTGTCCATTCATCCATCCATGAACACTTAGATTGTATCTCAATAAAACTGAAAAAAAAAAGAACTTTGAATCTACTTATGAGTTATAGAAGCCATTGAAACATTTTAAGTAGATTTGCATTATATTATCTTTTTATTTGAGTCTGATAGCAGTGTGGAGAAAAGTGCAGGTGTTCAGAGTAGATGCAGAGAAACAATTGGAGGAAACAATCTCAGGTAAGAAATGCTGGTGCTTTGGGCTCGGGAGGTGTCCGTGGACATGGGGAGAAAGGATGCACTGGATGTGGTAGGTTAGGGAAAGGGAGGTGTTGGGATGATGCCCAGGGCTTCTGTATGAGCTGTTGAGTGAAAGTTGCTAGTGGTATCTTTATTGAGAGATGAGACACTGGAGGAGGAAAAGGCTTTGAGTAGACAGAGAGTACCAAATCCTTTTTCAGGCGTGTTAAGTGAGAAGTGCCTGTGAGACATCCAAGTGAAAACAACAGGTACAGAGGTAAAGGTGCAAAGGTTTAGAGCTCAGGAAAGAGGTCTGAATGGAGAATGGGTTTTGGTGTAGAAGAGACTGTCATTAAAGTCATGGACTGGATGAGGCTGCTTAGGGGAAGGGCACAGGGTAAGAAGAGAGGAGAACGTAGGACTGGGCTGTAAGGAATATCAGTATTTGAAGGTGAAACGGAGTAGGAAGGAGAGGCTGAGGATGGTAGGAAAGGATGGCAAACAGACAGTAGGGAGATTAAGAGCGTGCGGTCACAGGACCAAGCAGGGCGAGTTTTTAAGAAAAAAGGCATGATTGGGCCCAAGGGATATTTTTGGACTGATGGAAATATACTAAAATTGGACTGTGGTCATGATTCTGTAAATTTACCAAAAAGAATTGAGTTTTACACTTAAAATGGAGGAATTTTATGGTAAGTAAATTATACCTCAGTAAGCTGTGAGGTAAAAAAAGAAAGAAGGCATGGTAACCACGTTGACGGGTGAAGAGGGATTGAGACAGATGAAGACTAAGAAGGATCTTTCTCTTTTCTTTTATCAAAAAGAAGCCTCTGTGAGAAGGTGGAAGGGTGTGTGGAAGGAGCTGAGGACTGAATGGATGGGGATGGGTGGAGACAGTGAGTGCTGACTTTTCGCAAACACTTTAAAGTGCTTTAAAACTACAAACACATTGTATTGTATTGCAATTTTATATTTCTAAAGCATAACAAGCTCTTCCTAAGAATAGTGATTTCCAAAGTGGGGTGCGAGAAGAACTATTAGAATTTACAGATATTAATCGCATTTAATAATAGGAAAAATTAGCTTTACCCATTTTTAATGTGTGGATTGACAATAGTGCTCTCCCTTGGTGCACATGGACTTTTTCAGAAACAGTATGTGTGGTGTTGGGTGAAAACGTGGGAGTTTCACAAAGCAGAGTGTGGAGAGTGGTACTGAGCTCACAAGCTTGTTCACTTTCATGAAATGTAGTATACTCCAGTGTATGTCTGGGTAAGAAATTCCATAGCTTTAAAGGAACGAACTTTTGAAGAACGGACAGCTTTCTTAAAAATGTGCCTGTAATTAAACCACACTATCACAAAAGAATTTTAGTAAATTAACTACAAGGAAAAGAGAACACCCCTTTCCCTTCTAGTGCAACTTCTCTGTCAGTCACGTTACAATATCGAAACAATGATTTAATCTGGCCAGAAGTGGGCCAAGACGCTTGAAACAATTACAGTGACTTCAAATATGAATCTCATCCACTATTGTTACTAAACTTTGTCCCATTTGTCTTTTACAGTGTATTTTGTGCCTTTGTGAGCTATGTTTTCCAGCTATAACGCAGCTATAAATCCATTAAAACCAAATATTGGAATAAACTGAACTCAGATGCAATCTTTAAATGGCTGTGTCACAAAGTGTCAAGCTAAAGTTTTTAGAAAAACCATGCATAATCAATACATTGCTTGCATCCAAGTTAATATTAATTAATATTGTTTATTAATATTAATATTGTTGAGGGAAAAGTAATGTAGTAAAATGTATCAAAATGTAGTAAAAAATATTTAATATTTGTTTATGCTGCCCCTTCAATATGACTTTTTACCACCTTCGTCAGTCTAAGGGCAAAGAAGGTAAAGTGAAGAAGGTAAAGTCTGTTTTTATAATTCCCTTCTCCAGTTCCCTTCAATGCCCTTTTCCTTTTATCTAACCTCCTTTGCTTATGCTCCCCCCCAATCGATCCCACATGAGCCTGCTCCTGAGGTTGATTCTGCTTATTCCACTGAGCAACTATGTTAACTGTAGTGACAACAGCAATTCTCAGACTCCCTAAAGGGTGTATTCTCCTGCTCTGCCTGGGAGAGTGTAAATTGAGAGTACATATGAAAACCTTTAAAACTCTGCATAGCCACTGACCCCAAAATTCTACTTTTAGGAATTTATCATAAGGACAATTTCATAGCAGCCAACAAGATTTAGCTTTAAAGACTCCACATTGCTGATAATATGGAAAAATTGGAAACTATTTAAATTAAATGGTTAGATTATGGTATTTCCACATGATGGATATTACCCAGCCATTGGGAATGATGTTGCAGAAGAACATCTCCTGATCAATCTGTTTGTGATACGCAATGCCTAGTGAAAAAAGCAGGACATAAAAATATATATTTGATTCCATTATTAGAAAAACTGAATATGAATAGAAAAAAGACGAAGGATATGCATGAAAACATAAAGAATTGTTCCCTTTGGTTGGAGTATTATGGATGATTTTTAATTTCTACTTTGTGCTTATCTAGATTCCCTACATTTCTAGAAGAAACATAGCATGTGTTACTTTTGTAGTGAGGAAAAGTAAGTTATTGATAAAAAATTGTTCTATCCCCCCTTCTTCTCCATCACTTCCAAAGAAAGAGCAGTTGAGATAATTAGGAAGATGAGCGTTTCCACTAAGACCATTACTGACGCAAATGACCAGGATCCCTGAGC
This sequence comes from Equus quagga, assembly GCF_021613505.1. Lineage (NCBI taxonomy): Eukaryota > Metazoa > Chordata > Mammalia > Perissodactyla > Equidae > Equus > Equus quagga. Next base: position 141,544,856 of record NC_060269.1, on the reverse strand, counting down.
TTCAGGACCCTTCACATATAACCCAGAACTGCTTTTCAGAGCAGAGGGAAGGACAGTGAGTACCGAACCATTAGCCAGTTACTGAGCATCTATCTGTGCTGAACATCTCTCTAGGCTCTCAGAACGCAGCAACAAACAGTGTGATGTCCCTGGCCTGGGGAATTTTACATTCTAGTAGCAAAGACAGACAATTAATAAATCGGGAAATATAGGATGTGTCAGGTGTAATAAGGTCTATAGAAAATATATAGCAGGTTAAGACGGTAGAGTATGATTAGTGTGTGTATTTGTGTGTGTACTTATGGGCTACGTTAGATGGGGAGATAAAGAGGGGAACTCTGGAGAGGTTGTATCTGGGCAGAGACCTTGAAGAAATGGGGGCTGGACCCATGTGGCTATCTGGTTATCTAGGCTGAGGAAACAGTCAGTGACAATGTCCCAAGGCAGAAATGTGTATGTCAGGTCTGAGGAATAAAAGGGAGATTAGTGGCACTGGAGGGCCAGCAAGGATGAAGACTGTCAGGGAGCTAGATTCGAGAGGCACGCAGGGGTCAGATCATGGAGAGTCTTATGGGCCATAGGAAGCGCTTTGGATTTTATTCTGACAGGAGACACCACCGGAGTACTTTGAGTCAGGGAATGACATGATGTGATGTAAGTAGTAAAAGGATCGCCCTGACTGCTGTGGGGATAATGGACGGTGGGGTTGCAAGGTGGATACAGAAAGCTCATTTAGAACACTAGTGTAATTGTTCAGTCAAAAGGTGATAGTGACTTACCACATGATCCAGAAGCGGATACTTGTACACCAAGGTTCATAGCAACATTATTCACAATAAGCAAGAGGTTGAAACAACCCACATGTCCGTCAACAGATGAATGGATAAATGAATGTAATATAGACATATAATGGAATATTATTCAACCTTAAAAAGGAAAATAAAATTCTGATACATGCTACTACATGGATGAATCTTTAAAACATCATGCTAATTGAAATAAGCCAGATATAAAAGGATAAATCTTGTATGATTTCACTTATATGAAGTACCTAGGCAAATCAGATTCACAGAGAGAGAGGGGAGTAGAGGTTACCAGGTACTGAGTAGGGGATGGGAGATGGGGAGCTGTTGTTTAATGGATGCAGAGTTTCTGTTTGGGATGATGAAAAAGTTCTGGAAATGGATAGTGGTGACGGTTGCACAACATTGTGAATGTACTTAATTCCATTGAATAATATGCTTAAAAATGGTTAACATGGCAAATTTTATGTATGTTTTACCACAATTAAAAAAAAAGATGATAGTGGCTTGAACTAAGAGGCAGAGGGGGAGTTGGTGGATTTTGGATATACTTTGCATTTCAGCTCGTGGGATTTTCTGATGGTTTGGATTTTCTTGCGTGAGAGCAAGAAAAGAGTCAGTGAGAACACCAAGTTTGTGAGGCTGGGCAACTGGAAACGTGGAGTTGCCATTTACTGAGATGGGGAGACTGTGGGAGGAGAAGGCAAGGGAATCAAGGCGAAGGTTTCAGATATGCTAATTCTGAGATGCTAATAGGACATCCAAGTGAAGATTCTGAGTCATCTCTGGGCTAATCACTGGTCCACCCAGCCAGGCCTTCCCTTTGGAAATCTATTAGGACCTTGCTTCAAGAAGTACCGTATAGGATCTGTGGTTTAAAATATATAAATTACCTGTCAGATTTTCTTTGAACATATCATATAAAACAAATAGATAGATGGATAGATAAACAAATACATGAACACAATAAAGCAAGCCAGCTTTGCAGGACAATGGAGAAAGACGTGGTGATCTGTGATTATCCTTAATGTCGAATTTGTGGCTGTGTAATCTGGGGCTAATTGCACTTTTGCAATCAGTACATTTTGTTCATTATCTTTTATCATCAGGTGGCCCTAATTCACTTGGTGCTTCAGATAAAGTTTAATGGAAGAATCTCAGAGTCACCCTGATCTCTCTTACCTGACAAATTAGGGTAATACAGAACTCAAATCTAACCCAAGCTCAAAGTTGTTAAATACTTTAATTTTCATCTGTGTTTTGTGTTGGAAAATAATTTTAATATTAAAGGACAGCTGTAGACTGCTAATGACTTGAATACAGTTTGACTGTTTGCATGAAGTGCTCTGTGGGATGTCAGAATATTTAATTCAGGATGTTAAAAACATCCCAAAATGTCACAATAATTATATCACAGCAGGCAATTAAAACACTGGAAAATGCCAACTGACTAAGAGTGTTCCTTGTTATTTAGGAAACTATTAAGAACCTGACATACAAAGTAAAAAGCGCTGGTTATAACTTTCTATTTCAGTAGACAATCTCATCATCATCTGTGAAATTGACACCTGTGACAGTCAGGGTCATGCTAAAAATGCAGCCCAGGGAACAACTGAGGAGGAGATCTCCACTTGATTTTTAACTTTACAATATCTATATTCACACATTATAAAAAACATTGTTTGGTTTTACATATCATACCATATGTGCTGCAATACCCTCCGTACAATGGTTGTGTTAATTATATCATATGTTGGCAGGCTTCATTGATCTGATTTTGCTATCCTAAATTACGGGCAGTGGAATTATTTCATTTTTCAAATTGTATTTTTGTAAATCCTGATGGATTAACAATGTAAGGCTGAAGCCAAGGGGCAGTGTTTGCTTAATCCTTCAGGATTAGAGTGTCATTCTCAGTGGGGATGTTGAGAACTGACTACACGAGCTGGAAGAAGGGAATATGTTCAGGCAGGGCGAAGCACTGAAAACGGAGTGTATCAACATCCCATGAGTTTAAATGCAGTTACAGGCATGTGCTTATCTTGGGTGTAAGTGAACAGTTTTCCCGCACAACTGTAACACTTAGAAAGACTGTGTTTGTGGACAAGGAACCCATGGTTAACGTGAAGCTGCATTTTGAGGAACTATGTTCAAGTTTAAAATGGGTCACCTGAAGGATTAAATGTTATCTTTAACCAACACACTTAAGAAGGACTTGTTAAGATATATAATTAGTATCATAGCATTCACAGAGAGCAGGAATTATTACAACCAGCATTTATTTTTTATTTTGGGAAATATTATGGAAAACAATTGCCCTGCCTTCAAGAAATGTATATGACTACATAAAGTAATGCCACGAAGCACATAATGCGATGTACAGCAGAGAGTAGTTGCTTAAAACATTTTAGTTCTTTCTTTCCTTTGTGAAAACAGACATCAACACAAAGAACTATGGTGTAGAGATGGCATTTAGGCTGAGCATTAAAGGATAAATGGACTAGATAGGAAAGGAAGGCAATGTCTTAGAATACTGTCCAAACTCAGTGGCAGATTTCAGTGTTTACACAATTTTGGGGAGCCCTCTTTAGGAAAAACAAAACAAAATTATAAATGCAAAAATTAGGAACAAAAGTGAATATTTAAGAATGAGAAAAGAAAATACAACAAAGTACACATTTTTAAAATCTCACATATACCACAAATATCCTAAAATTGAGAAAAATATTTTATTTTTATTAATTTCTACCTGCCACCTCACTAGAATACCTTCTTTTCCTCAGTTTTTAGTTGCATACATTTTAATCATACTTTCATATGACAATGATTTTGTAATATCTTCTGTAGAGAGTATAGGTTCATGATTCAATCTTTTCTTTAGCATGGTAATCAAAATTTGATTTTTTAGCATTTTTAATTTTCTTTTTAGAAAAGTTTTCTTTCTAGAAAAACTTCACTGCTCATTATTTATACGTTATGTAACTATTTAAGACTGCTGTCAAATTTGGGGTAACCTTTAGTAAATTTCTTCCAAATATGAGTTGTAAGATTTAAGGGCATTTAAAATTTTCTTGTTCAGTGACTAATCTTCAGTACTAGTAGAGTTGATGACACACATTAAGCAATTTGTCATTGACGTGCCCACTGCAGCAGAGTATTAAGAGTTAACTGTCTGGCCTGGGGTTCGCCAGTTTGGATCCTGGGTGTGGACATGTCACCGGTTGACAAGCCGTGCTGTTGTAGGCGTCCCACATATAAAGTAAAGGAAGATGGGCACAGATCTTAGATCAGGGCCAGTCTTCCTCAGCAAAAAGAGGAGGATTGGCAGCAGTTATGTCAGGGCTAATCTTCCTCAAAAAAAAAAAAAAAAAAGAGTTAACTGTCATCTTTGTTAAGTATTTCATGTCTAATTAGCAAGAAAGTTGTCTTTTCCCAGTATGTTCATATGACTCACTCCTCTTCATTAATTGGATTATCACAATATCCAAGCGCCTATTTGCTACTTCTATTCAAAATTCATTCCTTCCTCTTAATTAATAATTTCATTTGGTATGATCTGAAAGTTTTTTGTTACAATTTGCTTTTCAATGTCAGAATAATTTTTATTGATTTCATTCCTTATCTTTATTGTTTCTATTACAAATTTCTTTATTCTAATCTGAAATTTATTAGTTATTTAAAAAATAATTTAAAAGTGATAAGAGAAGGTACTTGTCATATGCACCCAAGTCAGGAGTCTATAATTCTTCACTTGTTTTATGGATACGTTTTTCCAAATAGCAATAAAAACTGTGCATTTAAGCTTTGTCAAATATTCTATTCTCATCAAAGAAAAAACAAGGAAAAAGCCTTTCTTCCACTGAGATGTCTTGTAGTAAGTTCACCGTATTTGGAAATGATTGTGAACCCTAAACCTAAAATAAATGTATTATCAACTTGACTTCCGATAGCTAGATCCCCAAAGATGTCTTAGCCACTCCAGTGCCAAGTGACACAGAGGAAGTTTGATGGCGGGCAAGTCAGAGTGGAATAGATAATTGTCTTTGCCAATTTCAGTGAAAATTTCTTTCTTTTGCAAAATTCTCAGAAATATATGACTATATGAACCCCTTGTGTGGGCTCCTCCCAGGGCCTTCGAAGGGTTCTGTGGAAGTGGGGGCCTTGAAGCTTAAGTTTCATTATCTTTAAGGTAATTCTGCTTTTGTCCAAACTTCTAAATATAGCTATTTATGAGTAGGTTTCTGGTAACTTCTGCAGCTCAATCTCTCACCATTTTCTCCCCCTTCTCTGCCTGAGCCTTATTCAATTTCTTTCAGTTCCTTCACTCTGCTACGGTCTCTCTTACTCCGGGGCATTCACTAGTACTCTTCTTTGTCTGGCTAAATATTTGTCCTCCACATCTCACTTTAGAAGTCACTTAACTTTTCCGACTACTCAAGTCTGAGGTAACTGTCTCTTGTATTTCCTCTCATGGCTCAGTATATTAATGATAATAATAACTACTGGTAATAAATAATTCCTTGGTACAATGTACTAAGAACAATAATTAGAATAGGTATCATATCTAATTATTTAGTATGTACTTGCTTTCCTGCCTGTATCTGCCATTAGAGGTCAGCTCTGTGAGAGAAGGGGCTTTGTCTTTCCTCTTCTCCATTGTGCTCCATTCCCAGGCACAGTTCCTGGAACACTCAATGAATGTTTATTGAAATGAGGGAGGTAGAGTATTCCAAGCTGAGGGAATAGTACGAACAGATATATGAGCTTAAGAGACAGTATAGAATAGTCATTGGGAGTATAAGCTCTGGACCCAGATGCCTAGTGTTGAAATCCCAGGCCGATCAACTACATGACTGAGGGCCAGTTACTTAACAGTCTGTGCCTCAGTTTCCTTATCTGTGCAATGAGGAAAACAGCAGCACCTACCTCATATGGACTCTGAAATTTAAATAGGTCAAAATATGTAAAGCACTTAGAACAATGCTTGATACATAATAAGTACCTGATAAATATTACTTATTATTAAAATTTGTAGCTCAATCCTAGTCAAAATTTTACTTATTTTAAACTAGTTTTAAACTAATCACCCTTCAACTTTCCTGTCGTTTACAAGAGGTCACTTTTGAGCTAGTTGACCTTAGCGATCATCAATCCAAAGCCCTCATTTTACAGAGGAAAAAATGTAGCGCAGAAAAGCCAGACGAGAACCCAGATCCTGATGACCATGGTGGGTTTGGAACCAGAGGCTTGGTGATGCCTGCTTTGAAGAGATACGGGAAGAGAAGGTGGTTGAGCTCCCTCCCTAAAGATGGTGGTTGTGCTTTGCTGCTGCGGATGCTGTTACCCACTTCAAGGACTCTGTGCTACTCATTTCATTACCAATGTGGGTTTCAAGCTCTGGAAGATCAACAAAAAGGGTCACAGTAGACTTCTGACTTGTTATCCAGTCCATACTGGCTTTATTTGGATGTCATAGAGGCCAATGCAATGAGCAGTACCAGCAAGATGATTCTGGATTCTGGCTCTTAGCCTCCAAGTCAAAAAAGCTGCATTAATGTATGCTCTTCAAGTGTATCTTCTGTTTGCTTCTACATGCCAAGACCATTCAAACAGGAGGAGGCAGTTTCTCTGTGGAATTCGGCACAGAGGCATATGGAATTCTAGGAGACTGAGTATCTCAGGTTTTAGAGCTTATGTGCTTAGAGAGCCACCACACATACTGAGTTAGAAAGAAGCAATTGTTTCCATATTTGGCTTGGGTGGCTGGCTTTAAAATTCATCCTAATGTACTTGACTATTTTGCATGTCCTGTAATACGTTACCCAAACAAATAGGAGTCCCTTTTCATGTGCAATTCTGTTAGAAGGACTACTTATCACTTCTGGTTGACGTAATAGAATCTTATCTAAAAACATGGATTTGGCCCACTGGATTCTGCTCTCTCTCTTTAGCAATAACAGTAAAGGGCCCCACTGAACTCAGGACTTTTAAAAAACAGAAGATTGGTTGAGAAATGTAGAATGGACAAAGATGAATGAACTATGCTTATTTTATAAGCTCATGTTAATATACCCAGAACATTGTAAATTACACAAAGATAAGTAAATAGATAGAAAGATAGATAGGACCAGGATGGGTCTGGGTCTGATTTTAACCTATCTCCAGATTGCTTGTTGGCAGGCAATGCCTTTGTGAGAAGGTGTTACATACTGTCTGTTTTTTCATTTAAGCTCTGCCCATGTTAGTCAAATGTATTTTAAAAAATATTTATTAAACACATATTCTATGATGGAAGCTGTGCTGTGCTAATTATTGCGTGTGTAAGGAAAACTAACATGTAGTTCTTATCATCAAGTAATTTACTCTACTTTTGAAGAGGGCAGGTGGAGATCCTGTGACATCAGCCAGATAGGAATTGAGTTTTGTTTTCTTTTTGAATTGTCTTTTTATTTCCATGTTGATTCCCCCCCTGGACATCCTCCACTGGACTAATTGTATGAGAATGTATTTCCTCAGTATAGGGCAACTAGAGTTGGTTAGAGTTCAATCTTTCACCATCATTAGAATTCAACTGCTATATATTTATTGCATTAACTATTTCCGTTCCGACTTGCTATTGCACAAATCTAAGCAATGCAGGAAATGAGGAAGTGAAAAGATCCTCTGAATAATGCCTTTTGCCTGCGAATGCTGAGGTGGGAAGAGGTCTATAGTCCACTCTGGTTTGGAACAGGAAAAAAAAATATACTCAAGTCTGGGTGTTGCCTAGAAGACTACTCCCTGTCACTCTAAAGTCCTTTCTTTTAAGAGCGTTTCCTCTTTCCCACAAGCAGTTAAATTCCCTCTGAAATAGTTGACGTTTAGAATTAACGTTCATTGTGAAAAAGTGCAGCATTCTTAGACTTTTCCTGTTTAAAATCTCATATACTTCCCACGTGTGTTACACCTAACGAAAGGTGCGGGGAGGCTGATTTATGACTATAAAGACCAGATTATTAATTTGATTTAATTATAATCTCAAGTATTTTTGCAAAATTCCCACGTTTATGCCATAGGGCTGTGTGTGTGTACACATGTGCATTTTTAAATCATATTTTTCTTTTATGTAAGTATTTTTTACCATACATATAGAGTTTCTACTTCATTCTCTTCTGATCTTCAAATCTGCCCAGTGATATAGCTGGTATGTGAGATGACTACCCAATTACGGGTTAGGAAACTAAAACTCAAAGAATTGGCTTACTCTGCGTGGTGTGAAGTAAGGAGTAGAAATAGGACTAATTAGATGTTTGTTTTCCTAGAATCTCTTTCCCTTGCTTTCAGCAACAGCTTCTAAGTTTCATTTCCAGAGCCATGCCTTCCCCATCTTCTATCTGTGTGGGCTGGATGGGACTCCACCTGTAGTTTTGGGGGTGTATCTTGTCCTGAAGGCCTAAGACAATCCCATCTCCATTGTTTGGCCCAGTGATGAGTTCAGAGTAGGCAAGTGACCAGCACAGGCCGGTCGGAAGGCATCCTAGACTTTGGGGAGGAGGAGGGAGGCGTGGGAAATAGATCCTCTTTTCCTCTGGGCTTAGTTACTGGGTGGAGGTGGGGCTGCAGCTGCTGACCACGCATGGAGTCCTGGATGAAGGCCAAGAGAGCAGAAGGCAATGCCAGATAAGGAGAAAAAAAGGAGCCATGTGCTGGTAAGCACCTACATCCAGCCACACCTCAAAGTCAACCTTACCTTTGGACTTTTTAGTTCAGTGAAAAGCCTTTTTTTGCTCAAGCCTGTTTGGGTTGGGTTTTCAGTCCTACTTGCATAACTCTATAGGTGACTAAGCCACAGTTCCAGTTTTCAAGGACCACAATTTCCCAATGTAGAAAATGAAAGTGCCTTTCTAGCCTGTTTAATTTTAAAGTCATGATTCCATCTCGATTCTCTAAGGGCCATCTCAACAGCACACTGAGAGGTAATGCATGTTCTCTGGTGTCTGACTATTTGAGTTTACTCTTGGGTGTGATGTTTCTTTCCCTTTGGCAAATAATTGATTTTCCCAAGGCTAAGAGAATCTAGGAAAGATTTGTTGTAACTCAAGATTTTGATTTAGAAGTGGCTAGGGTGTCATCCTTTAAAATATTAATAAAAACACTGAAGAACTCAGTCAAAAGTCAACACCAGCTAGGCTATATCCAGTCTGTCAGGAATCTATGCATTAAATATGTGCATTATTTTGGCATTAAATAATTTGTGTCTTAGTATATAGAGTAAATTCTCTCCATGATGATGAAGTGGTTCCAAAAATTTAGTCATGAAAATTGTAGTGCTTTTTTGTTGCAATGTTAAGCAGAAATAATACATATGTTTAAAAAATATTATTCCAGTTACTGTTCAGAGAAAGAAAAACATGTTACTAATTAGATTTATAGGAAATAGACCAATCATTACAATTGAAGTGTGCATCACGCGCTGAACTGAAAAAGGCCTGAATGATGGGTGAAGAGTCACTTTTAACATTGCCCCTCTCCTCGCGGAAGAGACCTAACCCTTCAAAGTCACCAAAGCTGCTGGATGGGAAAGCTGAATGGAGGACAGAAGCAAAGTGCCAGTTGTTCTGTGGCCATATTTGTTGCATTGTGATGTTTTACTGGATTTGATAAAATGGCATGAATATCCTTTTAAATTCTTATGACAAATTAAATGTTTGGGGGTTTCTAGAAAGTGATTACTTATGGTTCCCTGAACACACCAGGGGCTTTCATATTTTCATGCTTTTGCATATGTGATTCCCCCAGCCTGAAATTCCATTCCTTGCCTTCTCCCTGGAATGAGCCTCTGCATGCCTTTCAAGATGCAGTTCAAGCATCTTGTTTTTCCTGGGCTCCTCCCTCTGGGCATTGATTGCTCTGTCCATGGTCCCACCGCTGTACCTTGTCAATGTTTTTTATTTTAGAATCAATCAAAACCTATTGCATGATTTCTCTGCTCCCTGTCTCTGTCACTGGACTTTGAGCTCCTTGGATTCAAAGACTTGCCTGATCTGCAAGTGTTTGCTGGATGAATAAAAAACATTCATGGTCCTCATTGGAGCAAAACTTCTAATCTTAATTACAATAGCTACTCATTTTGAATACCTACTAATGGCCAGGCAATTTGCATACATTGTAATTTATTATAATTTAATCTTCAACCCTGCAAAGGGTGTATTATCCCTCTCCCCATTTTGTAGATGAGAAAACAGAGGCTCAGAGTGGTTTAGAGGGCTGCCCAAGAAGTCACTAGTAAGTGGCAGTGCGGGGCTTCAAAGTCTGTGCTCTTTCCTCCATATGATGTCTCCAACTTTGCTTGAAATAGTTATTTTAAAATTTTCTAAAATGCTTCCTTTTAAACATTCTCTGAATATTCCCTTGAGGGCTCTGTTTCCTGCTAGATTCGTGCTACCTGCTTCCGTCTGCAAAATCAAATAAGCCACTTTATGCAGCTCCTTCCTCAGGAAATCTGGAAAACGGAGCTGTTCTTTCTAGGAACACGAACAATTCATCTCCATTTACTGGCCCAGCTTATGATTTTCAGTTTAACCCATTGTGGCTCCTGTTCCCTGGGCTGGGGTTATTAACATGGTTTAAACAAATTTTAAAAAGTTTGGTGCCCAGCAAACAGAATCGGGAAGTGGAAGCAGGTTTTTGGAAAGGCTAGTTAAGAAAGAAGTTATTTCAGTAATTGAAGCCAAATAGACATTTTGATTAAAATGATCTAATTCCAGTTCTTTGCTTTGCTCTGCCAGTATCGATCTGGTCCACACCTGTTAGACTCGGCCACAGAGTCAGCCTCTACCCAGAGATTGCCAAATGCTGGTTTGTGAGTTCAACCTGCTCGCGGTTTTGATGAGGTTTTCATTAGTCCAAAGAGAAATCAGAAACAGAGACAGTGTTATATGTGCATCTGAATCTGTACGTAGACACGCACCACAAAAACACACCGCGTTCACAGTCATTGCTTCCTTTTTGGGTAAGGATTATTTTTCATTCTGAAATTCTTTCCTTCTACCTACTTTTGGTATTAAAATATCTTTTCTCCTGAGAAATTATGGCATGAATAGAGGGTAGATAATTTCCTTAATGCCTCAACCTGTATGACAAAATAAAAATGTCTCGGCAAGTCCTATTTGTTTTGATTTTTAAACAAGTGTTATGGGGGCCATGAAATTCCAGAGCCCTGGAACTATGTCCCATTTTTTCCTTTCATTCTTTAATTGGCTATAAATAACAAATCTGCTCCCAAAGAGGGACGACTAATGTTTTCAAAGTGGTTTCCTCCCCTGGACTCTAGTTTCACCTGTGGTCTTTACCCTTCATTGGCAGTTAGAACATGATGCCTTGCCTTGTTAGTATAGATTTACGTCCTAGCTAATGCCTGTGTAAGGAAGGAAGCATCACTTTCTTTTGATGTGTTGCCAGAATCTACACATAATAGATGCTCAGCTATTTTAAAACAGGTTTAATGTCAGGAACTCAAGGGGAGGTGCTGGAAATTAATAAAATAATAATGACAATAGATTAAAATGAATATTTATTAAGTGCTTTATATACACTAGACACTATTTTAAGTATTCCATATATATGGCTCATTTAGTCCTCCCAGCAGTTGAAAGAGATAGGTTTTATTATCATTGCCTTCATTTTATAGGGAGGAAACTGAGATAACAAAGGGTGAAGTTAACCTGTCTGGAGTCGCATGGCGTTTATTTGACAGTGGTGGGATTTGAACCCAGATAAGTTTGGCTCAAGAGCTCCACATTCCTAACCACCACACCATGTGCCTCCTGCCAGAATAATTCTGATAGCTGCATCTGGAGAAGAAGAAAGCAACAGCAGCAGCAATTGCAACAACTAGAATTAGAATGATCCCAGGGTTGCGAGTGTGCTAAGGGCTTTATATACATTATTTCACACTCACAACAACCCTGTGCAATCTAGGCTTCTATTATCCCATTTTAAAGATGAGGAAGCTGAGGCACAGAGGTCTTAAGTGACTTGCCCAAGGCTGGGAAGTGGCAGAAACTGAACTTAAGCACGGGTTCATCTGACTCCAGACCCCTTGAGCTATGATGGTGTGCTTGGATGAGCCTAGGATTTGGGGCAGGAAAATTCCATCTCCATGCTCTCCAGTAGCTGAGCAGCCATGGCCATGTCACTGGGCTCTCAGAGGTTATTCCATCATCTATAAGGAGGAACATATGTATATGTATGTAAGTTGTTTAATAAACAGTAATGTGATGCTTAAATTTAATTTATTTATATATGTGGCAGAGGCTTGTTCCATTTCCTGTTCCTCCAAGCATCTCTGGAGATTCAGAGAGCTCACTGCCTTTCCTCTTTAGCTTCTCTTGCTAGCTTCCCATACCAGCAGGCATCTCAGAAAGATCTGGGCTCCTGTTGCTGAATAGCTCTAGGAAATGTATTTTGAGTTGCCCATCACCTATAGCCACAGAAAGAAAATCAAGACTGACGAGCACTATGCTCATTAGGCAGACACTCAGTTTTATTCATCCACAAAGATATTAGGAAAAGATATTTATAGCTGACCTTTCAAGATTAATAATTCCCGTCAAAGAGAAACTAGCATTCAACGCAATTAAAAAAAGATCCTGAGTATTGAAGGAAATAATTATTTTACTGTTTGTGGTACAGTTTGTTGCATTTATTAAAAATTTAATAAAATGCATATGCATATCTATCACACTTAAAAGACAGTAATAATGTGAAATCAGTTCACTTTGCTTCTTTAAAATTGGATGTGTGACATTCTTATGACTCCTAATTATTTTGATATTTTCTTAAAAGTATGTACATTAATCTTGTAATTTGAGAAAGTAAAATTCCATACCAATCAGTTAATGAGAAACTTGAAAATGGAACTTTTAGGCATATTAAAATCAAATGCTAAAGCATTCGTGATTTTAAATGTTAGGAAATAAAAATAGAAAAATATAGATATTAACACGTTCCTTTTTCTTAACTTTCGATCTTCCCTTATTCTTCCTTCTGACTCCACATCAGATTGACAGCTAATCTCATGTTTAGATATTGTGTGTCTGGTGAAGATCTTCCTGGCTTATCTTATTGTCCGGAAAAGACTAGCATTAGGAGAATCCATTATGTTTCCAAATAAATGCATTCTCATTGAGGCAACTTAAGCTGAAAATCCTTATACCATAAGTAATTAAATGCTCTGTGCTTTGAACACAAAATATACCAAACACTGAGTGCAAAAACCCCCACAACCTTTCTAAATGGGAGCAACTTAAGTTTTTGAGATGGGGAGGGCGAGGCTGGAGGTGGACTGGACACAGTGGGAGTTAACATTGAGGAAATATTTGCTTAAGTACTTGATGCTTCTAGTTTGTCGTTTTTGGTAGAAATAAGGTTGTTATAAACTAAGCTGCAAAACAGTTTAAAATAATTTTGTAAACATAGAAGTATTTCCTGAATAGAAATACCTCATCCTTTCTTTTTAAAATTGTGAATTATTATAAAAGGATTTCCAAAAGAATTTTATAAAATATTCACCATTAACACACTAAATAGCCATTTTATTTATGCATATTCCTTTAAAGTCTTTGTTCACATATTAGAATAAGAATATTCAATTTTATTATTTTAAAAATTTGAAATGACATCACATTTACCCCATTATCATTACTAAAGTCAACAAAGTACTTTGATTTGGTTAGTCACTACTTATTTAACCATTTCCTTAATTTTTTGGTAATTAGGTTTTTGTTCATCTATCTTGCTTTTCTAGAAATGGCAACTGCACATTCTAGGTTTTCTAAATATTTTGTTCCATTGTCCCTATAATTTTCTTTGTATTTGTATATCCTGCTTTTTGCTTTAAAAAATATGCTCTTGATAATCATAGTTAATAATACAAGCCTTAATATACCTATGTAACTTTTTTCCTGTGGTGAGTTATTTCTTTTGGACAAATTTTCTTCTCTCTGCCCGAGTTACTTTTTCTTGCCATATCTCAGGATGAAGTCCTGTTAATTATTTAATACCCAGTTTAAATGTCTTTTTGCTGAGGCTTGCACTGATATTCTGTAGCAGTTTGTCACTCTGTCCTTTATACATTGCTTCTTTATAGCAGAGGGTACCTTGTAGTGCAACCATGTCTAATTTCAATAATGTACCGCCCCTACTACACTGTGCATTTGTTGAGGACAGACCCTGAGTGTATTTTGTACATATATCCCAACTTCATAGAACAGTTTTGGACAAATTCAATGAAGATTAAATAACTGAATGAATTAAATACAAGAGCTTCCCAGAGCCTAGATGAGTGGAAGAAGAAATAAAGCGCTGTATTAGAGGAGTTCAGGGAGAGGAGAGAAGGTTAGGGGCTGGAGGAGAAGGGCAGGAAATCTATTTCTATTGAGCTTTGTTATGCACCAGGCACTGGGCCGCATACTTTACATACTTTGTCACATTTAACCCTGAGAGCAGCTCTGAAGCAGGTTCTGCCACTCTCATGTTGCATATTGCAGATAGAGGAGTTAACGTTCATTGGGTGATTACGAACATTCGCTGTATTATTAAGTGCTGGAGCTGGAGGAGAGGGAGAAGAAGGGATGTTTCATTGAAGTTCAAAAGAAGAGATGGATGGGTGGATTCTGCAAAGGCACATGGACAAACACGGATAGGACTGATCAGCTAGTGTTTAGAGTTTACCGAGGGGGCCAGTGTGGCTATCCTGGAGAGTTTGATTGGGGATGGAAGATTGGTAATCTGTGTTCATGGTGTTACACACTTTAAGAATCACTAGGTTAAGGCCTCTGACAGAGTAGAAGGGGTTAAGTTTCTGCTGAACGGTGTCTCTGTATAAATAATAGTTACAACTACATTGGCCTGGGCAACTTCTGATACCCAAGGGAGGCCAGATTCTCACTACTGCTCTGTTACCAGATGATTACGCTTAAGCCCACAGGAATTAATTTACATTGCGGAGAGCCTTTGGGAATGCCCGGCTGAGAGTTTTAATGAAACAAAAGAGATAGTCGAACTAAGGAAAGTAGTTCAAGATAGAAGGAAGTCTCTGCTACTTGAAGGACTACATTAAAAATCAAAACGCTTTATCGAAAAGGGAAAAGAAGACTAACAAAAGTTGTTATTAAATTTTTATTTTTCTTCTCTATAGGAACACTTGTAAAATGAAATACAACTTTTAAGCGTGGGTGGTATCTTAGTCCATTCACGTTCCTATAACAAAAATGTCATAGGAGAGAGAGAGCCAGTGGGTGCCTTAAAACAACAGAGATTTATTTCTCACAGTTCTGGAGGCTGGGAAGTCCAAGATCGTTGTGCTGGCTGGTTTCGTGTCTGGTGAGCACCAACTTCCTGGTTCATGGATGGCCATCTTCTCGCTGTCATCTCACGTGACAGAAGGGGTAGGGGAACTCTCTGAGGCCTCTTTATAAGGGCACTAATTCTGTTCATGTGGGCTCTGTCCTCATGACCTAATCACCTTTCAAAAACTCTAACTCCTAATACTGTTACATTGGAGATTAGGTTTCAACACAGCAATTTTGAGGGGAACATAAACATTCAGTCTATAGCAGGTGGTTACGGGCACGTTTCGTGTCAATGCTTTAACTTTGTGTTTTTGGGTCCTAACCACCACCACCACCATCACCAAGTCATTATCAGTATCAGCAAACCTGGACCAACTGATGTACAATACTGGTCACCACAAGGTACATTAAGAGGCATAAGGCCCAGTTCCTGTTCTTGAAGAGGAAATAGGATGCTAGGGAAGACAGGGAGAGAAATAACATTTGTTTATAACTTTCTATGTGGTGTCCACCTACAGCAAATATATCACATGAGTAGAGACTGAAAAATATTGCCATCTTGACCACTAGCATGGCACAACAGTTATTTTAGGAAGAAGAGAGTCTTGGTTTAGACCACATTCTTAGACTACTTTGGTGTTGGAAAGTGAGGCCAACTTTCCTACTGGACTGGAAAAAGACTGTGTTGTAGGGAGATGGCAAAAGTGACAATGAAACTTCCAGGGATGAGGGAAACAGTGAGACAGTCAGATGCAGTGCCCAACATTGATCACTTCTGAAATGAAATATATAAATGAGCTTGATTGGTTTAATCCAGGCCTCATGCTTATAGACACTTAAACTAACTAAGCAAGGAAGGCTAGGAAAAGGAGTTTTGAATTCTACCTTGGAGAGGTGAGAGTCATAATTTAGGGCCTTCCTCAAACATGTGAAAGGTGTTCAGAAGATTCTGGGAAAGCCAAAGTATTATGGGGCCCTTGCAAATAGAAATCCTCCTGTGAGTCTATTTCCATCTCTTCTTTCTTAATTACAGAGACCCAGGACAAATAGTGCCTAGGGCCACTGTATATAGAAGTACTAGCTGTGTACTGCATGACTTCACGGAGTGTGCTATTCATAAGGACTCTGATGTGAATGGTTCCCCTAGAGGTGTGCAACTTGGAAGGCCTCAAAGTGCCCCTTGCATTTACAACACTAATTAATAAGAGAAAGTATTATAGAATGCCTGATGTGATTCAGGTACGTTCCAACCGCAGGACAATGGAGTGGTCCAGAGCATGGACTTTGAGATCTAACAGGCCTGGGTTTGAATTTCATCTTTGCTACTTATCAGTAGTGTGGCCCTGGACAAGTTATTTAAACTTTCAGAATCTTACTTTCTTTGTCTATAAAGTGGAAGTGCCAATATTTGCCTCATCATGTTGTTACACATGCCTGGTCCAGGGTGAGGATATGGAAAATGGAAGCTGTAGTAATGACTCACAGGCGTTATCTCATTTAATCCCCATTATAGTCTCATCATTTAACTTGAATTCATGGGGAAACTGAGGTTCAGAGAACATATGACTTACCCAAGATAAGGTGTCTGTTGGGTGGCAGAGCGTGGATTCACACTCATATTTGGGAGACTGGGCTCACTCTGCACTGACAAGTTGGTTTTTCCCTATTTCCAAGGATGAATCTTCAATCACAAGTTCTTTTCCTCTGAGCCTGTCTTGCCATGTCCAACATAAATATTAATTCAGCTACCATCTGCCACCGTGTAAAAACACTTGGTCAAATCTATTTTAGCAAATGAAGCAAAATTGCCTTTTGTTTGGTTTATTGTATCCGTGTGTTATGCTTTCTTGTGACTATCCAGTCCATTTTTGAAGTGGAGTCTTGGTTACCTAGGGAACTAGCATGCAGCACCGGTAAAAAATTTTTTTAATGAGATGCAAGTTCAAAGTGGTTAGAATTGTTGGCTGAATTTCAACTGGTGACCTCTATGTTGACTGGAAAGTAACATGATTTTCTCTTTTTGTATGAAAATAAAATTAAAGGGAGGAGAAAATTAAAGGAGTTGATGAGAGTTGGTGAAGAGTAAGAACCTTTTGGTTGCAGACATTCTGCTTGCAGTTCAAAGCTAGCTAATCAATATCTTTATTTCAGACTGCATAATTTGCACATAGTTTTCTTTTTTTCATCACTTTGGGACATGTTTTATATATTTTTAAGTGGAAATAAATTTCACGTGCCATGTTATAGGAGATAAGTAGCCATTAATGGTTTTAAGTTCCTTTCTGGAATGGCACTATATAAAGTCTATGGGGTCCTTCCTATTCCTAGACTTATCTTTCTTTTTAAAGGAGTCTGGGCTTAGTTCAATGATTCAAAGCTCTCACAACGCACCAACTATCATTACAAAAATAATTGAAATTAAAAAATGAAATAAAAATTACCCAGAATCCCTTCCTCTGCCTCTGGAGCTACAACTTGTAAAGATAAGACCAGGGCAGAGAGAGTCAACCTGAAGTGACACAGGATTTTGGGAACTACAGGCCTGAGTCAAAGCAATGTTTGTCTGAGAAATTGGAGGCTCCTATATCAAGGGGGATGTTATGAACACCAGTCTGAAGGACTGTAAGGATAGAAACATAAGGATTCAGAATGAAACATTTGAGCTAGGTAAAGGCTCAAAGGTTATGAACCTGAATTGCAAACGAATTAGGGAGAGTTGGACACCATTTGTGTTTTACATTAATGGTGGCAGGTGATAGACACTTGGGTTGGTTAGCCTACATTAAGAAATCAGTGTTGGGGCAAACATGTCCTCACAGATCATGTGTTTTAGTTTTTCTTTGCTTTCTTATCTTTTTCACTAACCAGAATTAAGTTTGGCCAGAAGAGACTGCCTTCAGTCCGGTTTCCTATAAGCAGAGGCCGAGAATATGGAGCCAAGGGAGGTGTGCAAAACAGTCTAGGGCCGAGGTCAGACCTGACAGCCAAGTATGTAACTATGAAAGTGCTAATTTAATGGGTCTGGGCATAGAGATAACCAATTATGTGGTGTGAATCAGACACACCAAACAGAGCAAGCAGGATGGGAATAAAAGGCAGGAGGTGCCCTGAGGTACTGGATGTAGCTACGGAGGCATTTCCTAAAGCTTCTGTGGCTTGGTCTGTGAGAACCTGACAGGATGTTCTTATGGGCACTCAATCAGTTTAGACTAATTGGACTTTGGACGGATGGACAGGATCTGATGGGGTGATGTAAAGGGCGGGGTATTTCAGGGGAAATGTGCCCAGCAAGAGCCAGTAGGGGGGAGTGGTTGAAATCGTTCATCGATCTCCTGAACCCATTCCCCTCAGCTGGGTGACACATTATTTTGTCATTTAAGATTCACTTTTGGGTCACATATGGGCCCCCTGAGTTGAGCCCTTACCTTAGCAAATACTGAGATAGTAAAACCAGCCATTGGCAATGCCATAAGTTGGGAGAGTGGCCACTAATGTTGTTCTAAAGAGCCTCCCTCACACTTGTAATAATGTTATTCTCTTGTTGGTGGTGAAATACAAGGTGGCCTTGGCCTGCCCTATAAAGATATTCAAACTGAAAAGATGAGGGACTTTCCAGGAAGTTCACTGGAAGGCAAAGTATTTTCAAACAAGATAAAATACTTATTATATACATAAGAAAGGGGGCAGTGGCAGTGAAGTACAGTGCATAGACTGAGCAAATGCGGAAGAGAGGAAGTTGCAAGGAGCAGCCATTAGAGGAGAAGCGGAAGGCGACCTTCTAAGAACTAGTCATTGGAGCAGGAAAGTCTGAGAAATGCACTAAACAGGTGCAGAATAAACATAATGGGAGTGTGTGAGTGCCCTGCGATCCACACAAGAAGACCAAAGGAGAAGACAATACAGGCAGAGAGGGAGCAGTCAGACACGGACAGCCATGCCCAGAGGGAGCACAGGGACCAGCTCTTGCTGGCAAGGGGGAACTGGTGGTCAAAACTAAAGACACAGGTGGTTCTTATGTATATAATAAGTATTTTATCTTGTTTCATAGTTTTGCAAATTCACTTCGTATGTATAACGTGTTATTCTCCAGCGTGTTCCTTTTAAAAAATTACTAGCTCTAGTAGAGAATACCAACAGCTTAGTGAAACACTTCACTTTGGGCGGATTTTGCCAGCCACCTGTCCCCTGGATTAATGCCCAGACTGGATAGCCTCTCTTCATTTGAGTTACTTGTATCCTTATTTTTCTGATAGGAACAAAAGGGCTTTGGGTCTTTACTTGTATATTTGAAATAAAGAATCTTTGATGCAATGGAGTTGTGTATAAGTATAGACAAGCTGCCTACTCACAAAAACACTTCACTTTCCAAGTGCAGAAGGTGTAAATTTAAGGACAAATTTATACAAATAAATCACTTCATGGACACTTGCTGCTATATGAATATACAATGCTTTCAGAAACAAATAGAAATGGACTAAAATGTTTATATGGACATATAAATTCTTCACATTCGAAAACTATGACCAAGGACATCAAAATATTCATGGAAGCCTCTTTTCAAAAGAATTGACTGAAGGCTTTTTCTGCCTGCAACCGATTGTATTTAACTGTTAGGAGGAGGACTAGAAAAATCGACATCTTTATCCCCCACGATAGGTGCGAAGGCTAATGCTCTGTTGGAGGACGGCACACTTTTAAACCTGTTCTGAGTGAATTGTTGGTACGTTATAAATCTTCCGGAAGCACTAAATTATTAGATTTAAGAGAGCAGGCATGCCTAGTAGTCAAGTAAGTGGGTTATAACATAGTTATAGTTACATATGGTGCTATTTGATAATCTAGAAAGCATGGCATGGAGGCATCAAAATGCATCTTTGAATCAGATGCCACAGAGAGAAAACCTTGGCATTATTGGCTTTAATATTTTTTTTTAACCATTTCTGAGTAACCCTGAAAATCCACGAAATGTGATCCTTTGCCATTTTGCTAAGGTGTATGTAGTGTGGAGCTTATTTTAATCACAGAATTGATGATGATGACTTTGTAAATTCTTTTGTTTCTGTCCCTATAGAATCTTTATAAACTGGAAGGGGGTCAGTTGAAATTTTTCACTGATATTTACTGGATTTTTATGGGCGATATTGTATGTTGTAGTGACATTTTGAAACATTCCTCATGGATGTTAACAGTTTGTCATACGAATAAAGGTATTAGAAACATGTTTCCATGCATAATAGGAATTCTGAGAGGGAAGAGAAGCTGCTAACTATGAATGTTAGAGCACACTTGTCAGCGGTCCGTGAGTGCCGATGAAGAATTTACGTGATTTTCTGTGTATAGTGTTCTCTGCTATTGCTTTTATGTTTAATTCTTGAAGAACAAGAACTTTATTCCTAGGAGATAGGAAGGCCAAAACTGTAGGTCAGGTTCACAGAGCAAGACCAAGATTGAGGGCATTTGGCAGCCGAGAGAGTCAGACTGTGGAGGACAAAGACTGAGGAATGGGCAGATGTTCACAGTAGCAAATACAAGCAATCTAAAAAAGGAGGAAGATTGCAGGTTGATCACACTGCTTAGAACTAAGATCTCCAGCTTTTTTAATAGGTGGTTGTCCAATCTCTTTTTGAATATCACCCTAGAGATGAGACATTCTATTTGGGGGTAGTCCTAATTTCCTAAAAGTTATCTTTTGTTTATTGAACACAAATCTTATTTTCTTTTTATCCATTAGTATTAGGTAATTTCCAGATGCTTTACAATTCTTTATTTTAATAAATGTTTAGTGAGGACCTTCTACACTGTAAGTAGTGCTATTGTGGCTGGGCACACAGTGTTGAGAAGACAGACAAGGTCTAAAGAGAAAGACAAAAATATGCAAGTAAATCATGAACACAAACAGAAATATCAGAGCATGGCAAGTAGCGTGCAGAGAATTAAACAGGGTGACATGATATGGAGAGACTGGGAGGCCAAGGGAAGACTTCCTTGAGATGGTAACTTACAAAGTATGCAAAGATTGGAGGGGGTGGGGAAGGGCATCTAATTTTAGGGAACAGCTATGTATAAGACCACAGGTGCTCAAGAACTTCAGTGGTTAGAGGAGCTTAAGCAAGGCTTTTGTGGCTAGAGAATAGTGCATGAGGAAGACAGTAGCCTAAGATGTGGGTAGAAAAAAAAGGGATACCATGGACTTTGTAAGCCAGGAAAGAAGTTGGTTCTTACTTTAATTGTGGTGGAAAGTTATTAGAAGTTTTAAACAGGGGATGCTATGTACGTTATGAAAGGATCACTCTGGCTGTTGGCTGGAGAACGGATGATGGGGAGCCAAGATGGGGAGAGGTGATAGCAGGGGGCCAAAGCAGTAGTTCTGGTGGGAGATGATGGTGGCTTGGATTGGGATGGTAGTGATCGAGAGAGAGAAATGAACATATTAAAGATACGTTTTGGAGGACTTGATGGATAGATTGTATATTGAATATGTATAAGGGAAGAGAGGAGAGTCAAGGATAGCACTTCGATCTTTGGCTTGTGCCATAGATGGATAGTGCTTCTGTTCCTGAGAGGGAAATACATATTGTCATTTTTCTTCTATATTAAAATATTACAAGTCACATGGTTTACAAATGTATTTGACATATCAGATGAAAGGCAATTAGAAAGCAAGATGCTTACCACTATAGAGTTTATTCTATTTTTGCTAGAGTCCAAAAACATACACTTATACTAAATTTATCTAACATTTAAAATTCATTTTGGAATTTGAAAGTAGTTGTTAGAGACAAGATGTTTATAGAATGCATTAGTATTTTCTTGATGTGTTAAGTGAAGTAAATAGTGAAAAATTATGAAGAAATAAGATAACAAAAGAAAAATATCCTGGGAAAATATTTCAGTAGATAAGACTGATAAAGTGTTAATATACTTAATTTCTAAGGATTCTTAAAAGTCAATAATAATCATAATAAAAAAAACCTGACAAACACTCCTTCAGGAAAATGAACACAGACATGTTAAGGCAATTCACAAAAGAAAAGGTCAATAGCATGAAAGAAAGCTCAACCACACCAATAATCAAATCATTGAATATTTAAAATAGCAATGAGGAACAATATTATAATAAATAAGAGCATAAACTCTGGGACTAGAATTCCTGAGTTTGAAGACCTAGCTCGAAAACTTACTGACTAGTAACTTTGTGCGTTAACTTACCTTTTCTCTGCTTCCATTTCCGGACCTGGAAAATGGGAGTCATAGTGACACCTATCTTAGGGTGGTTTGAATATTAAATGGGTGTTAATATAGAGAAATTGCTTAGAACAAGTCCTAGGATATAGTAATTGCTGTGTGAGTTTTAGAAATTCTTCTTTTTATGACTACTGTTTGGTGTCTAATTATTGTTACATGTTTATAAAATGACTAATATTGGCTAGGTGGGGGAAATGAGTATTTTCATACCTTGTAAATGAGAGTATAAATTGGTCCGTTATTTTTGGAAGGAAGTTTTACAGTATGTCTCAAATGTCTTAAAATAAAGAAAATGTTTAATAAAGAAATTCTACTTTTGGGACTTCAGCCAATGATCTGTGTTCACAGCAGGATTACTTATAATGGTAAAAAATTAGCAACAACATGACTTCCAGATAAACTGGTGGTCTATATATATTTAGTTTCACTCTCTAAAATTATTTAAAACTGCTGTGGAAAGACTATTTCTTACTGAGGTCAAATTTATATAGGTGGAAATATGCAAATATTAAGTGTACAATTTGATGAGTTTTGAGAAGCATATAACCTGCGTTAGCAAGCTCCCAATCAAGAACATTTCCCTCCCCCTAGAAAGTTCTCTCCTGTCCCATTCCAGTCAATCCCCACCTCCATAGGCCATTCTGTTCAGATTTCTATCACCATAGATTAGTTTTGCTTGTTCTTGGACTTCATATAAACCTTTTGTGTCTAACTTCTTTCACTCAATATAATTCTAAAAACCCACTCATTTTGTTGTTATAGTAACATTTACTCCTCTTTATTTCTGTCTTCTCCATTCCTTTATTGCTGAGTAGTGTTCCATTTTTTGAATGTACTAGAATTTATTTTCCTATTGATGATATTTTGGTTGTTTTTGACTGTCATCAATAAAGTTCTTATGAAGATTCCTGTGCAAGACTTTTTGTGGTTATATGTTTTCACTTCTCTTGGGTAGATATGTAGCAGTGGAATGGCTGGGGGATGGGGTAAGTGTAGGTTTAGTGTTAAAATAAACTGCTAAACAGTTTTATAAAGTGACTGTAAACTTTTATACTTTCACCAGCATGTATGTTGCTTAATGTATATTGCTCCCTATCGTTGCTAACGTTTGTTGTTGTCATGTTTTTCAATTTAAGCTATTCTACTAGGTATGAAGTGGTATCTAACTGTAGTTTTAATTTGCATTTATCTGCTGACTAGTGATGCTAAGCACCTTTTCATGTGCCTATTGACCATTCAGACATCTTCTTTAGTGAAGTATTTATTCAGGCCTTTTACCCAAGGTTGTAAAGATATTCTCCTGAATTTTCTTTTAGAAACCTTATGGTCTTAGCATATACATTGAAGTTTATGATCCATCTCAAATTAATTTTTTTCTATGATGTGAGGTAGAGGTTGAGGTTCATATTTTCCATAGTTTTTTCTAGTTGTTCCAGCTCAATTTATCGAAAAGACGTTTTTTTCCTCCATTGATATCTTGGTATCTTTGTTGAAAATCAATTAACTGTACATGTACAGTTTTTGTACAGGCTTTTTTTCCTGAACTCTATGTTGTGTTACATTGATCTGTTTATCTATTCTTATACTAAAACTACACTGTCTTGATTACTGTAAATTTATAGTAAGTTTTGAAATCAGATAATGTGAATAGTCCACTGTTGTCCTTTAAACTTATTTTGACTGTTC
This sequence comes from Equus quagga, assembly GCF_021613505.1. Lineage (NCBI taxonomy): Eukaryota > Metazoa > Chordata > Mammalia > Perissodactyla > Equidae > Equus > Equus quagga. The sequence continues at coordinate 141,520,789 of NC_060269.1, read as the reverse complement.
TAGACTCTTTGAATTTACATATAAATTTTAGAATCCACTATTCCTCCTCCTTAAAAACCTAGAGATATATTTGCACACATCACAAAGACATACCTCTAAGGGTATTCATTGTTGCTTAGTTTGATGTAGCAACTGATTGTAAACAATCTAGATGTTGACCAGTGAGGAAATGGCACAATATAGCATATCACATCCACACAATGGAATTTTGTGTAGCTATTAAAGAATAATAAATGCTAATATGGACATTCTACAAGATGTATGGTTATGTGAAAAAATCAATATGCAGAACAGTGTACAAAGTAAGTTCTCATTTGTTTTAAAAATAAGGATATAGATACAATATATGCTTTCTATATATATGTGAAATATATTGGTTCGTTTAACCCTATTTCTGAACGGAATAGTTTCTTTGTTGTAAAATAATATATTAACCTGGAATTGGTTTGGAGTATACTGTTCTAATGTGCTTCTCACTAACTGTCTCCAGAGAAGGGCAAGATAGTGAGATAAGGATGTGATGAGATAAAAAATAAGTTGAGGGATGATATAATAATTGTGAAAAAGAAAGGGTAAAATTGGATATTTGGGGGAATTTTAAAAGCATATATTAAATGAGCTGAACCATTATCCAGATTAGGAGAGTCAGGTAGGCGCAAGAAGCTGAGAGAGCAAAAGCTTCTATTTACAGAAATACATCTACTTAAATAACGCATTGCTAATTTTGAAATAAATTTGGGTACAGAGAAAGGGTTTTACAGAGAAAGGGCTTGGTTTTAGCTTCACAGATAAATTAGCAGATATACTAACTGATTCGTTTAACACTTTTTCATTCACTCATTGTTCTTTTTCTTTTTCTAAACTTTTTGACCATCAACTTTAGTTTTTATTTATTTATTGTTTTGTAGAGGAAGATTCGCCCTGAGCTAACATCTGTGCCAATCTTCCTCTATTTTGTATGTGGGTTGCTCCCATAGTGTGGCTGACAAGTGGTGTATGTCCGTGCCCAGGATCTGAACCTGCAAATGTGGGCACCGAACTTAACTGCTATGCTGAACTTAACCACTACGCCACGGGGCTGGCCCTCATTCACTCATTCTTAACCAATTAGGGCAACATATTCTTTAGTCATATTTATGTGTAGTTTTTAAATGGAAACAATCCATTCATCATACAACTGAGACCATGGAAAAGCCCAGCCACTGCAAGTATCCTCCACTCCCATCTTCAGGACTCAGGCATGCCAGCCTCTTGCTTTGCATGGCTCTTTAGTGTTTGGATTAATGTACTCAGGCCCTCCTTTTTTGATATTTTATTTGACTTCCTATACTGGGCTACCCCATTGGACTGTTTTAAATTTATATTATGCATCTAAATTCATTTATTGCAAAATAAGAGAGAAAATAGGTAGAAGTGTAAAGAATGATGTAAAGACCGATTGTTAACCCAGCTATGTAAAATAATTACCAATGTCAAATAATTACTAACATTTTACTGTTTCATCAATCTAAGACACCATTAACTATAATTTATACTATTTTACCACTAAGAAAGAAGAAACGCTGTCAACTAAACTATGACATACTGCTTTCTTTTCTATTAAAAGGTTTATACTCATTAGAAAAGTTCTTTCAGACTTGCTTAGATATAGACTTTTATCGTGGATGGCTTTAAAATATATCTAAAAAGGAAAATATAAGAAAAAGAAATTGGTTAAAGTACTCTTAAAATTTATTCACATTCAGAGTCCAACACTTCCATGTCACCTTTTGATTCAGAGTTGTCAGTGTCTGTGTTTTTCCTGATAGTTTCATCCTCTGTGCTATCAAAACGTTGATGACGCAGCATTGCTTAAAAGAGAGCTCCGCTATTATTGGCTTCCAGGTTTTCATCCAAGCTCATCCATCCTCTCTTTCTTCCTTTTAGCATTGGAACTATGCTCCTTAGGTTTTAGGTGGGCACATGGTGGCGCAGTTAGAGACATTTCTGAGCCTCCCTGGTAGCTTGGTGCTATGGTCTGAATGTTTGTGTTCCCCCAAAACTCACGTTGAAATCCTAGACCCCAAAGGTTATGCTTTCAGTAGGTAGGAATTTTGGGAGGTGATTAGATCATGAGGGTGAAGCCCTCATGAATGGGATTAGTGGCCTTATAAAAGAGATCCCACAGAACTCCCTAACCTTCTGCTATCTGAGGACACAAGGAGAATTCTGCAACCCGGAAGAGGGCACTCACTTATACCATGCTGGTGCCATGAATCCTGAGTTCCAGCCTCCAGAACTGTGAGATATAAATTTCTGCAGTTTATAAGCAACCCAGCCTGTGGTATTTTGTTTTAGCAGCCAGAGCTGACTAAGACACTTGGTGTGGTATGGTGGACTGGTGGAAGAGAAGTGGTGTGTACAACTTCCAGTTCACATCCTTGAAAGGAAGCTTCATGCCTTCCACTTTCTCTTTCACCCTTTCTGTGGGATGAAATGCAGACGTGGTGAGAGTGAGCCCGCTTTAATGATGTGGAAGAAGATACTGTAGGGATGGTGGAGCTAGGTAGAAAAATCTGGATCTTTGGGTTACTGTGTAGAGCAGAGCTGCCTACCTGCCGAGACTGAACAGCAGCTCTTACAGAAGGGCAAAACAAATCTTCCATCTTCAAACTATTGTTATTGTCAAAGCAGGCAAATTAATATCCATATTGCATACACTGTTTTTTAAATTTATTTTTTATTTAGTATCATATTGAAAAACACTTATTTACCATTAAATATTTTTTAATTGCTAAATAATATTCAAGGTACAGATATATCATTATTTAACTAAGCCTCTATCATTGAGCATTCAGGTTGTTCCAATTTTTCTAAGTTAAAAGTAATATTGGAAATAAATAAATTCTAATGCTATATCTATATATCTATCTATCTCTGCATAGCTATATACATGTATGATGCACATTGTTAACACACATATATGTATATGTGTACGTGTGCACATACACACAGATCTTTGTTTCTCTAAAATAAATTCCTATAAATAGAATTACTTGGTGAAAAGCCTTTTCCATTTTCAAGGCTTTTGAGATTCATTATCAAGTTGACTGCCAGTATTTCTTGCACTATTTTACCCTAACAATGAGAATATATTTAGATTGCTATACAACATTGAATTTGTAAGAATTTTTTTTCTTTTCTCTTTTTCCTTTTTGTTTTTTGAGGAAGACTGGCCCTGAGCTAACATCTGCTGCCAATCCTCCTCTTTTTGCTGAGGAAGACTGGCCCTCAGCTAACATCCGTGCCCATCTTCCTCTACTTTATACGTGGGATGCCTGCCACAACATGGCTTGCCAAGCGGTGCCATGTCCGCACCGGGGATCCGAATCGGGGAATCCCGGGCTGCCGAAGCGGAACATGCGCACTTAACTGCTGCACCAGGGGGCCAGCCCCTGTAAGAATGTTTTTGAGGTATATTTTGCATACAATAAACCCATGGATCCTAAGTGTTCAGTTCCATAGGTTGTAACAATTGTACACACCCCTCTAACCGCCACAGAGCAAAAGATATAGAACATCTCCGCTACCCAGAAAGTTATATTGTCCCCTTGCCTTTATCCCTACCCCACAAAATTGCTGTTTTCATTCCTACTTTTGCCTATTTTGGGACTTCACATAGATGGAAACACACAGTAGGTATTCTTCCGTTTGTAGCTTCTTTGCTTTCCTTTTCGAGATTCATCCACGTTGTTGTAAATATCAGTAGTGTTCTGTTGTATGAAGTTACTACATTTAACTTTAAAAAAATCTGTTCTGCTGTTGATAATATTTGTGCTATTTCCAGTTTGGGGCTAATATGTATATGACTTTTTGTGGACATGTGTTTTCATTTTGTTCCTCTTAGGCAAATACCTAGGGGGGGATTGCTGGATCGTAGGGTAGATGCATATTTCACTTTTTTTTGTTTTAAAGATTGGCACCTGGGCAACATCTGTTGCCAATCTTTTTTTTTTTTTTTTTTAGATTTTTAAAATTTATTTCCTTTTTCTCCCCAAAGCCTCCTGGTACATAGTTGTATATTCTTCGTTGTGGGTCCTTCTAGTTGTGGCATGTGGGATGCTGCCTCAGCGTGGTTTGATGAGCAGTGCCATGTCCGCGCCCAGGATTCGAACCAACGAAACACTGGGCCACCTGCAGCGGAGCACGCGAACTTAACCACTTGGCCATGGGGCCAGCCCCGCCAATCTTCTTTTTTCTTCTTCTACTTCTTCTTCTTCTCCCCATAAGCCCCCTGAGACATAGTTGTATATTTTAGTTGTGGGTTCTTCTAGTTGTGGCATGTGGGATGTCGTCTCAGCGTGGCCTGATGAGTGGTGCCATGTCTGCACCTGGAATCCAGACCAGCAAAACCCTGAGCCAAAGCGGAGCATGAGAACCACTCTACCACAGGGCCGGCCCCCATATTTAACTTTTAAAGAAACAGACATGGAGCTCTCAAAAATGGTTGTACAACTTTACACTCCCACCAGCAATGCATGAGACTTCTAGATGCTTCTCATTGTGGCAAATACTTTGTATTGTCAGTGTTCTAGATTTTAGCAATTCTAGTGGCTGTGGAAATGTTAATTTGTGTCTTCCTTTTAAATAATAAGGTTGAGATCCTTTGTATATGCATATTGATCATTCATGTATCTTTTGTAGTGTTTGTTCAAGTCTTTTGTCCATTTTTACAAATTGAGCTTTCTTTTTATTATTGATTTGTAGGAATTCTTTATATGGTGTGGACACAAGTTCTTCATTGGGTATATGTGTTGTGAATTTTATCTTCTATAATGTAGCTTATATTTATAAGCAGAAATTATAATTAGGATGAAGTACAATATATCACTTCTTTCTTTTATATTTAGTTTTTTCTTGTGTATTCTAAGAAAATTTTGCCTACCACAAGGTTACAAAGACATTCTCCTATGTTTTCTTCTAGGCTTTTTATGGTACTAATTTTTCCGATATGGTTTATGATCTGTCTCAAATTAACTATTCTATTGGAGTGAGGTAGGGGTCAGGTTCATTTATTTCCCATTTTCTATATCAAGTTTTCCAACACGTTGGTTAAAATAACTTTCTTTTAATTTTTGCTAATATGATAAGTATAAATGGTATTTTATTTTTGTTTTATCCCCTGGCAAAATATTGACTTTGAATATTTTCCTGGGTTTCCATGTTCCTACAACTTTGAGTCAGAGCTATTTCAGTAGCTAACCTCAAAGGGCTAACTTCCTGACTGCAGTAAAGAATCTCATTTTCTTTTTGAGAGATGTGAAATTATCTTAGCAGGACTGATCTAGTGACGTCTATGTTAATCAAGATTAGAAAATACCCAGAAGAATTGTTGGCAGCCTTCAATCTATTTTAAATTAGTGAGGATTTAGACTGACTTACGGAACATTAGGGTGGCCATATTTGTATGATATTGCTCAATCGGAAGAGGCTGAATTGTTCAACGTAGGTTAACACATAGGAAAAGACTAATGATACCAAATACTTAGAATAGAATCATAACTGTTAGATCTGTAAAGTAGAAGCTATGCTTCTCAGGGAAATAAATGAAACCTGTTTAAAATATATTTAATATAAAGAAGAACAGAGAATACATTTCAAGGAAGCAGCTTATGCTGACAAGTTAGATCGAATTACTTTGGTGATTTTGCCCTTACTGTCTATGACCCACAAGAAATGGGAGCAATCCACCTGATGTCAAAGTCAAATTTTCTCAGAAAAGGTAAAAATCTCAGCCCCATGAGTTTTTCAGGGATTGTACCATACATAGATGGGCTGGACCTCTGAGGAGAGTAGAATACTCACGTTCGTTTTGGAGGGTTAATGTCTGAGAAAAGTGACCAGCAAAGCAGCTATAATTTCGGTAGAGAGTACATTTACATTTTTGTAATAATATAATTCATGTAATTCTTTTTGCCACATAAATCTTTCCCACATCCTTCGATATTCGGCTTCCATATGCCCTATAAAAGCTATAAAATGAGCTCAGATATTCCTTTTCTTTGGTATTTTTCCATCAGTTAACTTCTTCCCATGACCTTTAGTAGTGACATTGCGTCTTTTGGACTTAGAACGCTAAATAATTTTTCCTCCATTCTCCTCTTCTTCTTTTCTGACAAATGATAAGTGTTATCATTTAATTATCTAAAAATATTTCCCGCATATATTCTATCATCATTTGCATTTTAGAACTCACCACATCTTAATTTCTTCTTTTCTATTTGGTGACTAAAAATAAGACAAGGCTTCAATACAGAGGCAAGTAATTGCCACAAGGAGAGCGTTGTCGTAATTTCCCCCAAGGATCTCCGTATTGTCAAGTCTTTAAAATTGCTGAGCATGTTCTTCTTAAGGGATTTAGAATTTATTTTTTTCAGTACTTTTATGCTGCTAAAAAACTATTTTGTGTGATGAATAGAGTTCTAGCGATATTTATGACAGCAGTCCTGTCAAAACACTTGAAAAGTATGCTCACTCATTATGGAAATTTTGAAAGCCTCTGGCCCTTCACAAATCTATGTTTTCCTTTGGAAGCGACACAAAACAGCTTAGATTTTGGAACACTGTGGGGAACAATCCTCAGAGAAAGCATTTTAGTTTCCTAATTAGATAATCCAGTACCATGTCACAGGAACCAGTCTTGACAATGTCACTTAATCTGAGACACTTCTAATATCACCTTCTAAAAGGTTTTCTGCACAGAGTTTTATTTTTCAGCATTGCCGTAACAATCCATCAGCAGCTTAAAGAACTGCAGTGCCTTAAATGCAAACCGTTGAAGATCCAAATGCTTTGACTTGATTCTTTTTGACAGAAGAGAAAGGCCAATAAGCCAACCCCAAATGGTGTAATCAGGAGCAGTGCATAATTAAAAGCCATCTGCATGTCTTGTGTGCGCCTTTCTGTATGTGAAATAGGGCCAGCACTATGTGAGTATTTAAAAGCTCCTTTCAAAAAACTTCAAATCCTGATTGAGACATTACCCTCCAGTGCAGAGAATAAGACAAACCAAAGTATTCATGACCAGCCCCCTCCCACTTCTTATTTCCTTGTAATAAGTGTCAGTGATTTACAGCCAAATTAACATAATGCATACCACCACACTAGAAATGTTTACTGTAGATTTAAAAATATTCTATAGTTCATGAAAAGAAGTTAAGTTGTAGGAGCAAAGAAAATACTGTTGTGTGTTTCCATTAAGATTATAGTCCAAAGTTTGTTCTGGATTTTGTGCTCTGCTCCCACAAATAAATGCTAGTTACTAAACCCTCAGATTCAGAAATTTTATTTTTTCTTCTTTAGGATGAATTTGACTTCTAAGCAGATATTTAACATGTCTTCTTTAGTAGGAAGTAACTGATAAAGGAGCCTATTTATTAGTTCTTGTAATAGGCTTGAGTTGTAACTAGGTGATGCTCCTTATAATCCCATGGTGATGGCCTGGCTGACTTAAGAGAACATACGTGTTTACCCGTTATTTTAAAAGATTGACTTATCCTACGCAGATCCTCGGTGCCATCCAAGAGCACATTTTCTTGTTGTGTTCTTGTGGTTTGGGATGTTATATAAGGGAATCTGGATGGTTACAGAGGAGAAATTGGTTCTGATGCCCTCAGAAATCCCTTCCGACTCTTAGATTTCATGATTTTATGAGTTTTAGTTTTCGAATGCTGTTATTTCAGTAGACAGTGACAATATGTAGGGTTATTATGTAAATTGATATAAGAATATTCAAAGAGCTGGAATTTTAAAAAATGCGTATGTTTAAATTTAAAAAAGTTCTTTAAAAATGATTTTGCTTCCTACATATTGTACCTGTAGAATTTATATCACTACTCTACATTCTTTCTATATCGCCCATGACACAGAATCCCTTCTTCTGAGATTTCAAGCCTAACCTCTCAGAGTTTCAATTTAATACTCCTTTACGAATGTAACTGGTATGTTCAGGTTGGTATACAAATGACTGATATTCCCAAATGCAACAATTCTGAATCCCCACAGGCCTGTATATAAGCAGAGCATCCAGCCATCTGATCTTTCCTTAGGGACTCTCTGCTGATATGTCCTATAATCCCCAGCGCCTTACTGGTGTCTAACTGGTCATTTATGGTTGGTTTTTGTCACTCACCAATGCATCCGGAACTCAATCTTTCTGATTCTTTTGAGGTCAAAGGACTTGGTAATCCCAGAATATCATCCCTTGTCTATGTGTCTCTTCTTGTTGCCACAAAACCCCAAGTTTTCACAGAGCCACCCGGTATCTGTGTGATTTTATGTGGCCAAAGGATTCAGAAATTGAAGTGTGCCAGGGCTCTTTGGAGCTCAGACTCTTTGTCCAATTGGCTTTACCCTAGAGAGAGAAAGAAATCTTTCTATCTTCCAGTTTTCAGACTCTGTTTTCTGCATTAGGATTAATTTTTTCATGGGATGATTGAGAGGAAAGACACATTTCCTTTAGGGAAGTCCTCATCTCCCACCTTGGGAGTGTGGGCTGGTTTCAATGGATCTGACAAGACAATTAGTAACTAACCTGACACGAACAGAAGGGTTGTGAGGTCATTTTCACAGTCAACTTCTTAAGCATGGACAGTCTAATAAAGGGACTTACTGAGTCGATATTTACATGGAATTTAGGGGGAAGGAAATGCAAGTGTGTTATTTCTGTTTTTCTCCATTATTCAAACTCTACTTCCTAATTTTTTAAAATGCCAGTTTCCCCTATTTTTTTTGCTGGGGAAGATTTGGCCCTGAGCTAACATATGTTGCCAATCTTCCTCTTTTTTTTTTCTTTTTTGAGGAAGATTGTCCCTGAGCTAACATCTACCACCAGTCCTCCGCTAATTTTTGCTAAGGAAGGCTGGCCCTGACCTAATATCCATGCTCATCTTCCTCTACTTTGTTTGTGGGACCCCTGCCACAGCATGTCTTGACAAGTGGTGCATAAGTCCGCACCCGGGATCTGAACTGGCAAACCCTGGGCCACCAAAGCAGAGCATGCCTACTTAACCACTGTGCAATGGGGCCAGCTGCCTTTTTTTTTTTTTTTTTTAACGTGAGCTGCTGCCACAGCATGGCCACTGACAGATGAATGGTGTGGTTCTGTGCCTGGGAACTGAATCTGGGCCGCCGAAGTGGAGGGCACTGAACTTTAACCACGAGGCCATTTGGGCTGGCCCCCAGTTTCCCCAATTTTTATACCTCCATAATGACTCCCAATTCTAGAACACTCTCTACTTAACAGTGATTATTATAAATTGCACTCAGGAGAGAAAAAGCACAGGCTTGGAACTTATTCAGCAATAGTTTTCTGGTTCTGTTTACTGAAATGGTGTATACGTGATATCACATTTCACTAATTCCATAAATATTTACTTCATGTCCACAATGTGTCATCACAGTTATAGATTCTCTGGAGACCATGAAGAGTATGTGACATTCTGAATAAAATTGTTTATATTTGAAGACCTGGGAGTAAAGTGGTGATAATAATTAATCGCTTATTAAAGAATCAAGAGATATAATAATAATAATAAGTAATATGAAACAAACAGCTTATAAAAGAAATTGTTTTCAAAGACATATAGTAAAATTCTATGGAAATATGGATGAAATTCACAATTATTTAAAGGCTGTGAAAATTAGTATGACAGAATTTGAACACTGTTGCTTAAACAAAAGAAGAAAAATTTCTCAGAGAATTTCTGCTTTCCCCTTGGCTATGGCAAAATGTTGCTGCTGACTGCTGACACTAAGGGATTAATTCTTATTTCAAAGGTGGATGTTTGTTGCTGTTTATATCATGGTTTGAAACGTGTGATAAATTAGAGATTTTGTTTGACAATGTTGCCACCAGAAATGACTGGGAACTGGTATATATTTTTTAAGTCACATAGTACTTTATGCTAAGCACTTTCCATGCACTCCTTCATTTAATTTTCACAACTCTAGGGGGAGGCTGCTCTCTATTCATCTACCCGTCCATCCACATACGCAACAAATATGTGTTAAATGCTTACTGTGTACTAACTGTAATCATGGCAATAATAATAAGACGTGCCTTGTGAGTAAAGGGAGAAGTCTGTGCCCACGATTTGAGTGATCAGAAGGGGAGAGCTGGCTCTGGGCTTAACACATCACTGATGCTAAAATCTCTCCTGATCCCAATCCCCGTGGAACTGTCGTAGGAGGCAGCAGGGAAGACAATTGTTGGGAATTTGGTTGGAATCTCTCAGAATGCCCGGGTTCAGCTCCTATACCATATAGACAATCAGCATCAGGAAGAGGTCCCTTTGTGTGGGCTGATGATATTCTCTGGCGAGGGTAAATGGGATTGTTGCTTTGGACAGAGAAAGCAGCATCCAAGTTTGTAATCTGAGGGAACACCTAGAAGGGGTATGGACTGAGATTCTCAGGGTGGGATTTGTACTCATTTGGATATTAAAAGAGCAACATCACTGTGTGCCCTGGGGTAACAACATCACTGTGTGTGACCAGCAGTTGGACGAATGAGTTATATAAATATGAGGAAAGTGAAGCTTTCAAAAATCAAACAGATAATAAGCAAAGATGCTGCCATTCAAACCCAGGTTTGTAGTGTCTCCTCGGGCAACTTTTTAAACCATCTGTAGACACTTACCTGAAATGCTTTCTTTCCTTGGAATTTGCCTTTGCTATCGCATGAAAATAAATCCATATAAAGTGGAACACTTCTTGTAACAGCAACACGCTTCAGTAAATAGTGAGAAAGTCCTTCCAAGTTGTACTCTGACTCTCTGTCCTTTGTTCAAATTGTACTATTCACATATTCAGAGACAGAGTGTCTCTATGACTTAATTATGATGAGTCTAATAATTGAAAGTAGGTAGTTATATTACGCCAGAGGAGATAATTAAATGGGGAATTGCACTATTAGCTAAGCTTTTAGTATCATGCATTATCCTTATGAAAGATGATATTATGATTCCACTATACGTTGCTCAGATAAAAAATATTTACAGAGTCAACACTTCAGATCAGAGGGCATTAAGAAGTACATTAGATATAGACGGCATCCCAGAGATATCATTAAAATACTTTGGAAATTTTACAAGCATAAATACAGGACACTGACTTCCTTTTCAACCAGCAGTTTTATTGTCAGTAGGATTGGCATTTCTTCCTGCACGTATAATTTCAACAGAAATAAATTAATCATTGAAGTGGATATGATAGGAGCATGGTGGGAGCTAAGTTGTAAATCTTCCCACTTCTTTTCTTGGAAATCATATGTAAGGAGAATAGAAAAAAAAAGCCCTCAAGTTTGATTCTCAGCAAAGCTAGAAAAGAGAGAGAATTAACAAACTCTAAGTTACATGTAATTGTGGACCAAGCAAAAGAAATCAGCATTAACATCATGGGGATGTTGAGGCTTTGGGGGCTGAAGGTGAGATGAAGAATGGGGGAACATGGAAAGGACCCAGCAGTAGCAGATCTTAGAAATCGGAAGTAAATATTCACTCCCAGAGGGAGCAGGCCTCTCTCTGAATGGGAAATGCTATGAACTGGACTGAGATAGAACAGGGCATAACTGGACTGAGGTAGAACTGAGTGTAATTGCTAAGGAAGGTGGGTAAAAAATTGCAGAAAGCATCCAAATCATGAGGTAACTAACTCGTCTCAGAAAACTCTGTGTTCCAAAAAGGCGGAAAAATTTGGAAGGCAGGAAGTATATCCCCTTCGTATCAGTGGCAAGTAAAGGAACCCAGAGAAATTAGAGTTGAGAGTGGAAGTTTACTTGAACCAGGTTAGATGCTAAGAGGCAAAGGAGATGGGGGTTATATTATAAATAGTCTACTACTTTAGCAATACCAGAGGGAACTTTTGAACAAAGAAGTCTAGAAAACTACCCACTGGCTCTCTTGCTAACAGCTGGTCCAAGAAAATCTAACTCATTTAAATATGAACAAAAAAAATGGATTAAAGACAGCATCCAGACAAAAATACTTTAAGAAATATGTGCAAAAGGGCACTAAAACTCCCCTATATAGAAAGAAAACTCTCTGGAAAACAATGCATGAAATAAAATTATAATCCAACATTTCAATGTGAATTAAAAAAACATTAATGTAGCAATTGCAACTTTGAATTAATACCATGAAGCAGAAATATAAGAAATCAGGAAAAAGCTGAGCACTCAACAGACGGTATCAGCCAGACTGTTGGAAGAGTTGAAGCAGGAAATGGTAGACTTCAGGCAAGAAAAAGAAGAAAAAGAAAAACAAAATTTAGAAGTGAAGAATAAATTTAGGAGAGTAAATCACAGAACAGACATGTTAGGAAGCACAGTAAAAGACAGAAGAAAGAAATGAGAAAAAGCAAGCAAATGAAACATAAATAGATAACAATGATTAAAAAGAAAAGATATAGAATAAAGACAAAGGACATCCAACATACGCATAATTGAAGTTTCCAAAGGGGAAACCCAAAACAATGTAATATAGCAATCATATAAAAATATAGTTTATGGAATCTCTCCTGGAAAAAAAAAGAAAATCTGAAGTTACAAATTGGAAGGCATTTTAGTCAGTTTGAGCTGCTATAAAAAATTACCGTAGAGTGAATGGCTTAAACAACATTTATTTCTCACAGTTTTCGTGGCTGGGAAGTTCAAGCTCAAGGTGCTGGCAGACCCTGTGTCTGGTAAGGATCCTCTTCTTGGTTCAAAAATGTTTTTCATATTGTATCCTCACATGGTGGAGAGCAGAGAGAGCTCTCTGGGGTCCCTATTAGGAGGGCACTAATCCCAGGATTGAGTGGAGCCCTTATGACCTAATTACCTCCTAAAGGCCCCACTTCCTAATACCATCACATTGGGGGTTAAGATCGCAACATATGAATTTTCGGGGGATACAAACATTGAATCCATAACAAAAGGGTGCATCATGTTCCATGGAAAAATGACCCACAATGGTCAATGCCAAGATATAGCAGAGCTGGCTGTAATTATAAAGAAAGAATATATTGGACAGATAAAAGGATTATGTCACCTATAAAAGAAAGAAAATCAGGCAGCTATTAGCCTTTTCCACTACAACACTGAATGTCAGATGACAGTAGAGCAACACCTATCAGCTAGTCAAGGAAAGAAGTGTGAGTCAAGAATTTTATATTCAGCCAAGCTGACTTTTGAGTATGATAGTTTCGAACATGCAAAAACGCAGGGTATATTGTTCACATAAGCCCTTCTTAAGAGAAACTACTAGAGAACAGACTCCAATCTACTAAGAGATGATGGAGGAAACTTGAGTGACATAAATAGTAAGCATTGAATACGTTTAACTACAGTTCTAGGACAAAATCATAGGTAAGATAAGGGTGTCGATGTGGAATGCTAATATTATGTGCTCAAACAATGTAAAAATATAGATACAAAAATGGCTGAGAAGAGAGAGACCTGAGACTGCTATCCTTTACAGGCCCTGATTGAAAGGTTGGCCCTTGGCTGGTGTCTGGGCACTTGGATTTTGGGAGGGTTCTACCTTTCAGAACCGATAAAAATGGCTTACTGTGGCTACAATGTTGGTGCAAACATTATGGTTTATGCTAAACACTTGCTTTCTTTCTGGGAGTCTGGCATTTTGGTACATGCTAAGCAGAAGGTGCCTGTGTGACCAGCCTACGATAAAAATCTTGGGCACTGAGCCAGCCCTGATGGCCTACAGGTTGAAGTTTGGTGTGTCTACTTCAGTGGCCTGGGTTCGGTTCCCGAGTGTGGAACTACACCACTCATCTGTCAGTAGCCATGCTATGGCAGTGGCTCACATAGAAGAACGGAAAGACTTACAACTCGAATATACAACTATGTACTGGCGTGGGGGGGAAAAAAAAAGAGAGGAAGATTGGCAACAGATGTTAGTTCAGAGCAAATCTTTCCCAGCCAAAAAAAAAAAAAAGAGATCTTGGGCACTGAGTCTCAGTGAGCTTTCCTGGTAAACAACATTTGTGACATCACAGCTCATGGCTGGAGGAATTACACACATCCTGTGTGACTCCACTTGGGGAGAACTCTTCTAAGCTGGTGTCTGGTTTCCTCCAGACTTTGCCCTATGTGCTTTTTTCCCTTTGCTGATTCTGTTTGTACTCTTTCACTATAATAAATCATAGCTTGAATATAACTATATGCTGTGTCCTGTGAGCCCTCCTAGTGAATCACTGAAACTGAAAGTGCTAGTGGGGCTCCCCAACACTGACTAAGGTAAGGGTAACCATTGGAACAAAGTGCAAACCTTCCAAAATATCAGAACTACAGAAAGAAAATAAATGAGACCACATACATATTGAAGCTTCTCTCTGTTCTCCCCATCTACCCTTCTACCTATAACACAACAGAACAAAACCCGAAAACAATACTTGTAAATGGGCTTAACTCATCCATTAAAAGAAAAACCATCTTCAGATTGGATCACTAAACAAAACCCAATTCTGTGCTGAATTCAAAGTATACACTTAAAACAAATTAGTTCAGAAGTGTTAAAAATGAAAGGACGAACAAATTTATATAGATAAATGAAAACAAAAAAAGTAAGCAGGAATTGCAATCTAAAATATATGACATCAAAAAGTGTAATCACAAAGTCACCCAATAAGACAAAGAAACCATTCAATTTGCCATGAGAATATAACAGTTATATAATGTTGAAGGATAAAATTCACAGCAAAGATGCTATTGTCATCATTATCTTTGCACCAAATAACTAAACAACTTCATGAAGGAGAAAATAGAGATAATTAATAAAAAATAGAAAAAAACACACTACTTGTGTATTAGTAGAAAGTAGAAAGCTTTCATTCATCTCTCTAGTGTAAGATCAATGGGACAAAAATAGGTATACAATATAATCAATGAGGTAACTCTGGTGGGATATATATCAAAATCTGTACCCTGATAAGAGAGAATATCTTTTTATCAAATGTCTTTGAGACTGTCATAAAATTGACTATATATTAGGCCACCCACAGCTCCAAAATGAAGAAAAACATTGGATAATATTATTACAATGCAGTAAAACTAGAAACTAATGGCAAAAGCACAAACTAAAAACAGATTTTCCATGCTGAAACATTTTCTTAAAGATGTATTAAAGGACTCTTGAGGAAAAAGAAAATTTGAGCAGAAAATGCGGAATTTCTTGAAAGTTAGTGAAAATACTTCATGTAAGAATCCTGGGGATAAGCCATGCTCCAAAGAAAATTTATAACCTTAAAGACTTAGAGCAATAAACAGAAACCGTAAAAATGTGACATAAAAGATAGAAAAAGAACAAGAAAATAAACAAAAGGAAAGTTAAAGGAAGGGATTAAAGAAGATAAAAACAGGATGGAAGGAGTTAGAGAACAGAACTAAAAAATAAAATCAAAATCTGGTGATTCGAAAAAATATTGATGAAATAGATAAATGACTAGATAATGTAATTAAGAAAGAAGGGATGAAAGAACACAAAAGAAATGACAAGAAGGAAAAACAAGACCGAAAAGGGAAACTAAAACATTATAAGAGGGTATTTTGTGCAACTCTATGAAAATAAATTTTAAAACTTGAATGAAATAATTTTCTAAGAAAATATGACTTAGACATATGACATATGTTAAATATGACAAAACTGACCCAGAAGAGAAAGAAAATCACAACAGACAAATTTCCATAGGAAAAAAAATAGAGAAACAGAGAAATCCTGGCTCCCCCATCCACTGCCTCTGATCTCCAGATCCATCCTTCCGAATAGTGCTCTCTGATGCTGGGCCTGGAGCTTTGCAAAGTGCAGTTCTCAGGTTCCTTTGCCAGCTGCCTGACAGCCGATAGGGAGCACTGAGAAGGGTGGAAATCAGGAGCAGGAGAAAATGTGCTTTCTTGCTGTTGATTGCTGTTTCTGTTTGTCCTGCAGTAGGAGTGGTTATCTACTTCTAACGGGATCCTCAAAACAGCTTCATGCCCCCCGAAGTCAGAGCCTCATTCTGCTAGGCGTTGAAGCTCCTAGGTTCTTGTAACTCCATTTTCTTCCCCTTTGTTGCTCCATTCCTAAGAGTGGTACCAGCCTTCTGCAGTTATCTCTGGCTGTCCCTAAATGTTCCCTTCTTGCCCCTTCAGCTTTTCAATACCTGTCAATTCCCTGCATTGAATTCCATCTGTTGAAATACATAGTGTGTTTAACCTGGACTTAATCTCTCTGTGCTTCAGTTTCCTCAGATGTAAAATGGAGATGATGATATAATAAAAAGGATAATAATACTACCTCATTAGGTTGTTGCAAAGATTAAATGAGTTAATATATGTAGGTTCTTAAAGTCTGCTGCAGAGTAAACCCTATATAAATCTTGCTGCTCCCAAAAAGATCTACCTCTCCCCCATAAAAAACAAAACACTTGGCCTGGACAGATTTACAGGAACCTTTTATGAAAACTTAAAAGTGTAGATACTTCTCTTGCTATTTTACCTATTCTAGAGCACAGAGAAAGAGGGGAAACCTCCAAATCAATTCTTGTGATGTGAGTAGAACACTGATGACAAAGCTTAAGAAAAATTTTACAAAAGAGAAAATTACAAAATTATCTCACTTTACAAATAAAGATGAAAAATCCTAAATAGGGCTGCACCAGCAAAGAAAACTTGGCAGCTCATTAAAGAATAATACATCATGACCAACTCAGAAATGAAAAAAGAGCCTCAATATTAAGAAATCTATCAACATAATGCATCATATGCTTCGGCTTAACAGGTGTGACTTAGTGTTGGAGGCTCCAGGGCTGGGTCGTGGTCCTCTTCCCCTCTCTATCTGCATTCACGCCCTTGGTGATCCCAGGGTCTCTTAACTTCAAATGCTATCCATGGCCTGTTTTTGTATAGTCCTCAAATTAAGAATGGTTTTTACATTTTTAAAGAGTTGTAAAAAAAACAACCAAACAAACAAAAACCAAAAACCAAAAAAAAAAAAAAAAACCCCAAAAGACAGATGGTATGTGCCTCATAAAGCCTAAAATGTTTACTATCTAGCTTTTTGAAGAAAAGATTTAACTGCCCCTCAGATACAATACAATGGCTTTGGAATGGACTGACAATTTTTTTTTTAAATTTAAGTATAATACACGTCAGGAAGACTGCACACACTCTAATTGCCCTATTCCATGAATTTCATAAACTGACCGTCCCTGTGTAACCAGCCCCCAGGTCAAGAAACAGAATATTACTAGATCCCCAGGAACCACCTTGTGCTGGGAATGGCCTGGCTCTTGTTCTTGCAAATGCATATCTTTGTTTTCATGCCATTGCAATCTTTAGAGCACAGTTTTAAAATTTGTCTCTCATATTCTTGATCACTTCTCCCACTCTTATTAATTTCCTTCCCACGAGAAAGGAAAATACCTCAACTTTATCATCTTGCCTTATTTCTTTTTAACAACTTGAAAACTTTAACAGAAGAGAGAATTCAAAACTATATCAAGCTGAGCAACACGAAGCTAACACAACAGCGTTGTGTAGGACGGCAGTAGTTTTTTCCCTAAACAGACAGAACATAACGCTTCGAAATAACATAGTACTTCACTTTAAATAGATTAGAGAGAATGACGCTTTGTGTCTTCAAGGTAGCATATATACAATCTAATGCCAAGTTGCTATGGAAACTATTGAGTGATAGAAAAAACAGTTGCATAAAATTTGTATAATTCATGGATTCCTGAGAATTTTCAGCTCTAAGTTTATAATACACAGAACTTCTTACCCAATGGGGCAATTATCTATTTGGTAAACATCTTTTTTTTGCCTGTAAGTGCTGAAATACTTCTTTTGTTATTAAATTACTCTGAAAAACCTGCCTGAATTATCAAAATTCTGTTTTGAAGGCTTAAAATTGTTAAATTCACTTGTTTTTTAATAAAGAAAAGTATACACATGCACATATACACACTTCTTTCACTTATTTAAAAACGTAAGTCTCATAAACAGTTCAAATTATTATATAAGTCACTATTCAGCCCTTTAGGAATTTGCCAGGGATAAGTGGACTGTGGAAAAATGAGAGCACTACAGATACTGTTTTGACTCCAAAGTGGATCTGAAACCAGTTTAGAAAAGATGATGGGAATCTATGTCCTAGGCTGCAGACATTTTCACCTTCCTTTTCAAAAGAGGGAGAAATAGGAATTCATTAGTTCAACAAGCGTGTATTAAAAGCCTTCTTTTTAAATTGTTTAAATGTTTTCAGCATCCTTCCAGGCACGGGGGATACAGCGGAAAACAAGACCTTAGGAACAAAATCCTTGTTCTCACGAGGCTTACGTTCTAGAGGTGGTAGACAGATGGTACACGAGCAAGAGTATGAGCTCGTGGCAAGTGCTACACGGAGGGTCAGAGGGAGGGGCTGTTTACCAGTGGGTAGTCGATAAAGTTCTCATCAGGAGATACATCTGATCTGAATCCTAGGAGGCAGGTGGGTGCAGATTTGGGGAAACAACACCCAAGTAGAGGAAAAGCTGAGGCAAAGGATGAGTTTATTTCTCTCTGGTGAGAAGTGTCAGCCGCTTTTAATACTAGTACCATGTCCAAGAGAAATTCAGAAATCACCGCATTGTTTGATATTTAATGATATTTAATGACATTAATGACATTAAAAGGTAAGAAAAGTTTGGCCTTTTTTGTTGACTACCTTCTCTGCAGCCACAGCCCTGATGCTTCAAAATAACCTCCTTCTGCTTTCAGACAGAAACAGAAGAGTCAACAGCAGTGTTCTAGCTCAGCATGCACTCTTTTCCTTATACATCTTTTCTTTTCCCTCCTCCTTCTTGCTAGCTTGCTCTCCCTTCTTTCCATCCTCCCTCCCTCCCTGCCTTCCTTCTTTCTTCTATTCCACAAACATCTGTGAAATGCCCAGGGTGTGTGTACATGACAAAGGCACAATAAAAGAAGTTTTGTGCGAACAGATTCATCAGTTGCAGTGCCCCAAGAACAGGTGGTCCCCATCCAAGAAATTCAAACGCACAGCTTGCCTTAGCCTTGGCTGATTTTCTGAGGCAGAATTTAAAAGTTCCAGATTCCCAAATTTCAAAACACAATAACGTCTTCTGTTTGTTTCACTTATTACGGCAAATGTCTCTCATTTGTGAGATCAACATTTTTGGCGTGTGCATTTTGAGGTGGGAGTGTGGGGGAAAGTGTTATGCCAACAGTCACGGGGAATGGAAACTTTATTCTCCATGCATGAAAATAATGACTAATTCCTTTACATCAGGGTTGGCCTTTGGGATTTTGGTTTTGAAAACTTAACTCATTATTTGGCGGGGGGAGGGGGAAGACCAGACATGCAAATGAAGCCATAAAAAATTGCAAATAGACTATGTGCTAAGGATGAATATTAAGACCCATCTTAGCATGTAGCACATCCAGGCAGGAATATATTTTAGAGTGTTTTGTAGTGTTTTTATAAGTGAGTTGGGAAGAATTACTTATCTGTTTTACCCACTCTGGACCTCAAAATCTTGACTATAATTAAGGGAGTCAACATCCTTTGGATGTTATTATTACTATTACTATTTTTAAGTTAACACTATCTGAGGAGGTTCTTTAACTAGAAACTTTATGAAGCTAATTAAAGGGTTAACTAGTGAATCCACACTAGCAACTGAGAACTATTTATAGTTTATTTCCTATATACATAACTTAACCATAATTACATTCTGGTTCATTATAAATAATAACTAGATATGAACTTCCTATCTCTCCTCACTGAGAACTAGTGCAGCCGTCAGCCTGGCATTGCCAAGGGAAAGGTCCCTGTGCTGGGCTGACTCAGTCTCTCTTCCTTGAGTCTCTGTTGATCCACATCCTATACCAGAGACTAGCACTTGATTCAGGAGATTGAGTACAGAAGGTCCACCCTCATGAATGTGGGCAGGCATCATCCAATCCATTGGGGCCCCAAATAGAACAAATAGGCAGAGGAAGGGTGAACTCTCTCTCTCTTCTTGAGTTGGGATGTCCATCTTCTGCCCTCGGACAACAAAGCTCCCAGTCCTTGGGCCTTCAGACTCCAGGATTTATGCCGTCGGCTGCCTTGATTCTCAGGCCCTCAGACTCGGACTGGATTATCCTGCTGGCTTTCCGGGTTCTCCAGTTGCAGAGGGCAGATTGTGGGACTTCCTGTCCTCCATAATCTTGTGAGCTGATTTCTATAATAAATCTCTCTCTGTCTCTCCTACAGGTTCTGTTTCTCTGAAGAATCCTGACTAATACAATGTATTAGGTTGTTTAAGACCAATTTGGAGAATTCTCAATCTCTGCTTCTTCAATTGATGTTTAATTTCTTCTATCGTCTGAATGTTTTGGTCTCCCAGAAATCCATATGTTGAAATTCTAACCTCTAAGGTGATTATATTAAGAAGTGGGGCCTTTGGGAGGTGATTAGGTCATGAGGGCAGAGCCCTTACGAATGGGAGTAGTGTGTTCATAAAGGGGACTCCAGAGAGCTCTCTCACCTTCTTTCTGTCATGTGAGGCTGCAAGGAGAAATCTGCAACCATAAAGAAGATGCTCACCACAACCTGACCAGGCTGGCGCCTTGATCTTGGTCTTCCAGCCTCCGGAACTATGAGAAATGAATTTCTGTTGTTTATAAGCCACCCAGTCTATGGTATGTTGTTAGGGCAGCCCGAACAGACTGAGACAATTTCTAACGACAGTTTTTGTTGCTTTTCTTCAACATTCTTTTCAAAACACTGGCTGCTCAGGGCTGCTGTTGTGTGGCTCTCTGTTCTTAGCAGCCTCTCTTCTCTCCCCCAGGTCCCTCCATACTTGAGCATTGAGGGGTTTAATCAATCCTCACTTTTTTTGTGTGTGACGCAACTTCCTGACCGGATCAGAACCAATAAACAATTCCCTTTTTGATGACTGTCTGTGCACCCTGTTGTCCTCCTGATGCTACTAACAAACACCCCTCTGGCTGTCAGAGCCTATAACCTCTGACCTCTGTCCTCCCACCCACCCACCCACCTACCTACCTACTTACCTCTGTCTATTCTCCTGTTTCCTGTGCTCCAGATAGACTGGATTTTTCTTAGTTCCTGGATCCACCAGATTCTCTCCTGTTTCAGGGCTGACTTGCATGCTGTTCCTTCTGCCTTGAAAAGCTTTTCTGCTGTGATCAACCCTTTTCCTTGTCCCAGCACTGCCGGGGCCACTCCCCACCACCCCCGACTTGGCTGGCTGATTCCTACTCATTGCTCAGATCTCTATTAAATACCTCTACCGCAGAGATGATGTCCTTGACCACGTAGACTACACTGGAGACTTGCTTGCGATATGTCCTCTGCATTAGTTAGGGTGATGCTAACTGTCGCAACAAATAAACTTCCAAATTTCAGCGGTTGTGTGCAAAGTTAATTTCTTACTCACTATAGTAGTTTCCTAGGGCTGATGTAACAAAGTGAAAAAAGCTGGGTGGCTTAAACAGCAGCCATGTATCGTCTCACAGTTCTGGAGGCTAGAAATCTGGAATCAAGATGTCAGATATTCTCTCTGATGGCTCTAAGGGAAAATCCTTCCTTGCGTCTTCTAGCCTCTGGTATTTGCCAGTAATCCTTGGTGTTGGTTGATTTCCAGTTACGTGGCTATTTTCTTCCTGCGTGTCCTCACATTGTTTTCCTGCTCGGTATGTCTGTCTGTGTCCAAATTTTTCCTTTTTATAAAGACACCAGGTCTATTGAATCAGGGCCCACTCTCATGACCTCATGCTAAACTGACTACCTCTGTAAAGACCCTATTTCCAAATAAGGCCACATTCTGGGGTACTGGGAGTTATGACTTCAGTGTATTTCAACCCATAATACTCACACGATATAGATGATTTTGGTAGGTGGCAGCTCTCCTACCTGTGATGATACAGGAACCAGACGCCTTCCCCTTTATGGCTCTACAGTCCCTCAGACTTTGGCTCTTTGACGAAAGAAAGGAGAGTGTGAAGGTACAATACCTCATTCCTGAGTTGGGCCAGAAGTGGCGCACATGCCTTCTCTTCATACACAGTCGGGGAGGACTTGTCCTAAGGCTCCCCCTTGATTCAAGGGGAGAATAGAAAATGTAGTCTGTCAAGTATGGCTTCTTCAGCCGTCTGAGGCAAAGAGCTGGTGTTTCTATTTACAATGCATCACAGACTTTTTTTTTTTTTTTTTTGGTGAGGAAGATTGACCCTGAGCTAACATCTGTGGCAATCTTCCTCTATTTTGTTTGTGGGATGCCACCACAGCATGGCTTGATGAGCAGCATGTAGGTCCGTCCATACCTGGGATCTGAACCTGCAAACCCTAGGCCGCCAAAGCAGAGCATGAGAACTTAATCACTAGGCCACAGCACCGGCCCCCAGACCAATATTTTATAAAATATAATTAAAATGTCTTATACTTAAAAATGAATTTAAAAACATACAAAATACAAGTTCTATTTTTTATTATTAAAATTTAGCAGACAGAAAATTACTTGACCAAAATTCTGTAAATTTCTGAATACTTAAACTCTCAATTTCTGTGCTTAGTCTCGTTATGGACCACTAACAAACAGTTTGCAGACGGGCACTAGTCCATGGTCCACACTTTGAGTAGCACTACTTTACACTGTGGAAGGGAGTTGTTTTAGTCAGCCTGGGCTGCTATACCAAAAATACCACAGACGAGGTGGCTTAAACAGCAGACATTTATTTTTCACAGTTCTGGAGGCTGGGAGTCCAAGATCAAGATGCTGGCAGGTTTGGCTTGATGAGGGTTCTCTTCCTGGCTTGCTCACAGCTGCCTTCTGGCTGTATCCTCATATGTTGGAGAGAAAGCGAGCTCTGGTCTCCTCCTCTTCTTATTAGGATGCTAATCCCGTCATGGGGGCTCCATTCTCATGAACTCATCCAAATCTACTTACCTTCCAAAGGTTCCACCTGAAAACACCATCACACTGGGGGTTAGAGCTTCAATATAAATTTTGGGGGGACACAACAGCATAATTGTTGTAGAGATGACTATCTCTGCCTCACTCTGATAACCTCTGGTACTTACCTCACCCTTGCCTTTACATTTTATTACAAATATTTCTTTGGCATTTGTCTTTCCTGCTTGTCCTCTGCATTCTGAGCTCTGTGAGGGCAGAGACCCACATTTGTCTTGTTTATGGCTGTGTCCTTAGCACTCAGCTGAGTTTTTGGCATAAAGTTGGAGATCAATAAATATTTGCCAAAGTTCTGTTTCTGATCTGCACCTGGAATAACCCCTAAAAAAACAAGTTTACCTAAAATTTGTGACATTAATTCAGTTAACAAAAGCTCTGTTAGGGGCCAGCCCCTTGGCTGAGTGGTTAAGTTCTTGTGCTCCGCTTTGGCGGCCCAGGGTTTCGCTGGTTCAGATCCTGGGCGTGGACATGGCACCGCTCATCAGGCCATGGTGAGGCGGCGTCCCACATGCCACAACTAGAAGGACCCACAACTAAAATATACAACTATATACTGGGGGGATCTGGAAAGTAAAAAAACAGCAGAAAAAATAAAGCTCTGTTATTTTTTGCTGCCTTTTAAATGTTTTCCTTATGCCTTATTTATCAAATACTCATGCTCTAATTCCACACAGTGGAGAAAGGAAGGATTTCCTTGGAGCAGTGGGCCTAAGGAAATGACAAGCAGGTGGTCAGGCTGGGTGGCTGGCCTGGGTTAAGGCAAGAACAGCGGTAATAGTTGTCAGAACTCCGACTCCACATAGGAAGAATATTTCTGTAAAAGAAAGAAGAATGTTTTGCTAAAGAAGTAAATATTGAGAAATAAAGAGAAGGCCCAGTTAGTGGCCACAATCGGTGAGAACTCTTCTAGAAGACAGAAAAAGAAAAATTATGGATAATGGATGATGAAAACATGTAGTCATGGAGACTGGAATGTCGCTGGGTTCTGTAAAACATAACTTTAGTGAGTACTCTAAACGCCAAATTCAGAAGTGGTCCCATTAGTCAAGCAAGAATCTAATAAAAGACTTGAGCAGGATTATTTGCAACATGTTTCTCCAGCAGCTAGAAATATTATTATTCTTTAGGAAAGAAGTTGGGTGGACTTTTTCCTAATTTTGTATCTCAGAGTCTTTCTCAAGAGCCTGGTTACTACGGACAGAAAGGAATGTATGCGTAACATGTATATGTTACATAAAAGTAGCTAACATTTATTGAGAGGTTACTTGTGTCACCTGTGGAACTATGTACGTTCTGTGTATTGTTCGTTTAACCCCCATGACAGTTCTGCAAGGTAGAGTCTATCATTTTCTTCAGTCCATAGGTAAGAGAATTGAATCTGTAAAAAGTTAAGTGATTTGCCAAAGTCGCAGAGCTTGTATGTGGAAGAATAACCGAGTTGTTAGTAACTTCTTATTTTAATACCAAATTCAGTCATCCAAAAGTCAAATCTCTTCCCCGAGGACAAATTGCTACAGATCTCTTTCAGTTTTGGAAAGAATGATATCCTCTGTAAACATAGTTTTTCTCCCCAAAAGTCTATATTATGCTATGCAATATTATATTACGTTGTGTTATACCATATGGTGTTGTGAATTTATGGTGACAAAGATTTTCTTAACTGATAGCCGTATGAATATGGTATCACACTGAATTTTCAGAGCTAATATAATTCAGAGTCAGAAGAAGAGACTATATGAGGATTTAGATTAACATTACCTAGGATTCCATAGGCAGCCCACTGCTTTTATATATTACCCTCAGGAGAAGCTCTTGAGCTATGGAGAAAAATGTTAAACTCTGGTGAAAATAAACCAGCAGAATAATGTGTTAAAAGAGTGTTATGAAGATGCCATTCTGATGAAATAAAAGTTGTTGCTGCAAGAAGAGAGGTGATAGCAACTTTCAGAGACTCAATTTCTTTCCAGCAGCTAAATTGTGTTTTAAACTCATCAGTTTCCGTTGCATATTACTTGAGTTTCCTGTCTGGTAGTCTCACTGATTTAGTGTGGTACGGCTTTCCTTTCCTCCTTTAAAGTGACAATCCACTGAGATTGTGTGTTCCTTTCCTTCCTTTCCTCCACATCCTCTGGTTTGCGACAGATGTGTGCCCCATTAGCTTGGGGGCATCCTGGGAAGGGAGGCTGGAAGGCAGCTGCCTTGGCCTATTGTCCAGGATACAGTAAACCATGATACAATGTACTGTGGACTCTCAAAGTACTGCATATAACATGCTCTGGACACACAGATGAGGAAATTAGCTGTATTTATATCGATGAGGAGAAAGAAGTTATACTGGGTTTTTTTTCCTGCTTTTTCTCTCCAAATCCAAATCCAAATGCATAGTTGCATATTTTAGTTGTGGGTCCTTTTAATTGTGGCATGTGGGACACTACCTCAGCATGGCCTGACCAGTGGTGCCATGTCTGTGCCCAGGATTTGAACCGGTGAAACCCTGGGCCATGGAAGCGGAGCGTGTGAACTTAACCACTTGGTCATGGGGCCGGCCTCCTCAACTGGGTTTTTGAATGCACCAGACTAGAAGCTCCATGAAGGCAATGCTTAACTCTATTTGTTTATCACTGTATTACGACCATTCTCCAAGCATAGAAGCACTAAATATACATTTGCTAAATGCATAAATAAATGATTGAGAAACCACTGTGGCAGAGCTGCAAAATATGAGTGTAGAGTGGAACATTCTAGGTTTGTTTCTTTCTGGGTGTGCTCCTAACCAGCGGTGTGGTCTTGGTGAAGCCATTCAACCTGAGTGTTAGCTTCCCTCGCTGTGGCGATGGAGAAAGTAAAGCAAAGGCTCAAATATTATTGGGAATTTTAAATGAAGTAAAATACATCAAAATACAAAAAAATTAGGTCATCACTACACTTTACAGGTTTTTTTTTTTGGATACTGAATTTATAAAGATTTATTTAATGATATGCCTTTAAACATCTTCCATTTTCACAATGGCTGTTTCAGATTTTTTTAGGCTTGATTTCCAATTACCATTTTAAGAAATCTTTGAAGCAGAAATAAACTTAGTCACCACCCATTGTTATATACTAAGTGGTGATGTAAAAATATAAAAATATTTCTTCTCATAAGGACAGATATCCTTTTTTAGCATTACATAGGCAATTTGATATATCTAAAAAACATGCATTTTCTAAATACAAATATTGATATTTTCCCCTATAATTGACTGTATTTATTCAAAAGGATACATTCAGCGAGTCTAATATTACAATATCTGAAACTAGACTTGCAGAGA
Source organism: Equus quagga (assembly GCF_021613505.1). Lineage (NCBI taxonomy): Eukaryota > Metazoa > Chordata > Mammalia > Perissodactyla > Equidae > Equus > Equus quagga. The sequence continues at coordinate 141,494,486 of NC_060269.1, read as the reverse complement.
CACAAAGAGCTGATCACAAGCTATTCAGCCTTTTCCACGGTTCAAGACCCTAGTGTCTACGAAATCTCTCTCTCTTTCATAAACCCAGCATTTGGTTTTCGAGCAGTGTTAATAAAACACAATTTGAAAAGCAAATTTAAGTAAAAGATAATTCCATTCTGTATTCTCATTTCTAAAAAATATTAAAAAGATTCAAACATACAGTGCAGTAGGCAGTATTTTAAGAAGGCCCCTAAGATTCTCACTCTCTGGTTTACTTGTTTTGTGTAATCGCTTTCCCTTGAGTGTGGACAGGATCTATGATAGGATATCACTCCCATGATTAGGTAACTAACTAGTTGACTCTGAGTTAATCAAAGAGGATTGTCCTGGATGGGCCTGACCTAATCAGAGGAGCTTTTAGAAGAAGGAGTGGTGGCTTGGAAGAAAGCAAATTTACCCATGTTGTGAACTGACCATGAGACATGAAACAAGGAACTGTGGGCAACCTGTAGACACTGAGAGTGCTCCCCAGCCACTGACAGCTAGCAAGAAAATGAGGACTTTTTCAGTCCTACAATCGTACAGAATTGAATTGGGTCAACACTGAATGAGTGGATGAGCTTGGAAAAGAACCCCATGCTCCAAACGAGAACTGTAGCACAACTGATGCCTTGATCGCAGCTTTGTGAGATGCTAAACAGAGGGCCAGTTAAGTTGTGCCTGGACTCTTGATCCAAGGAAACTGTGAGATGATAAATTCGTGTTGTTTTTAGTCTCTAAGGTTGTGGTCATTAGCTACGCATTAATAGAAAAACTAATAATACGGTTCTTAAAAAACTCTTTAGAATCCCCTTTCCTCTTCTTTACTCTTCTCTCTTCTCCATAGGTTCCCTCAACTCATTCTTCAATTGTCTGAAAATTTCTTCCTGTTAATCAGGTCCAGCCTGATTAGCTCTTTTATGCTTTCTTCCCTTCTAACTCCCACTCAGCACTTTATTAGGAAGATCAACCTAGTTTTCCTTTCTGCAGAAAAGAGTTTCTCCTTTCTAGAAGTGGGGAGGAGGGCCAGGCAGCAAATTCAGCAAACTCTTGCATCTGAAGAGGGAGGGGGTAGTCTGTGAACATGCCTTTGTTACAGTTTTTGTGCCGATATGCACATACTTACTCAGACATGCACACACATGATGAGGCTTAACCATTTGCTTTTGACTCTTGAGTGAAAACAGAACCTATTTAGCCCACCCAGGTTTTTTTCCCCAGACACCCAACTGTGGCTTATCTTATTCTTAGTTTCTTGACAGAATTGAGTTGTCTTCCAAAGTCTATTCTTTGTCTTCCTTGTTAATAGAAGTTTTACCAGTGGGCCCCTGGCTAGCCAATTACTAGATTACACTTCCCAGCCTTTCTTGCAGCTAGGTTCAGGTGAATGTGATATAAGAGAAAGTGGTATCTGCAATTTCTAGGGCATGCACTTAAAAGGAAGGAGTGTGCCATTCTACTTTTCCCATTTCCTGTCAGCAGGAATGTGGCCATGATGGCAGGGAGCGATTCAGCCTTGTTGGATGACAGGATGGAAGCCACATGATGACAATGGCGGAGCTGCAAGAGGGAAGAAACATGAGTTCCAGGGAAGTTAAGGGTAGCTTTTTGTGACAGAAACTACTAATTGTCCCCAATATTAATTCTCCATTTCGGGTTCTTCTTAGCATTGGACTTCATGTCCCTAGACTTAACTAGACATATTGGCAACCAGCTAGATAACTCATTTCCTAGCCTCTCTTGCAGCTAAGCATGGCCATGTGACCAAGTCCTCATCGATGAAATGTAAGCAGAAATGCTCAAATTCTACCTTTTCCTAATTAAAACATGTTTTGGTATTTTTGAGATAGAAGTTGGGTCAGTCCAAGCTTGGGGAAAGCTGAAGTGGATTACTTGAAATGTTTATATCAATTGCAGAAACCATCTAGCATCTCTCACTAGTATGTAATATAACAGCAAGCAGGCCATTTGGTTTAAGTGCCCTCTCTTCAAGCTTACTTAGCTCCTTGTCAGAGCCTTTTTATCAAGGTACTTGTGTTTGTGTCAATCTCAGCCCATTGATAGTGATGCTATCAGCTAGGAATGCTGAGGGGGAGGGAGAACTCACCTGGGCCTGGACTACTTGAGGAGAGATCCCACAGATATTTCTCTGACCAGAGCCAGTGTGGTGGCTAGATGGGTCCTTGTGGTTCTTATGATTGCAAGATGCAACAACCATCGGGGACTGTTAAAAAAAGGGTTTATTACTCACAAGTCCTGGAAGGTACATGGCATGCTCACGGCCACACAGTGAGGTTGTGGGTATATGTATAGAAAGAGTGTGGACATGGGGTTCTGCCTTTATTGGGGTTGAGGGTGGGGTGCCTCCAGTTTTGTGGATCCACTCTTTATTGGTGAATTTAAAACATAAAAGTGGAAATTAAAGCTCATGAAGGGAAATGCAGGGTCACTTAATAGTCAGTTAGTTATATAAGTTACCCAGGCTTTCTAAAAGGGGATCTTCATGGGTGGGGTGCCCTGGCCCTTTATCTAGCTGTGTAGCTGGCAACTGTCTATTAGATAGAGATAGATGATTTTGAAATGGATGTCTTGGCAATCAAAAGCTTAATGTCAGGCACTTACATTACAATCAAAAAAGCTAGTTGTCAGGCCCTTACACTACAGATTGGCATTGGCATTGCTGCTTTAGTTGTCTGTTTTATCCACTAGATTGTGATTCCTGGAAGATGAAGATTTGGCTTAATATTTCTCTGAATTCCTGGTTCCTGGAATAGGGCCTAATACACAAAAGGCACCCAGTTGATGTTTGCTGAACAAATGAATGAAGGCAATGTCTGATGGTTGTGGGAAGTTGGAAGGGGATGATGGGAAGGTAGACTAAACACAGAAGTGAGAATTAGGAATTGCAAAGAAACTTGAAGAGATTGTTTTCAAAGCTCTCATTGGTTACATAGTTGGTTAGTGTTTTCAAAGCTCTCATTGGTTACATAGTTGGTTAATGACCTATCCAGAACATACGTTGGCTGACTCCTAGTCTCTGCTTTTACTCCACCAAGGTAGCTACAACTATATCTGAATCGGGAGGTATTTAGGAAGGACATCTTAAGGAGAGGTGACAGACATGAGCAGGAGACAAAACAGATTAGGTGTGTGTTTGTGTATATCAGCACGCGTGTGTGTACTTGTGACATTGTGATTTATAATAAGAATAAACATTTGGTCTTCCTCTTAGTTCCTGGAACAGAGCTTCTAAAACTTTTGAAATGTCCTAAGTGATAAGAGCAATAAAGATATCTTTTATTGTTTGCAACAAGCCCCTTTCAGCCACATCTGAGTTTATATTAATGAGGTGCTTTTTGAAAGCCCATCAAGGATAGGGGCTGATTGCTAGGGACACCGATCATGTGACTAGAGAGCTGGCACTTTCAGCCCCACCCCTCAACCTCTGGGGAGGGGAAGGGGGCTGAAAGTTGAATTAATCACCAGTGGCCAATGATTAATCAGTCATGACTACATAATGAAACCTCCACAAAAAGCCCTGAACTATGGAGTTCAGAGAGCTTCGGGTGGGTCCGTGGAGGGTGGTGTGCCCGGGGAGGTCATGGAAGCTCTGCACCACTTCTCCATACCTTGCTCTATGCATCTCTTCCATCTGGCTGTTCCTGAATATCCTTTCATAATAAATTGGTAATCTAGTAAGTAAACTATTTTGCTGAGGTTGGTGAGCCACTCTAGCAAATTATCAAACCTGAGGAGGGGGTTGTGAGAACCTCAGATTTATAGCTGTGGGTCACTAGCCCAGGTGACAATCTGGACTTGCAACTGGTATCTGAAGTGGGGGACAATCTTGTGGGACTGAGCCCTTACCCTGTGGGGTCTGACACTATCTCCAGGTAGTGTCAGAATTGAATTGTAGGACATCTAGGTGATGCCAAAGAATTGTTTTGGATGGGAAAATTTCCCCCACCTGGTGTCAGAAGCATTGAGAATAGAGTATGGAAAAAAAGTTTTCCCTTTATGTATCCGTACAAGGGGTTTTGTAGGATATATTAATGGCCCTAATTCTTCACTCCTCCATATATCCATGCCCATTGCCTGTGACTTTGTAGTTTATTCCACTAAAGAGGCGGAGTATATTTCTCTACTCTTTTATTTTGGGTTCAGACACATGCTTTTGCCAATGGAATGTTAACAGGTTTCTATGCAAAATAACCAATAACCATTCTATAGATAAGAGAGATAAGGTGAATTTTACTTGAGCCAAGTTGAGGATTATAATCTGGGAAGCAGTTTCCACACAGGAAGAAAGCATTCTAGAGAAACAGGGCTTTCAGTACAGTCTTATACATTTTTAGAACAAAGAACATACAATAAATATACCCAGGATACAAGTTCATCAAAGTTTCAAAGAGGTATTCAGTTGTAGATTAATAAGTCAACATGACCCTGATGTCGGGAAAGGGACTAATTCGGCGTCACCGATAGGGTGTAGAAGGGGAACTATGCGTTCTTACATTAAGAGCATGCGTCTTTACTTTCACGGTTAAAGCAGATGTACAATGTATGTTTGATCGGCCATAAGTCAGGCTTCTTTAGTTCAAGCCAAGTCAGTTTTGAACCCAAATAGTTACTCCATACACCTCAATGTGTGAAAATGTCTCGTCACAGGTATGACATGATCAAAAGCTTGAAAGTAATCTGCATGAAGAAAGCTTGCATGATTGAGCTTGCTGCTGCTACCAGGAGCAGGAGGATAGACAAGTGGAACAGAGACTGGTTGCTGTAGTCGAGCCCTGTCTAGGATCTGTTGACCTGCTGACAATCTTCAGGTGTGAGTGAGCCCAGATGAGAGCAGTTAAATTGCTCAGCTGAGCCCAGCGTAAATCAATCTACCCACAGCCATGAGGTGAATAAATCCTTATTACTGTATGCTGCTGAGATTGCTATATAGCACTGTTGTAACCATAATTAACTGATAGGGGATTATTGCTAGAAATAGGTAATATAGATGATGGGAGTGATATTAGCATAGTTTTCATGAAAAGGAATTGTGGGAATTCAGGATTGTGTTTCACTGGTAGGGCAGACAGAGAAATGCCATATTTGCATGTTAGACTTGTAGTGATGTCCTTATGACACACATTTCAGTTTTAGATGGCAATATTTCATTCTAAGAGTGATTAAATTATTTTCACTTTACAAAAACCAAAGAGTCATGAAATGGCATATTTCCTGAACTATGTTACAAAGACTAGATAGGGATAAATGGGAAATAAGGTAAATATGCATCTGACTCTTAATTACTGCTGTATAGTTGAAAAATTAGACGAAAGTCCACTTTATTAAAAGATGCAGGGCTCAAAGTACTTGTAATATTTGCACAAAGTAAAGGGTATTTGCTTTATGGAGAGAAATATCACTTTACTTCATCAACACATTTGTCTGTATAATTAGAGAACTCACCACTGCCAAAAATACATTATTGACTTTAAATTATAGCAGGAAAGTGAAATGCTCTTGGCTGGGAAAATTCCTCTTGATTTAAATCAAGAGTTTCAGTGCTAGGCAGATTCTCCCTTCTCTTCTCTCCTTCTTTGGCCGAGTCCACTGCCTCTATCATCCTTAGAGCTCTTCTTTTTTCTTTCCCTCTGGCTAGGAATTTTCTTCCTTCAACTTCGGTATTATCACTTTCTTTCCCTCTTATTCATAGTTCTTCCCACACCTCTTTTGTTCCAAGAAATATACCAAGTTTAGGTGGATAAAGGCAAGGATCCCCAACTACCTGAGAAGACACCATGCTGTTATAGCAGGGAGACCACAAACTGAAGAGGCTCACACGAGAGAAGATTATTTTTCTCTCAATTAATTTTTCAGAGGGAGGGAGTAGTCCAAGATTGCAAGATGACCCTGCCTTACAAGGTCAGCCAGGAATTCAGTTACTTTAATCATGTCGCCCCATTATTGACTAGGGTGTTGTCCTCATCTGCATTTTTGACCCTTGTATTTTATGGCCACCTTTGTGCTCCAGTCTTTAGGAAGAGGAAAAGAGAGAAGTAGAGGGCAGTGATTCCCATTTAAGGAAGTGATATAAAAGCTGCACACATCACTCCTGTTTACATTCCATTTGTGGGAAGTTAGTCATATGGTCGTATTTAGATGCAAGGGAGTCTGGGAAATGTATTAGCCAGTTGACTGGCTATATTCCATGCTAAATCTTGTTGGGGGGATGGGAAATTAAAAGGAAGAAGGAGAGACTGGACATTAGGGTCAACTAGCAGGTTCCAGCACAAAGGGTTACTCTTAATTTCCCTAGAATTGCACACACATTTATTGCATGAGGGCTTTCCTGTAATAAAATTCCTTAGCGGAGCTGATAGTAAACCTTGATACAACTGCTACTGCCATCCTATGAGGGGTAGGAAATGCTGCACAGATCTTCCAATGTGGGTTTTAAGATCTTCTGGTGCTGGACCCATGAACTAGGCAGTGAACTGTCCTCTTCTTCAACTGAACCTCTCAACTAACTACTTAAAATGAAAAAATGAAGACATTGCTATACTTATAGAATCTACAGGACAAAATTATGGACTATATTTTTCTTCCTTCAGAAATACTACTTTAAACAAAAAGTTTAAGTAAAAGTTTATCAAAGCATATTAACATATACTCCTATCTCTAATTCTGTGCCACCAAATACTAAAGAATCCTGAAGGTGTTTTCTCCATATATAATTGCAACGATAAGACTACAGATAATTTTCTAGTTTATTGGGAAAGGTTTTTTTGGGGATTTGAAAAGGATGGAAACTTTCCATTTTATTCCATTCCATCTGTTCCTTTCCTTTTCCATTCCATGCTACAGAATATCTTTCTATTTCCCTTCCTTCCTTCCTGCCCTCCCTCATTCCTTCCTATTATAACAATCAAGGTTCAGTCAGGAAGCAGACAGAAATCATTCAGTTATTTATCACTTAAACAGATTTATTGAAGTATAATCTATTTACAGTAAACTGTGCATATTTAATGTGTAAAATTTGATGTTTTGACATATGCAACCACCTGCAAAGTCATCACCACAATCAAGATAATGAACATCTTCATGGGTTGGAAGCATAAACATAGTTAAAATGTCCATACTACCTAAACCAATTTACAGATTCAATGCAATCTCAATCAAAATCCCAATGACATTCTTCACAGAAATGGAACAAAGTATCCAAAAACTTATATAGAACAACAAAGGCCCCGAATAGCCAAAGCAATCCTGAGAAAGAAGAACAAAGCTGGAGGCATCACAATTCCTGACCTCAAAACATACTACAAAGATATAGTAATCAAAACAGCATGGTACTGGCACAAAAACAGAAAAATAGATGAATGGATCAGAATTGAAAGCCCAGAAATAAAACCACACATCTATGGACAGTTAATCTTTGACAAAGGAGCCAAGAACACAGAATAGAGAAAGGAAAGTCTCTTTAATAAATGATGTTGGGAAAATTGGAAAGCCACATGCAAAAGAATGAAAGTAGACCATTATCTTGCACCATACACACAATTAACTCTAAATGGATTAAAGATTTGAATGCAAGAACTGAAACTATAAAAACTCTGGGAGAAAATATAGGCGTACGCTCTTCGACATTGGTCTTAGCCACTTCTTTTGGAATACCGTGTCTACTAGGGTAAGGGAAACAAAAGAAAAAGTTAACAAATGGGACTACCTCAGACTAAAATCTTCTGCAAAGCAAAGGAAACCATGAACAAAATGGAAAGACAACCCACTAACTGGGATAAAATATTTGCAAATCATTTATCAAACAAGGGAGTGATCTCCAAAGCATATAAAAAACTCACACAACTCAACAAACAAACCCCCAAACAACCTAATCAAAAAATGGGCAGAGGATATGAACAGATATTTTTCCAAGGAAGATATACATATGGCCAACAGACACATGAAAAGATGCTCAACATCGCTAATTATTAGGGAAATGCAAATCAAAACTACAATGAGAGTCAGAATGGCTATAACTACCAAGACAAAAAACAACAAATGTTGGAGGGGATGTGGAGAAAAGGGAACACTCATACACTTCTGGTGGGAATGCAAACTGGTGCAGCCACTATGGAAAACAGTATGGAGATTCGTCAAAAAACTAAAAATAGAAATACCATGTGACCCACTTATCCCACTACTGGGTATCTACCCAAACAACTTGAAATCAACAATCCAAAGTAACATATGTACCCCTGTGTTCATTGCAGCACTAATCACAATAGCCAAGACATGGAAACAATCCAAGTGCCCATCATCCAATGGTTGGATAAAGAAGATGTGGTAAATAGACACAATGGAATACTACTCAGCCATAAAAAAGACAAAATCGTCTCATTTGCAACAACATGGATTGATCTGGAGGGTATTATGCTAAGCGAAATAAGCCAAACTGAGAAAGACAAACACCGTATGATTTCACTCATATCTGGAATAGAAACAAACATGCAGACATAGAAAACAGTTCAGTGGTTACCGGGGTCAGGGGGTGATGGGCACAGGGGCGTGAAAAGGAGCACTTGCATAGTGACAGACAAGAAATGTGTACAACTGAAATTTCACAACCATGTAAACTATTATGAACTCAATAAAAAAAAATCACAGCCCCCCAAAAAAGATAATGAACATCTTCATCACCTCCAATAGTTTCCTTGTGCCCCTTTATAATCCCTCTCTCTCCCCTTACTTACCACCTGAGTCATCCTCAGGCAACCATTGATCTGCTTTTTGTCATTGTGGATCAGTTTCCATTTCCTAAAACATCATATAAATGCAATGATACAGTATGAGTTCTTTTTCTCTGTCTTCTTTCATACATCATGATTATTTTGAGTCACCTGTGTTGTAGCATGTATCAATCATTCATTCCTTTCTATTGCTGGATAGTATTTTGTGTGTAGATATGCCACAGTTTATCCAATTACCTGTTGATGGACATTGTATTGTTTCCAGTTTTTGACCATCATAAATAAAGTTGCCTTCAGCATTCGTGTACAGGTCTTTGAATGGACATATGCTTTCATTCCTTTTGAGTAAATGACTTGACTGTATGGTAGGCATACATTTATCTTTTTAAGAAACTGCCAAACTGTTTTCCAAAATGATTGCACCATTTTACATTTCCAGCAGCTCTATGTGAGTGTTCCGGTTCTTTCACCTTCTCACCAATGCTTGACACTGTCAGTGTTTTTAAACTTTCGCCTCCAGTAGGTATCTAGTGGTATCTCATTGTGGATATAATGACTAATGTTGTTGCACTTTCACTAGCTTACTTGCCATTTGTATATATTCTTTGGTAAAGTGTCTGTTTTTTGGTTTGGCTTTTGTTTTCTTATTGAGCTGTAAGAGTTCTTTATATATTCTAGATATAATTCCTTTATGAGATATGTGATTTGCAAATATTTTCTCCCATTATACTGCTTGTCTTATCCTTCTCTTAACAATGTCTTTCAAAGAGCAGAATTTTAAAAATTCTGATGAAGTCCAATTTATTATTTTTTTTCTTTCTTTTATTAGTTGTGATTCTGGCATTATAACTGAGAAATCATGCCTAACCAAAGGTTCCAAAGGTTTTCCACTAGAACTTCTATAGTTTTAGGTTTTATATTTAGGTCTATGAACCATTTTGAGTTAATCTTTCCATATGAATATGCAATTGTTCCAGCACCATTTGTTGAAAAGAATATCCTTTCTTCACTGAGTTGAATTTGCATCTGTGTTGAAAATGAGTTTTCTGTATATGTGTAGGTTTATTTCTTTATTCGGTTCCATTGTTCTATTTGTCAATATTTATTGATTACTATAGCTTTATTATCTTTTATAAAATCAAACAATGTTAGTTCTCCAAGTTTGTGCTTCTTTTTCAAAGTTGTTTATTGTAGGTCATTTGTATTTTTACATGAATTTTAGAATCAGCTTGTCAAATTTGTATTAAAAAAAAATCCTGTTTTAGTTTTTACTGTGATTGCATTGAATCTATAGATCAGTTTAGGGAGAATTAGCATGTTAACAAAACTGAGTCTTCTGTTCCATGAACATGGTATGTATTTTCCTTTATGCCTTATTTAATTTCTGTAAGCAATGTTTTGTAGTTTCCAGTGTACAAGTTTTTCATATATTTTGTCATCCTTATCTGTATTTTACATATTTTGATGCTATTGTAAATGGTGTTTTAAAATTTTAATTTCTGATTGCTCATTGCTGGTATATAGAAATATAATTGCTTTTAATCTATTTATATTGTATCTTGCAATCTTGCTAAACTCACTGATTGATTATAGTAATTTTTTGTAGATTTTATTGGACCTTCTACATAGCTGATTATGTTGTCTGCAAATAAAGACAGTTTTATTTCTTCTTTTTTATACTGAACATTTAAAATTTTTTAATATTGCCTTATTTCACTGGCTGGAACCTTGAGCTCCTTGGGAGAGCAGATATCCTTGCTTTTTTACTGATCTTACAGAGAAAGCATTCAGTCTTTCCCCATTAAGTATGATGTTAGTTGTAGAGTTTTTATAGATATCTTTTAGCAGATTGGGGAAGCTCTCTTTTATTCCTAGTTTTCTGATAGGTTTTATCAGGAATGGAAGTTGAACTTGGCCAAATGCTTTTCTTGCATTTGTTAAAATGAGATTGTGGCTTTTACTTTTAAGTTTAATATTTTTAGTTTGTTAACAAACCATGCATTCCTGGGATAAACCCCACTTTTATAGAAGAAAAATATAAAAATGTATTTTAGATATCATTAGATCATAATTTACTATCCTTTTTATATACTGTTGGATTTGAGTTGCTAGTTTATTCAATAACTTTATCAAAATATAATTTGAATCCCATAAAGCTCACCTATTTAAGGTAAAAAACTTAATGGTCTTAGTTATATTACAGAGTTGTACAATAATCACCATGATCTAATTTTGGAATTTTTTCATGACCCCCCAAAGAAACCCTGGACCCATTAGCAGTCTCCTCCATTGAACCCTCCTACCCAACACTAGGCAATCACTAGTCTAATTAACATCTGTATAGGTTTGCCTATTCTGGACATTTCAAACATGGCAATTATACAATATGTGGTCTTTTATATCTGCCTTCTTACACTTTGCCTAATGTTTTTGAGCCTTGAATTGTTTTATAGCATATATCAGTAATGCATTCCTTTTTATCACCAAATAATCGTCCATTGAATAGATACACCATGTTAATTTAGCTAGTCAAATGTTGATGGACATTTGAGTTGTTTCCACTTTTTGGTTGTTTTGATTAATGACAATGCAAACGTTTGTGAACATGTTTTGGTGTGGACACATGTTTTCTTTCTTGTGGGTAGATTATCTAGGAGTAGAATTGCTAGGTGATATGGTAGCTCTATGTTTAACTTTTGAGAAACTACCAACTGTTTTCCAAAGTGGCTTCTCTCTTTTAAATTCCCATTAGTAATGTTTAAAGGTTTGATACAATAATTTTTTTCAGAATCTATTCATCTATGTTTATGAGGGGTTATCCATTGGTTGTTTTCTTGTAATGTCCTTGTCCTGTTTTGGTATCAGGGTAATGATGGCCTCATTGACTGAGTTAGAAAGTAGTCTCTCCTTCTCAATTTTCTGGAAGAATTTGTGCAGGTTCGTATTATTTATTCCTTAAATGTTTGGTATAATTCATCAGGGAAGCCACCTAAGCCTGGATTTTTCTTTGTGGAAGGGTCTTTAATAAAAAATTCATTTTCTTCAATAACTATATGGCTATTTAGGGTATCTGTTTCTTCTTATGTGAACCCTGGCAATTTACATCTTTTAAGGAATTTGTCCATTTCATCTAATTTGAATTTATTGGCATAAAATTGTTCTATCTTCTCAAAGAACAAGTTTTTGATGTCACTAATTATCTCTATTTTTTCTTGTTTCATTGATTTTCACTCTGATCTTTATTATTACTTCTTTTTTTCTCCTTATGTGGGATTTAACTTGTTCTTATTTTCCTAGTTTCTTAATGTGCAATCAAAATTTGTTTATTTTAGATCTTCTTTCTTTTTCAAGATAGGCATTTAGTGCTATAAATGTCTCCCTAAGTACTACTTTAGTTGCATTCCCCAAACTTTGATATGTTATGTTTTCATTTTTATTCAGTTCAAAACACTTCCTGATTTCCCTTTTGAGGTCTTTGATCCATGGGTTATTAGAAATGTGTTATTTACATTTCAAATATTTAGGCATTTTCCAGCAATGTTTTTGTTTTTGAATTCTAACAAAAAACTCCGCTGTGGTCAGAGAACATACTTTTAAATTCATGAAAAAATTTTAACAACCCAGAATATGATGTATCCTGGTAAATATTCTGTGTGCATTTGAGAAAAAAGTTTATTCTGCTGTTGTTATGTGGAGTGTTCTATAAATGTCAGTTAAATCAAGTTGACTTAAAGCGTTGCTCAAATCTTCTTTGTCCTTAACAATTTTCTATTTAGTTATTCTATTGATTATTGCTATGGACTGAATTGTGTCCCCCACAAATTCATATGGTGAAGCCCTAAGCCCCCAGTGTGATGGTATTTGGAGATGGGGCCTTGGGAGATAATTAGGTTTAGGTGACATCATGAGAGTAGGACTCTCATGATGGGGTTAGTGCTCTTACAACAAGAGATACCAGAGAGCTTCTGGCACTTTCTCACTGTCTCTCTGCCATGTGAGGACACAGCTAGAAGGTGACCATCTGCAAACCAGGAAGAGAGCTCTCACCAGAATCTGACCATGTTGCCACTTCGATCTCAGGCTTCCAGCCTCCAGAACTGTGAAAAAATATTTTCTGTTGTTTAAGTCACTCAATCTACGATATTTTGTTATGGCAGCGTGAGGTGAAGAAGACAATTATTGGAAGAGAGGTACTGAATATCTGATCAAAATGAACTTCTTTCTATCTTCAGTTCTGTCAATTTTTGCTTCTTATGTTTTGAGGCTCTATTATTGGGTGAATATACCTAAATGTGAAAGCTAAATTTTAAAACTTCTAGAACAAAACACAGAAGCAATTCTTTGTGACCTTGGGCAGGCAAAGATTACTCAGGGCATAATAATCATGAGTCAGAAAAGAAAAAATGGATAATTTGAAATGCATTGAAATTCAAATCTGTTCTTTGAAAGACAATTATAGAAAGTGAAAGGGGAAGCCCAGGACTGGGAGAAAATATTCCAGTGTATAAATCTGATAAAGAACTTGCATCTAGAATATACAAAGAATTCTTATAATGCAACAGTAGAGGACAAATTACCCGGTCGACAAGGGGACAAAATGTTTGAACAGATACTTTACAAAACAAGATGTATGATGGGCCAATTTACTATGGAAAGATGCTAAAAATCATTAGTCATTAGTAAATGCAAATTGAACTACAATAAGATATTTTTACATACCCAGTGGAATGACTGAAATTAAAAGACTAACCACACCAAGTGCCAGAGGATGTGGGGGAACTGGACCTTGCAAACACTGCTGATGGGAATATAAAACAGTACAACCTCTCCCAAAAACAGTTTGACAATTTCTTAGAAAACTAAACATACAATTACTATATAACTTTCCAATCCCACTAGTAGATATTTACCCAAGAGAAATGAAAGCACATATCCGTTCAATGACTTGCACATGAATGGCATAGCAGTTTCAATCATAATAGCCCCAAACTGGAAACAGCTGTATGTCCAACAACAAGTGAGTAGATAAATAAACCAAAGTCACCTATGCAAAGAAGTAGTTATCAGCAATAAAAGGAAAAAAAATTACTGGGCCAGCCCCGGTGTCCTAGTAGTTAAGTTCAGCTCACTCCACTTTGGTGGCCCACGTTCCATTCCTAGGCGAGGACCTACACCACTCATCTGCCAGTGGCCATGCTTCAGCAGCTCACATACAAAACAAGGAAGATTGGCAACAGATGTTAGTTCAGGGCAAATCTTCCTCAGCAAACAAAACAAAACAAACAAAAAAGAGGAAATCCGTTTAAAGCACATAGGTGTTTGTGCTCAGTACAGTAATAGTACCTATTATTAAAAAAAGAAAGAAAAAAATTACTGATTCTTGGAACCACATGGATGAATCTTGAAGATATTATGCTGAACAAATGAAGCCAAACACGAAAAAGTACATGCTGCTTGATTTCAATTTTATGAAATTCTAGTAAAAGCAAAACTAGAAGTAGAAAACACATCATTTGTTTTCTGAGATGTGGTATGGGGAGAGATACTGACCATAAAGGAGCACAAAGGTACTTTTTGGGGTGATGGAAATTGTATTTTAATTGGAATTATAATTACATTATTATATGTCAAAACTCATGAAACTGTACAATTAAAACGGCGACTTTTTAAATATAAAATAAAGCTCAATAAGGTTAGATTGGAAAGAAAAATTAGAGGATTTTGAATGGATTTGAAACTCTGGCCTCAGTGGAAGGGCCCCAGGGACACTGGTACTGGTGTCACGGGGTGGCAGGACGAGTCTGCTTCTACCAGTGTGGGGAAAACTCCTAGCTGGATTCAGCTGCTGTCCCAGGAAGGCACTGCCAGAGGTGAAGAAGCATTTCTAAGGTGCTGTTCTCCTAGGAACCGGAAACGGACAGGCTGTCAATGGGAAGCAAACAAGAATGAGCAATTGCCATCTTCCTCCTCCAGCCTCACATTGCAACCCCAGGGCAGAAATTTGATTGCCGTCCCAATCCCAGTATCATGCAGTAAGTCTAGCAGAGTGGGTTTGGAGCGAGAAACAATGGCTTAATAACTGGCACACCCAATTATGTGCCAAGCAGTGTGCTAAGCTTTACAGGATGGACAAGTGTGGAGAGGCTAGCATTTGCCTTCAAGGAGCTTACAGTTTCATGGGGCAGATAAAGCCTGTGTGTCAATAGCTGTAACAAGAGTTAAGATGAGATACTGCTATTCTGGGAGTAGGAAAATGAAATGCTGTGTGTAGTCAGAAAGAGGATGAATCATTTTCAGATGGGATTTGGGAGAAACTTGTTTGGGAGAAGTATTTTGTTTGGTGACCACTTGTTCTTCTTTCAAGAGTCCTCCAACAGGCCTCCTCATTTTGAGAAAGCTTCCCTGACCCCAAAGCAAATGGATGTTCCTTCCATTGTGTTTCCATGAAAGTGGTACCTAACACTTATCGAACACTTAATATGGGCCAGACAGGCATGAGTCTAAGCTCCAAGTAGGTATTATTGCTTTTGATCTTCGCAGTAACTGTATGAAGCTGGTCCTATTATCCCCTGTTGTATCAAGGAGGAAGAGAGTATAAATAAATAATTTGCTTTATTGACAGTAAAAATGCCCCAGGTTCTGAACTAGGTGATCCATCTCCAGAACTTGTGCACCGACCTATCACCTCTGACTACTTTCCCAATAAAGTCTATCTACATCTTCATTAAAGAAGTTTGCAATACGGTTATTATTTGCGTATAGATGTGTCTCCTTTGGGTTAGTTTTGTAAGGTCTTATTCAGCTTTGCAGTCACAGTCCTTAGCCCAGTGTTTGGCCCCAGTAGTTCCTCAATAAATGTTTTCTGAGTAGATGAATATGGTTGCTTCCATAGTGCTTGGCACTGTAGGAGAGAAATTACATAATGGTTCCACCTAGGGAGCTCAAAAGGTCATGGGAGTGTATGTAGCACTCAGTGTTCAACTAGGACAATAGAAATCATTAAATATTTAGAACAGAGGCAATTTAATGCTTAGAATTGGTTACACAGGTTTTGGAGAGGCTAGGAAGTCAAAGGATGAGGTGGCAGGCAACCTTGAGATTGCCAATGGTGGGAAGACTTTGCTAGGCAGAAAGACGCATGAGAAGGTGGAGACTGAAACCATGCTAGACCTCGCTAGCTGGGGATGCAGCCTGAGGCAGAGAGGGAGGGGAGGTCTACACTGCGTCTCTTCCCTCCTGTCCTCTAATCTCTTTCTATTACTATGCAATGGCTTTCACAGGTGCCTGGAAACTGCCAGAGTCAGCATCCATGTGATACAGAGCAAAACAGGTAAGGGGTGAGAACTAGATCTGAGGCCAAACAAATCCAGGAGAGGTACAGGATGGTGAGTTTTGGCATCAGCAAAATGTGGTAGACTGCAAAAATGATTTCTCAAGAGCTGGAGTTTCTTTCTCCTCTGTACTCAAATCTGGGCTGGTTTTGGGCCTGGGTTTGGCCAATGGGAGAGTAGTAAATGTAATGCAAGCAGAAGATCAAAAAGTATACGCACATGGGGACTTACTCTTTCTTGTTGTGCGTGGAACCCTGAGCTACAATGTAAATGAGTCTGAGGTAGCCTTCTGGATAATGGTAAGCCATGTGGATGAGAGCCCAGTACCCCAGCCAGCCCCCAGATTCCCCAGAAGCTAACTGCAGACACATGGGTAAGACCAAACTGAGATCACTGAACTCAGCTGCAATCTCTGATCTACATATCTATGAGCTAAATAAATGGTTGGTGTTTTAAGTCATTAAGTTTTGGGGTAATTCGTTATGCAGCAAAGCTAACTGATAGATAATCCCAGCTCTGCTACTTACTAGCTATGTGACTTTATAGAAGTTGTTCCATCTCTAAGCCTCACTTTCTTTGTGACATGGGGATGATAACAATGCTATATCATAGGACAAGTGGGAAGATTTAATGAGCATATAAAATAAAGCCACGGTGCTGGGCACACGGTGACTGCTCAATAAACTGTGGCTATTATGATGGCAATTTCAGCCCTTTTCAGCCTGTCTGCTTTGTCCAATTGTTGACTCTCTTTATGTGGAAAAATGATGAGGAGGTTATTGCTTAACGGAGCACAGATAGACACAAATGTTTTATTAAGAAGCTGTCTTAATTTTCCTGCTGGCATGAGGCAAATGAAGAGGGCAAATATTTTGTTAATTAAAATTTAAGAAGCACATAGTTCTCTCTTTGGAATAAATCTATCTGTAACTCTGCAAAGCTAAATCTCTGAAACAGAGGATATTCACCAAGGTGTGGCTAGAATAACAATTGTGATTCACGCCGAATGTACATTTGTATTAGAGATGTTGTGGATAAGATTATGTCAAAAAGTGCAGGATAATAAATCGCTGGAACTCATCAGTTCACATAAAATCGATATGCGCTGCCATATTCCAGCTGCTTGATTGCAGTTCTTTAATATAACGAGTTGCCAATTCCTTTCTCTAGAGGAGGATTGACAGATTGTAATGCAATCTGTTGGTGTTCTTTGATGGCGATTCTCAGTCATTCCCACCACTGCTAAGGAGCTGGAAACCTAACCACAGAGCCTTTGCTGCGGGAACTGTGTGTCAGTGTTGGGTATTGGTGCCATTCCCATTGATATTAGGAAATATAAACTATTAACTAAAGAGCAAGATTTGCGGAGCTTCAAAAAAGAAGCAGAAACTGGCTAAGAATACTATACAAAGGAGCCAACAATTAAATTACAGTGTGTGTTTTACAGAACAAGATGTCTTCACCGGAGACAAAGGAAAGCTGATAAAAATGAATTATGGGGATATTAAAAGACCGTAAAACCTCGAGTTTGTTGAAGCTTGTATCTTTAAATCTTTGAGCAGAGGTGAGCCTGGGGAGAAGAGATTTGGTGTGGCTAGGAAGGTGAGATTGCCTTTGAAATATGTAAGAAAGATCACAGGGCAGGAATAAGCTCTCAGGTCATAATGCTGTTGATTTCTGCTTAGTATATATAGTTGCTTTCAGCTGATATTTAGATCATATTTTATTTACTCACATTATAAAAATAATACATGTTCATAGCTGATAGTGTGGTGCGGTGGTTAAGATCTGGAGTCAGCTTGCCTGTGCTGCCTGTGCAAATCGTTCGTAGCCGTGGGATTCTGGAAAAGTTATTTCACCTCTCAGCCTTATGTGTCTAATAGGGATAAAGTTAGTATCTACTTCATCTGCCTGTTTTGAGGATAAAAGGAGATAAAGAACGAAAGTGCTTAGAACAGTGCCTGGAAAATAGTAAGCGCACCACAAATATTAGCCACTAGAAAATTTGGAAAAGACAGCAAAGATAATAAATAAGAAAAAAATATCACCTATCATCCAGAAAGCAATTACTGTTAATATTTTGACATATTTCTTTTTGGAGTTCATATCTTTTTAAAAGGATATTGGTGAACTCAGAGAATATTGACATCTCTATTACTTAGGAAATTTCTTTAGGCAGAAAATGCAAAATAAGCTCAGTTAATTCAAATAAAAACAATTTGTATGCTATAGCAGGTAAGGTTTTTAAAAAAGAATTTAAATTCACAAGATGCATTGGGATTGGATAATACTTTTTATATGCTCATAGGAAAGCTGGTTTTGAACATCTACCATATTGCAATATTTGGAGAGCTTGATAATATCCAGCGTGGGTGAGAGTGTAGGGAAAAGGATGTATCTAAACACTGCTTTTGCGAGTGCAAATTGGTATGGCCTTTTGGGAAGACTGTTTGGCAATGTCTATTACATTTTGTAATGTACATACTCTTAGACCCAGCAATATTGTGTTTGAATCTTTTCAAAACAGGGCATGCCCAAGAACATTCATAACAGCAATGTTAGCAATAGCAAAAGATTAGAAACAATCTAAATGTCTGTTCTAAAAGGAAGAATAATAATAAACAACGATATTTCCATACTACGGAATACTATGTAGAAATGAGAAATAGTGAGATATATCCACATATAATGACTTCCTAAGGATAACATAACATATGACAAACAACATATAATATATAACAAAGGCCAAGTACAGGAAAGTGTATATGATAACATTTATGTTAGAAACAAAAACAAAGTTATAAATTTCTTTGAGTAGACAATGTGAAATTGAACAGAAAAAAAAAAAAAACCCTGAAAAAGATACACACCAAGATGATACTACTTGCCTCCAAGTCAAGGGCCGGGTGGGGGCGGAAATGAGGACTTAAGGAGGGCTTTACTTTATCTATAAGGTTTGGATTATTTACGAGGAGAAGGCAGTCATGTATTTTTTTGTATCATTACTAATAAACTGAAAAGATTAAAAATTCACACAAACAAATTTATAGGATTTTTGAAGAAGGAAATGGCAGTTTTGATTGTTAGGACATATTTTCAGAGAAGCATCTAATTTTGTAAGAGGCATTGTAAAACATATTTAGCACAATTTGGCAAGTTCACTTATGAATGAAGAGAAAAGCACCCAAATGTAAGATTGGTTTTTCAGTTCTGATTCAGATGCTGTAGTCTAACTTCATTAAGAAGTTAAAAAAAATTTTCTTTTTAAAGGATCGGAAGTTCTGGCTTGCTTAAATTTTTGTGAGGGAGGATTTTCAAGACTTTAAGAATCGTTATTTGGAGGTTGAGCATGTGGTGACTTCTTTGAGAAGTTAGTACAGGGACCCGGGTCCTTTCCAGCTGGGCTCTTGCCTTGGTCATCTGGTGTGCCAATTTCTTTCAGGAATTTCTAGGAATCTACTAGACTAGTGGTTCTTTTTTCCCCCTGCAGCTTTATTGAGATATAGTTGACATATAACATTGTATAAGTTTAAGGTATACAACATGTTAATTTGGTATATGTATATATCACAAAATGATTGCCACCATAGCTTTAGCTAACGCCTGCATCACATCACATGATTACATTTCTTTTTTGTGGTGAGTAATTTAAGAGCTACTCTTTCAGCAACTTTCAAGTATATAACACAGCATTATTAACTATAATCACTATGCTATACACTAGATCCCCAGAACTTACTCATCTTGTAATTGTACTCCTTGACCAACATCTCCCCTCCCTGCCCTCTCCTCCCCGCCCAGCTCCTGGTAACCACCATTCTAGTCTCTGTTTCTGTGAATTTCACTTTTTTAGATTGCACATATGAGTGATGTCACACAGTATTTGTCCTTCTCTGTCTGACTTATTTCATTTAGCATAATGCCACCTAAGTTTCATCCATGTTGTGGCAAATGATAGGATGTCCTCATTTCTCATGGTTGAATAATATCCCATTGTATATAAATATACCATATCTTCTTTATCCATTCATCTGTCTCTGGACACTTAGTTTGTTTCCTTATCTTGGCTGTTGTGAATAATGCTGCAAAGAACATGGGAGTGCAGATAGCTTTTTGAGATCCTGTTTTCATTTCTTTTGGATATATACCCAGAGCTGGTATTGGTGGATCATATGGCAGTTCTATTTTTAATTTTTTGAGGAAATTAGACCAGTGGTTCATAAAGTCTGGTCCCAAAGAACAGCATCTGCATCACCTGGACCTTATGAGAAAGGCAAATTCTTGGTCCCTTCTGCAGAGGTGACTTAGATGCACACTGAAGTGTGAGAACCGTTGTCTTAGATAGTAAACACTTTGAAGGCAGGAGCCATTGCATTGCCTGGACCCTAGCTCAGACCTTAGGATATCATAGTTGCTACATTTATGCAGTGAATGAGCGAGTTTGGGAATTGTGGATATAGCAAGAGATGTATTTGTAAATTACAGAGGTCAATATGATGAATAACCAACTGCCAGGGGACTGATAACCATCTACTATATTGGGAGATTAACAAAAACCAGGGCAATAAGTTCGCTGTTCTCATGAAATGTACAGTCTATCTGGGAGGGAAAAATGAATATATGTGGAGTATTCAGAGGCCAATAAAAGGGCTGATTTTCTTGTTTCTGATGTGTATAAAAATAGGAGTTTTTGATGAAGTGAATTTGAGTAGTTCATTCTGTGGCCTATTTGGTGAATTATAGATTTTTTAGATGATTATATATTGCTTCTAGGAAGCCAATATAGGTTAAATAAAATTAACATAGTTTTAAATACCAATTTGACTATGTCAAATTCAAGTTTTTTGGAACTATATGCCCACTTTTACAGTGATCTTGAGCACTGGAATTTAAAAATACAAATTTTCCTTCAATTATTCATTGGTTCATTTTTTCACAAGTGTGTATTGAGAATTCACCATGTGTCAGGCAAATAATAATTTTCCAAATGTGAATAATAGTCTTCAAAGTGCTGAATTAAAAAAATGTAAATGCTATGTAATAAAATCCTTCTTTGCCTCAAGTGAAATTGCTCACTCATATTATCAGTCCCATTATGTAGTGAAGATTTGGTGGTTATTTAATAAATTTCAATCATAAGGTCAAATGGATAGCTGATGCTGCAGTGTTGGTTGCCTGCATCAAAGGATCTGGTTTTGCTGTCCACAAAGATCAAACAAACAGAAGATTGCCAGGTATCTACTTCATTTTGTGTTGAGGGACAAAGCCAGAGATGCACAAGAAAGCTGAGTTTAAAAAGGCAGGATGATTTCAAAGGCAGGGATAACACTGGGGCAATGAACTCAGCGTCATGTGGAAGAGCACTGATGACACAAGGCCAGATGGAGCTACGGGACAGACAAGGAGGACAAGCTACCTGAGGTTTTGGGATGGTCAAAGGATCTGCTGAGAAGGGGCACAGGGGACACTTCCCAAATGGTTAGACTTTGGCAAGAAGCCCTCCATCATAACAAATCTGTAGTGTGCTGATGAAGCCCGCAGATTCAGTGAAGACAGGATGAGTAGATTAAAGTAAGTCGTCTTTGATCTCAGATTTTGCACTTTTAATTGTCACCTGGAGTTAGTTGCTGGGAAACCTAGCTTTGGATTTACTAGAGATGGGGAATCCAGGACCGTTTTTAGGTGGAGAGATGGGTCAGAAATTCCAGATTGTTTGGGGTTCCAGGCTGTGATCCTCTGGTGCAGGGTCTGTGTCCAGCTCATCTTTGCACCCTGGGGCCTAGCCTTGAACCCAGCTCAGGGATGGTCAATAAGTGTTTGGATTCCTATTTCTCCTGTTTCCTTATTGCTCCTTGGCTAAAAGCCCCTCCTGAGTGAACTCTGCCCAAAGATAGAAAGACCAAGAAGATCTGAGGAAAGATACTTCTTTCTTTAGGGATATTTTCACCCTGGAATCTTATCTTTAAAATTTAATAACAAACACCTGATTATTGGAACAAAAGGTTTTTTAAGGCTTTTGGTGAGGAAGATTGGCCCTGAGCTAAAATCCACTGCCAATCTTCCTCTTTTTTGCTTGAGGAATATTGGCCCTGAACTAACATCTGTGCCAGTCTTCCTCTGTTTTTGCCTGTGGGATGCCTCCACAGCATGGCTTGATGAACGATGTGTGTGTTGGCGCCAGTATCCAAACCCATGAACCCTGGGCTGCCAAAGCAGAGCTTGTGAACTTACCCACCATGCCACCAGGCTGGCCCTACAAAAGCTTTTAAAGACCTTTAAAGTCTTTTACAAATACAGTTTCTTGCATGATACACCTATTTATGTAATATCTATTAAAGAAGTTATTTAAAAAATTTTTAAAGAAAAATTGTGAAAAAATCCAATTTGATCATATAAGCTCCACTGTCTGCTTCCCCCTTCCCCAGCTGCCGAATACCCGGGATGCCAAGTGGGAGTGCGGGATGGGGGGAGAAAAATCTGAAAAGCTGGAAGTTGTTTTGAATCATCCAAGAAGACACTAAGATATCCAAAGAAAATATCAAACACAAGTCAGCCTCTCTCTCTCTCTCTCTCTCTCATGCACACACACACACACGCACACACACACACACACAATCTTTCAATGATGGGGTGGGGGAATTGGCCTATGCTCCTTGGATAGGCTGCTTCACTCCCCATGGCAGAATTTCCCTCTGGGCACATCATATTGCAATGACATGTCTTCATGTCTAGCTCCATGACTAGGCCTTGGGTCTCTAAAGACAGCACCTTCTGATTTACTGTTGTGTCTCCAGTGACGAGTAAGGACTTGACCTATAGGAAGTGTTCAATAAGCTGAATGACTAAATTACTCCATATCTTGAAGTATCTGTTTTGGGAACCATGACTTCTCAAGCTTTGACTTTGAAAGGGGCGTTTCAAGGACAGCATGGAAGCTCTATGAACTGTTAAGTTCTTGCTGTTATTCCTGAGACATATTTTGGGTCCAGCAACTGAGTGGAGTTCAGGCTAGTTTGAAGAGCTCCACAAAAGGTTTGAACAACTGCTTGAGAAGAAGACTACCACAGATGGTTCTAACATACTGTATACAGAGGAGACACTGCTTCTGGGCATTGCCCCATTATCTTGGGATAGCTGAGTGAGTAAGAAATTGAATGACTTAGGTTTATGTGGTGCTTTATAGTTTGAGTCCTTTCTCTAGGTGATTTCACTTGATACTCATAAACCACTGTGAACTAGGTATAGATTTTTACTCCTGTTATAGAGATGTAAAAAGCAAGAGCCAGAGATGGTAAATGACTTGCCTAGGTCACTCAGTCCAGTTCTTTCTTCATTCTGCTTTGGCTCTGAAGAGATGCCATCTCGTTATCTGTCTGAGCAGAGCCACCATATTGCTCCTGTGGTGGAATAATAAGAGCTAACAATTATCTAGTTGCTGTTTTGTGCCAGATGCAGTGTTAAGCACTATGCAATGCTTCATTTAATGTGTGTAAAATGCATTGTTATTATCCCCATTTCGTAGATGTGGAGAGCAAGGCTTAGAGGAGGTAATCAACTCCATGGTCACATAGCTGCTGATAGCAGTGTTGGATTTACAATTCCGACTGACTTCAGAGAACACAGTCTTAACCATTCTAATACATTGTTTTGCAAGAATACTTGTTCTGAAATTAGACCACCAAAGCTAGAATACTGGCTGCTACTCTTGCTAACAGGGTAGGCTTGGCCAAGAAACGTAAACTCTCCAAACCTCAGTTTTCTGATTTACAAGATGAGATTGAAAACAAAGCTAGGAATAAAAGGATGAAATATGCCACAGTGCCTGGCACATAGTAAATGCTCCACAAATGTTAGTTGTTATTTTGGCAGTAGATCTTCTGTTATCCATCCCTAGATGACTCGATGGTAGGCAATGACAGGAAGTCATTCTTGGAATTTTGAGAGTTTGATTAATGACATCAGAATATAACAGATGAGAACAGAGCCATGTAATTCACTCTAAAGAGACAATGACTCCCAGGCTACCAAAACCTGATCATAGCTTAACCAATCAGTTGCCAACGAGTATGAGGATGGAAAAGCAAAGGTCAGCATGGAAATACAAATATGTATATACATATATATACACATACATGTATATGTATATATTTAGGGTGGCAAAGTTTGGGTGTATGCATCCGGGGGGATGACCTAAACCTGGCTATGCTCCAGTTTGGGTGCTTGGAGGGTATATCAATTCAAGATTAAGACTATATAAAACAGGAATCTGGCCCCCATGGTTTAACCGGATGGAGGATTTATTTTTCTCATATGAAGTCTGATGATAGATCATCTGGGGTTGCTACCCAGAGACCTTGCCTCCTTCCAGGTTTCTGCTCTACCTTCCTTGCCTGTCATCCTCATGGCTTCTTCATGGTAAAAAAGATGGCTGCTCTTCCTCTTGTCTGCATTCAGGTAGGAAGAAGGCAAAAGAAAGAATGAATGACATCTATATTTAGAAAGGAAAATTTTTCCAAAAATTCCAAGCAGACTTCTGCCTGCATGTCATCGACCCAAACTGTGTCTCCAAGAGCAATTAAAAAGGAAAAAAGCATGGGAAATAGATATCAAGCAGGCAATGTGTAGCAATTTTGTGCCCCATAGATCCACTCTCCAACCTTCTCTGTCCCTTCTGGAAGCTGACCTATCTGGATTGCATCATAGCGTTCCTGGGCCTTGGACTTCCAGTTTGGTTTGGCCAAAGGGAGCCCAGGCAGGAGACTGAAGGGAATGAAGGGAGGGAGGTCAGGGTATATTTCCTCAGTTCCTTTCTTGAGACATTACCCAAAGGTGCCTATGCCCTTGACCAAAGGCTCTAAAATGGCCCCCTACACAACTTTTTTTCCTGGGTCCCAGTAACCATTCTTTCCCTAGTCTCTTTAGGCTTATGGGGTTGTAACAGCTCCAGGATCATGCGCTTTCTCTACACCATGCCCACACTTTTGTAAATAGTCCTTTTATTAAATCTTCTTTAAATCATCCTACGTTCATGTCTGCCATAAGTTTCCTGATAGAAACTAACTGACTATAATCATCAGTGTCTGCTACCCAGGGCATATTCTTTTGGTAGAAATGGGTGTGTTAAAGTGTTATGGTGAATGCTAGCATTTATTTAGCCACTATTTACTGAGCATCAGTGTGCCAGAACACTATGCTAGATACAAATCCAATTCCTTGTCCTCAAGTAGCTCCCAGTTATTTAGGCCTTTGCGTCACCCAGCTCACTCTCCTTGCTTTGTTTCTAAGTTTGTCAATCAACTCCAAATTACAATTTGGCTTTATGTGTAGGTTTCACACAGGGATCAAATGCACTTTTCTCACTGTCTCAAGATCCAGTTGACTAGTAATTATATTCTTGCTGAAAATGAAGTCATATAGAATGATGCCTGAGAGCATGGATTTTGGAGTCAGACAGATGAACATTCAAAACTCACCAGTTGTGTAAACTTGGGCAGGTTATATAATCTCTGTGGACCTGAGTGGCTTGACCTATAGATGGGGCTAAATTCCATTTACTTCCTCTGATTGCTGTGAAGACTGAAGGAGTTCATGTCCACAAACCTCTTAATTCCGTGTTTGGTTCAGTAAATAAATGGCAACTATTCTAGTTTATATATTGCTTTCTTGTGAGTATGTTTAGTACAACCTATCCTTAAAAGACTGGTCGTCTCTTGATGAATTTCTTGACCTTAAAAACTTGGAAACAGACCTTGGCCTATGATGACTTCACCCAGAAAATGCTGCCAAGGAAGGCTTTCTCTGGGCAGCCTGCAAGTTAGTCTCAGTCCTCTGCTTTGCTTGAGGATGCAATCCACATTAACGAGAAAGTACCAGTCCTCGGAAGGCTGGAGACTAGATCAGGCACTCTCATTCCAGCAGGCGAAAAGAAGTAGGATATGCCGGGCGAGGACAGGTTGGCAGGGCCAGGCGGAAGCTCTAGGGCCAGGCAGGTTATAGGCAGGGGGTTATTTGAGTTGAGTCAGGAAACGAAGGAATCATCAAACAATATAGATGAGCTCTATCCAGGGTACAGGAACTCTAAAGCTTGAGAGAAATGCTGGTCAGGCAGGAGACACCGAAGTGAAATCCTGACTATCTGCTCTCTGCAATCTTTTATGTTTTCTGCTCTGGCATAGGCAGGCATGTTTAAAGATGTATGATTTTAGCCAGAGGAACAAAACTGAGAAGGCGTAGTTAGAGTTTGATCAAAGCAGGGAGACAGGGTTTAGGAATTCCAGAATTTCTCCCACGAAGACCTTGATTAGTTAAGACTCTGTTTTGAAAGAATCTAGAAAGAGTTTCTGCCTGTTTGGCTATTGAATTCACATAATCAAAAAGCTGGAAATAATTCCAAGAGTCTCTCAT
Organism: Equus quagga; assembly: GCF_021613505.1. NCBI lineage: Eukaryota > Metazoa > Chordata > Mammalia > Perissodactyla > Equidae > Equus > Equus quagga. The sequence goes on along the minus strand of NC_060269.1, from coordinate 141,467,986 downwards.
CATTAAGAATCCCCAGAATAAACAGCATCATACTACTACTCTCTTATGTGGTTCTGATTACACACTGTTTTTCACTTAATAATACCTTATGATTCCATAGCACGTTACAGTTTTCAAAATGTTTTTACTTGGGTGATCTAATTTAATCCTGATAGTGACACTATGAGAATGTTATTATTATCTATTATTATCGCTCTGTTGTAGATTCAGCTCAGCTCAATTCCACTGAACATTTATTGAGCACCTAGTGTGTGCCTGGCCTCCTGCGAGGTGCTAAGGTTTAACTCCCTTCATATGTAAACAAAGACCACCCAGTTGAGAACAAGCAAAGGTTATTTATCCAGAGCTTGCTATAGTAGACGAGCCAGCACCGTCACTTTTGTTTGGCAGAGACTTAAAGGCAGGCAGAGTTGTCGGACAGCTTTATAGTGAAAAAAGAGGAAGGCTTTAGCTATACCCTGATTGGAGGTTGTGGGCATGGGGAAGCTGGGGGGCTCTCTAGATGTGGGGCAATCCATGTTATTGGTCGGTGGGACATAGCTAGCTTTTTCTGGTTGGTCCTAAGTTGGAAGCAGGGGCAAAAATTGGGGAAGCTGTCAGTTATTGATTGAGTCCTGGCTGTTGCGGGCAGATTGCTACAGAGGATGTGGTTTGGTTTCTTGGACTGGTTGCTTCAGAAGTTCTGCGTCAGAGTCCTGTTTCTGCTCACGGTCTGACTGTTGTCTGTATATTCAGTCTCTCAATAGTGTGGGTGACAAACACAGTGAAAGCATGGATTTTGGAGACAGACAGATGAGCATTCAAAGGAACTCACCAGATGCATAACTTTGGGCAGGTTACATAATCTCTGTGGACTTGAGTGGCCTTACCTGAGGCTATTCATCTGCCTGAGGGGATGAAGAAACTGGGGCAACCAGTTCTTTAACCAACTTTCCTGGGCTTATGAAGCAGGTGGAATGGAGAGCTTGAGTTTAATCTGGGTTTTCCAACTCTGTTTAGTGCTCTTCCTGGTTCTGGCTTTGGGAGTTTATGATTGAGTTTGGGAAGGAGGTGAGCTCAGATCTCTCTTTTAGTATAGTGGCAGTGCACTTCTGGGCAGGAGGAAAATTTCCCGCTTGCGTCTTGGATCTGTATAGCTGTAGGTGGTGATTGGTGAAGCATTTTCCTTATTTGCACTAAAAATTTGACAAGAGAAGCCTAGTACAATAGCAAAGATGCTGCAGAATCCAGCATCAGATCTCCAACTTACCAGCCCTAGACCTCCTTCTGGGGGCTATGTGACTGTTTTCTGTTCTCCTGGGGGTATTATCATTATTTGCTGACTCCCAGACAGACTTTCATTTCCTTTTTTGGTTTTAATGTCTGCTTCCCATCTTACTCTACACCCCAGCTCCCTCAGTCGTCCTTGGAAAGTTCGACAACTGTGCTGACCACCTGTCCAATATTAGGGTTTCACACATTCTATCTTCATTCGTTCTTTTCGCTAAGCAAAAATTTATTAGGCAATGATTAGGTGTCAAGGACTGTTCTAGGTGTAGGGAATACAGGGGAGAAAAGACACTGTAAGTCCCTGCCCTTGTGGTGCCGGCTTAACGACAAGGATATGTTCTGAAAAATGTGTCATTAGGCAAATTTGTCATTGTGTGGACATCATAGAGCATACCTACACAAACCTAGATGGTATAACCTACTATACACCTACCCTATATGGTACTAATTTTATGGGACCACCATTGTATATGTGGTCCGTCATTGATTGAAACATCATTATGTGGTGCATGACGGTAAATGAATAAATATGATCTATCAGGTAGTGATAAGTGCTATGAAAAAGATTAAAACAGGTCAAAGGAGGTAGAGTATGGTGTGCACGTGTGTGTGTGTGTAGTGGGTGCAGTTGCTTTAGGTAAGTGGTCAAAGAAGTTCTCTCCAAGGAGGTGACCTTTAAGCTGAGGCTTGAATGGAGAGAGGCAATGATCCATGGAAGTTCTAGAAGGATGTCATCCCAGATATTGAGAATAGTAAGTGCCATGGCCTGGAGGCATTGGTGTATTTGAGGAATAGCAAGAAGTCCTATCAGCTGAGTGGGGTTAGTGAAGGTACTGGTGCAGCTATAGTTCCATGACTAAAATTCTAATTTGAGAAAGAAGTGTCAGTAAAGGCAGAGGGAGAGCATTTGTTTGCTAATCCCGTTGGTTAAAGGAAGCATGCACAATTGATGACCTTTTTTTTTTTTTTTTAATATCGACGATGTGCATGGCTCTCCAGCCCATTGCACCTTTCTATCAGGGATATTATGATATATTTTTGCCTTAACAAACTTTGAGAAGTGTCATCTTTTATTTTTGTTTTATTGTGTTTCTATGTCCATGTCCTTGGCCTTGACCTGACCTTGTATAATGCTTATGTACTTGCAATTATGTATCCAATAGAGAAAGAATGAGGGGCAAAGAGAGGAATGTGACACGATCGTGGGATGTGCAGTAGACACTATTGGGTTGCCTGCCCAGCACCACTTCTTCCTTCTCCTTCTAACAGCACTGCCATCTCCTTTCATCTGAGAAATGCTCTTTGCTACACATGGGCTATGTAGTTTGCATAAGAGCTGCCATCTTCTTATGGAAGTTCTTCCCACCCTCAATCTCGCAAAACCATGCTGATTCCTCAACACAGTTGATGATCCCAGGATGAAGAGTTGACTTAAGCTGGGCCAAATGGAGAATTTTCATATATTTTTTTGGCTGGAGGTAGAGAGAAGGATTTATACCCTATTGGATGGCAAGACCTACAGATAGGTGGGGAGTTGAGATTATTGGTAGCCATATTCTTTGCTTTGTGATGATACCTTGTCAGAGAGAATGAAGCAGACATGCCAATACAATAGCAAAGATGACTGAGAGTCTGGCACCATTTTTATCTCCGGTTCCATTAATCTCTGAAGCCTGGCCGTGTGCTTATTCTCCCCTTGGTTATCTGACCCTTCAATACATTTCCCTTTTTAATTTAACCAAGTTTGAGTTGTCACTTTCAATGGGAAGAGCTCTGATAAATACAAAATACATTTTAAAATGTACCATTTTGAGCTTTGGTACAATATTTTTTCCAAAATTATGGTTATAAGTGATCCTATAAGTACTTGAAGTAATACTTAGAGTCAACGAAAGCAATGCTTCTCAAACTTTAATGTGCATACAGTTCACCAGGGAATCTTGTGAAGATCCAGGTTCTGATTCAGTAGGTTAGAGTGTATTCAGAGTCTGCATTTCCAGCAAGCTCCCAGGAGATGCTGCAGGTGTGCAGACCACAATTTGAGAAACGCAGAACTACACAGCATATGTAAACCATCTAGCACACAGAACTGGTGGTCACAGATGTCAGCTGTTAAATACATACCTATTGAGCTGAGACAAAACTTTTAGGTCCACATTGGTCTATTGAGGTTGGATAATTAAACGGTGCTGTCATTTGGGAGAACAGTTTAATGCAAGGCATTGTGAGGTTTATTCACCAGAGAAGCACACTCCTATTTTTTTTTTAAGATTTGAAAATATGAATAACACCTTAAAAAGTTTTTTTGACAAACTGAGACCCAATCTTTTAGAGAGATTACATGGTACAGTGGAAAGAATGATCATTCTTGGAGCAACACAGCCTGGGGTTGGAAACATGCTTCATTCCTCTCCAGTTGTATGTACCAAGAAAGTCCTAGTTCTTTCATCTGTAAGTAGCGGGCAACTTTGTGGTCAAATGTGCAAGTACAAAATTTTCTTTTTTTCTCTGTAACTGAACTAAGTGTATTTTTTAAGCCTCCCTGTTTCCCATAAGAGCAGAAAACGTACTCTTACCAAACCTCGGTAAACTCAGGGACGTTTCCCTTAGCCCCTTTCGGATAAAATTCACTCAATTCAAGATTCCTCCACCCCGCTATTTTTCCTGTCCTTTTCAGGGAATGCATCAGTTCTGGAAGGCTCATATATGGCCCAAGGGTCAGTGGGAGGCGGCCTTTGCTTCTCATCCTTGGCCTTTCTCATTTCTGTGTTGGTGACTGATGCTGCTGTATCTTGTACATGTGTTCTTTACCAATCTATTTCTAGGCCTTATCTGCTGCTAAATTATCTACAACCCTCTGTGTTTCTGATCTCTAGGTTGTTACAGACTATTTTGCATTCTTCTTGTCAGTTGGATGACCTCCCTGTGTCAGCTAATCCATTCTCAGTCACTCTTGAACCCTTCTTAGGAGCATGGGAAACATTTAGAAACTATCAAGTTTCTCAAGGATGTATCTTATCCATCTTTTATGTAATTATTCAATAAATATCATGGGAGTCCTATGTAACAAGCATGGTGCTAGACACCAGCATCAATATTCTCAACCCTAACATAGTGCTTAGCTTACAACAAATGCTTAAAAAAAAGTTATTGAACAAATGGATATTTCTTAACACGAAAAACTTCCTAAGAAGAAATGGAATAGTTGGATAGATAAATGTTTCCAAAAATAACAACTAATCGTTCATGAAATTAAACAGAAATGTTTCAGAATACTTTAATACAATCAAATCTCTCTGAGGGTAGAGTGAAAATGTCCTTTGATATCATAACAGTGCACTGAAGATGCACCTTTAGAATATATTTTGGTTCTAAAGATGTCAGACTATGGGCAAAATGTTCCACATGCTCAACTGTGGTATCATTGATGTACTTAATCGGATTCTTGATTTACTTAAATCCTGTTTTTTAAAGTGTCACTAATTCCAATACCTGATTATTCAAGTGCGAATCCCTTACTACAGCTCATTTCCTGCCCCTTCTGCCCTACCTGGGCTGCATCAGTTCCTGCGTGTGCACTTTACGATTTGACAGCATTACTGATGGACAGTATGCCAGGGGACATCAATGGACACATTTATAAATATGCAACAGGTCTAATAGTGTTCTTCTGATATCACTGCCTCATGTTATTCTTGATCTTGGAGGATTTTTGTTGGGGAGAATTGAAGCTATTCAAGGTTGTTTTTGCATGAACATGGCCTTTCAATTCTGCTATGGCTGGATGGTAAATACTTGATACTGGAGCATGTGATGGGTTGGGAAGAGGGCTTCATTTGGAAGGGACTTACAGATTGCCTCTGCTCAGGAAAAGCCTAACCTGCATGGAGTGTTATCAGCTTTCCCTGGGCCTTGGCAGGAGGTGGGCAGAAGGATCCCTTAGGGAGCCACTGGCTACAATCAAGTCTTATTCCTTCTACTTTTCTTCTTTCCGCTAGCTTGAGAAAAAAGAAAAAGGTTCATACAATATAATTAATTCTTCTTTTTTTTTTTTGAGGAAGATTAGCCCTGAGCTAACATCTGCTGCCAATCCTCCTCTTTTTGCTGAGGAAGACTGGCCCTCAGCTAACATCTGTGCCCATCTTCCTCTACTTTATACGTGGGACGCTTACCACAGCATGGTGTGCCAAGCAGTGTCATGTCTGCACCCAGGATCCAAACCAGCGTACCCCGGGCAGCTGAAGTGGAAGGTGGGAACTTAACCACTTCGCCACCGGGCCAGCCCCCTAATTAAGTCTTTTCTGTTTTGTAGTTGATGTTGTAAACTTTCTTCTCTAGGTCTTCTAAGCCATTAGCTTTGAATTCAAACCCTATTTTCTGTCTCTAAAAGTTTAGCTTTAACATAGACAACTTTAGTTTTCAAAACTATTTTCTTAGCTCTGAATTAAAAAATAACCACCCCCAGCCATCCATTCAGAGGCTCATTTGCCTTCCTGGCTCTTATCTGTATTTGCCCTCCCTTCAATGTGATCAAGTCCCCCATTCAATAGCTGGTGGGTCACAGAGTGACAGGAAGATGGAGGGAGAGAGAAACCTCATTCACTCTCTCAGAATTTTATCCTTTCACATGTAAAAGGGGCAAAGGGTCTTGAGATAACCAGACATGGAACAGACATGACTTTCTCGTACAGGAACGTTGGTACCTCTTGGGCTTGCAGAATGTTCCAGAAAGGATGGAGAAGGAAAGGACAAGGGCAGCAGATACAGATTTAAGTGGACTATCAATTTTACTAACCGGTAACTAATTTAAAACATTTATATTTTTATATTAAAACAAATGTTTTGTATGTATATATATGTATGTGGAACACAAAATTTTCTTTGAATTTCAATGTAGTACCCATAATTAAAATTTCCAGCTTGTAGAGGACTGCTTAAGCCTCTCCCCACAGCTCTGTTGGGTACCTGTTGGTGCCTTTCTGCCATTAGATATATGTAGTGGATGCCTTCCAGAAGTGCTGGGTTAAGGGAATTGTTCTAAACTGCTTGGCTGTGTATTAAGACTTAATTCTCTCCTTCTTCTTGAACGAAATCTTCAATCTTTATCAAATGGCTATAGCTCAATCTGTCTAAGAAAGGGAGCTGGCCGTGCTACAAGAATCCCATGTTTCCATCCTTGCAAGTCCCATCTGTGTCCCGGATGTCACCTGGAGAGACGGTTTTTGGAAGAGCAAAGCAGGGACAGGCCAAGGACAAAACGTGGATGAGTCAGTCAGGAGCCATCAATAGGGGGCAAGGCCTCTTCCTTGCCTTCTAGCATTGTTCCTGATAAGGGGGGCTGTTTATGTTAACATTCCTTTCTTGCACTTTTAGAGGCTGCTTTCTGAGACTGTGAAAGCTTCCTAAGACCTTTAAAAATTCTGCACGCTTGGCTATCTCCAAGCCCTTTTGAGCTTTGAACCCTGAGACATTTGCTTCTCTCCCCAGGATTATATTTATAATTTTAAGGTTATTTCCAATGTACCATGGCTGAGAAAAATCAACAAAAAAAAATTGTCATGGAATTCCCTTCCCCCTATTCAACATACACACACACGCACGCATGCATGCGGCAAATGGGAAAGATGTTCGAAATAGAGGCAGACTAATTATCCAGGTTGGAATAGGGCCAGGATATTGGTCATTGGAATCTCTCCCCCCACCCCCCCCACCCCCCAGTTTCTTTTCCTCTCCCTTCTGTCATCTTTCCCCAACCATCAGGTGGGTGGGTGGGTTGCTGGCTGGCTGCTGGTTGGCAAACAGAAATAGTTTAGGAGCAAGTGTTCTTGGGGTATGTTCACTGAAGGATGAACCAGAGCAACAATGATTTTTCTCTCAATGTTCAGCCAATTTACATCCAAGGAGAGCAGGTGGGGAGATATAATTTGTAAAGGACTGTAGACACAGAAATTTAGATTTGAGAGAGAAAAATTTTCCAAAGTGAAAAGGTGGAATGAAGAAATTAAATAATCTTGAAGAAACGTAAGTGGGAGGGGAATTATTTTACCCAAAGAGCAATAAATAAGGGATGTACATATTCATCTCAGCAGACAAGAAATTACTCCGTTCTGACGGGTGCAGGAATGAATGTGGATGCCTTGGAAAAGAATGGATTCCGTGTGAAATGGGCAATAAGGTAATTAAAACTCATGAAGGTGAAGGCACCAGAAGTCGAGCAACTCAAATGGGCCAGGTGTGTTTGGTGAACTAGCCTTTTCCTGGTTGGGGATATGTCCTTCTGTTAATAGCATCACATTGTTCATGCAAGGAAACTGCTCACAGATTAATTCAGTCATCAAAGATACGCCCAATGAGTGCTACGATTTGTAATCTGGATTTGAAAGCTGCAGTCTGTTGATGTTCAGACAGTTTAAGAGGATTTGTTCAATAAGCAGGGATTTGTCTTGCAACAAGGCTGTCTGGGCCACCTACAGAAGAAAGCAAGCTAAACTCGCAGACTTGCCTTAGAAGTGCTCTAGCAATTGGCTGCCCCAGACTTTTCCTTCCATGCACCTTGCTGGCTGCTTTTGGGCTACATGGTCTCTTTGCTCTAACCAGACTGGTCTCCTCACCACCAAAAGCCCCTGTCTGCCTGATTCTGGGCAGTGTTTCTTGGCTGATGCTCTTTGTTTTAACTAAAAAGACTTTTTCTTCTCCTTGGCCAATCTGGGTACATAATTTTTCTTTGGGGCTCTCCCTCTGGATGCACATCCTACAAAACACCTTCCTTCTGTGAGGATAGAACCTCCTGCTTGGGAGGGAGGAATCTTAAAGATTATCTACTGGGATCAGTGTTCATTGTACAGTGTGGTGGGAAGGACACAGCCTTTGGATCATGAGCTCCACTCGGTAACATTTGCTGTATACTTCAGGCCCTGCATTGAGTAATTGCGTTATTTCTCATAGCAATGCCAAAGGAGAAAAGTGAAGCACAGCAAGATTAAGTCACTTGCCAGGGCTATACATTGAGTAAGTGATTGATCTAGAGTTACGTCCAAAATCTCCCTGACTCCCGTGCCCTTTGTGGACTGTTACTGTGGGATCTCTGGCTTGGGCTATTTATTTGCATTTTCAGTGCCTTCCACATCTATCAAAGGTGGATAGGTTTAGAGATTATGCCCATTAAACACCCAGTACAATGTCTGACAATATGAAGCACTTCCTAAATGGTAATTAGGTTATTATTAGTAATCATGTGGTTGTTTCACCCCAGTTTGGTCTGTGGACCAGAGCATCAAGTTCACTGGCAGCTTATTAGAAATGCAGAATCTTGGACTGACCCTAGACCTCCTGAATCAGATCTTTTACCAAGATCCCCAGGTGACCCGCCCGCACTTTAAAGTTTGAGAAACACTGGACTGCCCCATGTTTGCATACTCACTGAAAACAAAACTTGTTACTTTTTTCTTTACTCTTTATTTAGAAATATTTTCACACTTACAGAGATATGACAAGAATAGTACAGAAAACCCTGGTTCCTTTCAGTGGAGAATGGTATTTAGAAATTAAGATCCACGTGCAAGGTGTTCTTAAAACCACAGGATGCCTTCCAGCTTTCCCCTTTTTCATACTAATGACTCCCTTCTTTGATGGTGGAAAAACCTGGCTCTATTATCCTCCATATGTTTACGTATTTGCTTGTTCCCTTTGTCTGTAGCCAATTCTGGATCTGCTGATCTTCCCATTTGATGTCTTCTTGTATGGGTCCTGACCCTACCAGCTCACCACTAGACCTGGTGGCCTATTTGTCACTTCCTGAGGCAGCTCCATCTAGCCCTGTACAGCTCTGACCAAGAGAAGGTTCTTTCTTCTATTGAACTAAAGCTATCCTCTTGTAGCTTCCTGTCCTCTCTCTTCCCACTTGGGAGCAGGAAACGTAAGTGTGCTCGGGTGGAGCGTGATGTGGTGGGAAAGAGCATGGCCTGGAGCATGAGACATTGTTCTATACTTGCTCCCAGTGAGAACTGCTCATGTTACGTAATCTCCCCTTGCTTCAGTTTTCTCGTTTGCAAAACTAGGGACAACTTATCTATTTGCAGGTAATTGGGGACCAAATAAGACAAGAATATAAATGGCTTAGCAGAGTGCCTGGTCCATATTAAACGTAAAATAAAATAGGCGCCTCCCTCCCTTCCTTCCTTTCTTTTTTCCTTCCGTCTTTCCTTGAATAAAACACTTGCTAAGTGCCTAATCTGTATTGCATAGCAGTAAACAAAATAGCATAGTTCTTTCTTTCACAGAGCTTATGGAGTAGAGGATAAACAGGTGTATTTTAAAAATTACCTAAATATTCAATGTGAAATTGTGACAAGTGTCTGTTCTAGGTGCTGGGATACAGGAGTGAGCCGGGTAGAGAAGGGCACCACTCTCATGGAGATTATGTTCTAGAGGACGAGAAAAATAATAAACAAGAAACAACAACATGCATAAGATAATATCAGAAAATGATCAGTGCTGTGAAGAAGCACAAGCAGAATAATATAATTATGATGGGGTCGGGGGGCCTCTTTGCACTGAGTGGCCATGGGAGGCTTCTCTGATGAGGTGGCCTTTGAATTGAGCCCCAAGAGGCAAGGAGTCAGCCACAGGAAGACGTGAGGAAGGATGTCTTAGGAAAATGGAACAGCTGGACAGAATGAATCTGTGTTTGAGGAGCAGAAGGAAGGCCACGTGACTGCAGCTCAGTGAATGCGGGGTGGATGGCATTAGATGGGGCTGGAAAGGGAGGTCCAGCAGAGTCACATAGAGCCTTGGAGGTCACAGGGGGCCGTTCTGTGCCTCATTGCTGTGACAAGACTTTCACTCTTTTGAGGGCTCAGCTTCCCTGTCTCTAAAAGGAGGATGCCAATATTCTCCAGGATGACTTCCTGAGGTTTGTTGTGAATGTAAATCAAGATGAGACACGAGAATTTTGTAAAGCACAATGTGATTGTTGTTATGTCTAGTAGCTATTCTATAACACTGTTGAATGAAGAGACAAACGAAAGAATAAGATAACAAAGGTGCAAAAGATGGCCAGCTGTGCAGCTTGTCTTTGTCATTCCTAAAAGGAAAGAACAAGAGGCACTTTGGAAGGGCTACAAATTTGAGATCACAAGAGGAATAGCTTGGTTAGCAGAGATATGATGAACTTTTAGAATTCATTCTCAGGGAGGCAGGTAGACAGCATTTAAATGGCTTGACAAAAACACTTTCTTTAACATGCGCAAGTAAAAAGGTTAGCAATTTGAATCTATCTTGACATTTCCTAGTGTCAGCCCCAGGGCTATTTTCTTCCTTGCTTAGGATCTTTCACAGATGCTTGAGATCGCTATTTCCTGGGCTGGACCACTCACCAAGGAGTGGAGGCTGAGCAGGAACCTAAGGGAGAGCAGTTGCTGGGCAGCGGCCACACCCCCTGTACTTTTCTCTCCTCTACCTTTCATCTCCTCATCCCATGTTACGGTGACTTCATCATCCTGTGGGTCCTGGTGGTCTCATCGCATATTATTGTGGCCTGGCGATCCTGTGGACCATTGTGATCTTGGACTGGAGCCTATTTTTGCTCATGCCACAAAAGCACTTGCTAAATTGAGTAGATCCTGTATACCATAAACCCTTAGGTTGCTCTCCAAGGAGCGTGGAAACCAGATATCCAGTGATCTTGATGAGTTGGGTTGGGTTTTAGGGAAAGCTAGGAAGAAGGCAAGGGGTGTCTTTTATGACTTTATCCCTCCTCCCCCTTTCTTTTAACCCAGTGCGGCGCTAGATATCTTCCACTTATCGCTTCTGATTTGCTCTCCATCCTTTTTCCCTATTCTCTGCCCTGGGAGGCTGACTTATAGGGGCTATATCAACCTATATATAGGAGATATATCAATATTGGCTTCTAGATGGGTTTCCTAACGGGCCCCTGGTAGGAAACAGGAGGGAGAGAGGAGAGTAGGGTTGGGATCTATTTACCGTCCCTGGAAGGTCCCTTTAGACTGCGTGTGCCCTGGACTGAAGGTCACTGCCCTCAAGAGGGAGTTAACCACGGGGGCTGACTTTTACATGACCTCCTCCTTCTGAAGATTCTGCTGATCACACTCTGCCCTGATCTCTTTGGGCCAAGGGTTGCTCACAGCTTAGTTGCTGTGGCTACCTCCAGGTTATTGCACTATCCCTTATGGTTCCCATACACCCACACTTTGTAAACAGCTGCTTTGTTAAGTAAAGCTTTTTCAAGTCAGCCTATTGTGAGTGTCCTATCTGTGTGGGACCCTGACTGATACAGGTGCTATAGTTGCTGGCTGACCAAGTCTGCAGCATGGCCTGTGCCTGGGGGCGACATGGTGCAGTGGAAAGAGCTTTGAGTTCATCTGGACAGTGTTTGGATTCAGCTCGGCTGCTTCCAAGTCTGCGACTGTAGGCAAATTTTATAATATCTCTGGTCCTCACTTATAAAAATAGGATAAGAATCTCTGTTTTAGGAGTTGTTTTGGTGCTTACATAAAATGTCTGTGCATAGTAGAACCTCAATAAACGCTGGTTTTTCCCCATTCCTACAAACGTTCTTTCATGTAACAAAAAAGGCCAAGTGGGATAAGAAAGGGACAGGAGAGCAGGTGAAAAGTTAAGCCAACCCCTGAAAATCACTTCATACAGTGACAGCATTTATCTCTGTCTTCCCAGCAGGCCCCCCTGCAGAAAGAGGAGCTGTGAGGGGATGTGTTTCTCCTCACTCGAGTTCTGATTGGAGAAGTCCTCAAACAGCCAAGCCCAGCAGGACTCAGCCAGCCCAGCTGATGTCACTCAGGAAGGGAGAGCCCTAGGCTCCTGGTGCTCAGCAGATGGCGGTGACGATGAGAGGGTGAGTGGCTCAGCAAAGAGAGGCATGGCAGGAGGGTGACTGGGCCCGAAAATGTCTTCGAGACTTGGAATTATGTTGAATTTTCATCCAGCCTTCCCTCAGATGCCACTCTCACTGTTTTTTACCAAGCTCTCCCTTACCCTGCTGCCATTTTTGCCCCGCAGAAGATTTATTCTTCGTGGTGATCAAGAGTCTGCATTTAAGAGCAGAGCTGAGGGGTACTTGGCGTAGGAGGGGCAGCTGTAGGCCCCTTCCACATTACTCTCCATCTGCAAACCTATTCCAAATCAACACACAATTTAAGAAAAAACTGAAGTCTTATGCAAATTCAAGACACATTTTCTGGCACCACGTAAGTGTGCTACCCCTAAGCGCTCCCCACAGGGAAATTCTGGAGTCCCCCCGACCCCGCCAACTGCTGCTCTCCACTTTTGCCCAACCCTGCCTTGATGCCCCTCATCTGACACCAGTGCCCACCTGGGACGTCCTCTGGGCTCCCTAATTTAAGCGCAATCACTATCTGAAATAACTTGGTACTAAGTGTCTGAGACTGAGCAAATACTTCATTTCTCTCTTTCCAGCGAGCTTCTGGAAAGCTACACGCAACCTGATTCCTGCTGGCAGATTTAGGAGGCATCTACCCATCTTTTCCTTCCCTCTCTTCTGGCCAAGATGACTTCTAACTTAAAACAATTTGCAGACCCTCCAGAAATAGCTGTTTTCAACTTTTCCTCCTCCCCAACAAACACACGTTTTTGTCCTGCATGGTGATTAGTATTTACAGCTATCACACGCCCCTCTGGGCATGCATTGATTCGTCATTTACATTTAACAGATGCATTTTGCGCCTCCTGTGTGCCAGGCTCTGTTTTAGGCACTGGGGGATAGAGCAGTCAATAGAGCTGATGAGGGCCTTGCCCTTTAGGAGCTTCTATTCCCAGATATTCTCTCCTCCCGCCCCCACCCCCAGGCAGCAACAAAGCAAAGCAAAACCAAACCAAACACAAACACAGAGAAGTGTCAGCCTGATTTTGATGATAGGGGCAGGGAACCCAATAATTGCAAGTAGTGGCTGAAGTGTAAAGATTAATACTCAGATCCTGGAGCCAGACCGCCTGTGTTCATATCCAGGATCTATCACTTACTAGCTGTGTGACCTTGGGCAAAGTACTTAACCCCTCTGTTCTTCTGTTTCCTCAACTGCAAAATGGAGGTACCTATACCACCTGTAGAGAGTTGTGAGGATTTATGGTGTCAGCTGTGTAGAAGCCCTCCATAAAGCTTGTGTTTTAAGCCCATGAACAGTGTTTACATTGGCCAATACTACCTTTCAACCATAGTTCTAAGCACTATCTATGTATTTAAAAATAGCCTCCACAACAACCTTATAGATAGAGACTATAATTACCATGCTTACTTTCATGATGAAGAAATAAAGACACAGAAAGGTTAGGTAACTTGCCCAAGATCACACAGCTAACATGCACCCAAGGTGGGTTTTGAAGCTGGGCTGTGTGGGGTCCAGCACCTGTTCTCCTCTTCATTACTCTCTGCCCTCAAGGTGCTGGGCCTTAACTGAGCTTAGACAGGCTCTGGATTATTTGTACATTTTCCTTTGTCTATCAGAAAACATCAGAAAGCGGATTAGTGACCACGACCTTAGCACTTTTTATTGTGATCTGCCTACAACCTTTTCCCTTTCCTCCCACAGCAGACATATTGGGACCCTCACTGAGGGGTTCAAAGGCTCTAGGACGTATTTTCAGTAAAGAAAAGAAATTGGACTGACTCAAAGGAAGTGCACAGCACACGCATCTTGTTGGTTTTTCCACTTCATGTTTCCCTCTGGGATAATTTCATGTCTCTGGTGGGATCTCCTCATCATTAGTGTGAATTCAGAAGGTCTGGGATGTGTAGTTCTGTCCCTCTCTCCTCCCTGGATGAAACGGGCAAAGTCATCTTCACCTCACATTGTGGGGACGTTCTCTTTATTCCTGCCCCATGTGCAGTCTTCAGTGAGCGTGTTGCCCTTCACTGGGCCTTTGTGTTTCCTATTGCTGTCAAAGGTATCTGTCTTTGGAGGTAAAGTGACATGAGCTGAATGCGTTTTACATAAAAGTGAGAATGCCCGGTTGGCTCGTGTTACAGCTTTATGGCATTTTTCATATTATCTATTCATTTCTTAATATAGTCTAATTTATGCACTTTTTGACCACTGCCATGCATTCAGTATCATTATCATTATTGAGCTGTCTGTAACAATGCCTAGATCTGTTTCCTGTGAAGTAGCAATTAATTTAGATTTATCAGTATACGAGAGCATTCCACAGTCTCCTCTCCAAAGTTCTCCTATCCGAATAAGAATGTGAAAGATTAGCATGTTTAATTAATAGACAAGACAGTCATTTGTTCCTAAGGCCATCTATTCAAAAGGGAGATAGGGATTTTACTAGATATAATTCTAATTGTGGGATGAGGATTGTAGTGATGTTTCTTTATAATGTATATAAGTATGATATGGCGATTTGAGATGGTATTATTCCATAAAGCAATTCCATAAGGATGTATTATGAGTGGATCAAATAGCGTCTGTCTGTCTGTCTCTTTATCTCTTGGTCACACACATGTAATGCACGTACATAAGGTCAGACATACTCTAAGTTGTAATATACCAGAGTGCACACACTCACACTCACACAGCACTATCCAAACTCGATAAGGTGGGTGAGGTTTTCCACCCCTGCTGATAGACTTTTACTGATTTATCCAGACCATTAGTCCAAGGGGCTGTGATCACCTCTCTTTGGACTGTCTTTCCTTCCTCTCTCTCCCTGTAGAGATCCTTTCCATCCTTCAAAGCCCAGATCAAATCCCACCTCCTCCACAAGGCTGCCCTGATTAGTCCAGCCCACTCTGTTCTCTCCCTTGTTTCCACTCGCATAGAATTAACGATCAGTAGCATACAATTTGAGATTACAGTCATAATCTAACTGCTTCAGGTGAATTTTGTTGCCCAGATAAGATTAGGGACCCATGAGGAATGTTGACAAGATGTATCTGACAGTACCTGGAATACTAGCAGGTTTTCAAAGGTTTTAGTTGCTTCCAATTTGAAATATTAAAATCTCTTGTGTTCTTTATAAACATCTAATAGAGTACTGGAGCTATAATTGATGTCAACAGATATTTCTTCGTGTGATGCATAGATAAGTAAAGACAATAGCTTGTGGTAAAACAGTAGGCTTAAAAAAATCAGACCATGTTTAGCACCAGATAATTGTTTTTTCCTAGAACAGGAAGTTTTTCATCAATGTAGTTTTCACGAAGCTACATGTACAGGAGTAGCCTTTGGGGGTGTTTAGAAAAAAATCTGTCGCTGAGGAGCTCTTAGAAAGTTGGCTTGAAGTCAACATTGCTTCTGGTTTATCCTCAGCAGGAGAAACTGACGACTGCAAAAGGCTGCACGACTCAAGGACTGGGAAGCCGAGTGTAAAGGAGAACATGTGGATTTCTGCTGTGGGGTAAGACTGTCTTCCTCAGTGGCTAGAGTAGTGCCGGGCCCTAGGAGGGACTCAATAAATGTTAATTGGATCAATTTAGATATACTTTACGAATACTGATGTCAAGCAAGTTTTGTGATTTCTTAGTCTGTTGATTGCAAATATTCACATCAGACAATATTTCTGAGAGGAATTACGTCAGCATAATACAAAGCCCAAGACAGTCTTTGGATAACCAGCTGGCTACATTTTTGGTATTAAGCTCTGACATGCCCTGTAGATTACTTTAGGTGGCTAAATGATTCACTTTCCCACTTTCAATACCAGTTAGGTACTTGATTAAAACATGCCAGAATCAGGACCTGTCTCTCCCTATCTGTTGGTGATTCTGTTTATTGCTTACATAATTTACCATTTTGCCTAGAGAAAAGGCTTAGAACGCGGGGAAGCTTGTAACAGGTGTAGTGTATGTTCTTGTTTTTCCTAGTAGCAGATGGTGCTGAAAGAAGATCATCTCTGTGGGGCCATTACAGGATAATGCACAGGAATAAATAAGCACAATGATAGGTCTCAGCAAAGACAGCCGGGTCCTGGGGTCGGTCCCACATTTGGAAATGGCACGTATACAATAAGCAGGTTTATCCATAAGCTCAGAAGGCCCGCTTTGAAACTCTCCTTCTTTCCTTTTTATTTTCCTTCATATAAAATTTTCCCCTACAACCAACCTGCTTCTCACTTGAATTATAGGTGGTGTATTAAAAAGGATTTAAATAAAGTGAGGTTCTTTGCAGCAGTGCTTTATACTGAAAGGGAAGAGGTAATTTTCCTTGGAGTTCCTCCCCAGCCTCCAGCAATTTCTGTTTTTATTTTAATGGATTTGATGGGACCTGGTCTTTGATCTTGGCCTCTTAAAAACCAAAAGAGCAAAGGAAGGTTAATTCCAGCAATTCTATCCTAATGCACCTCTGCTATTCTGCATGAAGGACATTGCATGAATATAATTTGACCTGGTATTGGACTGAGGATATGATTATTTTCTTTCACGCAAAGGTAATTTTCATCTCTCCTGGAAAAAACTAACCCCCGTGGGAATCAGTTTTATATATATATATATATATATGTATTCATATATATATATGCATATATATGTACATTCAACAGATATACTCTGATGCTTCTCATACTTAAATACATGTTGGAATTTGACAATGGCAGGGCAGTATTTCAGCAGGACCTAGCTCATCTTTTCTCTCTCCTTGTTTAAATTTTATTTCTTAATATCCCAGCCTCAGCAGTATTTGAGGAATATTCTTCCTTTGGCCTAATGCAATTTTTTCCACATGATGTATTCTTAGTCTATCCCTTATCTTCCCTTCACTTGCTGACACCACTGTTTAGTCCATTTGGGGCTAAAATGCACTGAAAGCAAATACGTACTATTTTAGCATTCTGCCTGATTCTTGTTCATTAGCAAGAGATTCTGTCTAGCAGGTTGGTTAAATGGCTTTCACCTCTTTCAAGAAACAAGAGCAAAGAATTCTTTTACGTCTTTGACAAAAAAGGGGTGGTGCACAGATATAGGCTTATCAAAAATAATATTTCCTAAAACATCTGAGTGTGTATGTGTGTGTGCGTGCATGCTTGTGAGTTTATGCATATAATTGTGTATCCACAACTAGATTCACTTTTCTTATTTCTCGGCACCGTGATTATTGATGCTTTATGAAATCTCATTATGCATCTAGATCTAAGACCTACTGAAGGGTTTCCTTTCCTATATTAAAAAAAAAATCATATTTAACATAAGTGTTTAAAATGTGGCTTTTGTAGGCTAAACTCTACGTGAATATAGGCGTTTGAACTATGGTTAACCTCTGCAGTGCAAATGGCTGTGGGCCCTAGTGGGTTAATTTTTGATTGCCTGCTCTACCTGCATCCTTGGAACTGCAAGAAGCAGTTCATGAGAAAGAACAAAAACAGGCTGTCTTTGTGATGTCATGTGCATCTGCCTCTAAATTTCAGGATGGAACATAAATGGCAACAAGAATTAAAAGAGAAAACAGAAGAGAGATCGCTCTTGATCTGGGATGATTCCATTTTAAAGCTCTAAATTAATGAGCTCTTCAGTTTCTGCAATTTCTCAAACACGGGGTACATGCATTGGTGGCGATGGGGTGTGTGGGGCAAAAGAGGACTCATAAAAATTGGCTAAATCTGAAGAAACCCTGTGTCACCCCCCTGATCCCCCAATGTGTCTAAATTGCCAAATAGCAATCACTGGGATATAACAAAGTTAAGAGAATGATTTATTTTTGGTTGAGGCCTTGTGTCAAACGGTAACAAGCACGAAGAGAAGGCAAAATTATTGTAACGCTGATCATATAGGCTAAGCTTATTAAATGAAAACAATACATTCTACAACTGAGAATCACGTAAAAGAAAATCTCTGCTTTAGTCAGACAACTTAATATGCATTTCCTTTATTGTTTACCATGTCTAATTAGCCTGAGCTTCATTTCATAGGCAATATTTAATTATTGGTATTTTTAATTTATCTTTTTTTAATATTATCCTACCTCGAGTACAATTATCCATTCTTGTCTAGTAGGAATAAATTTGCTCAGGAGTAACTGCAAGATAAACATTGCTTAGAAACCATAATTTTTCTATTGTATTTGTCTAGTTAATAAAGGGAGGCATTTTATTTTCCCCTGGTGACCACTTGTTCTTTGTTCAGTAATTAAGGAAGTAAGTTGGTGCTCCTATATTTTAGCCTTTCTATAACCTCTGCAGGTTTGACCAGATGCCAGAGCCAGTTGTGTTATGGTATTGGCTAGTTATGGAAAAGCCGGGGATGAAACCAGAGAGGATTCTAATAGTAACAACTTAAATTACTATTAATAATTTGATCAATGTCAATCTATCAAATACATTTTGCCTGAGAACAATCTGCAGGTTTCTTTCCAGCGTGCATGTTTCAGAGTTTGCAGAAAGAGCTCTTCAGCCGCAGTGGAATACATTAAAACATGCATGTCATCTCTCTGTATTTTTATGCATGCGTTTGCTCAGAGGAGAAGCTGCATTTTGCTGTCACATGAGGGTTTGAATCTTGGTCCTACCACTAATTATCTGCATGATCTTAAGCACATTACTTAACCTCCTTAAGCCTTTGTTTTCTCATCTATAGAATGAGAATAACGGTATTGTTTACTTCATAGCATCAGTGTGAGGGTTAAATGAGGCAATGCGTATAAGGCACATCATAAGAGTTCAATAAATATTTAATTATTACCATTGTTAAAGTGTATTTTTATATAGACTGTGTGTTCGACTATAAGATTCTGATGCTGATTTTTGGATGAAGTTCATGAGACCCTTCTAGTTGCTTTCTTTTCGCCTTATTAATACAAGGCACACTTAGAAGCAATCCTGGTGAAATGCACTTTCCTGACTTGTTCTACTCATGCTTCAAGTCTCCGCCCAGATATTTCCTCTTCCTGGAAGCCTCTCCTCACTCCACTCCCTCCAGCTGACCCCTTTCTTCTGCATGGCCCAGCACTCTGAATCCATCTCCATGAAGGCTCAGCCATTATAAGTGTACCATACTCGTTGGTTTCCACCTCTTCCCCTCCAGAAGGTGAACTTCTTGTCCGATTATCTTGGCATCCCCACTGCTTCGTGCACATATGGTCATAGCAAGAGATCAATAAATGTTTCTTGAATGAATAAGCGAAATATAAAATACTATTATTTATGTATGCAAACAAATACTGATCTTCTTTCAGTGATGTTGTCCTTCCTTATATTATTTTCCCTTATGTTATCTTTAACCAGTTTTTTTCTCTAAAAGATTTTATTTTTCCTTCTTCTCCCCAAAGCCCCCTGGTACATATTTGTGTATTTTTAGTTGTGGGTCCTTCTAGGTGTGGCATGTGGGATGCCACCTCAGCATGGCCTGATGAACAGTGCCATGTCCGAGCCCAGGATTCCAACCAGTGAAACCCTGGGCCGCTGAAGCGGAGCATGTGAACTTAACCACTCGGCCATGGGGCTGGCCCCCAGGTTTTTGTTTTTCATTCAAGTCATCTTCAGAACTTGTGACACATTGTTTTAAAGTGTTATATCATGCAGCATTTCGGACAATTGTGTGTCATTTCACTTACTTCCCAAGATCCCATAAGGTAGCCATTTACCTGGATGAGGAAGCAAACTTTTCTGAAACCATTATTTTTAAGTGTTTTAGTTAGTATGTTGACATGCCAATTGTTAAGGGTAAAATGGAAAGAAACTAGAGGAAGTGACATGAAAGTAAAATTGTCATCCAGGAGTGGCATTGTTTATGGAATTTGATTTGAGACTTACCAATGGCGCAGACACACGACCTCCAAATTGGACTCATAAGTAGATTTGTTACCCCAAGGCGAGAATCCAGGTACCTCCCTTTCTTGGGCTAGTTTTTATTAGTTTGCATATAAACATTGAAGACTGGGGGTGGGGAGGATCTTGTTCTTGCTCAGGATTGCGCAGACAGCATGGAATGCTTGGTGATTCAAACCAAACTCTACTCAGACCCTAAGCTTTCTCAGTACAACAACTTCAATGTCAAAATTACCATTTATGTGTTTTTATGGCGTGAATATTCAAGCTAATCCCTTAGCATAAAAAAAAATCTTACATGCCGCTTGCATGTTATTAAACATAGAATGTTTTACCTTCACAAAGGACCTGTAGGGTCTTTTTCCCAGTACATACGTCAGTATGTTCTGGCTGCTCAAGTCTCTGGATGAGCCTGGAGTCTTACTTATAGAATGTGGCCCAAACTAAGTAATTACTTGAGGCCTCTTTCTTCCAAATAACATACAAAACCAAGAAAAGGGAACTTTTTAAAAAACTTAGATGAGGCTTTAATTAATGTGCACATTTGGGTTTGAAAGATTAACCTATCTGAAAGTTAAAAAAAACTAATGGTAACTGATTAGGTATCTCAACTACAGGGAGAAAAACAAATGTCTAAGGGTGGATTTTATGTAATTGATGTAGCTTTGCTTATTTGTACCTTAGATCTCCCTAAATAACTCACCCATAACAGTTGAAAACACTCTCTCTTTTACAGAGAAAATGTATTTCTTAGTTTGTGGAGGAACTTGCTAGATCTCTAACATATTGTAGGTGATATTTTGTGTGACAGCAAAAACATGTAAAACTTTTATGAGATACATTATATTTTAAAAATTTGCTGCAAATAAAAAATGATGATTCTTTGGATGCTATTTTACTTTTATAGAGAGAATATCAATGACCATCACATTAACAGCTAAAAATGTAACACTCTGGACTTAGCAGTAAGGGTAATTTTTTTGCTTTTATGTAGCATGCCCTCATTTAACATTTGTTCACCTCTATTATGGATGAGGCACATGGAACACAAAGATGACTAGGGCATGGCCCACATGCTCAGAGAGCTTATGAATCAAAGATAGGAGAGAAGAAAAATACCTAAATAACTACAACACAAGGCAGAACACGATAAGCACACTAGAGGAGGTACTGAGTTGTAGGCAAGGTCAGAGTCCTGAGAGACCGTATATATTTTGGAGGACTTATGAAGGCTTCTTGGAGATGGTGGCCTTAGAGCTAGGTCACAAAATAATGGGTAGGTCTTTGACAGAGGCAGAAGGGCAGGAAGAGATGGGAGGCATTTCAGGCAGAGGAAATGGTGTGAACCAGTTAGTGAAAAAAGATAGTTTGTGGGGTAGTGCTTGCAGCATAGGACATGTGCATCTGGCTAGAGTAAGAGATACATAGGAGAGGAGTGGGAGAAATATCAGAAAATATAGGTTAGTCCCTGATCCTTAAGGAACTTGATCACATGGTTTAGGAATCTGGAATTTGTTCTGAGCGTATAATCACCAGAAGTGCCTACACAGAGGAGTGGTCGGATCAGCCATGCTTCAGATAATATGTGCAGGTCTCCCACTGATGTAGGGATAAAGTCCCAAATCCTTAACGTGGTCTATAAGCCCCTGGATGATCTAGCCCCTGCTTCTTCTCCGGGCTCCCCTCTGGCCATAGCCCCTCTTGCTCTCCAAGTTCTTGGGTTCTCTTAGCCTGGGGTGAGTGGGTGCCAAGGTGCTTGCTGCTTCTGCCACCCCATCTCCATATCCAGTTAATACCTACTTCTTTCACAGCTAAGCTAAATGTCACTTCCTCAGGGAAAATGTCCTTGACCACCAAGTATCTTTTTCTTTTCATTTGTGTTTGTCACTTGTCCCAATAGTGGAATTAGTCATTTATTGTGTCTCTCTGCCTGTTACTGGTGAGAAAAGTGAGACCCAGAGAGGTTTTCTCCTACCACCCCCAATGGAAGACAAAAGAAGGAGGTAAACAAACTGAGGCTCAGAAAATAAATTACCCCAGGTAAATGAAGAGAAACATTTCCAGTATTTAGTTGATTTCATGCAATGCTTTCTTGTTTGTGGTCTTTAGATCAGAAGATATCAATATATCCTCTTTCATAATAACTAACCATTATATGGAGGTTTTTAATTTTCACATCCACATGAATGTGATCTTCATCTCTCACCTGACATCATAACGCTCCTGGGAAATGTGTAGAGCAGATGTTCCCTGGTTTTACAGAGAGTGCAATTGAGGGCAGAGAGGTGACTAACCCAAGGGCCCCACTAATAAGTGACATGACAACCTGGGACTTTAGTTTATCCTTTCTGACTTTGAATCCTGGTCTTCTGAATGAGTTTTTTTCCTCTCAAATAAAATATCCTGAAGAAAAATTAACACGAGTACAAAATATGTTGCATAATGTGTAGCGTAAATATCCAATATTCAATGAATGTATGGAGAAACGGTGGGAGAACAGAGAGCCCACTAAAAGAACAGAGTGGAGTTAGATTAGGGCGTTGACACACTTCCAACTTGTTAGAGAGCAAAATTTCTTTAAGTGAATTGAAAAATTGGCTGGGAAAAAAGTATTTAAATCCTCCCTAAATGACCTCAATTTCTATTCCAATAAATTACTGGTCTTTTCTGCAATTAGTCATCCAGCTTGTCAACCATATGAGCAGAGGATTTATTTTCTGTTTCAGGCAGTTCTGTTGAGCAGATGGGCAGGCTTCCATGTTAGAACCTGGCTATGCTTCCAGGTAATATGGAAGTGGGGGCGGTGCGGGTGGAGGGGAAGGAAGCAGAAACTGGGATTATCATCTTGAGAAATTTTCTTATTGTTCAGTCAGCTCTGAGTTGATATTCATTTGTTCTAAACTTTAGTTTGAGATGCGGTTTTTTGAAAGTTTGGAGACTTTTTCCTATTGTTATGTCTGGCTCAAGGCCAGCTGGGCAGAGGGGAAATCAGAGTGTGTGCAGAGTTAGTCCTAGAAAGCATTGTGGGAGTGATGCTTAGTTCATCATTTGCAAGGCAGGATCTTGAGTGGCAGCCAGATTTAATTACTTGGAGGTCACTGGAAGGTGCTATGATCTGAAGCAGGAAAGGAGCTGCAGATCAGAGCCTGGGGAAGCAGAGAAACAGGAGACCAAAATGCAGCAAGAAGTGGACATGGAGCAATGACTGATCCTGCTAGAGGATGTTGCTCTTGCCCAGGGTTATGGTCATTGGATCGCTTCAGGGATGTGCCTTCTAGTCCATTGGGTCTTTGTTGAGCTTGCATGCAAGATGGTTCTCAGTTGCCATAAACATCTCAGATCAAGCTCCCCACTCCATATCCTCCTAGGGCATTGTTCTGATAGTACTATCAAACCTAGACATCATGTGCACCAAAGTTTCTATGGGTAACACGGTCAAGATTTCAATTTGGCCTTTCCTTTTAGATTAACACAACAGCCTGTTAGCTGGTCTCCCTGTTTCTATCCTTGTTTTGCTTCAGGAATATCTCAATATGGCAGTAGAGTGATCCTGTTAAAATATAAGCCATATTCTGTCACTTCTCTGTTCAAAACCCTTAGATGGTTTCCCATTTCACTCAGAGTAAAAGCCAAGGTCCTTAAGACATTTACCCTTTCACTCCTTACTTATGGAATCTTATCATCCATTGCCCTTCTCTCACTCATCTGCTCTAGCCCTATTGGCATCTTTGCAAATATTCAGATGTGCCAGGCATACTCAGATGGACTCAGATGGTCCAGGTTCTTTGCACTGGCTTTTCTCTCTTCTTAGATCCTCTTCTGCCCTTCACATGTCTCTTCTTTCCTACCTTCAAATCTTTAGAGAGTCCTTTTCCAACTACCCTACTTAAAACTGTACCTCTTGTTGGGGCTGGCCCCGTGGCCGAGTGGTTAAGTTCGCGCGCTCCGCTGCAGGCGGCCCAGTGTTTCGTTAGTTCGAATCCTGGGCCGCGGACATGGCACTGCTCATCAAACCACGCTGAGGCAGCGTCCCACATGCCACAACTAGAAGAACCCACAACGAAGAATACACAACTATGTACCGGAGGGCTTTGGGGAGAAAAAGGAAAAAATAAAATCTTTAAAAAAACAAACAAACAAAAAAACTGCACCTCTTGCCCTCGCCATCCTCCTTCTGTGCTTTATTTTTCTAACTCACCATTTATCCTGTACTTAATAAGTTCATTTATTGTCTGCTCCTCCCTAATTCAAAATTCCATTAGGGCAGGGACTTTTGTCCATTTGTTTCAGATTTTTATTTGTTTACTCTTGAATCCCCAGTGCCTAGAACTATGCCAGGCATATAGTAAGCATTCAATAAGTATTTCAATAAAGAAATAACCTCACATTGGGCTGGGTTCTCTGCTCAATTTTTTACCCATCCATTTACCCACCCATCCATCCATGCATCCAATCATTTATGACCCCAATCTCTTATCACTTCCTCTGATATTGCTCTCCACTTTGTTCATTATTCTCCAATTTCATTTGCTTTCTTTTTGCAAATTTCTTTTCCAAATTGGTTCCCTCCTGAAAGCCTTTGAACTTACCCTTCCCTTTGCCTGGAGAGCTCTTCCTCCAGATCATCTCATACCACTCAGATCTCAGCTCAAATGTCACCTCGTTAGAGAAATCTTCCCTGACCACCTTACCCAAGTCCTCCCCTGTCCCCCACCCCAATAACTCTAGTCACTATCATGTTACCCTATTTTAGTATAATTTTTAACCTAAAATATCACCATCCAAAGTATCTTGTTGATGTATTTGTTTCCTTGTTGACTGCCTTTCTCTGTCTCATGTCTTGCCTCCTGGTAGAATGTAAGTTCCATTAGAACAGAGACCCTGGTGGTTTTGTTTCCCGTTACATACCTAGTATCTTGATCAAAGCTTGGAGCATGTTTGAGGCTTAATAAATACTTGTTGGTTGTGTGATTAGGATTATGTTTCCTGGAGTTAAACTATCTATATTGGAACCCCAGCTTCACCACTGACTATCCCTGTGACTTGGGGACAATGTTTGGCTTTTCTATGCCTAAGTTTCTTATCTATATATGAGTATTGTTGCAGTAAATCTCTCATGTGATTGTTGCAGTGATTAGTGATAATAATGCTGAGGGCTACAAATATTGAACAGTTACTATATGCCAAGCTCTGTTTTAACCTCTACTTTTTAAAATTACTTAATCCTCATCACAACTCTATGAAGTGGGCTCTATTTTAATGCCCATATTTCAGACGACTCAATTAAGTTCTGGAAATGCAAGTAACGTGTAGTCACTAAGAGGTGGACAAGGAGTGAAGTCCAGGCAGTTTGGCTCCAGAGCCCATGCTTTTACATGTGTTCAGGACATAGTAATCACTCAATAAATGTCAGCCATTATTATTATTAACTGTGTAGCAATACAAATGAATACTGTAAATCCTATTATTTCCCCAAAGATGTCATTTGTGAAACAGGCAGCTTCATATTAGATTCCAGGAAAAGCAAGAGGAAATTCACACTGATGTTAGAATGTCATTTGAAAATACAATTCTTTTGTTGCGTAAGATGTAATTAAAATACATACAAATGAATATATTTTATTTAATTTGATCATTACATTTTATTGAAGATATAACATGTGCTATATTATACTGGCAACTGACATCTGTTAAAACAAGCTTCCAGAAAGCCAGTTTGGCTTACATAGTTCTGTGAAAGAGGTTCAATATCTGTGTTCTGGATAATTCCCCAATAAAAATATCTTGCCAAATTACAACATACAGGCTTTCAATTTTTCTTTTGAATAGTTAAAACTGAACTTCAAATCCTCAAATGTCAAGGGAATACTGTATTTTTTTGTTCTATACTTTGTAACTTGCATTATGGACATTTGTATACTTATCAATATTTACCAAGCTTCAATGTGTTTTGAGAGCAGGTAATATATTTTCTTAATTTTTTTTCTCAGTCTACTTATGCCAGAACCTTGCATGTTGTAGGGAGCAAAAATTTTTACCACTCCTAGATAACCATTGTTAACTTGTATATATCTGGGTTTTATATTTCATCTTCAGGGAAATTGATTTTCCTGGAGTTAGATCATGACATTGAGTGATTAAGTGTCTACACATGTCAACGATGGTTTATGGAGATATAGCACCTCTGTTCAAATGGAAGATTTACGTTTAGACCGTCTGTGAGAGTAGTGGATGTACCCTGCAAAGGCGTTTAGAAAATAAAAGGATTTTGGAGCTGGAAAGAAAATCAGGACCCTGTAATCTGATTTCTTCTTTTATAGATGCAGAAATTGCAAGCCGGGAAGTGTAAGGGACTTGTCTAAAATTGCACAGCTAGTTAGTACCAGAACTAGAACTAGGACCCAGGTCTCATTCCTGTTTTAATGGTTTGTCAGAGGGAAGAGATAATTTACTCTAGGAATTTTGCTTTCTTGTCACAGACAGTAGAATTGAAAAAATCTACATGAATGGATAGTTAATATGTCCATTAGACCATCTGTCTCAAAAACAAATGCATTTAGCAAAATTTTCATGAGTAT
Source organism: Equus quagga (assembly GCF_021613505.1). Classification (NCBI taxonomy): domain Eukaryota; kingdom Metazoa; phylum Chordata; class Mammalia; order Perissodactyla; family Equidae; genus Equus; species Equus quagga. The sequence goes on along the minus strand of NC_060269.1, from coordinate 141,441,392 downwards.
TTTAACTGAAGCTGATAATAAAGTCTGTGGTGAGTAGAGATATATATTTTAGTATTACTAAAAACAATAAATATCCTTGATTAAATTGGTACACATTCATCATAAAAATTAGTAACATATGAAAATAAAATAAAAGTTACCCACCATTTTATCACTTTTAGACAACCATTGTTAACTTATGGATATTTGGCTTCTATATTTCATGTACTATGTGTGTATATGAGTACATATATGTTCTATAAAATATATAACTATATATAGTATAGATTATATATAAACATATACAATAGATATTAATATATATCAATACAAGCCTATAGTATTATATGTAATATATAATGTTATATTATACAGTTTTACATACATATAATTAACATTTGATTAATTGGGATCATATGAAACATTTTAAAATTTAAAAATGTGTCAGGGAATGTGCTCTCTTTTCCTATTCTTTGTTTGAATTTGTTCAACTTTCTAGTTACTTTAGTATTTCATAAAATTCACCTTGGGCATAATGATTTTTGGGGAGTAGATTCTTAACTACTAATTCCCTTTTTAAAAGTAGAGATTTATTCAGTATTTCTCTTTCTTCCTGAGACATTTTTGATGAGATAGTTTTCAAATATATTGGCAAAAAATTTTCATAATAGTCTACTTTTGAAATCTGTTTTGTCTTTAGTTTTGCTTCATTTTTATTCCTAATCTCTTAAATTTTTGGTCTCATTTATCTTATTTACTTTTGGATCAAACTTGTTAGATGAAAGTCAGTTTTCAGATGTTTCAAAGAACCAGCTCTGGTGGACATGGACATGCGCCACCCAGCTCCTTCTTTTAGGAAGTCCTTGTTGCCTCAGCTTTTGGGAGTGCTGTCAGTGGACAGCCTTCAGCTGTCAGTGCTTTCAGGACTGCGTCAGTTACAGAGAACCACCGAGCCCAAGGCCGTACCCTTATCCTGGGGCAGCTCACATACAATGACAGATTGAGGCAGGAGTGCAAAGGCTGGTTATTTTGGTCCAGTGTGGGGCAATTTTAATGGGTCAGTTCAGCTTCAGAGCTCCCCATAGGCTCAGCTGAAGCTCTCTGGCTTTCATGGCAAATCAACTTCCCCTTCTGCTTCCTCTCCCTCTCTTCTACAAGTGTTAATCCCATGAACACTTCCGAAAAATATCCTGAACACTAAACTCTGTCTCAGAATCAGTTTCTTGAAGAGCCCAAACATCAGTAGTTGGTACCAGGAGTAGGCCAAGAAAGGGGCGATAAGGTGAAGGTTTGGAACCATATCATTCACTGCCCAGTGGGCAATGAGGATCCCATCATTTGGTGGCAGGAAGAACACAGATAGCTCCTGGCAAGGGTGGTGGTCTAGTTGTGAAAACTTTCACTGGTGGTGGTTTGGGATATTTTGCTAGGAGGCAGTGCACCAGATAATGTGAAGTATTAGGGATTTGTAAAACATGGTAGAAATAGTAAGTAAGAGGACAATGGGTTTGGATGGCTATTGCTATGTTCTATTGAAGGTCTAGAAAAAGATAATGAAGACTGAAAATGAATAACAGGCAATTGAGCCAAATGTGAAAGCCGGAGGTCCTCTTTGGGAACCTGTAAGGAGGATTGCATCTTTAGTAATGAGAGGGGAGACAAAGCTGAAGACCAGGTCTCTGACTTTATCAGAGTATTTGAGCTTCAGAGAGTAGTTAAACTTCCAGCCAAGGCATGTCTGCTGCACTAAGGTCAGGGCCCCAGTTGGGAAAGAATGGGACCCTGACATTTGGAATGGGGACCTCTGGGTTGGTATCCCTCCTTCAAACCTTAATTCCCTGACACATCTGAGTGTGCAAAAGTAGGACATCCTCCTAATTAGGATCTGCTCCACTCTCCTCCTGACCATTAGGATTATAATGAGGCTTAAGTTGCTGCATAACTCAACTGGGAGTATGCTAGACCTAAAAAAGAAAGAAAGGGACCACACTTCAAGGAGCTACGACACCTAGCCAGGTACATACTAGCAGAAGCCAGAGAAGAATATGTGGGACTGTGTTCCAAGGTTGCTCGATCGAGAGGGTGAGAAATTAAAATTGGATAAGGGAGAGTTTATTGATTCTAGAACACTCTCCTGAGATACAAGATTTAACACCCTGGCAAGGACCCCAGGAGACGGTATAAAGTTTCCACTAGGATAGCTCCTGAAAGCATGGAAAAAGTGATGGCTCATGCTAAGTTAAGGTCAAAATACCACAAAATACTGGCTTTCTTATAAAAGGGGGATATTTGGACTCAGAAATCGACATATGTAGATGGAAGATAATATGAGCACAGGCTTATGGATTGGAATTATGTTGCCACAAGCCAAGAGGTGTCTGGGACTACCAGAAGCTGGAAGAAGCTGGAAGGATCCTTACCCTACAGGTTTTAGAGGGAGTGTAGCCTTGTCAACACCTTGACAGAACTGTGAGACACCATGTTTGTGGGACTTTGTTATGGCAGCCCTAGGAAACTAACACAGGCAGTTTCAACAAAAAGTTGTGAACAGAGATTCTGGAGTCAGACTGCCTGTATTTGAATCCTGGTACTATAACTTATTAGTTATGTAGTCAGTATCTTTACATATATAATCTGTGTAACCTCTCTCTGGGCCTTGGTTTTCCATCTGTAGCATCTACCTTATAAGGTATCACTTAATAATAAATGAGTTAGTACATATAAAGCACTTAAAATAGTGCTGACACAGAGTAAACACTATATAAAGGTTAGTTTTTAATATTATTTTCTCCATATGAATCTAAAATTCGATGCGTTTCCAATCAAAATCTCCAGCAGATTTTTTTTTTGGTAATAAAATTGACAAGCCTATTATAATAATTTTAGAAATAGCTAAGACAGTCCTGAAGAAGAAGAATGGTTTTGGAGGTGCAGAGGGGTGCTAATGTCAAGAATTATTGCAAAACTTAGTATACAAGATGGCATCGTTTTGGCATAAGTTTAGGGACATGTGCTTCTGGGACAAATGATTCTTATATGGAAAAATGATTGATGCCTTCTTTACATCAAAAAAGTCAGTTCCAAGTGGGTTAATGATTTAAATGTATAGGAAAACATTTTTAGAACTTTCTACAAGAAACTATAGCATAATATCGTTACAGCTTCAGGGTAAGTAATCATATCTTAATAAGTATAATATCCAAAACACAAAAACCTTAAGAAAAAGATTGATAAATTCAGACATAAAAATTAAGATTAAAAAAATTATGAAACCATAAAGAAAGTGAAACCAGAAGACACAAACTTGGAAAGGATATTTTAATACATAAAAAAGGCAAGTTATTAGAATCCAGATTAACAAATAATAATAATAAAAGAACTCCTAAAAAGTGATAGTAAAGACAATAGAACAAAAGAGCAAGAGACTAAAAGTGTAATTTCACAGAACAGGAAAGAACGACTCTGAAATCTGTGAAAAGATGTTAAACCTCACCAGTAGTCAAAGAAATGCAAGTTAAAATGACAACTAGATGACTTATTTCATATCTAACAGTTGGCAATAAAAAAAAGTGTGACAATATCAAGTATTGATGAGGATGTAAAAGATTAAGCACGTTTAGTTATTGTAGGTGGGATAGAAATTGATACAGATGCTTTGGAAAACAGTTGAGGATTATGTTTGACATTTAAGACAAATGTGGTAGACAGACTCTGTGGTGCCTCCTAATGAACCCCACCTCCTGGTATTTCTACCTTTGTGTGAGTTCCCTCCCTTTGAGTGTGGACAGGACCTGTGACATACTTCAACAGAATATGGCAAAAGTGATGGAAGTCACTCCTGTGAATAGATTACATAAAATTCTGACTTCCAGGCTGCCAGCAGATGTTCTTTCTTACTGGCTTTGATGGTGCAAGCTGCCACATTGTGAATTGCCCTACGCTGAAGCCTGCATGACAAGCAGCTGAGGGTGGACAGCCAGCGAGGAAGTGAGGCCATTGGTTCAATGGTCCAAAAGGAATTGAATCCTATCAAAAACCACATGAACTTGAAGCAACTTCTTCCCCAATTGAACAATCCAGTGAAACTCCAACCCTGGCTGACGTTTTGATTGCAGCCTTGTGAAAGACCCTTGAAGCTGAGGATCCAGATAAATTGTGTTGGGATTCCTGACCCAAGAAACTGTGAGATAATAAATGTGTGTCTTTTCGTGTTGTTAACTTGAGGTAACATTGTTACACAGCAATAGTAGCTCATGTAACAAATTTCCTATGACTCAGCAATTCCACTCTTAATTATAAACCCTCAAGAAACCCTTGCACTTCTTCTCCAGGAGACATGTACAAGACTATGTGTAGCAGTATTATTTGTAAAAGTAAAGCTATAAACATTTATGTGGAAGTCCATAAATAGGATAATGGATAAATAAATTTTAATTTACTTATGCAACGGGTTGGTAAAAAAGTAGCAAAATAAAAGAACTACAACTACGTACATGAACCTGATCAAATTCACAAACGCAATGTTTAGCAAGACAGGCAAGACGCTGAAGAATGCAGAGTGGTTCCATTTACAGTTCAAACGGTGCAAAGCTAAACCATATGTTGTTTGGGGATGTATACTTTTGTGAAAGGGAGTTATAAACATAAAAATGAAATTATTTGTGGTAGGGGTATTATAGGAATTAGTATTTCTATAGGAATTAGATTAGGGAAGGCCACATAGTTGGCTTAAAAGCTATTTGGTAGCATTCTATTTCTTAAACAGGATCGTAGATACCCTGATTATTTTTATAATTCTATTTTATATATTAATATATATTTTACATATGTTCTTTTGTCTGTACAAAATATTGCATAATAAAAATTGATCCAAGACTGTTTCTATCCTAAAAAAAATTTATAGAGAACTACATCGTGATGGACCTTTCATTTGACTTAACTGAAAAAGTGTAGCCCTAAATACAGAGAAAGCTGGTAAATTCTTGGCTGTTTTATCAGGTCCTTCATTGGTAGTGGATACCTTTATTTTCTAGTTTAGAGACTGGGTTTGGGAACATAGCATCGCCAAGACTTTTAGGGGCTTTTCTGGATTACCTGTAGTTCCCTTTTTCTGAAACTATTACTATTCTGAAACTGTTATATTAGAAAAGGAGAGACTACAACATATGTCTATAGGAATTTGAGGTAGACAGAACTGGAAAGGGGTCATACAGAAGAGATAATGGCTGGGAGTTTTCCAGACTTGAAAGACATGACTTCTCAGATTCAGGAAACATAAAAAATCCCAATCAGGTGAACTAAGACTCAACCTTTCATAATGAAACTGTAGATCACCAGAGAAAAATGATCTGGAAAGCAACAAGAGAGAAAAATCGGATCACTTACAAAGAAAATATTGCTAAAATGAGAGCTCTTTCTTGGTAGCAACAATAGAAATTGGAAGACAATAGAATATCTTCTCAAAGGGGAGTCTTCAAGATTCCTGGAGAAGAGAACATTACATCTTATTAATTTAATCATAAACGTAGGTCTAGAAGCTTTTGGTAGAAAATTGGAATGAGTAAGTCCTGGAAAGTACTTGTTTGACATTTATGATCTATTATTTAAGATTATTAGAGCAGTGTATTCGTTTCTTATTGCTATTATGACAAGTTACCACAAATTTAGTGGCTTAAAACAACAAAATTTATTTTCTCATAGTTGTGAGGGACAGAAATCTAAAATAAATTTTACTGGGTTAAATTCAAGGTGTTGGCAGGCCTGCGTTCCTTCTGGAGACTCCCAGAGAGAATCTGTTCCCTTGCTCTTTCCAACTTCTAGAGGTTAACTGCATTCCTTGGGTCATGGACTCTTCCTCCATCTTCAAAGCCAGCAATGGCTGGCTGAGAGTTTCTCCTGCCACATCACTTTGACACTCCTTTTCTGAGGTCACATCTCGTTCTGTTTCCCTCTTATAAGAACACTTCTGTTTATATTGGGCCTACATGGATAATCCAGGATAAGCTCTCTTCTCAAAATCCTTAACTTAGTCCCATCTGCAAAGATCCTTTTACCATTTAAAGGAACATTTTCACAGGTCCCAAGATTCAGATGTTGACATCTTTGGGGGACCATTATTCAGCCTACCACAATCAGAAAGGAACCTTCAAGATCATTATGTCTAACACTGTCATATTATAATGTGAAGATAATGCTAGACTGGCAGAGAATCTGGGGCATTTGTGTTGCCTGTCACTAACAACTAGGGTGGCCTTATGTAGGTCCATTCATCTCTTTGGGCCTCTGATGCTTCCTTCTTTTCTTCATACATTAATTCAAGAAATATTTCTTGAGTATTTCCTATGTACGAGATACTACTGTAGGTTCTGTAAAATGGCACCTTTTCTTATTCTAAAAGAATAAGAAATAATATGCTTAAAGAATCTAGTAAGATGCCTGACATATAGTGAGAATTTAATAAATGAAAATCATTATTATTAATAATGTTATGGATTGAAATAGAAAACTAAGATATTTTAATTAAAACTATGTCTTCGGAAGTTGAGTTTAAGAGAGCAAGCATTCACTCATTAAGTATTTGTGTAATGCCTACTTTGTGCATTGTGCTAGGTATTGGCAATACAAAGATGAGTAAGCCCTGGTCCCTGCTTCTGAAGAGGATGTATGAACCCCAGTGATTCTGTACAAGGTAGAGTGCCATCAATTCTGTGGTGGAAGCACAAATGAAGCGTTCTAGGAGCATAGAGATGGAAGCACAGAAACAGGATCCTAGACTGACTGAGCCAGGTCTAACTCCCAGAGGTGGAATTCTTGTCCTTAGAAAGTGAATCAGTCTCAGGAAAGACCTGTCAAGTGGGGGACTCCACATTCTCCTTGTCTTTCATGTTGTTGCTACTCCCAAGCCTCATCTTCCTTGGTTCCACCAATACCACCATGTTCCCTTTTGTAGGACTACCCTCCTTTTGTGCTATTCCTCTCCCTATAGGTCCCTGATCAGGCAGTCACTCTACCTTTTGAGATTCGGATCAAGTTGGCTGCAGCCCTGTTTTTACATTCCCTGGGAAGTTGGGTTCTCTCCCCATGGGGTTTCTACTCTGTGGTGCCTCTGCCTCTGGACTCTTTTGTCTCACATTCCATGGTGGTCTTTCTCTTTTCCTCTGTGACACACTGTGTATAAATTTTTTTTCTTTTTCCATGGATTTTCTCTGAACTTTAAGACATTTGTACATGAAACAGATAGCAATTTGGAGAGGTGAAGAGACTTTAGTCGGTAGCAATGCAAACAAACCCAAATGGGCCAAAATTCATTTCTGATTTTGAGTCCTTTGGCACGTTTTGCATAGGGATTTCTCATTGGTTCACTTCACAAGGTCCAGGTGCTATTTGTGGTGTTCTAGTCTCTCCTCTCTGCTTTTCACTACCACCTAAATTTCAGTTTGTTTCTTAAGGCAGAGGTGATTAGCATTCTCTTAATGTCTCTTTCCAACTCTTCCTCTCAAGGTCTATCCTTCAGGCAAGCTTGATCAGAACACTTTCCTAATCAAAGGTAGTTCTCTCCCTGAGGGAAGCTGGTATCAGGCACTCATTCATCAACATTAACTCAAATGTCACCTCTTCTGGTAAATCTTACCTTCTTAGACAATTTATACCTCCTTCCACTGTGTGCACGTAGCTTATAGCACTCATTATACCATGACTATTTGCTTTTGTTTCTGTCTTTCCCACTTAACTTGTGAGCAACACTAGGGAGGGACCAAACCTTATTTTTTGTAAAACCAATGTGTTATTATTGCCTAGTCCAGAGTGAGTGTCAACTGATGATTGTTGAATGAATACATGCCTGCAGGATCAAAGCAGTACCTTAAAACAATTAGAGGGCTCATGGAATTGGCTTGATTCCTTTTCTCAAAACTTAAGAGTTCCTCAAATTTAGGGCTGACTCAGGTAGGAAGACTTGTCTGTTCTTTTTGTCCTTTAGGCTCATTTGTATATATTCAATAAATATAAGTGTCAGGAACTTTATATGTGTTATCTCCCACCATCCTTAAAACAACCCAGATCTAGGGATATTAGTATGCCTGTTTTAAAGATGTCAAAGATGAGTCTGAGTAATTTGCTCAAGATCATATAGTTACAGAACGGTAGAACCAAGATTCAAACCCAGGCCTGTGTGTAAAGCTCAGGCTCATTCTACGGCATCACATTCTCCACCTGCCTGAGCTCTGCAGCTGTGATGTGATCACTTGGCTTCCTTTGGGGAGTAGATTAGGGAATGAGGAGATTCAATTATGAACCACTGGAGGTTGCTGCCATGAGTTCAAGAGTTCCTGATGACTGTGCCGTCAAGATGACTGGTGATCATTTTGAACAAAAGCCAGACTCTTGGCTACCTCTAGGGTTAGCAGAACATTGCTTTTTTTCTGAAATAATACAGCATGCCTAGTTGTGTGAAGTGGTGCTTTGGTCTGTCTTTATAGCCTTCCTTCTGTCTGTCTTGCTTATGACTTCCTACCCTCACTTGTCATTCAGTGTGTTTTAGACATCCCAGAGTGGCAAGTGCAACATTTGGTCTTGCCTACCTGGAGGATTGGCAACTTTTTTCACTGGCAAATGCTCCTGCTGTATTGACTGTACTGGAGGGGATCTTAAGTAACGTTTCAGGATGCTAATAAAATTGTTCTTTCTTGAATGATTGGGAGATTACTCTGGCAGCCTTGGGAAGGATAGATGGGAATAGGGAGAGATAGAAGATAGAGAAACCATTTAGAACATTAAAGCTGGCTTGGAGGGAAGGGATCAGAGCCTGAACTAGAGTAACAGTGGAGACATGAAGTAAAAGGCAAACACAAGTGACATTGGGGATATAACTGACATGATAATTGAGACAGTTCCAAATCTCCCAAGCATACAGAAGTCAGGGCATTGCTACTTCCTTATAACTCTTTACTTTGGTCTCAAATTTGGAGCATAGATTCAATTCAACATTCATTTGTTGAGCACATGCTATGTGCCAGGCATGCTGTTAGAGGTTGTAAGACCTGCCTTCAAACACCTTACAAGGTAGTAAGCGATACAGATAAAATGGTGAAGTATGATTCACTTGAATTTTGAGAATTGGAGGAAGGCTTTATGAAGTTGTTGGCAATCGAGATGAGTTTGACAGATGGGTGTAGCTTTTAGCAGGTGATGATAGGGGGGAAAGGGAAAGTATCCCAGATGGAAAGAGATTGTATGGGGGCAAAAGAGGTGTCAAATTTGAAGTAAAGTTAGCCTTAGGAGGCAAAAGTGGAATCCAGGCTTTAGCCATGTTTGTAGGGTGAGGAATTTTACTCCGTTTAACAACAGGGATCCACTGAAGATTTGCACACCGAGTGAGATAGTATCAACTGTATTTTAGAAAGATTAGAATCTGGCAACCCTGAGGTGGCGTGCTATTAGGAAAAGAATATTGAACTTGGGAAACAGTATACTTGGGTCCTTGGTCCAGCTATTTTATTCACTAGTTGAGCAACGTTAGATAGGTCATTTAGTCTCTGAATTAGGATTTCTTCATGAACAAGAGCAGATAATAATCTCTGAGTTCCTCAAAGTTTTTTGAGAGCATCAAATGAGAAATAGGTGAAAAGATTTAATAATCAAGTAAGGCTAAATCAAGTTATTGTTAGAGATGGAAATGGACTTAAGAAGGAATGGGTATGTGAGTTTAGAGAATATGATCACTGTTTGAAGTGATAAATAAGGAGGGCATCAACTGAATGGCAGTGGAGGAAATGGAAGGAAACATTTAAAAATAATAGCTAACACCTTCAGAGTAATTATTAACAGGTGTTCTTCCAAGCACTTTGTATACATTAATTTAACAACCCTATGAGGTAGGAACTATTATTATCTTTAATTTTCAGAAAGGCTAAAAATCTTGCCCAAGTGCATTCCATTGGAATGGCTGGAATTTGGACCCAGGCAGGTTGACTCTAGAGCTTCTGTTTTCACTGCTGTCATACTACCTATCAACGTTGTAGGGGAAGGTTTGGTTAGCCTGGAGTTTCTGCCTTCAGTTTTGCTCCTAACATTTGTGTAGGTGAGAAGGTATTGTATGGTGGTCCAATATATGGATCTGGAATTAGACAGTTTGGGTTTACATTCCAGCTTAGCTAGTTTTCTTAGCTCTCAGACCCTTGATTTTGCCACCTGTGAAATGGCCACTCATTTAGTACTTTACTCCTAGAGTTGCTGTGAAGAGATAATCTGGTGAAGCACTTGGTATAAAATTGCACAATTGGTTTTAGCCATAAATATTTTGTATTCTGAGCCTGTTTTTCAAAGCATCGCACCATTCAGGGTTATGCCTCCTGATTGATCTTTCCATTGACTTTATGTGTACCGATTCCACAGTATCCACAGTAGCTGAGTTTCATTGAGAGCTGCATTGTCCAGCACAAGCCCCACGCTGCTTTTGAAGCACTGTTGTCTTTGATTTATCATGTGGCTTTTAGTTGTGCACTTAACCTTTGTGGATTTCAGGTAGCTCCTTTACGAAAGATTGCTTTCTCTTCCGCAAAAGACTCTGTTCTCTGGAATAGAGTCAAGGTGGCTTAATCCTGGATGAGAACAGTGTCAGAAGGCCTATGAAAGTGGTCGGAGACTTTGATTGTAACCAAGAGGAATGACAGATGGATTGGTCTCTCTAACTTAGGCTTTCAGACCTATAGGAAAAAAAGATATTTGTTATAAGGGAAAAGACAGCATTGGATAGAAAAGAGGCTTTGGAATCACATAAACCTGAGTCTCAGTCCTAGCTTTGTGCTTACTTTGTGAGCCTGTGACTTGATCTCTCTGAGCCTCAGTTTCTCTTTTTAAAATTATAAGAATAATGATAACCTCATGAGCTTACTGTGAGGATTAAATGAGATAAAGAGTAATGGGTCCAAAACAGAGTAGATGCTTAATAAATGGTATAATTGATTTTCATATTTAGGCTCTCGAACGAGGAAGGAAAGTACCTGGTGACTATCATTGTTTCCTCACGTTTTCTGAATGACTCCAAATGCCACAACTTTGTTCACTGAAATGGGAGACAGGTTTGAGAGCCATTCCTTTCAAAGATACCTACGATCGCTGAGGCCATTCATCTTAATTTCGATTAAGAAAAAGTTATCTTGTAGAGATAGAGCAATTACCTCTTAACCAAGTGATCAAACTTAATACTACTCATCGTGGGGGCACCCTGACATCACGGGTCCCTGATGTGATGCACTAGTTCACAGCATCACCTAGTAAGTGTTCTTACTAAAAGGGTTTAACCTGAATCTAATCAAGTCTCTACACCTAACTTCCAGTTTACAAGAAACATAGAAGATAAAGAATCAAGATAAGTGACATGGTAAGGAAACAATCAGGATGTGGGACTTTCTATAAGACAACTGGGTCTGGACTCTTAAAAAGTCATGTAATAAGAAAATAAAAGGCAGAGAGACTTTTCCAGGTTAAGAGAGATTACAGAGAAACAAGAATTAAATGCAATGTAAGGACCTAAACAGGATCTTCAACTGGAAAATAAAGGAAAACAGGCATAAAATATATTTCGGGACAATTGGTGATATTTCAATACCTACAAATTAAATGTTGGAAAAAAATGCTTGACATCCCACCTTCCCACTCCCCTGCTATACCTCATTTCTCCCTCCTCCCCCTCCTCTGTCCCTAGATTCTGAATCAGTCATTTAGTTGGTCTGTGATGGCGCCAGGACATCAGTATGTAGTAAAAATTCCCCATGTAGTAAAAATTCCCCAGCCCTAAATTAACTCTGGGACCTGTGCACCAGGAGACACACACACACACACACACACACACACACACACACACACAGGATAGTTCATAGCAGCTCTGCTTGTAATATCACAAAATGGAAACCACCCACATGCCCATCAACAGTAGAATAGATAAATTGTGCTGTTCATAACAAAGGAAAATGATTGCTTTAATGCCTATGAATACCTGATAGTGAACTTTTTGGTCTCCTCAAGTTGAATTCCAAGTTTCCATTTAATTGACTCTCTTCTACTCCAACATTGGTTGTATATTATAATAAGGACATTCTTAGACATTGCCTTAAGAGCTGACCTTTACCCTTAATTTCGACAGATTTCGCTCACGGGTTATCAACTTCTCTAGAGTGAATTTAGCCATTCTGCTCAGATATACAATTCCCAGCTTCCGGTTTGTGACTTTTGGAGAACAGGAACTGGCTTGCTTCTTTAAAAGCCATTTGCAGTAGTCTGCCTGAAATTTAAAATTTTATGGCTTATTCTATCAGTCCATATGATACTACCCCATCTGAATTTAGCTAGCTGAGCTAATGCATAATTAGCATTTCTCTCCACTCATACCTTTGCCTCCCTAATGAGTTGGGAATTATGTTTTCACACTGCGTACTGGGAAGCAAGAAATGTCTGGGGTGGTTTTCTGGGTCAATATTTTCTCTCTCTTCCCAGTAAACTCCCAGTTTGCTATTTTGGGTATAGTTTTTAAACGGTTTTCCTATAGCCGATGGAAATATTATTTAATAAACTTACCAGGTTTGTGGTTCCTCATAAACCCAGGTTCCAGCATTCTGACCTTCACTATCAACTTATCTGGGACCTCTCCTAGTGAAAGCAACAGTGTTGTTTTATTTCTTACTGTCGAGATGTGTTAATGACTCATCAGCAGGATATTAATGTTCATTTTCATCCAACAAGGACTGAAGACACAACTTTCACAGTTTATTAATTTTAAGGTTCCCTGGATCAAAATCATCTGTGAGGGTTAGAAGCCTCTTAAAAATTGTAAGGCACTTACATGGTTTATGATAATTGAGGCCCATGTTTGTTTTGACAAAGGGAGGTATTTTAGCCCAAGAAGGGATGAAGGTATGTGATCAGGGTAAACACCTTTGTGAGCTTCCAAGATAATTCCAGAAGCTGTCACTAATTAAACATCTAAGATCCAGGTGCAATTACATCTATTAGAAAGGGATCTGTGATAAGAAGCTTTGGATTTCATTTTTAAAACATTATAGGTGATAATATTGTGGCTTGAAAGAACATTAAATATAGAAACCAAGAGATCTTCATTTTCCTTGAGGTTTCCCAAAGTACAGTGCCAGAACTGTTCAGTTAGTGGGTATATCAGTTAACTTTTGCTTCGTAGTACACCATCCTAACAGTTAGTGGTTTAAAATGAAAACCCTTTCTTTAGTTCACAATTCTGTGGGTTGGCAATTTGGGCCAGGTTCAGCTGGGTGATTCTTTCGCTGGTCTCAAATGGAGCACACTCATGTGTTGTTGGTCAGTTGACAGGTTGGCTGTGGGAAGGTTGACCTAGGACAGACCTCAGATGTGATGGCTAGTCTCTGCTCCATGTTCTCTCACGTCTTTCAGGAGTCTAACTTGGGTTTCTTCACATGGTGGTGGTGACAAGAGACCCAAGGGAACCGAGAAAGGACAAGCCCCAAGACACAAGCACTTTTAAAGTCTCTGCTTGCATCGTGTGTTTGGTGCTGTCATATTGGCTAAAGCAAGTCCCATGGTCAAGCTCAGAATCAGAGTGGGTGTGTGTGTGTTTAGAGGGGAGCTACCAAGGGCATGGGTACAGTGAGGTGTAAACATATTGCGTCTACTACTGCAAGAAATCCACCAGAGTGAGATAGAAGAAAGATTATTTGCCTAACTTATTGTAGACCAACATTTTCCTGAGTAGATTCTAAGGAATATTGTTTCAGGGAATATGTCTACATGGTATTGAAAGAGGAATTCTGGAGTTAAATAAGTTTGGGCAGGGTCGGAGTAAGCAAAGTAAAAGAGTTCTTTATTGCAGGACTTTTCAGTCATTAATATGCTAGGGGTCATTGTGAATCTTCAAGGGCAGATGCAGAGTTTCCCAAACTTATTTGACTATCAAACTTTCTACTTCCCCCACCTGCCACAGGTCTTCTTTGGAGATATGTGCTTTTTAACACATAGTAAAAATGCTGCTGTGGATAAATAATGGGCTCCTTGGCTAGCCTTTTATTTTTCAATCCTAGCTTGTGACAAAGGCGCTAACTGTTTCACTTTACTGTACTCACTGTGTGATTTTTTCTTTTTTTTTTAAAATCTATTTCCCTAGTATTAAAATGGGAGAAAGTAAATTTTACTATTAATTTTCTCAGGAAGTTAAGAAAACAAAACAGTGAGGATTGTTGAAGAACCATGCCCTTTTGCAACAAGGCCAGTTGTGTTCTCCATTGGTGTCTCAGGAATCCATTTGCATGTAATTTTATTATGATTAGATTTCTATAATTTAACCTTTATTCTAATGCTTTTCTCTTGATATCAACTAGAATGAGCCAAGAGTCAGGAATAAATGAGCTCCCTATTTAACCTCAGGGAAGAATTAGCAGGATGTTTTCCATCATTTCATTCAGCATATAGACAGTTTATTCCAGTAGAGACAAAGCAGATAGAACGATATGGACTTTAGGATCTCCATTTAAATCTTGAGATAGTCCCTCTCCAGCTGTATGACTTTTAGCAAGTTTCTCAGCTGCTCTGAGATTCAGTTTCCCTAAATACAAAATGACTATGACAGGACCTAACTTTTAGGGTTCTGACGATTCGGTGAGATAATGTGAGTAAATTGTTTTTTATCATGATCCTTGGAATAAAGCAGATGTTTAATACATGGTAGATTGTTATTGAGGAAGGAATTCTGCTTTTGAGGAAGGGATGGCAAAAGCTCGGGGCTTTAAATGGTTGGCATTCAGCTTAAGGCTCTGATTTTGCAGAGAGATTCTCTTTCGAGCCCTCAGACAGGCCAAAGCTTGCTTTCACCCCAGGACCTTCGTACTTTGTGTACCTTCTGCCTGAGGTGATGCTCTTTCCAAGGCTTGAGCATGGCTTCATGCCATTTGTATCCTTTCAAAATTTGGCTTCTCAACCCCTCCATGACCACACTAACTAAAATAGTCCTTTCCTTTACTTAATTGCTCCCTCCCCAGTCCACATCACATTACTCAACTCTTTCATTTTCCTCATAAGACTTCGCACTTTCTGATGTGACTTTATGCATTGATTTGTTATGTGTTTGCTGTCTGCCCCTGTCCAGCTAAAAATTAACCTCCATGAGAGCAGGGACCTTATGTGCCAGGGCCTAGAACGTGGTCTAGCCCATAGCAGCAGCTCAGTAAATATTTGTGATTGGATGCAGAATCAGCGACTGGACAGAAGGTTCGCCTTGTGGACTTGGCAGTGAAGGTGTCACAAGGGGCAGCCCTGGAGCCCAGCTCTCCTCCCCGTGGCTCTGGATTTTAGTGCTGGGAGCCTGACCACACTCAGCCTCCCTGGCTGAGGGAGAGGAGACCTTTGATACACATCCCGTTACTCTTATTGTCAGCTCAGGACGGGGCCGGGCAGAGACCTCCAGGTAGAGGAGGACATACCTGTGAGGATGCAGGGACAGCAGAGATGGGGGAGGCAAAGTGGGAGAATTTCCTACATTCCCCAAGTAGGCCGGGCTGTTTCATCGCTCGGCGCATTTGCTCAGGAAGCAAACTTCTTTTCTTTTCGAAGTGAAGAAGTGCCTACTTACCTTTGAAGACTCAGTTCAAGCGTAGCAAGCCTTTCCTGATTTCTCCTCCCATTGACAGAATTAGCTCCCGTCCTCCCATCTTCTGCACATGATTCCCTAACCTGTAACACCTTATTGCACATCGGTGTATATGTCGTAGAAGAAGGCATCTGCAGTGTTTATGTGGCCGGCCTCCATTTCTCTTTTCTTTGGTAAGGGCACCTTGATTTTTGGTTCGTGTTTTTAGTTCACGTGGTTTAAGGGGAGCTGACCACCCTTCTTGCTTTGGGTTGGGGGACAAGACTGGCCCATTGGCAATACCATCTCCTGACCACGGTGATGGTTCAGAACGGGACACATATCACAAGCCCGATGAGTCAAGTCTGGTACTTTTGCTGGAATTATTGGAAAAGAGACTCTCCTTTTCCACTGGTTTTGCCAGGCTAGTAAAATATATGCCTGGAGTGGCTGGAGGCAATTTTGCCACCAAAAGTGCAGAAACTGACAGTAACAGAAACCAACACAGAAGAAAGCAGAATTTTTGATGGATAGAGACAGAATTCTGTTGGATATTTGAATATCTGAATCCAGAAGTGCCTGAAGCAACTGGATTTTTCAATGACATAATCATTTCTCTTTTTTGTTTGGGTTGAAGTTATGCCCTTTTGTCATTGGCGTCCCGGCTAGTGCAATGCTTTTTTCCCATCAGCTGGGTGGAGCTCCTTGACAGCAGGGACTGTCTCTTTGTCATCTTGGCATCCCACTCTCTGCTCAGTGTCTGTCTTCTAACTCTGCTTGAGTGATTGAATGAATTAGTAAATGAGATTAGTATGCAACAGTCACATCTTTAATGGCAAACTCAGGATTTAGGATTTTTGTTTTACTGGTTTCCTTACACAGTTCACTGTGTCCTGGGCCATGTCAGCAACTGGAAGTATTTCTTCCTTGCTTCTTTAAAATGTCTATTAGCTTGTTTAACTGTCATTTGATTGTTTCTCTTTGTGTTGAGGTGCAGGGAAAACAAATTTCCTTTAATTGAGGGTTCCTGTTATGAGGATTTGCGTTATGGCTTGGTTTTAACAAACAGGATATTACAGAAACTGGTGATTAATGTGACGGGAAGGAGCGAACATGCTACATGAGTCATTACATTAGACCCAACATGTTTAATGGTCTGTTATGCTGAGCAGAGAGCAGGCAGGAGCCTGCTGGGAGAAGGACAAGGCAAAAAGCTCAGAGATTAATTTTTTTTTCAAACTGTTTAACGTATAAGCAGAAAGATGTCGCCGTTCTCTTTAACTGCAAATGAAACAACAGCTCTGAGGAATTTCTTTTCTTCCTTTGGCCAAGGAGTGTGGGACGTTAGTTGACCCATGTTGTACAGGAATGTTCTGAAGTGATATGGTAAGGCAGTGATGTTGACTCTTCTGACCAGATAAACTCATTAACGCATTTACATCTGCTTTCACACCTGGAAAATGGAAAAGTAAGAGAGGCTCAGTTTATAAAGTCATAATGAAAACACACTGGGCTTGTTAAAAGGTTCACTTTTAGGGGGAAAACATCCTAATCAAAGTGCAAAAACCTTGGACTGGGAGTCAGGAGTCTTGGTTCTAGTTTTGGCTCAACTTCTGTTGGACTGAACCACCTTGGGGAAGATAGTTAACATATTGAGCCTCTGTCTTCTCATCTGCCTAAAAGGTTTAGTACCTTCTATATCACAGAGTGGTGGTGAGTATTGAGAAAGGAGAATGAAATGCAAGCAACGATGAATGTAAGGAAATTTGATTATCAAGTAGTGGTATCGTTGGTAATAGTACTGCAAGTCATAATGTTCTCAGATGTTTTCGAGGAATGTAAATGAAATTTCCCTCCACTCCCACCCTTGACACCTCCAGTCCATTATTCACACTGAAGCCAGAGTGATATTCTAAAAACATATAAATCTGATTGTATCACTCTCAATGCTTGATGGCCTCCAGTGAGTTCCCATTGCTGTTCGGATTGGAGTCAAAGTTCTCAACATGGCTAACAAGCCTCTATACCATCTGGTCCATTCGTATGTCCCCTTCTTATCGCATTGCCTTCTTTCAGGAGCTCAGTGTGCTGAGCTCCTTCTCATCTCAGAGCCTTTGCACATGTTGTTTCTTTAGCCTAGAATGTTTGCCCCCTCTACTTCGTAACTCTCACCTTGTGTGGAAGGTAGAATAATGACCTCTCCTCCTGCCCCCAAAGATGTCTATGTCCTAAACTCCAGAAGCTGTGAATATGTCATCTTACATGATAAAAGGGAATTTACAGATGTGATTAAGGATCTTGAGATGGAGAGATTACTCTGGATTATCTTGTGGCCCCTGTGTAATCACAAGGATCCTTATAAGAGTGAAGAAGGCGAATCGTAGTAATAGTAGATGTGATTCTGGAGGCAAGAGCTTGGAATGAGCGTAAACAGCTACCATAGCATGTGGCAGGTCTGCCAGTGGAGCATGTAGGGAGGGACCCTGGGCCATTCTAGAGAGTGCAGTCAATGAGGCTTCTTACAGAAAAACACTCAGGCTCTGATGTTTGAGTAGGGAGAGGGGGCTGGCTGAAGAGGTGAGGGCAGAGAATGTTCAAAGTAGCAGGGACAGCATAGGCTTACATGCCTAAGGCAAAAGCTAGGAAGAGTACAGGATGCTGGTGTGTGCAATTGGTGATGGTTGAGATTGGAGAAGAAATGGGCTTTATGAGCCAGTTTAATGATTTAGGTCAATAAGGGGCTGTGTGAGGATTTTAAGCAGGGGAGAGAAATGATGAGATTTGAATTTTAGGGAGCAAGTGGGAGAAAAAGAGACAAAGTGGCTGCTTTAGTATTTGGCAATGGGGAGACTTTGGTCTCAAAAGGGGAGTGGCAGTAAGAATGAAGCCAAATTTACAGATCCTAGTGGTATTTAGGAGGAAGTCTCAATAGAACTTGGACTGATAGGATGTAGGGGTGATGGAAGAGAGGAAGCCAACGATTCCTTGTAGATTATTACTTGGAAAACTGAAGAGACAGATGGGGATGCCACTCATTGAAACAAGGGAACAAGGGAGAAGGAATACACTAAAAAGTCATCATACTCAAGATGTCTGCAGGAAACAGGTACTTTGTTAAGAAGCTATGAATTCAGTTTTAACTGGCAATTGGTAGAAAGGAGACTTGGTTGTGGATATAATCTGCAGGGGATAGATTCAGAGGATGGGTCACAGCTCAGAAGATTACATAGAATAAGGATTAATATAGGGTCATGTATTTAAGTTTCCAAATTTATCTGCACAGTATAGGATCAAGGAGATATAATTTCCTAGTACACATAAAACATGTCTTATATGTTTTAACTAAACACAAGCCCTATAATATTATATAGTTTCTACAAAGTTAATGTGAACTTTCGTAGTGGTATCAGAGACATAACACTTAAAATGAACATGTTTCTACTCTACCCTGAACTGCTCAGTCCACTTCTTGGGTATTGTATTCTGTTTTGGATGCCATAGATGAGCAATAACATGGATAATCTTTGGAATATTCACAGGAGAGTATCAAGGATGGTGAAGCAATTTGAAGCCATTGATAAAGAGGAGTTTTTCAAGGAATTGGAGATGTTTTCTGAGAAGGCACACACTTTGTATTTGTGAGAATATTGGGGAAGATGCATAACATTATTCAAAGGCTGTTATATGCAAGAAGGATTTTTTGCACTCTGTATTCCCCCAAGGGATAGAACTGGGATGAATGGAAGTCTTTGAGGAGGTCAAGGGATTGAGAAGCTTTGCGTTGAATAGATTTGTATGGGACAGGTTTGCAATGAGTGTTGAATAGGTGGCAAAGTTTCATTGCACATAAAGGAAGACCATTGAAATAATTAGTTTTTCTGAAGGCAAAAGAGGCTGCTTCAGTTTAATATCCCTGGAGGTTCATAAGTGGAAGTCTATGTTCAGTGTCCAAAAGGTCATTGGATTAAATGACTGATGTCTCTTTTGTCTCGGAAGGCCACTAGTTATGTTGAGGGTGAGGGTCTTGGTGTACCAGTCTGCCCAGACAGGGTCCTTAGGGGTGGTGGAGAGGGAATAGCGATGGCTGCTAACTCTATGCAATCACAACCCTTGTCTTGTCTTTACTAGAAGCCAAGGAGGCTGGGGGCAGGGGAGGGGGACTGGAGCATCCGTGAGTGTCTCTGCCTGCCACCTGTACTTCGGCTTAGTGAGCTATAGCCATGTTCTGAGTAGTTGAGTGACAGGAAGGAAGATAGAGCTGTGCAGCCTGGAGTAGACTGGTCCCAGGATGGTCTTGATTGATCCTTCTTATCATTTTTAAAAAATACATTATCCTAGAATCTTGATGATCAAAAGGACCTGAGAGATCAGCTTCTCAGGTGACTTCTGATTCAGACTCTGCTGGGAACAACAGTGGCTTCTCAGAGGTAGGAGTTCCTGAAGTCACTCAGTATGACCGAAAAGTCTTGGATCTAAGCAATAATATTATGTCCTACTACTCCTGTGTTGTGGAATATATGACACATATATAGACGCAGTCCTATATACTTAGTAATGTGAAACATTTGCATCTTTAAATATATTTGCTTGGTTTATATTGACTTTCTTTTGTTTCTGACAGCTCCCTCAAATAATATTTTACCAGGAGGAGATAGGGAAGGGATGTAGAGATTTTTCTCTTCCCTTGGTCCTAGAAACTACACATTGTTGTACAAAAGACAGAATTGAGTTCATTGTCCGTTGCTGAAGGGACTCAGCCATTTCTTTCTACAAGCTGCCATGGTGACATATTTGCCCTCATTTATACTGGAAAGTGGGGCATTTGATTGTCAGACAGGTTGAAAACAATTTATCTGGCATTTCAAAAAAGGTGGAAAATGAACCAACCTCTCTCCCTCCCCCCCTTCCTTTCCCTCGCCCTCCCTTCTCCCTTTTCGACAGTTACATGTAGGTAAAGAATATTACAGCTGTAGGAAGGCTAATTAAACCCAATTATAGCCTGACTGACCTGTCACCACAATCAAATTACCAAAAGAACAGTGTAGCGTATTTGGAAAACAGTTTCTTCTAGAGCACATATGCCCGATTTGGTCACATTTTATTTTAGGGATCTCAGTACAATGATCCCTTAGCTGCAAACACCAGTTGTCCCTCATCTCTTATGTATTTATTTTTCTACACCATGATCCTGCTCTTAGAAAATCTAAAAGGAACTGTGGAAGGCATAAGAAACAAATGGGAAGGTAAGATATGGAGGTTGAAGTTGCCTTAGATTAATTGGGATAGCATAGATTTTTGTTGGGCTTATCTTTCATTGCCATTACTCTTTTTTTTGTGTGTAGTTTGTAGAGTCTTCAAACTCAGTGTGTTGTAGGGAGCCCTTGTTGTCACATGGGAACATATTTCTCCAGCCTCATTTCTTTTTTTCTCCTCCGAGAATTTCTTCATATTTATTTATTTATTTATTTACTTTGTAATTTAATAAATTTATTTATAATGCGACTGAAGCTTGTTTTATTTATTTATTTTTTTTATTGGGGTAACATTGGTTTATAGCATTATACAACTTTCAGCTGTACATCATTATACTTCGACTTCTGTGTAGATTACATCATGTTCACCATCCAAGACTAATTTCCATCTGTCACCACACACATGTGCCTAATAACCCCTTTCACCCTCCTCCCTCCTTCCCCACTGGTAACCACTTCTCCAATCTCTATTTCTATGTGTTTCTTTGTCATTCTTTTTATCTTCTACGTATGAGTGAGATCATACAGTATTTGACTTTTCTCCCTCTGACTTATTTCACTTCGTACAATATCCGCAAGTTTCGTCCATGTTGTCACAAATGGCCGGATTTCATCGTTCCTTGTGGCTGAGTAGTATTGCATTGCGTATATGTAACACATCTTCTTTATCCATTCGTCCCTTGATGGGCACGTAGGTTGTTTCCAAGTCTTGGCTATTGTGAATAATGCTGCAATGAATATAGGAGTGCATATATCTTTATGCATTCGTGTTTTCATGTTCTTTGGATAAATACCCAGCAGTGGAATTGCTGTTTTTCTTCAGTTCTATAAATTTTAGTTTTTAAAAATGTTTTCTATTTCCTTTGTCTTTTTTTCCTGTTCTTGTTTTTTCTGAACTCCTCTTAGTCTGACATTGAGTCTCCTAAATTAATTTCCTATGTCTCTAATTTTTTCTCTGCTGTTTTCTAGAAACATGAATCTGGGCATAACCTCCCTGAGACAGACACTTTCACAGCCACCTGTCTTCGTCATGTAACATAAGCAAGAAATATATGTTTGTTGTAAACCACTCAGATTTAGGAGTTTGTTGCATAGCAAAAGCTAAGGTAATTTGTACATGTCTTCATCCTTTAGCAGTATATACTGGCAGATTAGTTGCCTTTTATTTTTTTATTTTACTTTTTGGAAGATTGGCCCTGAGCTGACATCTGTTTCCAATCTTCCTCTTTTTTTTTTCTCCCAGAGTCCCAGTACATGTATTGTATATCCTAGTTGTAGGTCATTCTAGTTCTTCTATGTGGGATGCTGCCACAGCATGGCCTGATGAGCAGTGTGTAGGTCTGTGCCCAGGATCTGAGTTGGGAAACTCCAAGCCACTGAAGTGGAGTGCATGAACTTAACCATTTGGCCATGGGGCTGGCGCTTAACTGCCTTTTAAATTCTTTAATGCATCTTTCTATTTTTCTAATTGTCCCCTTTTTCGTGATGATCTATGTTTTTATTTCTTTGAATTTCTTTAATTTCTCTGAGGTCACTAATTAGATTTCTTTAAAGTTCTGCTCTTTTAAAAAAAATTACAACCGTATATCTGTGGTCATTGGTTCTGTCAATTTATAAATATACAAATAGAGTTGAAAGTAAAAGGATTAAAAAAGGTAGGGCATGACAACTGTAAGCATAAGAAAGTGAATCTGACCTTATCAGTACAAGAGACAAGGTAGATTTCAACTGCACAATACTGCTGGAGATAAAAGGGACATTTCATCACGATAAAAAGATCCACCTGAAGCTAGGATAGACAGAGGCAGATTCTGTTTACACTCTCTGGCAGGAGATAGATATTTTGTTTTCCTACTCTGATCTTTCACTAACGATGGAGCCCCATCACAGGTCCTGCTTTACACGAGTCTTAGGTTTTTTCACGGGCCTAAGCTCCCTTCTCTGTGTGACCATCAATCCTATTTTTTTCTAGGTTCCCACCATCATCACTTGTCAGCAAAGAAGTCTAGCTTTTGCATTTACTTACTACTTATTTTATGACATGGGGCTAAACTTTTTGGTCTTTGGAGATTTCCCTTGCTTTCTTTTGAGCTCAGAAATGGCCTTCTAAACCAATTTGTTGTAATTCATCTAGCATCCATGTAGTTTTCAGAGGACGGATTTTCAGAATATTTAGTCTAGCATACTGCCTGAAGGGGAAACATACTATCTTCCTTTTAAACTCTAGTTTCACATTTTACCAATGACCTTGGGCAAATCAATCTCTCTGAGTCTCACCTTCTTCACATATAATGGAGACTGTAATATCTACCTCATAGTTTTGTGTCAAATAAGCTATCAAAGTACACACTAAACATGTTTAGCAAAGTACGTGACACGTAAGAAGCACCCAGTAAGTAGTGGCTATTCTTTTTTTTTTCTATGGTTTACATTATTAGTAAAAATGAGGGATTCAATAAATCTATATTGAATAAAGTGGAATCAAAACATTCTGCTGCAGGGGGTGGCAAATGACAGATTGCAGACTGGGCACCTGTTTTTGTACATAAAGTTTTATTGGAAAACAGGCATGCCCATTTGTATGTGTATTGTTTATCACTGCTGTTGCATTAAATGGCAGATTGAGTAGTTCCAAAGAAACCAACACAAGCATAAAATACTTACTTTCTGGTCTTTGAAAGAAAAATTTGCTTGCCCCTGTTGTAGTATATCAGACCAATGAATTTTCAAGACTGAGTTCAATGCTAAGCCCCCTGAAGACTCGGACATATCTGAGTTAGATCCTCTGTTATACTGTGTGGCATTTACTTTTTAAGGTAATTCTTTTAATTACTTCCCCTTCATTCCCTCATTTGTCCTCCAGCTTTCCACAATCTAAAACTCTGTGTGTTCCCCTGAATCCTCAAATAGGACACTTCTCAACTCTCCTTTTATCTCTTTCACGATTAACCTCTCTTTTTACTATATCCCTTCTTTTTGATCTCACTGTTTTCATATCTTTTATTTCTTCTCCTTTGCTTTACCTTTTTTCTTCAAACAAAAACAAAAGCCATCAAATAAAATAATACGCGTGTCCAGTTTCCTAATTGTGAAAATTCTTTTCTAAGCTGGCTGTCATTCTTGAATCCGTTGACCTCCTTTTCTTTTTAACTGCTCGCAGCATTGTTTCTTCACATCTGGATGTTTTTCCTGATCTGGGCTCATCTTCCCATTTCATCTTCATCTCCCACTAGAATCTTCGTATACCTTAATCTTCATATCCCCTTGAGGATATTCAAACACCTTCTTTCCTTCCTCATCTTCTTGCCTCTGTTTGTATGATTAGACCTGGAGATCTGTCAATCTCTTCATTTCTCTACCCACGAGTATCTTCCTGCTCATCATTCAAAGCTTAACTCAAATCCTTTCTTGTCCTAGCGTTATTTCACTGTGTCCCCAAGCCTCCTGCTTTCAATAACCAGTGCTCCTCCATATATTAGAGTGCTGAATCTATTCTTAATAAGTTGTATTATTATTCTTTCTTTAAACATATGTCTCTGCCATTAGATTATAATCTGCTTGAGACTAAGTGTGATGTCTCATTTATCTTTGTGTTTAGTGTGGTGCCTGGCAAGGAAGCGTGTCCAATAAAAGTTTGTTAAATAAAGGAGAAAATTTAAATAGTTTCTGAATAATTTTAATCAAATTGTGAATAATTGCTCAGGCATACTTTTTAGGGGGTTTGATGACACAGAAAAACAACCCAGCCTCCCACACAAACATTGGGGACAGAGCTATCACTGACCTTGGATGGCAAATTTTATATCCATAAGTAATACTAGGTAAACTTCCCTGTGAAAATTCCTTTTTCCCTTAGGCAGTGAGTAAACCAAAGACGTTAATTGTGAAAATGCAGACAAAAGTCATAATCTGTAGGGTGATGGTTTGAAAATCTTGAACTTTGGCTAAAAATAAGTAGTTTGTTCAGACAGTTCTGCTCTATTTGTCTTGAACAGTATAAAAAATCAAAGATTCAGCTAATCATTGTCCCCTGAAGAGTACATGGCTTTTGGATACGTATCACATATCATCCTAACAAGGAAAGTGTCTGTCAACACCATTTCATAGATGGGTCAATCTGATGCCCAGAAACATTGAAAAAAAAGTCTCGATCTTGTAGGCAGTCTGTAGGAATGAAGGTTACACAAAACGTATTTCCTGTACGAACTAGTCTGGTTGTAAAAGTAAGTTCATGGGCTCTCACTAGAGGGCTGGAGAGCAAATGGTGGAGGCTCTGGAAGTGGAGGCTGTGAGAAAACAATACTAGAATATTTGTGCTCTTGGCTACCAGACCCCCAGGAGCCCCAGCCATGACCCCATGCCCAGGGGAGGTTGTGGCTTTGAGTGAGCTTCCTGGAGAAGGTAAGCCTAGTCTAGGGTGGGTGGGGAGAACCCACCATGAAGCCTACGTGCTTTAGAATGCATGGATGGCCTTCTGGCTGATATGTGGTTTGAGCCCACTGGAACTGATCTGACCTCAGAGTGGACTTCAACCAGTAACTACCATAAAGTATGGTTAAGTATAAAAGTAGAGTCATTTATAAAATGCAGTCGGAATGCTAACTTCATTTTTCAGATGAGGAAATTAAGGCTTAGTATCATTTCAAGGTCATCTAGCTAATAAATGGCAGAGCCAGGATTTGAACATAGTTCTGTTTTACTGCTATGTGTGTACTCTTAATCAGTGTGTGATTCCACATTTCTCATACAAATATAAACGTTTATATGTACATATATGTGTATGTGCGTATATGTGCATACATGTGTGTTTGTGTACACACACATATAAACATTATTTGCAATATGTGGTAAAAATTTAAGTGGCTTACCACACATGGGGAACTCAGGAATCTTTGATCTGTATTTATGGTTAAGGAGTCTGTATTATTTGACTGCTGCTGTGTAACAAATTACCTTAAAACTTAATGGCTTAAAATAGCAATCACTTACTATTTCATAGTTTCTGTGGGTCAGAGATCTGGGAATGGATTATCTGGATGCTTCTGGTTCAAAATTACTCATGAGGCTGCAGCCAAGCTGTGATTGGGGTTGTAGCTGATCTAGAATATAGGTTAGGAGGAGGTTCTGCTTCCAGCTCTCTTCTATGGTTGTTGGCAAGCCTCAGTCTTTCACCGAATGGCTCTCTTCACAGGGTTGTTTTATGAACAACATAACAGTTGGCTTCTCACAGGTCAAGCAATCTAAGAGCAGCACCCCAGGACAGAAGCCACAGTCTTTTATAACCTAATCTCTGGAAGTGACATACTATTCCTTCTACCACAGTTATTGATTAGAAGTGAGTCATTAAGTCCAGCCCTCACTCAAGAGGAGGAGAATTCCTTAAGGGCATGAATAGCAGGAGATGTGGATCGTTCGGCCATCTTGGGTGCCTACCACAGGAGATGTTTCTTAGTCTTTTTATCACCAGCCCTTTTTAAGGCCATGTTCAATTTCTCGGGCTCCACAGTAATTGTGTTTAGAGTGTTGCAGAATCATTACTGCGGGCATCAGACAGAAATCAGTACGATATGGCATCACATATTATCATTTCAGGCAATCCTCACAGCTAATATTTCTTTCTGATGGCAGATGTGCAGGTGGTAAAGCATTCTGTTAGGATCAGTGAATTAAGTTATCATTATTACAATTGTCTCTGGTAAGAGCAGAGGCACAATAATATTTGCCTATTCATTCCACTGAATGAGGTATTAAATAATATATATCCATATGTCCAACAGATATTATTAAGGGCAAAATTCACATTAAGCAAGCAGGTAGTGTGGCATGCGTTAGGAGACTGGGACCTAGTCTTTGTCCTAGCTGTGTGGACACGTTATTTAATCTCCCTGGTTCTCAGTTCCCTTATCTGGAAAATGGGGTCGTAGAAAAAGAGCAGGGCTTGCCCACTCAAAAGCCTTCAGAGATCAGGCAAATAATACGAGAGAGTGTAAAGAGCAGGTATAAGATGGAAATGAGCGATGGGACTATGACAACTGGAGTGTGCCAGACTATCTCCAGGAAGGACCATTATTACCATAGGGAAAAATAGGCACAATCTTTCCAGATATTTTGACTTTTCAAAATAATTTAGAAATCAAGGCTTTTTGTAACATTTTCCTGTTTTTAAAACTCTCTATAGAGTTTTTGTTTATTTATCCTGTGGTTCGTCAGTTTGAAATCCTTGAATGAGCATATGTTTAAGACTTCTTCAGTTTAAAAAATCATGTTTCTATTTTTTGTTTAAAAATAGAAATTTAGGACCATGGTAATGTAGAATACATTTATCGCATACATTGGAAAAGCATCTCTTTTATGGTATAATTGTTATAGGTACACATAAAAATATTCTTTGCTTCTGAAAGGTGGCTTGTTTTTCCAACACTTTGATTGCTTTAGAAAGATCTGCATTTCTCCTCCAAGGAATCAATAAAGAATAGTTAATGTGAAATACACTTCTCATTTCATTTATTTTTGACCCTTCGTTCTGCTGGGAAAATAGAATAGGAATCACAAAATGAGAAATTTAAATGAATCTTGATGCTGTCTGATAAGAATCTTTACCACATCAGGTCATGGACTCAGTGATAACATCTACCTAATACTTGTTAAAATTAAGTCATAAATTATATTCATAAAGATTTTTATAAATAACCTCACTCAGGGTCAATGTCAACAGAAGAAATTAAAAAAGCAATTGAGGAGTCCTGATGAATGAGCTTGTGGACCCTGGAATTGACTGCATGATTGTCAGGACCCAATTTTTACCTAATAAACACGCAAATGTCATTGTTAATATTGACACAGGGAAGTTAAATGGAGATACTCTCTGTGATAAAATGTCATTTTGGGAGAATTAATATGAAGATCATGAGTTTAAATACACAGAACAGACATGAAATGGAAAATTCTGAGTCCTGAGAGTTTTGGAAGTGATAATTAGAAGGGAGCTATTTCTAGAAGGTTTTATGCAATTAAAAAGAAGTTGGTTAGGTGAAAGGGACTGCTATTGTATTAATTTCAGGGAAACTATTGTCTTCACCAATAGTTCAGTGAAAGCATATCTA
This sequence comes from Equus quagga, assembly GCF_021613505.1. NCBI lineage: Eukaryota > Metazoa > Chordata > Mammalia > Perissodactyla > Equidae > Equus > Equus quagga. The sequence goes on along the minus strand of NC_060269.1, from coordinate 141,413,454 downwards.
ACCGTCAATGAAAGCATATCTAACCCCAGCAAAATATGTTGCCATCTCTGCCTTTATATGAGCTGCAGTCCCCTGACTTCTGGCCCTGCAAGGAGGATAGTACCCAACATAGAGCTAGCGACTTGTGCTCCAGGATCAGAGTTTGCTAATCATCCTCTTGGGTTCTGGCTCCTGCCAAACTGATTAGATTGTTGGTTTTGAGGCCATCTAGCAAAGAGATTCTCAACACGGACTTTGCACTGAGACCACCTGGGTTTGTCTCCTACTTAGATCAACTACTTGTTAGCTCTGTGACCTCAGGCAAGTTACTTCACGTCTCTTTGCCTTGGCTTCCTCATCTATCAAATAAGGGTAATCCTAGTACATTGGATTGCGGATTAAATTAGTTGATGCATATAAAGTACTTATAACACAAGTAAGTGTTCAACTAATTTAGCTATTATTATTATTATTGTTTTTCCTTAATGGCTTTGCCAACCTCATAGGACTTCTCCACTTGCTTGCTATGCCTGCTATGTCTACCGCTAATTTCTTGTGCTAAACCTTCTTCAAGGTTCCTATTTGTGATTAGGAGGGGTTCTATCTTGTCATCCCCTTCAAAATCACCAATGGGTCAGAATTTCTTACAGATGGCAGGTACCTGAATCTTACCTAATAGACAGAAGGGCTCGTGGATGTTTTTCCAGGGAACTGACCTACTACAGGCCTCGGTATGTGAGCCCCAAGATTCTGGTGAAAGGATACTACCACTGAAGTGGATCTTAGTATTAAAAATTCTGTGGCGATTTTCAATCTCTCTCCTCATTCTCTCTCTCTCCTTTTTTTTTTTTTTTTGCAAGAAAGGAACAACACTCACTTCTCTTTCTAGATTTAGCTCCTGTTTCACCATCTTTACAGAATGTTTCCAAAGCCGTTGTCCCCCACATGGAATTGACCACTTCCTCTTTGGTGCTGCCACTGCGTCCTGCACCAACTTTTATCCTGGGATCTGCACCATTTTAGTACAACTTCTATGTCCATGTCTGATCTCCTATACTTAAGTGTCCCTTAAAGGTCTCTCCAGTACTTAACACAGACTTGGCATAGAGTAGACTCTTAAGAAATGCTTCTTGAATGAGATTGAAGAGAAAGTTGGCTGCCAGGAAAATGGCTCTGGTGGTGAGAACATTTGATGGAGTAACATTTGTTTGTTCATTCAAACTGGATCAGACCCTGTTCATACATCATTTTCTAAGGAAGACATGTGACTCTAGCCATATGTATAAACACAAAGAGAGTTATTCTCAGGAAGGTTACTGTCACTTGGACTCGGTACAGCTACCTTTAACAATACTTGAACAGGGTTATCTAACTCAAGACTTTAAGACAATTAAAGCATTTTTAACTTTTTGAGAATGGAGTCCAAATTGTGGAATGAAGTTGTGCTGTTATTTTCAGTGTAAGTGTAAAACCACACACACAATAATGCACAGATATGTCTTATGTAGAAGAGTATTGGGGTGTGGTGTTAAATTACCAAACGTTTTTACTATGGTATGTTGAATTTCTTAAGAAGGACGGTAGTATTTCTTCTGGCCTCAGTAGAATCTTGTTCTTTGGAACCCTTGGTTTGTGGTCTTTAACTTATTTGGTCCCCCTCTGAGTTTCATGTTGGCCCTCTTCCTTGCGTCTGAGCTAATATTTTCAGTGTGGACAGGTCTCAGCCTCTCAGTTAATAATCCTTGGATGTAAATTCTTTTAGATTTCTCATTTAATTATGCTGAGTGTAGCAATCACGTGTTAATGGTCATTGTTATTTCTATATCCAATTGTTATTACACAATTAAGTTTAAAAAGTTAAAGAATAGTGATTTTTCCTAATGCCTTTAAGTGGCCTAGAATGTTCTCAGACTACTTACACCTTCTGAACTGATTGTTATTTTAGTGGAGAATAAAGAATATCTTCTAGGTTGACTGATGAGTGTAAGGTTGTTTCTGTTATTCAAATATTGTTCTTTATATGCTTTTTAAAGTCTGTCACCACAAATGCCTCCTGACGACAGTAGTTAAGGTCAAAGCCATCTGCTAAGTTGTCTATTACAATATCTTGGCTGAAGATGACATGGTTGCACCTTTGTGAATTAATGGTTTCATGGCAGCCACATGTGATAACACAATGTTGGTCCAGACTTGGCATTAAACCAGGCAATTGTCCAATGAAAGCTGTCATTATTTGGGTGGAGCAAGGAGATTAAGAGAAGAAAGTAGAAAGGCAGCATGGTGCCATAGAAAGAGTGTGAATTTGAAGTCAAGCAGACCTGGCTTTGAATTCCAGGCCCACCATTTATAAGCCTCATGAACTGAGCAATTTACTTAACCTCTGTGAGCCTTGGGTTCTCCTCAGAGATTTGTGATTAGCAAATAGCGCCTATCTCATAGGATTGTTGGAGTATGAAATGAGATTATACAAATTCTCAACAAACGTTAGCTTAAAAAATAAAACTCAGTCAATCATTGAAGGCTTTGTCTGAATTAGATGATCAGATCCTTCTTACTCTGAGAGCAAGCTTGAAGTGCATTTGAATAAGGAGGCAAGTGGGAGAAAGGTCTAGAGACTGCAGTAAGATTGAAAAGCAGGGGGGACTTTAGGACAGAGAGTGCTATGGAAGAAAGAAAAAATAATAGAACCCCACTGCTCTGCCACAGACCCGAAGCTAGGCTATTTACCCATATTATCTCACTCCATTTCCACAACATTTTGAGTTATGCATTCAGGCCACTGTGCAAATGAGAAAATTGGGCCTCTCTCAGAGAGAGAAAGGGACTTGGGGATTATGTGGCAGGGAAATGACAAAGCTTGAATGACTGAATAGAGATTGACTCTGAAGTTCATGGGCTAGGCCATAGTCCTTCCCCGGGGAAAGAAATGAGGGGAGCCCTGTGGTAGGGCTAGCGGGTTGGTCAGTACAGGCTTAATTCTCATTGTTTTAGAGATAGTAGTCCATATGTAGTGATGTGATAGTATTTATCCCCAAGAAAAAGAGTCCAGAGAAAAATCTGCACAAACTTCCAAGCGTTTTAAGAAACAGATGATTTCTTAGATGATTTAAGAGAGAATGTTCCATTGATTTCTAGGGTTTTTTTTTTTTTTTTCAAAGTTGGCCAAAAAGAAAATATTAGGCTAAGACGTACTCAGGCACTTAGTCCTTTTAAAATTGCTTGATGCCAGCCTTACCATTTACCAGAATTCTGTTGGAGCTAATGGGTCCTTACTATGGGCCAAATACTGTGTTAGACCCTGGATATATACAGATGAACAAAGCCATGTAGTCTTTGCCCCCATGGGACTTTCACTCTAGATGGGAAGACAGACCCTAAATAATTACACAGATAACTCTGTAATTATAATTATGACAAAAACTATGGAAGAAGACTAAAGGTTATTAGGTAATTATAAGAGGAGGAATAACTACATGGAGGTGAGGAGGGAATTGTCATCAAAATCTGCCCCAAGGTTGTGACATCTCAGCTGAGCCCTGAGTTTATCCAGCTAACAGGAAGTAGCTCTCCAACCAAGGCACGCACTTGTCTGTCATCTGGTCTGTCAGTTCCTGAATTTTTTTTGAACACTTGCTCATGCTTTGATTTTGGTACCAGTCTCACTCTTCTCTGGGCATATTCCATTTCAGATAGGAAGTAATTGGCTTGGGCTTCAAACAGTGAATGCACGTTTCTTCTCTCACTGGCTTAGGAACTGGTTTGCTGCTACCTTCTCTATGTCTCTTGGTTTTTGCTTTCTTCTGCCTGCTTTGTGCTTGCACATTAAAATCGAAGAGGAAGAGATTCTAGAAAAATACATTTTTCATTTTAGAAAATGCTAGTTGTATTGAAGAGTAGTTCCCTGAGATGCAGAGAAAATTTAAATTGCATCTCTTATTTGATACGACTGCTGGTGAACATAAGAAAATAGCATCCATTTATTAAGGAAGCCATGTGCAAATACAGGGCATGTTTGCAAAGGCTTATTATAGTACAAGAGGCAATTGCTGCTTTGTTTATTTGGTTTGTGGCTAAGTCATTACAATGCTCCTCTTCTAGAAAAGAAAATGTACGCAGACTAAGATGTCTCTGGCAGCATAATTGCTTCCATTTTATTTAAAGATAATTCAGATTTTAAAAACCATCATTGCAGTGGACATTGCTTATTTTGAGCTGTCCAACATCCATTTGCCTACTCTTGGAAACGTCACTCCAATATTCTTCATAGTGTTGTATTAGTTAAAGTAATGCTGACTGTTTCAATAAATAAATGGTAAATTTTCAATGCCTAAGCATTATAAAAATTGTATTTCTCACTCATGCCATAGTCTAATGTTGGTATTCCTGGTAAAATGGCTTCTACTTACTCATTCAGAGATCTCTGCTCCTTCCATCTTCTTGGCTCTGCCTTCCTTTAAATTTTTAGAGTCCTCTCTAGCTGACAGGTGGGAAAAGATAGAGAGGATCACATGTGGAAGGTTGTCATGAGCAAAGATTTCATGCCGTTGCCCACAACTCAGTCACATGGCTACACTTAGCTGCAAGAGAAGTGGGGAAATGCATTCTGGTTCCCTGTGTGGGAGGAAAAGGAACTAGCTCTCTAAGCTGCAGATATCTATTGCTTCCCCATGTTTCAGAGGATTCTGACTCCACCCCAAAAAAGATGAAGGATGTAGCTCAGCCCTCACTTATTTTGCTCAGGAATGGACACACAATCTAAGCTAGTTCAATCAAACTGAAACTGCAGACTTTTGTTGAATGGCTGGGAGGCATGCTCTTTCTTGACGGAGATAAACAAGGGAACATGTAATTCTATGGCAGCCATCTTGGGATGATAGGTGGGCTGGGGTGGGGTGTCTTAGAAAGAGAAGCCAACACCTAATAGTGGACCCAGAAATGGAGACCAAGAAACCAGTTTCTGGTCATTGTTTTAGTTGTTGATTCAGCTTTCCCTTAAGCCTTATCTAGTTTTCCAGTCAGAGGAGCCAGTTAGTTCCCTTTTTTGTTGAATTCAGTTTGAATTATAGTTTCTCTTCTTGAAAATTTGCCACCTTGCAGATGGCATTATAAGTGATACAACTACACAAAGATTTTGGGAGTATATACTATTTATGTGACTTGATTTGGGCATGATTTAATTAGAGAAATGGGCTCTTTCTTAATTTAAGGCATTGTAATTACATCTGATTACACGCTCACTAGTTCAACAAAGGCTTTGTATCTTGCATCTATTATGCTTTTTAACCTCACCTGGGACAATTTCCATTACAAACACTGAGTTCCCTACTGGCCAGCTCTTTGACATCCCCCTTATTGGCATTATTGGTCATTTCAATGGTTGCACTGTTTAAACTCATATCTCTCAATACATTGGATTTCAAACAAAAGCCAGAGTAGAACAGGGATCAAACTTCTCCCCATGGTTACACACATGTGACTGATAGCATTCAGCATTTTCATTTCACGCTTCTTGAGAACTAATGATCAGTGCAATGGTGTGTTCAAATTTGTTTATAAATGCCCTGGTAAAACACAGAACTTCAAAGTGTATAATGTTATGGTAACAAAGTGGGGTTTTCAGGATTTCTTTGAGACTGAAGAGTAAGCAAGCAGCTAGAGGAGGCATGGCCTGCTTTACTGGTTAGGCTATAGATTCAGCTGTAACAAAATAAAATGTCTTAAACAAAATGGAAGTTTATTTCTCTTTCACAGAGAAATTTGAGTGGAGAATATGGCTCTGCTGTGTGAATTTTTCAGAGACCCAGGCTCCTTCCATTTTCTTGCTCCTGTATCACTAGAATGTTGTTCACACGATCCAAGGTGGCTCATTATCAGTCAGAGTTTTAGCTAGGGAAGCTGTGTTTAAGATGGAGAAGGGAAGGGGATGAGATATTAGTAGGAATATGTTAGATTGTGCTATGGTAATAATCATATTCAAAATATTAGTGGCTTATTTTTTGCTTATGTGATATGTTTATCAAGGGTCACTAGGGGTTCTGCCTCACATTCCTCTCACTCAGGGACACCAGAGGATGGATCTGCACCATCTGGAGCATTGGGAGGGCCTGTGGCAGAAGGGCAAGCTGGAGAGTCTTACATTAGCAGTTAAATAACTTTGTCCTTCACCTATTGGCCAGAACTGATTACACAGCCACACCTAATGTTAAAGAGTCAATAAGTACAATCCTATAGTGGATTGTAAGTGAACAATCTTAAAGACTACTACAGAGGACATTTCCCTTGAAAGTGTGACCTGAAAGTTGCACATATCAGTTCTTCTTACTTCCTGTTAGTCAGAACCGAGGTATATGGTTACACCTAGCCAAAAAGGAAGCTAGTAAATGCTAGTCTTCATTTCTGCTACAGTGGTTATGATTTATCGCATTTTCTGTAGATTCTTTCTTAGCATTTCCATCTCTCTGCTTACATTGTATTTGTTCTTCCATGTTGTCCAATTTTTCCATTATGGCCTTAAAATATTAATTATAGTTATTTTGCTTGGTCTGATAGTTTCAAAATATCTGAATCTGCTTCTGTTGCTTGCTTTCTATGTTAAGATTGTGTTTTTCTTACCTTTGAGCATGCCTTGTAATTTTTACTGAAAGCCGGATGTGGTGTATTAGGTAATAGAGACTGAGATATATAGGCCATTAGGGTAAAGTTTTATATTTGTCTTGCTAGGAATTATGCTCTGTTTACTGTTTGCATGAGCTGTAGGTGTCTGAGGCTTCAATTTCCTATAGTGTCCTTGTTTTTGTCTCCTGGATTGTCTCTGGATTTCCTTAGGGACTCTTTCTTAAATAGAGTCTTAGCCTTACATTTCTTTCAGTTGTAATCTTCTGCTATTATCCAGGAGCCCTGTTGTAGTGGAAAGGTGTGGGAGGAAGGAAAACATTCCCTAATCCTATGATTCACTTCCATAGTGAGCATGTGCCCCTGGGCTGTGACCATTACAAGTGCTTCTTAGCTTTTTATTTTTCTTGCTTAGGTGAGACAGGAAGTTTAGGGGCAGGCTGGAGTTGGGTATTTCCTTTCTCCCACATGTTAGGTTGTGATAAAGAAGTTTCCCTTAAGGACAGATGAAGAAGAGAAAGCTCAGGATATATTTCAAACTGGCTACTTTTCCCTCCCCTACTGGAAGAATAAACGGAATTTCTCCCATTCTTCATTATGAGAATTTGATGGGGCTTCTGGAGGTAACACTCATGAAAGTGTGAGGGTCCTCCATAAGACTAGGCCCCCAAGAGTTTTTAACTCTCACAGTAGTACACACTCAGCCCCCAAAAGTTCGCCAGTTTTAGTTTGAGTTCTCCTACTCATTCTTGGCTCCAGATGATACCACTCCTGGTAAATTGTATTCCTTGTATTTGCACGTCTGTCTGTCTAGTTTTGAAGGCATTGGTTTGCCCTATGACCTCAATTCTCTGACGGATCTATGTAGAGTTGTTGATTTTCAGTTTGTTCAGCTTTTGTTCTTGTTATGAGGAAGAGAGTGACAGTTTCCAAGTTTTTTATGTGTCAAAGCAGAAGCCAGCTGTCAATAGCATTTTCATCATTAAAGTAATACCAATTGGTAAATGTTGTCTTTATGCTTGGAGGCCATGTGTCCAGCTAATGATTGGAATTCCATCACTATATAATAAGAAGGGGAGGATGGATATTAGGGGGAAATGGCAGTCTCTGACACACTCGCATGATTGCACTGCAGGTGAGAATACTATAGGGCTTAGGTGTCTCTGAAGAACCCACAAAAGCACCCATTAGAGAACAAATCAGCATTTGAAATTTGCTAAGCAAAGAGAGTCCCAATGCTAGATGATAACTGTGCCAATAAAGCTGGAACTTTCTGTCCTCTCTCTTTCTTCTGCTGTGATGCTGGAGAGCCACTGGCAGTCTAAGGAAAGGGCAAGAGGAGTAGAGTTGAGGCAAAACAGAAGCAACTTTGCCCTGCACTTCAGTACACATGGGGAAGGCTTTAATTTTATGAGAGTTTGGAGTTTTAGTGTAATGACAAAGCCTTTTATTACCTAACTGTGACCAGAGGACAACCGAATTACTGGAAAAGCTGTGGAAGCTGTGACAGAGACTGCCAATTGCCTATTCATTCTCTCCTCTCTACTTTATAACAAATCTGAATTTTCAACTAAGCACATTGACCCCATCTAAAAAACTACCTTATACAGCCTTTACAACACTGTAAAGAGAAGTGTTGTATTGTACTTGTAGTAAGTGTCTTTAAGCATTCCTTTCCTTCTTTTCCCTTTTTCCTACTCCTTAGAATGTGGATATGATAGCTAGATCTCCAGCAGCCATTTTGAATCATGGAGATGGGGGTGAGGGGTGTCACACTTTAGGTTTGGGAAGCAGTGAGCTGGAAAGAACCTGAGTCTCTGGGAACATGAAGTCACAATACCAGACCTGGACATTTCACCCCAAGATTCATTTTATATGAGATATAAATATGCTTCTATCTCATTTAAGTCTGTCATTTTCAGCATGTCTATTTCCCCTAATGAAACCTATCAAAGATTATATACAGGGGGTAGAAAAATGGGTCCATGGGGAAGGTTTGCAGGTCTGCAGTGGTAAGAAAGAATAAACTTGATTTCTCTAGAAGCTAGCTCATTCACTAAACCAGTTACCAAATAAGAAACTCAAGCTGAGCAAGGTCTCCAACTCAAACTAAGAAAAAGGAGGGAAGCTGTGTAAGCTCAGGTCCTTCAAGAAGCAGACATCAACATGGCATTAAATACACAAGAATTTTATTGGAAAAAAACGCCTGAATGAGAGAAAATAATGAGGGAACTGGGTAGTGCAGGGAGAGCCATCGGACGCCTATGAAAGTGTGACCCAGTGTGAAGCGAGAATGGGGAGAACATTGGATGGAAGTGAGACAGACTGTCAAGCAGCCGAAGGAAGGTTGGGCTAGGCCATCAGAGAGTCCTGGAACCCAAGCTAACCCTTGGAGGAATCCTGTGTCTCTCAGAGATGGGTCTGTCTTAATATCCCTGCCACACTCAGTCTGTGGCTGTGGGCAGCCTGTGCGAGGCACGGTCTCACACAAACCCCGCTGAGAATTGCAGAGCTCAGCAGGTAGAGCCCTTCTCAATTACACTCCCTAAACCAGGTGCTCTGTAAAGTGCATTCTCATGGCCTCCACAGAAGCTAAGGGTAGGCAGCTTCAGATAGCAGGTACCGAGATGTGCATGGTGTACCACTGTACAAGGTAAGTAGACTCACAGAAAAGTGGCAGGATCACCCTGCATCCAACAGGGTCAGGTGTCACAATGAGGGTCTCCTGTGGGAGGTGAAGAAGCATGTCAGTAATGTCAACTCAGGTGTCACCTTGAAGGAGATGCAAAAAGACCTTGATGTTTATGAAAACATGGACTACCAGGCTTTAGGCAAAGTTCAAGTTGAACTCAACATCAGCTGCAGTGCAAGACTCACCGCAGTTCAGTTCCACATAAGACATCCAAACCATCACTGCGTTTGCCAAGGTTTTAAGTGTACCAGGGGACAGTTCCACAATCATAAAGGCAAGTTGACTTTTCACAAAGTGTTGTATGTATAACAGTGGTAATATATAATATTATATTAGGAGATTAATAGATAAAATTATTTTAATAATTGTAACTTGATTTTTAGGGTTCATGGATAGTGATACATTTCCAAATACATGGTGATTTAAAGTTTTTAATTTTAATTATTAAAATTTAATTTTATCATATGAAATACAGGCAGATGGCTTATGGATATGGCAAAAAATTATGAAGTGAGAAGGTTATCTACAAGGCTCACACAGCTGGCAAATGACATGGCCATGACAAGAACCAAGACCTTCTGACTTTCTCGGACATTCTGTTGGCTCTCCAAGAATAACTGGCTTCCAGAAAAAGAAAGCTGGCTACAGTATGAGCTGGGTGACATGGCTTTTAGAGAAACAGGCCCACTGTGGAGTAATATTGAAGATTTAAAGAACGTCCCAACTGCCAGTTCTATGTGCTTTTTCAGGTACATCAAATGTGAGGAGGGAAAATTGGATTCAAACAATATCCAAAAGAGAACCGAGATCGAAATTTATGTCAGCTATGGAAAGTACTTTCTAGGAAGTAGATTAGAGTCTGGAGACATCAGGATGGAGCATGTGAACCCAGAGAAGATAGTAAGAGAGGGAACAGTGGATGGAATCATGGCGTGACTGCTTTCTGTGGGACCTCTTGAACTTGTCAAGGGCTGGGAGAGGGAGCTGTTTAGGGGACGGGACACTTCTAACAGGAAAAAGAACATGGATGGAAGGTTTTAAAGGTTTATTTTGTGCTTCTGCTTTAAACTTTGAGAAGATATTTAGAAAAATTTAAGCTGTATTTTAAGTGTGACCCCTACTAGTGGGTAGGAGTCGTGTCTCCTTGAATCTGCCATGCACACAGTAGGTGTGCAACAAATGTTTAGAGGAGCAATAATCGAATGTTTTACATCATTACTCATTGATAAGGAAGACAAGGAAAAATAAACACTTTGGGAACCTCTCTGTTTGACATATAATTTCTTTCCTCCTTTTGTTTCTTAAGTGCTGCTATCATGGCTACATGAACGAGAATGTCCTAACTGCCTTAAGGGACATCTGGATTGAATGTCAGGGATCAGCAGAGAGAGCCCAATTTAGAGGACAAGAGGATAGTGACAAGAATGTAAACAGGTTGAGCATTGTCAGATATAGTGAATATTTAGAATTGTCCAATAATGTAGAACCTTGGTCTCTTACTGAGTACATGCTGCCTGATGTTTCTTGCCCTGTGAAGGAATGGAATGTTTATGACTTGCATGATGTCCTTATTTTTTGGTTCTGTTGGGACAGGAGGTTTGATTGTCAGATGTGCTTTTAGGCAGCCTGTTGGGCAAATAGTGTACAGATAGGACCAATTCTCAGATGCCCCCACATCCCTCTCAATCAGGATTTGCTGTGTATCTTCCCCAAGAATTCTGGCAGCTATATTATATCAACTCTACTATTGAAATAACGGGAAATTCTACCATAGAACACGGGCTTATCTCTATGATAACTACTAAAAGGTATTTGGGCCATTGTAGGTACTTAATAAGTATCTGTTAATTAAATGAATAGGTAAATGTTTCTTATTCCAATTGTTATAATCGATTTTTAAATGTATTTTCAATTATGCTAGTCATTCAATATCCCCCCACAGTTTGTTAATTTCTTTGAAGGCAAGGGCTGGGTACATTTGTACAATAATTTCAAAGAAGTAATATACTCCAAGCGTTAAGAAAGAAGGCACTAGATGAGGCAGCATAAATCCTGAGTTCTTCTCTTGGTTCTATCAGGAATTGCATTGTAATTAACATTGATTTCATGCTCACAATATGTTAGGTATTTTACACAAGCTATCTTATTTAATGCCCTCAATAAAGCTATGTGGAAGGTACGGCGGGGGTGCCTACTTTTCCACCAGGACTCGGTGTTGTTTTCTCCTTCCTTGGCACACTGCTAGACCATGTTTCCCAGCCCTCTTGCTTGTGGGAGCACATATACAACGAGTTCTCAGCAATGCAGTGGTGATACAAGTGATCTGAGTCACCTCTGGGTCAAGATGGATAATAGCTCATGTGTTTTCTCCACACCCTCTCTTCTCCACTCACTGCCTGAAGCAAAGATGGGGCCCTAACAAATAGCAGAGCCATATTATGAAACTTATCATTCTTAGCTCCATTTCACAGAAGAGGAAACTGAGGCCAGAGAGATTAAGTAAACTACACAGAGTAGGCAAGTGGCAAAGTTGGGATTTAATTAAGTTGTTTAACTCAGCCTGTCTTCATAACCACGAAGTGTACAGCTAGCCATATAAAGTCAAGTCACTCTAGCTTTAGAAGTCTCCACTTCCTCAGCTGTAAATGAAGATATTAAGACTGCCTTCTAGGCATGTTACGGGGATTAATGAGTTAACATACCAAAAAGCCTGGTAAGAACACAGCACAAAAGAACTCAAAAAAAATAGGAGTGTGTGTGTGTATGCGTGCATGTGCACATATTTGTAACTTTGTCACATCAAAGCACTTTTTAATAAATGGTCTGTGGTTGAGGCCTGAGAATCTCTTTATCACTCGAGGATTTCTGTTCAGTGACATTTGCTGGACAGGATTTGACCTGTTGTATGAATTATGCCTTCCATCTAAGGACACTGTTTGGATACTAATTTACTCTCTTGCTTCTAAGCAACCATGAATAGGGAGAGGGTCAGGCAGCTCCTCAAGCTGTTTCAGGGCAGCAGCTGTTACTGGGTCCTAAAGGAAGCTGTGTTCATCCTGAGGAGAAAGGCAGCCAGGCTGAGGATGGCAGAGTGGGTGGTGAGCAAGTATGCAGCAGTGCAGGACTCTCCTGAGCTTCAGGAAAATGAAGTCAAGATCATAATTCAGAGATAAGACTGTTTGATTTTTACTTTGAATAAAAACATTTTGAGGCAACATAGTGTAGAGGACTAAGAGTCAGAAGAGTAGGGTTTGAGGCTTTAATTTAACTAATCTTTGGTCCGATTGCATGTGCTTAATAATTTCTCTAAGCCTCAGTTTTCTTATCTGTAAAATGGGGATAACACTGAGTCTGACTACCTTCCTAGAATTGTTCTGAGCATAGAATGCAGTTATGCCCATGAAGGTGATCCACAAAGGCCAACCCATTGTACAAATGTAAGTTCTTGTTGTCACTGTGACATTTTTGTGACTCAGTTGCATTTGTAGCTTTCAGTATCTGAAAGAAAAAACACACACACACACACCTCATTTTCCGTATGGAAGAAAGGATGTATCTGTTCCCCAGCCCTGCCTGATTGTTTGGTCGTTATATGGCTGTTGCTTCTCTTCCTTGTGAATGGTTTTGTATGCAGGATAGGCCCATGCAGGTACAGATGTTACACTGTGAACTTAACTAAGAAGAGCAGGAAAGATGGGGAAGAGCTATTGATTAATTAATTAATTAGCTTGCTTGTTCGTTAATTCAACATTTATAAGAGCCTGCTAAGTGTGTTGGGTACTGGGGATAGAAAATGGAATAAGACAGAATCTTGATCTTGCTGCCAAGTCACTCACAGCAGAGTGGAAAACACAGACACCTCAATGGGTGTTATATAGTGATGTCATAGGTGCAACGAGAGAGCTAAGTTCAGGGGACTCTGGAAGAACAGAGGAGGGTACTTAGTGTATCCTGCGGGTTGGATGTGGAGCTCAGGGAAGGCTTCCTGCAAAGGATGACTTCTTGAGTCTTGGAGCATGATCAGAAAATACTCAGGTAAAATGATCTGGTGAAGGTGGGAAAAGAAGGGCATTATGGGTGGAGAGACTACTAATGATCAAAGTTACAGAGATAAGAAGTAGCACAGTGTAGTGTAAGCAGCTTGGTGCTCCTGGAGTGTAACAGTATGTTTGTGTGTAGGGCGGGGGAGTGGAAGGATGAGAGGAACATGTTAAGAAAATTTTATCTTGAATGTAAACATCAAAGGGCTTTAAGCAGGTAGTGATTGAGGATGGGGTGGGGTTATAGGCAGCTATGTCAGGAGAAATACTATTGTAGTAACTTACATGAGAGATGATGAATTTTAAACTATCTATGGCTATGTAACTGGGAGGGAAGTAAAAAAAAAAAAAAGGAATCAAGAGATATCCCGGGTGGAAAAGTCAGCAGCCCTGGAAGAGGGAAGAGTTGTGGTTGAATTCTAGCTTTCTAGCTTGGGTAATGGGTTGATGGTTTTGCCACCAACTGAGATGCAGAATGCAGGAAGCCATTCAGATTTATGAGAAGACGGTAAATCCGATATTGCATTTATTGAGTGTGAAAGGAAGGCGGATAGCCCCCAGTTGCAGGAAGCTTGTGGCTCCTTCCCCGTGCACGGCTAGAACTTCCTGGGCGTGCATGGGGTGGATCAGAAACATTTAGGGACAAGTTAGTGGTAACGAAGTGGGGGAATTTTCATTGTTTGGAGCAGATATTGCTCCTTGCTCTCCATGGCAGCTCTAATTTAGATGTCTTCTCTTGAACACTCTACCCTTAATTCCAGGTAGTGTCCCTTGGGCTCTCCTGACTAAAAAGTGAAAAATCAAATGTAAGATTCGGCGTCCCACAGTGGCTAAGTGCTCTGGGCAGGGAGTTGAGAGTCTCAGGTTCGAATCCCCACTCGGCCTCTACTTAGGTAAGTCAGTTCACCTCTTGGGCTTCTCCTTCCTTATCTTTTAAAGGATGACGTGGGAATTGTTGACTTGTAAATTTCATTCAAGTCCTGAGGTTCTGTGAATTATCTATGTGTTTTCCTGTTTTATGATGCTGACTTCCAATTCTAAAATTAGTAAAATATTAAGTAATAGACTATCTTAAGTAAAAAAAAAAGTAAAGTTGCAAAATCTTCTAAATTACTGAGTTCCTGGAAACTGGTCATAAATCTGTTCACAGCACCCCCTCTGCCACCTGGATTTCCATTAACCCAGAGCTCTATTAGCCAGCCCTGCACAGGCAGTATAATCTCAGAGTGGGGCTCAAGTTTATGCCCTTGGTATGCTGATGATTGATATTCATTGTGGTTGCCTTGAGGCAATGTGAGAATCCAAAGTCATCAAAGACAGAGGAAATTATGTCCAGCCTAGTTTCAAAGGTGAACTGTACTGCTTTCACATGATTTGAAAGTCATTAATCTATGTGTGGTGTATATCAGGGCTCCCTGACCTTTTTGTGGGGAGAGTTTTTTAATTTCCGTGAGACAGATTCTTTGATTAAGCAGAATTTCCTTTTTCTCTGAATATATTAGATAAGAGGGTTTCATATTTACTTACGAGATCCCTTGCTATAGTCAGCTTAATTTTATGCTCGTTTGATGTTAAACACAAGTGAAGATGAACCTGGTCTTTGAGATATATAGTGGGGAGATCTCTGGGTTGAAAGAGTCCGGAGACCCAAGTGGAGGTCCTAGCTCTGTCACTAATGAACTGTGTGACCTTGGACAAACGTCTTCATTCTCTGGGCTTCAGTTTTACCGTCTATAGGATTAGAAGGTTATAGTAGATAATCTTTAGGTTCTTGAGATTCTAAATTGACATGTGTCTCTCTCTCCTAAGTGCTTCAGTTAAATGAAACATTCATTGACTATACTATTGTGTTTTGCATACAAGATCTTATCTAATCAACATAATGTTAGTTCTATATTATGACTAAGGAAACTGAGACCTAGAAAGAATAAATATCTTGTTAATGGCAGAGCCAGAGTTTAAATTCCAGTGTTTGGTTTTCAATCCCAGTGCTGTTTCTTACACATGCTCTGCTGTGGCTCTCATGAGAGCAGAGTGGGGTGGTGGCTCTGAGAACAAACTAGGGGTTTTGAGGACGAAAGGCTTTGTCTGTCATTGTCTCTTGAGAGGATGATATATATTTCCCTGTCTTTCTCAGTTTAAGAAATATTCTGCACTGCTTTTTCGTGGCTTCTGATTGTTGCTTTCAATCTTTCTTGGATCAGATCACGTCTCTTGGCAGTTGCAGTACTGTAATATGAGGATCAGCTCTGCCTGCCTGTCTCAATAGCTGGCAATTTATCTCTGGGTATTTTTAGGTGCCTCAGATAAAGGTAATATAAATATAATGAAAGAATGAATTTCTTTCTGACACTTTGTACCATTTGTATAGAAGAATGAAATCTCCTTTAAAAATGTTGCCTTTCTCAAAATATGTTCTCTGGATGTAGCTCGCTGTTACAAAACAGTAAAAATATTTGAGTGGCCAAATGAATTTAGGAAACTTTTCTTAACATAGTGGGAATTCTCATAGCCTTTAAAACAATAATGTTCATTGCATATTTAAAAAGGGAGAAAGCATGTGCTCTTTCCCCAACCACTGTTAACCATAGAATCTCCCCCATCCTGTGTCCTACCCCCAACACCAGAATGCTACAGGCCTGGTTTTCTGAAGAACTGATTTTGTAAATAGTGTTCTAAGGTGCTGTGTGCCCGAAGGGAGGGTAAATACCATTTATTAAATACCTACTATGTGCCAGGTACTTTTATAAGTGTTATTTGTATTTACTTTTTTTGGCTACATGGGGTAGTCTTTTGATCCATATTTATAGATGAAGAACTTGAGGCTCACATGGGTTAAGAAATACAGTTCATAGAAGCATGGCCTGGAATCAAACTACATCTAACTGTCAAGTCCCGATTGTTCACTACACTTTACTGTGTGTCTCAGGGTGATATAGTGACAGTCTCTCAGCTGGGGCTGACAGAGCAATGTTTTCTACAGCAGGATCACTCTGACCACATTGGGACCTGTGTGAGCCGGCTAGAGGCAACATGGCGGCTTATCTCCAGGGGTATTGTTCCCATCCATTGCTCTTTTCCCTCCCGCTCTTGGGAGTTCTGCAATGGTTTCCTCAGTCTTCTGGGAAAAGGGTTATTTCTGGGTCTGTGAACAAGGCAGAACTTGTTGGGCTCCTGTTTTGTGGGAGGCCTGATTCAGAACACTATCTTCCACCATTGGCTCTACCTCTGGAATGGGAAATTTCACAGGAGAGAGGAGAAAGCCTAACTGTATGGCAAGCTTAATAGAAAGGTGACATTCATGTCCACATCTTGGATGCATTTCTATGACATGTGGAGTGTTTCGTATATGCTGTTCATTTTCTGACAGTCAGTGGGGCCATCTGGAAAGAATGGGGGCTTTGGAGTCTGATGGTTCTGGGGATGAATTCCAGCTCCAGCACCTATTTGCTGTGAGGCCTTGGACATGTTACTTTATGTTCCTGACCCTCACCTGCCATGCAATGTGCCTAGAGGATTAAATTAGGAAACGCATGCACAATCATTGGCACGTGGTAGGAGTTCAACAGATGGGAACAATGATTCCTGCTATTATTGGTGTAATCTGCATACCTGAGCCCTTTCTTTACATCTCACCATAGCTCTTCTTTGCTGTCTTTGGTGAAATGGAGAGCGAAGGAATATTTCTTACGGTTTTTCATGGTGGAGAGAGTCATTTGGTGGTCTGTCATCTTCTCAGGATCACTTCTCTCCACAAAGGGAGGGCAAGGTCTTAAGAAGCAGGAAGCATT
This sequence comes from Equus quagga, assembly GCF_021613505.1. Classification (NCBI taxonomy): domain Eukaryota; kingdom Metazoa; phylum Chordata; class Mammalia; order Perissodactyla; family Equidae; genus Equus; species Equus quagga. The sequence goes on along the minus strand of NC_060269.1, from coordinate 141,396,340 downwards.
CTGGATGCTATTCTTCCATGGACTGAGCATTACTGAAATACAGGGTGTAGGTTTAAGCTCTTCTTCTCCTAAAGGATGAAAGTGAGTAACATAAAATCAATTTCAAGGACCAGGAATTATGGCTTTAGTTAGCTAATCTGTTTCCTGTACCTTATTTAGTAGAGGAGAGGACTATGGGGCAGGGAGGTGTCAAGAAAAGATGTCATGGTTTAGGATATCCAGTGGGGACCATATTTCATCCCTTTAACCTTTTATCTTCCCACTGCCTCCTTCTATACCCACAACGTAATCTTTTCTCCACTTCTGGTGTCTCCAACACTTTCCTTGAATTCTTCCACCTTTCAGTATAAACAGATTCTCAGCTCCATCTGTCATTTTGTACTTTGGCTGTGTCGGTTTCAGCTGACTATTACAGGGATTTTTCCTTGTTTAGTCACCTATTGCCTCCAAAGTGGTGATAAGATAACGTTAGCATTCTTAGTGGAAGGCAGGGAAAAGTAGTGTGTATTAGCACCAGTTTCACCATTTTTCAGCAAAGGTGGTTATGTCTACACTGGCCTAAATTACCTCAAGAGGGAAATAAAATGAATTTCTCTACAGAGGGGCATTCTAGGAACCCAGCAGTCACAAAGGAAGACCAGTCAGGTCTGCAAACAGAACATGCACCTGTCAAAAATCTAGATGACAATATGAATAAAAAGTAATAAGACACTAGATGAAATTCAAATGCAGCACACACACATTTTGTCATGGAACAATGCCATCACCACCAACAAAAACACCCACCACCAAAACAACAATTAAACTCCCATGATTCCCTATGTAAACAATTCTGTAGAAGAATTGAAGGAGGAGATTGTTACTGTTGAGATCAAATTTGTGAGTGCAAGAATTATTTCAAAGCTCAAAATTAAAAAATGAAGCAAAACAAGAAGGAAATGATAAGAGTCTTAGGGATAGATCTATGAGGCTTGGATAGACATTTTAGAAGAGAAGCAATGAAACAAACACCTGAAAGGTATCACTGGGTCCTAGGGTGAATTGATGAGAGAATAACCAATATTTTCAGGTGAGGGAAGATGACGAGAAGAGGAACAAGGGGCAGAATCAATCTTAATTTCTCTTTCTCTCTATAAGTTAAATCAAAGAAGATAAGAACAGATTGAATGTATGTAGTATAAGTGGTAAACGAAGGGTCTTAAAAGAGAAGGTATGTACTGATTTACTGTGAGGAAAGATCAAATAATTATCTAGAACTAAAAGCAACAATCCATTTCGGCAAAACTAGGATCCTGGGGTGGAGAAAGGGGAGGAAATAGGCTCGTCTTATTAGGGTGGAGCAAGCGGATGGAATAAAATGACCCGGGGGAGGAAATAGTTGGTATCTTGTTTTCTCATGAGAATAGAGGATTTTGTGATGATGACAACCAGGAAAAAGAAGGTGGTCACCATGAAATGCAAAATAATAGAACTTCAAAATGAACAAGGGGAAAAATAGAAAAGCAACTTGATCCAATCAGCAAACAGAAAGGAAAAACAGGAAATAAGAATGTAAAATAATCAAACTAAAGTATCACGAAAAGAAGGAATCAATCATACAGAATATGAGGGGAGTGAGTTTCCGCCTTTAAAATACAAAGATTTTCATTTGGATTAAAACATAAAACTGAGCTATATGTCTAAAAAAATCTATATCTATGTCAATATCTTTATCTATATTTTTATCTATACTTAAAAAAGTGATAAAGAAAGAGATGGGCCAAAGAGATACAAAAGCAAAAGGGCAAATGTGAGCAAAGAGAAAGCAGGCATGGCAGCATTATTATCTGGCATGAGAGAGTCCACAGTTAAATGCACTGAATAGAATAATAAGAGATATTATATAATTATGACAACTTGTGAGGACAATATATTTATATTCATTTGTCCACCAAATAATTACAAAAATCAATCATTTACTTGACCATCAATTAAACCTTCAAAATAAAAAAAAAAATAGAGATTGGATAAGACATATTCTCTGATCATAATTCAATAAAAATTAAAATAAATAATAAGATGACAAAAATCTTATAGTTTTGTAAATTATGAGAAACTCTACTAGATAAACTTGGAAAAAAAAGGAACTTTGAAGAGAAATGATAAATAACAAAAAATACTTAGTACCAAAACCTACAGGACATAGGTAGTGCTATACATATAGAAAATTTTAGAGTTTTAATTACCTCTATTATGGTTTCATTATTAAAGAATAAAGAAAAAAATGAATACTCATTTTAAGAAATTAATAAAATAACAAAAAGAAACTAGGAAGAAAGATTAATCAAGATAAAAAATTGAATTAAATGAAATAAAAATAACCATAGTAGAAATAATGAAACAATCCAAGAGCTGATTGCTTAAAAGTCCACTAAAAATAGATAAACCCACTGTAAGTCTGACTGAGGGTAAAGGGAGATGAAACATTAAAGAGAAAGTAGACATAAGCAAAGATGCAAGAGAGATGAAAGGAACGATCAGAGAATATGATCAGAAAATACACAGCTGCTAGTGGGCACTGTGGGGTGCTGCCCAGGTACCCCTTTCAGCAGTGGAAGACTCCTTCCCTCATTGTGGGGAGTGTTGGTGGCTGATGGCTCACAACTGTGTCTCGCTCCAGAAATTGCTTTTGGGCAGGGTGACTGTCTGGCCCAAGTTACCGTCCTGTGTGTATTGTCCAATATGTATTGGAGATAACTCACATCTCAAAACTGGTTGATACAGAAATATAAAATCCCTGTCCTTTTGTCTTATTTTGGGGCAGCTCTGAAGGGCCTTAGCTCCTAGTGCGATATCCACAGCCACTGTTGCTTCACAGTCAACTGCTCCGTCTGCTCAATCACACCTTCCATACTTCCTTACAGGTGGTTTTCCTGAGCACACTTTCTAACAAACCTCCTTCACACAAATCTCCATTTCACAGTCTGTTTCAAGGGAATCTGATTTCAGATATAGCCCTATGACAAGAAAATGAAAATCCAGGGAATGTGGACAATTTCCTATGAAAAAAGAAATTACCAGAAAGGGATGCTTATTTTCACCATACTCAGGTTTCCAAACAAATTTTACTGGTGTGTAATTTACATGAAAAAAACTGCACCCATTTTAAGTGCACAGATGGACAAATTTTGAAAAATGTGCACATTTCTGTAACCATCGCCACAATCAAGATATAGAATATTTCCATTATCACCCCAAAAGCTTCCCTCGTGATCCTTTCCAGCCAGCTCCCACCTTCCCACCTCTGACCTCAAATAACAATTGATCTGCTCTCTATCATCATAGATTAGTTTTCGAGAGTATGTACAATGTGTACTCTGTAGTGTCACTCTTTGGTCACTTAGGACAATGTTTTTGAGATTTGTCTCTCTTTGTCACAGGGCTTTCCTCCTCTTTCCCTTCTCTCAAGGATCGTAGTCCTGCTCTGCTTGTGGTCTATTTACTGAAAACAGTTGTCTCATGTGTTTTATGTAGTTTTGTAGTTCTTTAGAGGATGATGATGAACCCGATGTCTGTGCTGCTCATGGCTGGAAGTGGAAACCCTCGCCATACTTACTGAATATTTTCCTAAAGTTGTAGAGAACACACTATGAAAATGAAAAGGAATTAAGTGGCTTAAATACAGAGAAAAAGGAGATAAAGCTGCCTCATTTGCTGATGTTTGGTTTGTTTATCTAAAAAATTCGAAGGACCTACTAACAATATTTTTATACAGTAAGAGAATTTTGTAATTTGCCTAAATATAAGATAAAGACTTAACGTTAATTGGTTTTCGATGGTCTAGTTATAAGCAACTAGACCGGGAAATGTCTTAGTAGCAACAAAATCTATAAAGTTTTAAGAAGAAATTTTATGAGAAAGGCCAGGATTTACATGAAGAAAACCAAGATTCTTATTGGTAGACTTTTTAAAAATAGCTAAGCACTGACTTCATTTTCATCACTATTCTAAGAGCTTTACATGTGTTAACTCATTTAACCTTCCCAGAAAACCTGGAGGGTTATTATTCTCATTTCATGAATGAGATAACTGAGAAATAGACAGATTAAGTAACTTGCCCAAGTTCATCCAGCTCGCAAGTGACAGAGCAGATATTTGAAATCAGGGCTGAACAAATGGAAAGACATACCTGTTCTTCCATGGGATTAGTTAATATAAAAATATCTTTCTAAAATGTAAACACGATCATGCCACTTTCCTACTTCAAACTCTTTATTCATTGTCTGATGCTCTTAGGATGCTCTTAAGAGAAGTCAAACTCTTAAGCATGGTCTCAATATTTCTAAGTATATGGAGCCATTAAGCATGGCTCCAAAATATTTCTCCAATACACCCCTTATATGCATCACTGCTATTACTGTCCTAGTTCAGATCCTCTCATCCATCCATCCATCCATCCATCCATTCAACAAATAGATGATTTTGGTGGCATTGTAGAGGGCAGATCTGAGAGGCCAACAGAGACAAGAGTAAGCCCAGTTGTGAGGCTGTCATGGAGCAGGCAGAAAATGATGAGAAGTCTAGGGGAAGATGTATCAGAAATATATTTAGAAGAAAAAAAATGACAGCATTTAATGGCTAATTGGGTGTGAAAATTGAGGGAGTTGTTCCCCTCCGGTATGATTCCCAGGATTCTAATTTAGATGCCAGGTAAATACTTTCAAGGCCTGTGCCTTGTCAGAAAGGATAGATTCAATGATTGAACCCTACTCTAGAGTTCTTTGGCCAGACTGATGTTAACCTACTAGTGAATATTCTTTGGTTTAACATCAAAACTAGCTCTTACTCCATCAAAAGGTCCAGTATTCCTTTATCTGCTTCAGAGCTTATACTTTGAAAGTCTAAGTAGTAGAAGAACATAACAGCTGAGAAATTTATAGATGTGAGGAATCGGTTTGAGGTAATGGTTAGAATCTGGAATGGAATTGCTTGGGCCTTAGTCAAATCTCAGTTTACCACTTACCATCTTTACATAACCTCTCTGTAACTCAGCTTCCCCATCAGTAAAGTGAGCCTAAAGGCATTACTATGGCATGGGGTTTTGTAAAGATTCAATGAGACATTGCGTGTAAAGGCTTAGCAAAATACCTGGCACATAGGTTGAAATTCCCGAAGTGCTAGCCATTATTATTTATAGCTGATTAACCTCTTTATTGTTTTTTACATTTCTTAAAATAAAGCCAGACTGTAAAGTGACTATCAAGGTAATTTTGCATATGTTGATAAACATGGATACTGTGCAATTGATTCCTATGAGTTATTTCCTACTTGTTAGAGAATTTTTTATGGTGGTAAAATATATATAACATGAAATTTAACACTTTAACCATTTTTAAGTGTACAGTTGAGTGGCAGTAAGTACGTTCACACTGTCCTGCAACCATCGCTACTCTCCATTTCCTAGAACTTTTTCATCATCCCCAGCTGTCAGAGAATTTTAACTATCACCCTTCTCCAGAGTTTCAAAGAGCTCCTTGTAAACGCATTTTGCCTTTTTGGAGATACTGCAAGTATTAAGAGATAGCATATTCTAAGTTTGTTTTGCCTTCCAAATATTTGATGCCTTCCTAATTTTATGATTCAAAAGTATTGACTTTGACTTCCCAGTTCCCTCCATGGTCCTAGAGACATGGACTAAGCTGGATGTTTAATATGTTTTGAATAGCTCATTTGATTTATGTATCACAGCTGAGAAGGTATTTCTCACACTTTTTCCCCAATCCAGGGGTCATCAAGCCCTAGCTCTGCCCATGAACACATCTGCCCAAAGCAAATGCAATCAGCCCCTCTTACACTCTAGTCTTTTGCTTACCAGGATAGGGCACAGCTCCCAGTCCCAGGATTGTTTTCCCTCAGGTCTTTTTGAAAGATTTATTATAAATTTTTCTATGCTATTCTGTCATTGTTTTGTCTACTCTTTGCATTACCTACCTTAAAACTGCCCATCATCTCAGGAGAAATTATCTACTGGGACCATGTTGTCTAATCCTAGACTATTTCTTCATTGATGAAATGGACTTAAGCCTTAGAGACTAATTCGGAAGACCTTTCAGATAGTTTTTCTTTCCCTTCTCTCTATTCTTTCCTCTGGTGTTATTCTCAAACTAGGTGTTTTTAGACTTTGCCACTTTGTTCTCAATATGTTTCTATTTTTCATCATATTTTCTATCCTCTCTCTCTGTGTGCTGCATTCTGGTAACTCCTTCTGATCTTTCAGTTCACGCTTTCTGTCTTCTGTTAATATCTAAACTGCTGTTTCCCATGTCCAATGAATTTCTATTTTAAATGATCATATTTTTCATTTCTAGCACTTCCACTTTTCTGTCTTTTTCAAATCAGCCTGCTAGCTTTACATAATCTTCTGATCCTTTTTCATACTTTTGATAGCCTTTTTTATTGCTTTAAATATTTATTTTGCATTCTGCTTTTGTAATTCCAATAGCTTTGTTTTTGTAGTCTGATTCTGCTGATTATTCACACTCACAATGGCTTGTTTCTTCACGGTTTGCTACTTCTAATGTGAGTTCATATTCCTTGGAACTTTGTCAGTAGGAATTATTTGACTCTTGGGTTTAGAGTTTGTTCCTCACAGAAGATTTGGGTCTGTTTTTGCCTGACTCTTGGTAGGCAAAAACCAGGTAGTGTTTTTTAGTTTGGATTTTTTTCAAGTCACACAAGAGTGTAAATTCTGGCCCTAAAGCCCCATGAATGTAGGCTTTTGGTTAGGGATTTTCCTTTATCTCCCTTCTATTAAAAGCTGAGGTTGTTTTAGGTGGTATCCTTACTCTGTATATGTAGGAAAAACTGAATTTGAGTTTTCTTTTTTCAGGGTCCCAGCCTTATGTGGGGGTCTCTGTTTCAACTGCCCATTTTCTGGGTCCTTTAGCACCCTTCTCCTGTATACCTCACATGGCTCAGGAGTGCCCAGGTTTTAGGACATTATATGTTTCCTACAGAGAAGTGCCTCCTATCTCCGTGAATTGCATTCTCTTGTCATTTATAACTTTAAGAATTTTTCTTCTTTTCTGAATGGTTTAGCTATTCATTATAAAAAATCAGTTTCCATATTTATGTAGTGATTTTGATGGTCCAGTCCTGGGAGGTATTTTCTGGACATCCGGTTCTCCATGTTGCCTAAAACAGGAGTGTTTGTTTTAATATGGCATGATCTTCCCCAATATCATACCCCCTTCAAAATATTTGTCCTGTAGAGTATCCTAGGGGTCCTGTCATTAGTGACCCACAGCAAGGGCCTCAAGTGCATACTGGCCAAATTGTTTAATTATGACATTTCTTTCTCTATGGCTAGTGACCCCTTAGAGATCACTTCTGTACTTGGTGACCATTGCTGATACACCCACTCCATTTTTTTCTGGTGACAAAAGAATGCAAGCTCTTTTTTAAAACAAGCTTTGGCCAATTTTATTAAAGAAAAATTGCATGATTTACTTTTTGCCAGTTTGTTCTGGTATGCTTCTATGATATCAGAATGATATCAGAATCACCTGGATCAAAGACAGCCAGTGTGCATACTCTGGAGTATTTTCCACACTCTGTGCACTGTTCAATATTATTGCCACTGTAGTGATGGACACCAGTTTTGGCCAATATGGCATAGTACTCTATTTGAGATGGCCTCAAGGCTGGGCAGTTGTCGGCGAGGATGACCAGTTTCGCTTTGCCTTGTCTGATCATTCTCTAGTTACTCCTTCTTGAGCGTGCGCAGGCTCTATCCATTTCCCCACTTCTAGTTGAAGTCTGCAGATACTGGAAATAGAATCCAAGTTATGCCACCACTAGAAGTAGCACCAAAGGGCCCAAACCTAACCTTAGAATTCTTCACCAGGTAGGCTCTCTACCTAACCTGGACCTACAACCATGTGCTAGAGGCCCTTTCATCTTCTACCAGTGGGCATATCTCCCCATCTCCATTCCTCAGGATTTAATCCAAAGTGAGCAATAGTGGCCTTGCCTTTACAACCCCTCTACCCAAGCATTTCACATCTACCTAATGCCTGCCTTATTGCTTACTCTAGAGTTTATCTTTTTAAAGGATAATTGATATGAGAATATCCATTCTGATCAGGGGAAATGCCTTCTCTCTTTTGGGAGTGTAATCTGGCCACATCAGCTCCCAAGACAATGAGAAGGTCATTACATTTTCTAAAGCCAGGCATTCCATATTAAAGAGCTCCCTCCTCTCCCGATGTGTGTTACAAAAACAGTTGGGTCCAGGTTGTGCTGGGCCCAGCACTGTCCAGCTCTTTTCCCCAGTCTATTCCTTAGCATGAAGTAAGAGAATGTCAGCCCTGCATGCCTACCTGCCATAGCTGAGCTCTGCTTCCTAAATATGGACAAGAACATGCACACTTTTCTAAGAACAGGTCATAGAATTTTGAGAGCTAGGACTGTCTGTATCTGTATTTAGAAGAAAAAAATCATTCTCTTATGACACAGGGCACCAGGAATTTAAAAAGACTGTTTTGGATTTGTGATGGTTAATTTTGTATGTCAACTTGGCTGGCTCATGGTACTCAGATATTTGGTTAAACATTTTCTGGATATTTCCATAGGGGTGTTTATGGATGAGATTTATGTTTAAATCTGTGGGCTTAGAGTAAAGCAGATTTCCCTTCATAATGTAGGTGGGGCTCATCCAATCAGACGAGGGCCTGAATAGAACAAAAGACTTGCTTCCCTTGAACAAGAAGGATTTCTGGAGCAGACGGCCTGCCTTCAGACTTGAACTGCAACGTCAGTTCTTCCTGGGTCACCAGTCTGCTGGCCCATCTTACAGATTTTGGATTTGTCAGTCTCCATAATCACATGACCCAATTCCATAAAATAAAAATGTCTTTACATTTGGTTCTGTTTCTTTGGACAACCCTGACTAATACAGGATTTGGAAACAGAAGATTTACCTTATGGCTGGAATCATTTACGTTTGGGTGACTCCTCTCTCTAGGATTCCAGAATCCTCTCTCTTGGCTTTCTACCACACGATTCTCCCTTTTCCAGGCACCTCTGTCAGTCCCATTTCCTCTACCTGCTCTCTTGATGTCGGATCTCTTTTAAGGGCTCTGTCCTCGTTGGTCTTCTAGACTCCCTGTACTGTCTCTCCCAGGAGATTTCATTTAATCCATGGCTACATGTTGAGGATGCTCCAATCTATATCTCAAACTTTAATCTTTTCTCTGAGTTCCAGACATACACATCCAGCTCCCTACTAGAAAACTCCATCTGGATATCTCACAGAGTTCTCAAACCTAACTTTGCCAAACTTCTCAAACTCAACATTTTTTCTCCCAGACAAATTAAGTAGCATTTTATTATCCATACTTGGGCAAGTTATGTAATCTTTCTAGGCCTTAGCATCCTGGTCCATAAAATAAGGACAATAATAGTGTGAGAATTAAAATAGTCAACACGTAAAAACACAACACAGTGCTTAGCATGTGTCATATATTAGCTATTGCTCCTTTTCATTTTATTTCTTTTTTCTTGAATGTCCTGCAACTAGACTATAAACTCCATGAGGTCAGGAGTGTTTTCTGCAGAGCCTGGAAGAATGCCTTCCACATGATAGATGCTCATTAAATATTTGATGAATGAATGAATGTGAGAAGGAATATACCGTTACTGGAAACTAGGATTTATCTTAGATTTTACCCTTTCTTTCACTACCCCGCCAAGCCAATCCATTAGTGAGAACTGTTAATTCTACTTTCCAAATACATCTTAAGTCTGTTTCACTAGTACTTCCTAATCCAGAAAGCCATTATCAATTTGCTAGACTATAAAAGCCTGGCTTTGTTGTTTCCTGTCTATCAATCATGCTGTAGTCAGGCAAATATCAGGGGAAGGGGGAGGTACAGGAGGAAGGTCAAAGCGGAAGGGCCCTTCTAACTAGAAAGAGAACATGGTGCCCAGAGGAGTCCATAACTGGGCCATCCTCACTCTAGGCTGCAGCTGATTCCCTGCTGTCTGGGACCAGGGTGTGGCCAGACACCTTGTCCCATGTCACATTCAGAGCTGAGGCTATGTTTGGTGGTGCTTTGGGAGAAGGTCTGTCTAGGGAGATGCTCCAGGTGCTGCATCGTGATTTGCCTCTGGTCTCTACCACGTCCTGGATCCCTGAATGCTGCCCAGGTGAGCCCTAGTTGTCAGCCCTGTGGAGCCAGAGCTAAGAACCACATCTCTTGCTCTGGAGGTTGGGGCTGTGGCAACAAGCCATCAATGCAGGGCAGCCTAAAGTAGTGGAAGAAGTGGCAGTCAGCAGAGCATGTCCTGTAGGCCAGGGGGAGCTAAGAGGACTGGGCTCTGGTCCTGGGGTGCGTGGGTGCTGGGAAGAACTGTCTTAGGTATTCTGTGGTTTTGTATCTTCTCCTCTTGGCCTTTCAGTTTCATCTCTTGAGAGTCAAAAACACCTCTCAGACAGCTGATGCCTCCAGTCCCAAAGAGAATGTTCCTGTAATTTGCCTTCCTTAATGCAGCTTCCAGGTGGGGAGGACGAGAAGCGAAAGTAAGAGAGAAGAGGAGCTCTTGAATAGTCTCTCGAGTCTTCCTTCTGGAAGTTTGAGCTCATAATCTTGGAATATCTGATGAGGGAAGATGGGAAAGAGAGAAGTCTTCTATTTGGCACTAAATTATTTCTTGGACTGAATTAGAATGAGGATAGTGGAGTAGAGTCTTGCCCTAAATTCTTGGGATATCATGACTTTAAACATTCTGCCTCTATTTCTGATATCATGAAATTTCTCAAACAGCTTGCAAACACTTTCCCCAAGAGTGTATGTGGGCAGCAGCGTCTCAAGGGGAGATGTGTTCCATCTGACAATCAGGTGTGTTTGCCTCTGCGGAAGGTCACTGAGTCAGCTGTAGTTGAATCTAATAAAATTAGCAGTTGCTTTAAACCTATTATATGCTCACTATGGTAACAAGTATCAAGAGGATAGAAGGATGCGTTTTCCACGGTTGCTGGAGAGATAAGAGGTATGCACTGGGAGAAACCTGGATGATGGGAAATAATATGGCTGCATAATTTATTAAGGTATTAAACTGTGACTTTCTCTCCTACACTCTACACTCATCAAATATATATATATACATATATATATATATATATTTTTTTTTTTTTGGTACTCTAAAGGCTTCATCCTTCCAGGAGTCACTGAGGAACAAATGATGAAATAACTCTACAATTAATGTCATGATTAGGTGACCTAGTGTTATAGAAAAATTCCAGAGTATGTTTGGTGAGCCAGTTTTTCCTTTTTGAGAGCTAGATTAAGTATGCCGTAGGCTGGGAGAGAGAATATGATAGAAGGGACCCTAAGGGCTTGAGAGCTGTGAGGAAGAAGCTGTGAAGTCTGCCTGAGTCACTTCCTTCCCTTGCCAGTACCAGGAGCTGAATGGAAGCTGAGCCAGGGAACAGTTGTTCTCTGGCTGCTGCCTGATTAGGACCAGCTATGAACCATAAGGTCTCAGCTTGCAGTGAGTGATCTATACCCTGAGATTCTGCTTTAGCTCTGTCTGATCCATCAGCAGAAATGCCTTCTGTTCCATCCAGGTCCCTGGAAACTTCTAGATTCACAGGTGGGGTGTTTGGACACTTTATAAGGTGTTAGTAGCCTGAAGTCTTTGCTCCTGCCCAAAGGGAGACCATTCACAACACATTTGAAATCTCCGCCTGAGCCAGGAAAGTGATGGAACACACCACAGGGGCAGCAAGTTCTCGGGTGAATATTAAATGCATGTGAGAAACATAAAAAGATCTGACATGGGCCTTTAATGGTAATGTTGACCATGTCTTGTGCAGATGCAGCCTGAGTCTCCATAGGTTGAGTAAAACAGATCTGAATAACCATCCAACATCAGAATAAACGGTTCTGAATTCTGATCTGACACTTATAAGGCATGAGATCTTCAGCAGTTCGCTCAACTTTCTGGGATTAATTTCCTTCTCTATCAGACATGGCTAAGTATTTTAAAAGTTTTCTTTGTGAAATCACTTTGGAAACTGGAAAGCCATGTAAATATGAGTTTTCAGTAATTCTTTGTTCACCTGTAAAACAAGGATAAGAATAATCCTTAAGGGTTGTCATGAAGGTTACATAAGTAAAGCAACAAGAAATATTTTCTAAAGAGCTTATATCTAAAAGAGTTTATATATTTTTAAAGTGCATTGATGGATTTCATTAATTTGTTGCTTTAAACAAATAACTTGCTCTTTCCTAGCCCTTATCCTCCACCACTCCCATCCTTCTAGCACTAGGATTTAATAATATTTTGTCTGGTCGTATGTTTAATGAGAGAGACTCTGTTTTGCTAATGTAAAGATAGTTACAGGAGATAAATCCTTTCTCTTGGTGACTGAGGCTTACCTAAGTGGGAATTAACATATCTTCATGGATATTCCCCCTCCTGGCATTATTATATTCATGAATAAAAGCTATCCCTCTGGTTGTGGTTTGTTTAACTGTCATCACCATGCCCCATCTATTTCACTGAAATGCACCGTGAAAGTTCCTAAGGCAATGCTCTACTCAAATTGTGATAAATTCTATCAAGCATCTATTTAGGCCAAAATAACCCCAATCCTTCATTTATGTTTTAAGCGGCAGAGGCTCCTGGAATTTGCCTTCATTCTTCTGATGCAGATGCTCTCCAGAGGGAATAGTCACACCTACTATAACATGGTGAATAAATAATGATCAAACCACTGAGGGACAATGTAATCACTCACCATATTGATACTATTTAGTAGCTTATAAGCATTTTGTTAAAAAACTTCATCTGCATAGCATAACACATAGTGTTACATTTAATTTTTTCAAAAATGTTTTACAGATACAATCTTAATTGCAGATTTAATAGCTTTGTAGACAAAAAAGTCATGTAATTTGAGATACTTTGGATGTTGTCCTTGGATCCTTATCAATGCATTTTATTTTTACATAGTTATTGCCAATATACACAGAGTCTCTAATGGTCTTTTTTTACTCGTGTATTTTCATGGAGCAAGGTCTACATATGTTTTTTTTGTTTGATGTTTTATCTCATAATTTGCTGCATCATTCACCTATTATGGGCCAGTTGTATTACAACGGTTCTTCCAGATGTAAAAGTCAGCTCTCTTTATTCATTGTTAATCTCTCCACTTTCAGTTTGTTCAAATGGTTCTCCCCATTTGATTCACACCTAAATCACCTTTGGAGATTTTTAAAATAAAGAGGTTATTTTGTCTCATGCCAGACTTACTAAGTAGAATCTGTGAGAATGCCAGCTTGTGAATTTTGAAAAGTCTCTTCAGCTGATTTTGATGGAAAAAGAAGTACACACTGTGTAGATACAGCTAAAATCAGCTCCAGAACAACCATTATCTTCTCTTGCTAACGTTTACACACACACACACACATACACATCCACAATTTAATTTAATTTTTGTGTAACACTAACTGTGATGGACAAAGTCAGCTCTAGCATGATGTCACATACTGTTTTACATGGTTCTCTGCCAGCGTCATGGGTTTATGTGCTTCATACCTCCTCACCTGGAGAATAAACTGAACAATTGAAAACAAAGTTTCTGTTTCGTCTATATCCCCAGAGTACTCAGCACAGAGCAGAATGTACAGTAGGGGCTCTGGTAAAATATTCACTTGATATTTAACTTCCTCCTTCGTGGCACCACTCTATTGTCTTCTCCATCCCTGGCACTTTGAATGGAGCCAGCTCACCCGCTCATATTGTGAAGCAGGTGGTGAAAAACAGCTCTGCTCTCAGGTGTTTACCCAGGCTCACCCGACTTGCTCATTCAACCATTTCTCTAGTTGAATGAGCTCAGGTCCTGTGATTCCTTCTTTTGTTTTCAGAGTTCTTAGAGATTCGTTCATTCCTTCAAATATTTACCTAGTTCCCACGTGTCCATGCCAGATACTGAGGACATAAAGGCTAATATACCATCGTATCTGCCAGCAAGGGTCTTGTCATCTGGTGGTAGCTCTGGGTAAGAGTTCCTTCCCCAGAGAAAGAAGTCAGGCAGCCAGTCCCAGCTCTGTGTTAAGGTAGGAGGTTACACTGCCTTCGCTACCATGCTCTAGCTCACATTGTATTTCTAAAATACTTGAAATTTTTTAAATATAGCTACATTTTTTGTGCAGCATGCATTGATTTATGCCTTAATCTTGTCTCCCAGCTAGCCTGTGAGCTCATTGAGGGGAAAAAAAGTGTTATTTGTATTCTTTGAAACACACTCAAAAACACACTCAAAAGACATATAATGTGTTGATTTACTGATTTCTGTAAAAAAGAGATGGATTCGCTGTGAGACTTGGCTCATATTTCTAAATGATTTCACTTGTCTTTTACTGCTTTGCGCATCTCACTTCCCTCTCCACTTAGCCTACACTCCTGGACTCATCAATTTGACTACTCTCTTTCAGCACCTTCCACTCATTTGGCTCCTTGACTTGTTCAGCATGTATCCAATCTTGTGTCCACTCAACCACCAGTTTTTTTCTGCTGTTACCCGCTGGTGGCTGAGCCCTATGTAAAAATATCACATAACAGTAGAGGTGAGAACCCCAACAAGCTCCTATTTCCATCTTCAGCAATGCCCTAACTCTGCTTGGCACACACTTCTTTCATGTATCTTTCATCAGTGCTTCCTCCTGTTCCCTAGGGAAGCTCTTCCAAGTCTACAGTTCTTTCCTGAGGTCGTCTTCCTTACTACCCTCTCCCTCTCTCTCTGATGATAAAGTGCACAGAGAGAATAGAGACCTCATGAACACATTCCTCATCTCCCTGCCTCCTTTATCTCTAACAACTCTCATCTTCAATTGCTCTCTCTTGTTTGAAAGGAAGTGACTCCTTGCCTCTTCCCTTTCTTCCTGTTTAAGGCCAATCCCTCCACCTATGCTCTTGATCTTCTCCCCTCTTGCCTATTCAGGCTCTTGCTCCATCAGTTAACCAATTTCTTTCCTGACCCATTAACCCCTCCCTCTCTACTGGCTGTTTCCTTTCACCATAAAATAAGATACAAATATCTCCTATTCTGAGATCAATTCTGTTTCTCTCTTCTGCCACAGGATTATAGATTGGACATTTAGACTGAGGAACCCCTGTAGATGTGAAATCCTAGAGTGAGCTGTGAGACAGACCTAGAACTGGTTCAGTGACTGACTTTCAACCAAGGTGTGAAGATCAGATCAACCAAAATGGGGAGAGCTTCCATGGAGCTCGCAGGAGTACAAGAGCCACGCCAAACTGAGCAAACTGTGTGGAGGAGCCCTGACTTCAACCCTAAGACTGGAGCATGAATCCCACAAGTTCAGCTTGGCCTCACCAATTTGCAGCTGGACTGAATACCTAGGAACAATTATTTGGGGGTGGTTTGTCATGCAGCATTATTGCAGCAATAGCTGACTGATACAAGCTCACACTTAAAAAGCGGAGCAAGAAGAGTCAAAGGGTGGAGAAGAGATGGCCTTCTCTTCCTTCCCTGACCAGAACGTCATATTTCTGCCACCCTTCTGGTTGCAAAGGGACGAAATTCATCTACCACAGTAATGATTATCTTAATGCTTTGAAGTCCTTTCTTTCTGGTTTGCGTTCTTTGCCTTCATCTTCCTTCTCTCCTTTTCTTCCTTCCTTCCTTCATTCTTTACCTCTCTATGTTCTTTCACTGTTGAACCCTTACATTTTGTTGGATACTAGGAATATAAAACAAATAAAATCCATCTTCTGGTTTAATTGGGGGAGACTGTAAACAAATAATTGATCTGCGTGGAAGAGTTTCCGTAATAAAGTTGTATACAGAAGGTAGTTTTATATAGAAAAAAAGGGAGAAGTCAGCGGTGGGTATTGCTCTGACAGTCACTGGACACCTGTGCCAGGCCCTGTGCTAGGAGCAGAGTTGAACAAGGACACAGTCCCTGCCCTTGCCCCCTTCCTTCCAGCTGTTTGGAGTCTAGTTACTTCACTTCTGTGATTGCACTACACTGTCTCTACTCTGGGTTCTTCACACATGTACTCCCTCTTCTGAAAATCTTCTCTTCCTCTTCACCTATGTGCAAACTTTGAGTCCTTTATAAGGGACACCTTTTCTACCTGCAGGAGTAGGTTGGACTCCCCTTCTAGATGCATTCATACCACTTGATATGTCTCTTACTGTAACATATGTCATACTTGAATTACTAGTTAAACATCTGTTTTCCCTGCTAGTCAACTAGTCCAAACCAAATCTGTCTGGTTTACTGCCTTATCTCCAGCAAGTAGTTTAGTGTAGGACAGTGAATATTAAGGGAATCGAGTGAAACTGAATTGCGAAAGGTCTTTTCTGTGTGTGAGACGGTAGGCATGGAGGCAGGAAGGGGTTTTGTAGAAAGTACATAAATGATCAGCTCACTTCCTCGGCCCTCAAACAAATACCCAAGTTGCTACACAAACACCCAAATCGCTACCCAAGTTGATCCTTGAAGTTGATAAAAAAGAAAAAAAGAGAAAACCAATTTGTGTCTCCAAGGAGCTGAGTAGCACTTTGCATTACCGAGAACTTGCCAAGAGCTAGAAAATTCCACTCATGAGCAGCTGGCTTTGCTCATGGCCTATGACGCAGGGAGTGTTTGGTGATAACATTTCCTGGAATTGATGCATATCTGCTGTGTGCGTGGCTCGGGGACCTTGTCTTATTCATAGGAATACAAACCCCCTGGCAGTGTAGCACGGCCTCTGAATCCCACTTATCCCAGAAGGTGAGGATATGGGAGGCTGCATGGGAGGCCCCGTGCTCCACGTGTGCCTTGCCCGGGGTCTGTGGGTGCAAGAGTGCAGCACAAGGCCCTTCCTGCTCCAACACTGTCCTTTGTCTTATTGTTGAGAGGTTGCTGCTTGTGCTCTGTTCTCGATATGGTGAAATCATTCAGTTCCTTCTCTTCTTTGTTTACTGCAAACAATAAAAATATGAAACTTTTTACCTACTAGAACCAGATGTCCTGCGGTATTTATTTGACAATTGGAAAAGATTGCTCAGAGTGAAAAGGAATATTTCGTGCACACAAATTCATCTCCATATCCTCAACAAGTTTTCAGTCATCATGGCCACGTGGCCACATGGACTCACGCATCAGGAGGCACACCGTGGCAGGGCTTTCTTAAAACCAACTTCCCATCACTAGATTGAAGAGCGTGGCTTTACTCATCCAACAAGTGTAGGCAAACGCTGCCAGCTTTTGTGTAGCCCTCAAGCTAGGAATAGTTTTTACATTTTTATATGGTTGAGAAAAAAGTCAAAAGAAGAACAGTATTTCTCGAAAGAGAAAATTAGATGAAAATGAAATTTCAATGTCCATTAATAAAGTTTTATGGGAACACAGCTATGCCCACTTGGTGAGAGTTTAATTAGGGCTGCTTTCCTGTGACAAGAGCAGAGTTGAATGGTGGTGTCAGAGACTGGATGTGGTTGGCAAAGCCTAAAATATTTAGTCTTGCCTTTTACAAAAAAAAAGTTTGCTGACCTTTGCATTGGAGGGATATGGATTTTTTAATTGATTCATCCTAAATTTACCGGAAACTTGCTCAAGGGCCCATTTTGTGTTTCCAGTACGCTGAACATATGCGAAGATACGTGGCTGCAAATGGCTCTGTTTGCTACTGGCACTTCTCCACTCTCATTCATGTTATGGGTGTGTGTATGAAAATCACCACCCAGAGAAGAGAACTGACTGAGCAGGGACCACTCCATGATTCAGCAGAGAAGGTGGAGCTAGTGTGCAGACCTGCTGCCCACACGCCTAATGAGACCGTCTTCTTTTAATAGGGTCCCGGGTACTCAAGAAAACCCAAGGAGTTCTTTTTTCCCTTCTTTAAAGGGATTTGTACCAGGGAAGAATTATTAAGCAAAAATTCTTATCTAGACTATCTCAATGCATCCTCAGTGGGTCTTGTTGCCTTCCACTGGTCTGAGCCCCAGTCTTTCCTCTGCTATGCCCCACCCACCCACAGAATTATGACTGTTTGCTTCTCTGTATTTCCTAGACTCTGAGTTCCTTGAGGGCGAGGTTTTTATATCTCTGTATTATGAGCATCTGGAAAGGGCTAAGCACATGGTAGATGCACACAAAACGTGCAAGGAATCAACAAAGTCTGTCATGCTTCTCACACAGAGTTACAAGTCTGGGGAGTCCATGGTGCTGTGACAGGAAGTACCTGCATCCACAGATTAAGCACGACCTAGCTTTCTCCAGTATTGATAGCTCCCTTGTATTGAGATCTATATCAATACCAGTATTGAGTACTATTAAGCATTGATAGTACTTGAAGATCTATGGTAAAAATAATGATTTTTGTATTTAAACAGCATGGCTAGATTACAGAGTAAGAACTCTGAATGTTTAAAAATGGAGCACAGACTTCAAAGAACTTGACCTGCCTGTGGTGGTCATTTGGGGGCGTCTGCCTCAGGCCCCTTGAGTGGGGAGGGGGGTGTCATGTACAAATTCACTCTCTCCTGCAGTTAGAGGTCTTTGGGTGGAATTCTCAGAGACAGACTAAAATACTGTATTCCCTCAAGTCCTGTACATAGCAGTACTAACAGTGGGGTTTGGGGCAGTCAAATCAAACCTGATTTGTGCAGGAGGCAGGAAGGCAGAAGAGAGATGCTCTTGATAGGACACGCTGACTCTATCAGTACCTGTGAATGTACCATATCCTTTGTCAGGGATCCTCAGACATAGATGTGGATCTTTAGTCCACAGGGTCCTTTGGGAATCTGCTAAAAGCTGTAGACTCTAAGAAATCGCACTATCTATCAACTTGCGTGTAGAAGAAGGCAACTTTAACTTAATGTTTATTATAATCTTCTTTGCCGTCAGGTAGGGGGAGCTTAATCTCAACCAATTTAGGGTTATTCCCTGGGAGTGTGACTAAGGCCTTACTAATATGGGGAAGGGTGAAATGTGAGTTAGTGTTTAGTGAGGCATATGGTCTAAGTTGTTATCCTAGATGACATTGTCCTTGATTCCTTCTGGCCTTTGGTGGTTTTTCCAGTGGGTCGCTGATAACCTGTCCCTCACAAGCAGTCTCTCACTCCTGTCTGTCCTTCTCTCTCTCTATGCTAATCCTTTTAGGTTATTTTTATTTTTCTTTTCCTGAGGAAGATTAGCCCTGAGCTAACATCTCTGCCAATCTTCTTCCACTTTTTACGTGGTCACTGACACAGCATAGCTGACGAGTCGTGCAGGTCTGTGCCTGGGATCTGAACCAGCGAACCCGGGCCACTGAAGTGGAGAGCACTGAACTAAAACACTATGCCACGGGGCTGGCCCCCCTTTTAGGTTCTTTTTGCTCCTTCCCTGAAGCACTGGACAGCTAGAATCTGGATGGAGCCAGCTACTGTCCTTCCTAATTCCCTGTTAGTTTTGGGGGGGATTTGGAAATCATGCAACACATACTAAGTTTTGGCATACAATTCCATCACGTCCGTGGCTCTCGGGTTAATAACCCCTGTCCAAGCCTAAGTCTAAAAACGGAGGTCGATTATTTTCAGAGTGAATAGAGGTGAAGAAGAGAGAATGGGATGAACCAGGAGATTCTTTCCTGTTGTCTGAACCAGCCACGACAGGAAAGGAGGGGAGAGAAGTGAGTGGGCACCGGTGTGGAGAACCTCATTGGCAGCAGGCAGCAGCTAGCATCCCGTCATGGCCACATGCCTACTCTACTGTGTAATTCTATAGCTCTTTTGGTGGTGCTTACAGGCACGCTTTCTCTGAGTGCTATTGATTTCTTGGGGAAAGGAGATCAAAAGCAAGTGTTACACTTGTGTCATGTGTTTTTGGGGGGGAAATAAATAGATTAGCCAAATTGGACAGACAAGATCAGGGCAAAGAGAGACCAAGCTCCCTGGAGCTGACTTGCCTGAAATGGGATCTCTTAAAATGATCCACAGGGAAAATAAAATGATTAGGCAGGACAAGGATTTGTGCTGTACTCAGATTGAATGTCACATTTTGCTTCTGTCTCATCTGCGGGTCCTGGAACTGAAACTTCTCTGCTCTCCCTTGGATTCTTGTTTGATACCAGCAACTCTGCTTGCCTGTGTCTCAAACGTCCTCATCTCCCAACCTGCCAGGGCTCATTGTCACTTTATGTTTCTGGATATTGCTCTAGAGCAGCACTGTCCAATAAAACCTTTCGTGATGGTGTAAATGTTTGAACAGTTTTCTTCTGTTAAATGCAATAGCCACCGGCCTCATGTGGCTTTTGAGCACTTGAAATGTAGCTGGTATGGAACTGGATTTTTTTTTTTTTTTGAGGAAGATTAGCCCTGAGCTAACATCTGCCACCAATCATCCTCTTTTTGCTGAGGAAGATTGGCCCTGAGCTAATGTCCGTGCCCATCTTCCTCTACTTTATATGTGCGAAGCCTGCCACAGCATGGCTTGACAAGTGGTGAGTAGGTCCACACCCGGGATCTGAACTGGCGAACCCCAGGCTGCGAAAGTAGAATGTGTGAATTTAACTGCTGCATCACTGGGCTGGCCCCTAGAACTGGATTTTTAATTTTATTTAATTTTAGTAATTTAAATTGAAATAGCCACATGTAGCTATTTGCTATCCTCTTGGGCAATGCAGTTTTAGACTCTCGCAATACTGTAAGTGTGAACTGGTGGCATCCACACCACCTGGGATTGGGAGATTGTTAGAAATATGGTATCTTGGGCCTCACCCCAGATCTACTGAACCAAAATCTCCATTTTAACAATGTCCCCAGGTATTAGAGTGCATATTAAAGTTTGAGAAGCAGTGCTTGAAATGACTAAGCCTCAGGAAAAGATATGGTATCAATCAGGGTAAGCTGGGTTATGTTACAAACCAACGAGCCCAAATCCTGGTGGCTTAAAATAAACGTTTTACTTCTCACTAATGCTTCTTGTCCATCTTGGGCCAAAGGGGGGTCCGTTCTACATCATTTTCATTCCAGGACCCAGGCTAATGGGCCAGTACTCTCTGGATCATTTTCCATTGCCATGGCAGAAGGGAAAACAGACAGCATGGTGAATCCTGTCATTTCTACTCACATTTTGGTCAAAGCAAGTCACATGACCACACTAACTCCAAGGGGGCAAGGAAGTGCAATCCTATCAAATGCCCAGAAGAGAGAGAAACAGAATATTTGCTGAACATACTTGGTGAACAGCACTAATGACTGCCACATGCAACAAGCATAATTAGAGCTTTTTTTTCAACAGGCAGTTCCGAGCATCATCATTTCAAGCCTGAACTTGCAGTAGCTTTCTAATTGGTCTCTCTGCTGTCCTTTCTTCCTTTGCATCACTACCACATTAACCCTCTTAAGGCATAGCTCCGAGTATGTCACTTCTCTGCTCAAAACCCTTCAGTGACACCTCATTGTCCAGCAAGTTAGGTAAACTCTCTTTAGCATGATGTAGTGGAAAGGATGCTACTAATTTATCTGTGTGACCCTGGACAGGGTTTCTTAAATTCTCTGTATCTCAGTTTTCTCCTCATTTAACTTGGAGATAAAAATACCTACCTTCAAGGGCTGCCGTGAATCTTAAATGAAATAATGTGTATGAAGTGCCTAGCGTATTAAATGTGTAGTAAATCAGAACATAATCATTATCATGAGCTCCCAGAGCACTCTATTCATATCTATATCATAATATTTACCCAAAACATATTGCAATGACCTATTGCATGTCTGTTTCTCTTGGTAGACTTGAAGTCCTTAAGGGTAGGGACTGTGTCTTTGACTTTACAACTGTTGAATCGAGCATAAGGCTCTGTGTGTAGAAGCTTCTTATTAAATGTTGTTTTGACTGCATATCATCAGTCAAGCATTTAGAGCTCTCCCTAGTAAGATTGCCTTATGTGTGTATCTGCTGCTATAACCAAGCTGGACCACTTGCTCCTGCTCGAATGAAGAGCACATTTCTCACCTCTGGGCCTCTGCTCATGACGTTTCTGTCTCTGATCTATACTTTTTCCTTTCTCTGCCTTAGCCTTTCAAGTGTTGAGTCTACTCATCACTTAAGGCCATATAAAATGGCACCTCTGAAACCAATATTTTTCTAATTCCTGCACCTGAAAGCAACATCTCCTTTCTTTGACCATCCATAGTATTCAGAGAAGACTTCCACAGAAGGCCATCATCTGGGATTCCTCTGAGAAGGCGATGACCAACGAGTTCCACTAGGAAGGCGAGGTTGAGAGCAGGAGACAGGGAGGATTTCCAGATTGATCAGGGTGAGCTTACACATCTGCAGATGGCTGAAGTGTGGAGAGTATGGGGAAAGAAGGCAGAGATAAGGCCAGAGAGCCAGGCGGGTATGAGAGAACACTGGCCTTGCAGGCTGTGGTTAAGGACTTTTAATTTTATCACGAGTCAGTGGACATGGTGTTAAGCAGGGAAGTGACATGATCATATTTGTGACCTAGAAGAATCAGTTTATTGAGGATGAAAGCTTGATATGAAAAGAGATGTTAATAATTGATCTCCAATTCTCTGTTAAGCCAGTTAGCTTTGTCTCTGTTTTCTGATCATGATTTGGTCTTCCCAATGCCTCTCCTTTACTTGTGTCATTTATTTATTCCAATTACCTATCTATTTCTTGAAGATGTTTGCATTTTCAGCCCCGCTCTTAGACCTGCATTCCAAGCAAGTATCATTTGGTAGATTCAGTCATCTATCAATTAGGAATTCTATTTGGCTGTTTATAACAAAGACCCTCCTCTCAATAGTGGCTTCAATAAGATAGAGGCTTATTTTTCTCTCATGTAAAAGATGTCTGGAGGTAGCTTTTACAATTTTATCAGGGACTAAGACTTCTATCTGCTTCTTTTGCTGTCCTTGGCCTTTGGCTTCCATTCTCAAAATTAACTGGTACAAAATGGCTGTTGGAGCTCCTACCATCACATCCCTATTTTAGGCAGTAGGAACGAAGAAGGGGAAAAGGATGCATTCTTTCTGTTCCATGTAATGCATCTGCTTATAATTATTGGCTAAGATTTAGTCACAGGATTACAAGGGGGATGGGAAATGTAGACTTTGTTCTAAGTGGCAACGTGCCTGGCTAAAATTTCTTTTTTAATTAGAAGGAAGAAGAGAGTGGGAAACTGGCAGCCTCTGCTATAATATGTGACTCCAGCCTTCATTAGGATACATCTGTTTTTTTGAAGACTTTATGCTTCCACTAGTGTGTACTTGCCAAGGGATCCATCTTATCAAGTCGTCCTAGTATATCTATTTGTCTTTTTGTATTTAAATGTCAATTCCAATTTCTGTATTACTTATACTCTGTGCCTTCATGCACATCTACTTGTCCCGAATTTGAAAATTCCTGGTCAGATTCCATCTTTATTAACGTTAACCTTCGGTCCTTTATCTCAACAAGGGAGAGAAGAACCAGGAGGCACTGTGCAAACTGAAGGCAGAAGCCCCAGATGTGTTTGAACAGATACGCTCCAGTCAATACCCACCTAGATGAGGAATACGTTATTTTCTCTGCCTAAGTTTACTTGTTCCCAAAGTGCCCTGTTTAGAGTGTTTGCTGTCAGCTTTGCATCCCTATGACCCCTTTCTAAGGTTTTTTCTGCTTTGCAGAAGAGAAGTCAGGACCTACCTTTATCCACATTCCCATCTCTATATTGCTCCGGTCTAGAATTTGCTAATGAAAGGAATTTATATAAGATTTGCAAGGCAGAGGAGCAAGAGACGCCTGTGTTCTCTGGAGGCCCTGAAAACCCAGAGTTGCTTCCTGGGAAGCTCTGTGCCCTATGCACTTTGTTGCTTCATGCTGAGTTTAAGCTGCTGACCAAGTTTCCCTTGGATGACACTTCCCTCATTTCATAGCCAGCTCGCCTCCCCTCTGTTCCCCTAGAACTTCCAATGGCTGTATGAGCCCCGAATTCCTGTGTTAGATGCTTTAGACTGAAATAATAGAGTGGCTTCTCTTCTTCCCAGTGAACATTGATATATCCCCTCTCCCCTGAGTTATCTGGTTGCAAAAATTTTGGAAGCTCTTTTTATAGAAGACTATATACATAGCCAAGGAGGTATATTATTTTACGTTGCATACATCTTTTAAAACTACATATATGAATATTAAAATATATAATATGATTTTATCTTATATAATTTATCATAATGTACAATATGTTATGTCTTATAATAATATTACATCTTATATTATAAATGTATTTCCCTCACCACCCCCTGAAGGGTTGTTTTCCCAGAGTACTAGAGAGTACTTAGTACCTATCACTTTCATAACATTATGACAAGAAGATCTCCCACTTTGCTCTGTAAAAATGCCTTATGAGCCAATGGGGGGGGGGGGTGAGGTGGGAGTAGGGGTGGTGATGGAGTAAAAAAGTGAAAGCGGGGAGCTCCAAGCCTGGTGGGACTCCAACCTGACTTCCCAGCCCTGCACTCCTACTTCAGCTACGGAGCTCAGCTTCCATTAACTGACACGTGGGTGATCCACCCAAGATCTCCTTTGGCAGGAAGTGTTTCACCGCTTAAAAATAAGGTTGAAAACGGCTAATTTAAGCCCCTAGATTTGAGATGTGCATTACAGGTCTCAGCTTCTCCACTTATTAGCCATGTGACCTTGGGAATGTCATGAAAACTCTCTGAGATCAGTTTCTTCCGGTGTACCGTAATACCAATGCCAAGGTGTTGCTGAGGAGCGGAAAAGAAATAATGCTCATAAATTTCAAAGGCTATACCAGTTGAGGGTTATACTCTCAAATGCCTGCAGGGGCTAGGTGAGTGACATGAGTGAATGAAAAAGGCCAGTGTGAATGGTAGAGAGTATGTCCTGATGAAAAGAGGCATTCTCAACTTACTGTACTTGTTAATGTCTGGGGATGTGCTCAGATCTTTCCATTTTTGAGGAAAACCTGGAAGTATGGATTTTCGGAGAGGAATCTCAGGATTTTAAAAAGGTTGATACTAATTTAACTTTTACAAGACCAATCAAAACACATTTGTTCCTTTGCGGGGCTTCTGTATGACCTTTAAATTACACGGATACCAATTATTATTATTTTTAATGGGCTTTGGAAGCCTTTGTTCTTTAACCTTTCCTGTGAGCCTACCTATCTCCTTGCTTCTGGTAACATACATTCCCCTTGACTCAGGTCCGACTGATCATAGTTTTCCATCTTTGGGGTAGGTATTTGGCCTAGGTAGGCCTGATCTGATTTTTTCTAGGGATCAGTAATTGGACCCTAGGTGGATTAGTCTATCCTTCCTTCCTTGTCTTTCTCAACTGGCCTGATGTAGGCCTAGAGAGGCCAATGGCCATATTCTTTAGTCATACAGTAAAAGTCCAGCTGTGGGAGAAAATGAGGCCAAACAGCAGAGGCAAGTGGAGAGAAAAGAGACCAAGAAAGTCCTGGCAGCACTGAGTCTGCGAGGCCTTTATTCTTATAGTTCTTCCTTTAGTCCTGTGAGTTACTAAAATATATTCCTCTTAGCCACAGGAGCCAACTAATTCCCTTTTGGTTTGTTTATGACAATGTGAGTTGAGTTTGTGTCAATAACATCTAACCAAAAGATGACTACTATTAGTAGTATTAGTAGAGGTAAAAATTCATAATCCATCAATTACATTGAAAACAAGGCACAAGTAAGTTTTTAGATTTTGAAGAACTGTCTTTGAACTAAAATTATTTTTTAAGAGTTTAAGAATTGTAGTAAGAGACTTGGTATTTGGAATAGTGAGAAGGATGAGCACAGAATGAGACTTTTTATCGTTGCATGCCGTGGTGTGCACTGACCCTTCATATATTTGCTGTCTGTCACCCTTTCACAGGCTCTTCTTAGAGAAGTTTCCTCGTACCATCGTGTGAACAGTTCAATAGATTTTTATTCTCTCAGAGCAGAAATCAAGAGCACAGGTCTAGAAGAAAAGATTCAGTAGGTGCTGTTGTTATCTGTCTGGGATAAGTACTGATTTGATGAGAAAATGAAAAATAATGTCTCAAACAGAGCACTTTCCTAGATGTTATATATGATGTGTGTAACTAAATAGGTATGTCTGTCTTTTGGTAAATATAACTTAATGACACTTAAAACCAAGCTATGAGGAAGAGAAATAGAAGACATAGAATAATATGTAGGATTCATATATGAGATGATATAAAGGCAAAACATAATCAAGCGTTGAAATGCCTCTCTCTTTAGTATAATATAAGTTTATCTAGGCCTGGGAGGTGAAAGAGTTGATATTAGTGATAGGAAAAGTTATATATTAACTTTATGACATCCGATAAACATGTAGTGAATTCTGAATATTTTCAGTTAGTTTTACTTTAAATACTATCAAAGTGATCAGAGATTTTATGGAGAAAACATCTTCCCCAGAGATCAGCAAGTGTCCCACTGGCAGCACAGTTACATAAATGTTCCTCAGAGCCAGCAGAAAGCTTGGCGGTGTGCTCCTTAAGCATCCTTGAAGGTGCCACAAGCTCTGTCTTCATTCAAGCCCATAGTTTTCTTGAAATCTTGAGCCTATACTAGAAAGGAAATCATAGATGTCAAAACAGAGTTGAAACAGTGAATTCTGTGGGTGCTTGGGTTAAAAAAAACCTCTCAAGATGCAGATCCCTAATTGGGATTGTTTTTGTGAACTTAGTCACATTAATCCATGTCTCAGTTAATTATGAAATAATATTTACATGCCTGGAGGCAAATTTACAATTTTTGCTCAGACTTTTATGAAAATGTGTTGTTACGCTCTGGAAACAATGCCAAGATATTAATTGTAAATCAAATTTTGGGGGGTTGGAATTTCTGATGTGGCTCCAAGATATGTTAGCATATGAAGGGATGGTCCCTGCCTTTCTACTCATCCATGATACTAGACTGAATTTTCTACTAAAGTTTCAAATTTTATCTGCTGACTCCACTTATGAAAAAGTTCTTTACTCTTGCCTGTGAGATAAAGATCTAAGCATTTCAGCCTAGCATCAAATATTCTAGTTCCACCATGAGAGACTAGGCTTCATACTGGGCCAGAGTGATTGTCTCAAGCCGATGTAGAAAGAGTTTGATGTAGGAAGAGTTTGATGTGCGAAGTATGAACTGAACTACGGAGGCCCAGTGAGATCTTCACTTCACTGAGCTACAGCGTGGCCATCAGTGAGGTAAGGTCTTTTTAAGGTTCCAAGTCTTTCCTTCAGTGTCGTGGGATTATGGAAGCCTACTGGTCACATAGGATTAGATAGAAACTGTGCCTAAATACTCCCCAAAGATTTCTGGTTATGCTGTTAATTCTGTCTATTATCAATCAAAGTTCCAAAAGTTTCTATGGTAATATGTTTTGACTTGTCATACTCTGAGAATCAGAAGATTATTGAATCTGGGAGGTGAAGAATTTTTAACTCATGCAGCCTCCAACCCAAGACATGAATCTCTTCTGCCATCTCTTTAATGCATTCAGTCTGCTGGGAAATACTTATTAAATGCCTAGACTAGGCCAGTGATTGTGGCAGATTTTGTGAAAAACTCAGAGATTAGTAAGATATGTTCCATCCTCAGGAAGTTATAGTCTCATAGAAATTATGTTACATGTTTATAAATACACTAGCTGGTGGACAGGGATAGGTGGCTTAATAGAAGTAGAGGTAGAATGCTAGAGGAGTTTCAGGGTAGGGAGATTAATTTTGGCTGATAGAATAAAGAAAGTATTGGAGGAAGTGGCTTTTCAGCTGAGGCATAATGAAGTGTAGTAAGGTTTGAACTTGCAGGGATGGGAGAGAAGCAAATTCCAGTTGGAAGTACAATGTGAGAAAATGAAGGAGTTGTATAAAGGAGACATGGAAGAGTTAGGTGTGGCTACATCATAGGGCATGATTAGCAGGGTAACTGGTTGGAAGCACAGTTAGAGGGATACCTAGGGAGAAGTGGATTTCTGCCAGGTCACTGAGCCTTTCAAAACCCAAATAAAGTATGCTGTGTGTTACTCTGCAGGAACTGAGGAGACACTGGCAGTTTTCAAGTGAGGAAATGACATGATCAAACTGTACTACAGGAAAATAACTGTGGGGGCTGAATGTCAGGTGTTGGGGAGCAAAGAGACTAGAGCCAGGGAAATGAGCTGGGGACCAACTAATATGTGGTTCAGG
The DNA here is from genome assembly GCF_021613505.1 of Equus quagga. NCBI lineage: Eukaryota > Metazoa > Chordata > Mammalia > Perissodactyla > Equidae > Equus > Equus quagga. The sequence continues at coordinate 141,368,146 of NC_060269.1, read as the reverse complement.
TAAGATATAATTAGAGTTCGAAATAGAGAAGTAGCTGGAGTTATCATGAGAAGCGGATAGGGATTGAACCTATGGGATTTCACGACTGACTAATAGTGGGGGGCATGGGAAAGAAAGAGGTAGAAGCTACCTTAACAGTTTATATCCAAGTATCTGGGAAAATGGTGATACTGAGGAGGAAAAATGGATCTGGTGGGGGTAACAGAGGGAGTTGAGATGAGTGCACAGAAGAAGTTGGCAGTGTGTCAAGGTAAAGATGTCCAGAAAACAATGGGAAATGCGAGGGTGAAACTAGGAAGAAGCGTCAGCAGTGTAAGCAGAGAATTGGGAGTCACTCATGTAGAAATGATATTTTACGCCATCAAAGTTCAGGAAGTCGCCCAAGGAAAGAGTGTAGAGAGGGAAAAAAGTGGGACAAAGTCAGAGATTTAATTTGGGGAATTCATACTTTAAGGGAATGGGAGTTCAAAGAGTGGCTATGAACTAGAGGAGAAACAGTGACAGAGGAAGAAAGATAATCAGCAAAACATAGGGTAATGGAAAGCAAGTGAGGTGAGAGATTTTTAGGCCTGGGAATGTGCTCATTATAAAATGTCCCAAGAAGGTCATCAAGGGTAAAGATTGAGAGAAAGTCACTGTCTCTTAGTTGCAGTAACTGGATGCTCATCTAAGAGAGCCCCTTTTGGAGAGTGTTGCTGCCATAAATCAACTTGTAGGGGCTTAAGAAAAGAGTTGAGACATCTATTCAAGATGAGGCAATGAGTTCATGCTGTGTAAATACCTTTTGTGTTCCAAGCACACAATAATAGATTTAAAAAGTAAAAGAGGTAAGAAAAGATTTAGTGGGAGGTTCTAAACTCAAGGCCAATAAAAACACAAAATGTTGGTGACAGCTGCAGCACACACCTTGTAGATTATCTAGTTTGAAGTAGGGAGTGGATCTGGGAGCTTAGTTTCTGCAGACATAGTCCTCATGAGGTGGGGAGTAGAGCTGTGCAATTGACTATAGCTGCCCAGTCTCTACCAATTGTGAAAGGAGACTGGAATAAAAAATGCCTCATCATGAGTAATTGACGATTGCCTTAAAAAAGCTGTGAGCTATGAGCGGGAGAGGAGTTTGGGAAGTGGAGTTGGGAGCAAGGATTCAGGAGGGACAGAAATACAAACTCATGACTAGGAACTAGATTCCAGCTGGCTTTGCACCTGCATCTGTGACCTCCCATGATAATGGAGCAGGCCTGGATCTGGACTGGGAGACCAGGTGATGGGTGGAGATAACTACAAAACTTCTAGATAGGAAAGGTATAATGTGAAAAACTAAAACAAAACACATATACAAAGAGAGCATTAAAATAAACAAATTCAAAAAATCTATCCACTCAACACAGGCTTGTAAACAGAATTTTAAAACATATGAAAAAATTAATGCAATGAATAAAAGTAAAAAAACCAGAACATGAATTCACTCCAGATGAAATTATTTTAAGAGTCAGTCTGACAAAGACTTTTGTGTAAGTGCGTTTAAGACAAAGACATACTAGCAATTAAAAATGGAAGTGTTACAAACAAGATGAGCCAAAGAACCTGCCACAAAAAAATTGTACCATATGATTTCCATTTTATAAGTTTAAAAATGGCAAAAATCATATGGTTTTAGAAGTCAGGATAAAGATAGTGTTATTTTATGATGAGGATGAGAGAGGGTACAAGGGAGCATGAGGGGCCATTCGAGGGACTTTTGGGATGAAAATATTTTACTCGTTGACTAGGTTGTAATAATTGATTAAGTTACATATACTTATGATTTAGACTCTTTTCTGTATGTATGTTGTAATACAAAGACTTTATTTAAAAAAATGGGAAAAGAAATAATAAACCAAAACTAGGCAGAAATAAGAACAAGTGGCTTTATAAGTAAATCTTGGGAATTAAAAGTATAGTCATTGAAACTGACCAAGAAGCCAAAAATAATGTACTTTTATGTATTCCATAAATAACATCCGTCTCTACACCACTCTGCTTGAAATCAGTTGAGAGATAGATTGAGGAGCCAGATAGAGAGAGGGTAAAAGTGAGCTTTATTAAGTGGAAGAAGCCAGACAAAAAAAGCCAACATACTGTATGATTCCATTTATATGAAATGACCAGAATAGACAAATCCACAGAGACAGAAAGTAGATTAGTGGTTTCCAGGGGCTGGGAGTCGGGTAGGGCGGGGTGTGACTGCTAATGGATTCAAGGTTTGTCTTTGGCGTGATGAAAATGTTTTGGAACTAGACAGTACAACTGTACAACTTTGTGGATATACTAAAAATGAATGAATAGTACACTTTAAAGGGGTGAATATTATGGTATGTGAATTGTATTTCAATTTTTAAAAAGTAAAAAGTGAGTTTTATCATTGATACAAAGGCTGTGTTGGAGGAGGAGGCCAACCTATGCAACCAAGTGCCGAACAAGTTTGCTGAAGTTTCCTGCCTGCCCTGCTTCTTGCTTATCCCTACATTCCAGTCTGGATCCCACCCCTGGGATGGCAGGCACCAGTATTTCTACCTCACACTGGTTCAGAATGCAGAAGGAGAAAGAGACTGAACTCCCAGGGCTTACAGCCTTTATAATGGGTTTGCTGCTTCCAACCAAAGAATGCGAAGTAATGGCTGTCACACACCAATCAAGTGCAAGGAGTGGATAAGGGGAGAAAGCAAGAAGGAATGTTGTCATCCCTCTGTGTAGATACCTGAGGAGTAGGAGATAAATCTTACTCCCTAAGAAAACCATCTCTAGACTGGACTTGAAGTGAGAATTTGTGAATTAAAGATAGTACTGAGGAATTCACTCTTTGTTCAACACTGTTTTCTCATTGTAGGGAAACTGCAAAATATCAGAGAGAAAGGAAAATCCTAAAGCCATGACAGACAAAAGACAGACTGTCTACAAAGAAACAGCAATTAGACTCACAACAAATTTTTCAATCAGCAAAAACAGAGACCAGAAGACTCTTAAGTACAATTGCAAAGTGTCAACCAAGAATAATAACCCAGCTGAATTATTATTAAAGAAGGAAGGCAAAGAAATGCATTTTTTGATACTTAAAATTACAAGAGTTTACTAAACAGAGACTGTCAATGTAAGAATTATTAAAACTATGCTACAGAATGTAGAAAAGTGGATGCAGAGGGAAGCCCTGCAATACAAGGTACAATGAAGGTCACTGAAATTAATAAATTGAATAAAATTTCATTGAGTTAATGTAAAAGAAACAAATTTAAAGAATCAATACCACTGTGTTTTTCTTAAAGATAAAACTAAGGGGGAGGGTCATTTGATGGATGAAGAGTGCTAAAATCCTTGTTGTGTCTAAGAGAGAGATAAAATACTGTAAGCTTTAGAGTATTAGAATAATGTGTAGCTAATTATGTATGCTAAAAAGTCAACTAAAACCATGGAAATAAAATCTACCGATGGATAAAAACAGGTGGTAAAAAACATTATCCACTTAATGGAGACAAGAAAAGGAAAAAAATAGAAAGAGAGAAAGAAAAATGTTGGTAAACTCCGGACACAAAGTAAGATGCAGAAATAACTCTAAATATGTCAGGTATTACAATATGTGTAAGTAGATTAAGCCTTCAAAAGACAGATTATTAGATGGATACAGAAACAAAATCCAGCCATATGTTGCTGACAAAGGACACCACAAAAACAAAATCAACCAGAGAGGTTAAAAACAAAGAGATGAGAAAATAAACTAATTAGAGTAGCAATATTAATATTGTACAAAATAGATTCAAAGTATGAATAGAAAAGAAGAAAATTGTGTAAAGAACAGCTCTCTGAGAAGATGTCACAATCACAATCCATTTGCACCTAACATCATATCCTTGGAAAATATGAAGTAAAAATGGACTAAAATGTAAGGAAAGATGGTAAATCAACACTTTTAATGGGAGATATAACTCCTGTCAGATACTTGCAAAACAAGCTGAAGAGATATTAGTAAAAACAGAGAAGATTTAAGCAATACAATAAAAAAATTAACTCTAACAGATAACACCGAACTCTCAGTTGAACAAACAGAGAATAATACACACCTTTCAAGTACACGTGGAGTATTTACACAATGAACACATTAGGACACAGAAGAAGTGTCAGTATATTTCAAAGAATCCATATAACAAATTCCATGTTCTCTAACCAAAAAGCAGTTAATTAGAAATCAATAATAAAATATTAAAAAACAGTCCCAATATGTTTAGAAAAATAAAAATAATGAATTAAAGAGTAAGACAATGAAATTATAACATTTTGGAAGGATGCATCAACAATAGTATCTCAAGTGCATTTCTTAACAAATAAATGATTGAGCATAAATGAATTAAGTATTTGGTTCAAGAACCGCCCTCCCCCCCAAAAAAACCTAAGGATTTTAGGAAAAAGAAAATAATAAAAGACCAAAAAAATTAAAAAGAATAAATAAATTATACAAAGAAGTAAGAAAATCTAAATATTACTCTTTGATAAAAAACTAATAATAGATAAACTCCGCAAAACTGATAAAAACAAAAAGGTACAAAGGATTAAAAACAGCGTGAAGCTATCTATACAGTAGGGATGTAAAAATATCAGAAAGAATACTATAAACATAGTTTGCTACAAAAATAAATTTTGACACAGATAAAAGAAACAATTTTCTAGAAAAATATGTCTAAATGCCAATTTGAGTCAAGACAGAGAACTTAAATAAAAAAATAACCACCAAAGAAGTTGAGAGAGTAATTAAAATTCTCCTTCTTTCCATCTGCTAACCCTGACCCCCATCACGCCCAGCACACAATCATTAAACGCATCTGTCTTCTGGCCCAGATGGTTTTAACAAGTTTTACCTGTCCTTTGAGGAACAGAAGAGCCTCATCTTATAAAACTGTTTCAAAGAATTAAAACAGAGGAAAAGCTACTCAGCTTTTGTGATAATATTATAACCTTGATATTCAAACTAGACCAAGAAAGTAAAATAAAATTATAGATCAATTTCACTTAGAAATACAGATGCAGAAACCCTAAATAAAATATAAACAAATTGAAGTCAGCATGTGTGTGGGCTACATATACCCTCTCAAGTGTATAAATGTCAAGTAGGGGTTATTCCAGCAATATAAGGGCAGCTCTATATGAGAAAATCTAATCATGTAATTCATCATATTATCATATTAAAGTGGAATACCATATGATCATCTCAACAGATGGAGGAAAAATTGATAAAATTCAATACTCAGCCACAGTTATATATTAAACTAATATATATATATATATTTAAAAAACTCTCAGTCAATTTGAAGTAAAAGGAAACTTCTGGGGCCGGCCCCATGGCCAAATGGTTAAGTTCATGCACCCCGCTTCCATGGCCCAGGGTTTCACCGGTTCTGCTCCTGTGCATGGACATGGCACCACTCATCACACCACGCTGAGGCAGCATCCCACATGCCACAGCTAGAAGGACCTACAACTAAAATATACAACTATGTACTGGGGAGATTTGGGGAGAAAAAGCAGAAAAAAAAAAAGATTGGCAACTGTCGTTAGCTCAGGTGCCAATCTTTAAAAAAAAAGGAAACTTCCTTAAATTGATTATTTCTATTAAAACTTTACAGCAAACATAATACTTAATGGTACTACTTTACAAGTATCCTTACTAATGTCAGGAAAAAGTATAGAAGCCAGATTCAATCATTTCTATTATCATTATATTAGAGGTCATATCCAATGCAATAAATCAAAGATAGAGATTAGGGTTTGAAAGGAGTAGAACAATTGCTTTTAATTGCAGACAACGTGATTGTCTCCATAAAACAATCCAATAGAATCTGTACACTATTAGAATGCTAGAGTTCAACATGCTTATTAGATATGAGATCAATGTACAAACAGCAATAGCCATCTTAAACACCAGAAGCAGCAAAGTGGAATATGTAACAACATAATACATTATACGGTACCAAGGGGTAAATTTACCAAAAGATATTTGATACCTTTATAGAGAAAATTATGAAATATTTTGAAGGTCACAAAATGGACATGAATAAATAGAAAGACATACTATGTTCATGGATAGAAAGATTATATCATAAAGATATCAATCCTCCATAAGTTATCGTAAACATTCAATGAAATTTTAATTAAAATCCTAATTTTTCATGGAATTTGACAAGCTTGTCCTAAAAATCATGTGGAAGAAGAAAGGCACAGAATAAAGTCTCAGAAAAAGCAGATGGCAAATTGCCTTATAGATATCAAGAATTATTTATTAAAACCACAGTAATTAAGATGAATGGCATTGGTTAAGGGATTGACAAATGGACCAATGCAACAAAATAGCTCCATGCATATGTGGAAACTTGTTTTATAACACAAGTGGCATTAAAAATTTGTGACCAAAAAATTCCTTGGCAAAAAACCATTTGGAAAAAAATAATTAAAATCAATCCCTACTACACACTATGCACAAAATGGCCAAGGACAAGAATGTGAAGGGGCCGGCCCGGTTGCATAGTGGTTGGGTTCACACATTCCACTTCAGTGCCCCGGGGTTCATGGGTTCAGATCCCAGGTGTGGACCTATACACTGCTCATCAAGCCATGCTGTGGCAGCATCCCACATACGAAATAGAAGAAGATTGTCAAAGATGTTACTTCAGGGACAATATTCCTCAAGCAAAAAGAGGAAGATTGGCAATGGATATTAGCTCAGGGCCAATCTTCCTCACCAAAAGAAAGAAAAAGGAATGTGATAAGCATATGTTTAAATATATAGAAGAAAATATAGGAGAAAATCTTTATGACCTTGGGTTAGGAAAATATTTTATAAAAATGAAACAAAAAAAGCACAAATTATAAAGGAAAAGATAAATTTGACTATATTAAAATGAAAAAACTTCAATATAAAATGGCATAAATTTAAAGATAAGTCACAGACTAGGTAAAGATGTTTACAACCCGTGTAAATTACAAAGGTTTGGCTTCCAGAATTTAAGAAGAACTACATAACAGTAAGAAATGGGAAACTCTTCAATCGGATAATGGATGAGGCAATGAATAGGCGCTCTGCAGAAAAAGAAATGTGAATGGCCAACAGGCTTAAGAAAAGGAGGTTAACTTCATTAGTAATCACAGAAATGTAAAGTAAAACAATGAGATACCTTTTTCACAGTGATCAGACTTAAAAAACAAAATTAAAGTTGACTAATTCCAAAATTTGAGGGTGATGTGGAGACTTGGCAACTTACACACCCCTGCTGGTGAGAGTAGTCACCAGTTCAATCAATTTGGAGAGTAATTAGGGAACATTTAGTCAATTTGAAACGTGCCTTAATTTTGGTCAGGTCCTCCAGAAGCCGACCCTGAGGCGATATTTGTGTACCAGTGATCTGTTAGAAAGTGCTTTCAGGGCAGACCAGTAAGGTACTGGGAGAGCGGGATGCAGATAGAGAGGAAGACAAGTGATGGTGAAAACCTCACAAAGACCCTCAGGGCTTGCTTTACCCTGATCCCAGAGAGGTGGTCTGGAGTGAAACTTACTCTTAAGATTTGTCCTGACTGGAAGCAGGGGGACTTGGTCTTCCCTTCTTTCCTACAGCCCACCAGACAGTCATTGCTCAAGGGCAGCTGAGATGGGGCAGTGAATGCTTGATACTTCAGGGTCAGCTTTAGGTGCTCTGTGTTAGATTTCACTTCTAACACCTGGGATGGGGGTACATTATGATAATCGGGGAACAAGATTTGGGTGGAACATCAACAGTGCAAGACATACCTACACCACAGTCCAGCAACTCCACGTTCAGGTTTATACGTGAGAAATCCTTGCTCATTGTGGACCAGGAGACACATACAGGAACATTCATAGCTGTATTGTTGATAATAGCAAAATACCAGAGATAATCTGAATGAACAGGGCAATAGTTAAAAAAAATTGTGATATGTAAATACTGGAGATACTTTATAGCAGTTAAAACAAATGAATGAGACTATAGGTTTCTTTATGGATACAGCTCCAAAACACAAAGTAGTCTAGTTAAAAAAAAAGCAACTTGCAAAATGAAAAATGCAGTATAACAGACACCATTTATATACAGTTTGAAGAATCTACAAAATTCTATTTTGTTACAGATGACTACATATACAATAACAGTATAAGATGTGCAAAGGAAAGATAAACACAAAATTAAGACAGTGATTACCACTGGGGAGGGCAGGAGGTAATGTGTCTGAGCAAGTGTACAAAGGGAGCATTACCTTCATGTGTAATGTCTTGTCCTCTAAAAACTCGGCAGCAAGTATGGCATAATTTGATTAAGCTTGGCTGATGAGTACATGGTGATTATCGAGTGATATAAGTGGGGAGGAGGTATATCGCTTTTCAGAAGGTTGAGATAATGATAACTCAAGAAAGTGACTGGAGTATTATTATTATTTACAATAGGGAGGCAATCTCTTGGAGAATGAGACATTGAAGATGTACTAGAAAAAGGATAATTGATGTTTGTTTTGAATGCTTCCACATCCTTTATGTCTTCACTTGCATACCTTCTATTCATTCCTTAAGATTTGGCTCAGCTGTCCCCTTCTCTAGAAAGACTTCTTTGCCATCTCCAGAATAAAGTATCCCCTCCTATGTGCTCCTATAAGAACCTATACATACTACGTCACCATTGCATTATTTCATAATTGTATGCCACATAAATGACTTTCACTTGAGGATAATGACTATGTTTTACTTACTTTTGTATTTCCAGTGCCAAGGATGGTGCCTGGCACATATAGACAGTGAATAAACATTTAATTTAATAAATTAGTCTTGTTTTAGTATCTGCCATTTGTGAGGCCGGAGCTCAATAAATATTGGTTGACTTTTAGACAAGTGGATAGGTAGAAAATAGGGCATCTAAATCAAAATCTTTTTCAGGCTTTTTGAGATGTTCAGTTTGGAGGTGTGAGAAGACTTGGAGGGCAAGAAGGCAAGAAGCAGAATTTCAATATGAGAAGAAATAATTAAATAATTATGAATAGTAAATAATAGTAATAAATAATAATAATTAAATAATTTGCTCATGGTCACAAAGCTAGGAAATGAGGTGGCCAGAATTTAAACCCATGGTTTTTCAAAACCCTCCGAATCTAAGCTACCAACTATGATACTGTTTTTTCCAGGAAATAGCTATCAATGATTTTAGCTGTGTTCTTTAAAAACATTTAGCTACTCTGTTTGGAACATAAGCTTAAAGAGTTAATGCTAGATCCCACAGGAGCTATATTGTGTGGTTTTAGAAGGAACAATAGTGCTGGTCATCAAGCTATTGTCTTTGGCCTCCACACCCACCTGGGACTCTGCAAATTAAGTTCTTCTTTGCTGGCTGGATCCCGGTAAGATTCTACCATCAGAAGACTGAGAGGGAAACAGGAAGGGTGGTAGAGGGAAAAAGGACACACTTCTTACTGTTTGCGTGCTCTTCCTGTTAGCTTTGCCCACAGGTGCTCTTGCCTCCAGTCTACAGTGGCTTCTTCCAGCAATCCCAGAAGCAGTCTCAGTTGCACCTCTCAGAGGTCTCAGTGCCAGTTGAGGACCACCTCCTCCTCAGAGACTGAGCTCCAACTCCCCTGTGTCCCTGAGGACCAGCATGTGGCAGGCAGCACCTCCTTAGAGGTCCAAGACCCTGGCTGGGCTCCTCCTCTGAGCCTTCAGAACCTCTGAGGTTCTGAACAACTAAATTTCTTGCCTTTTATTCCCCAGTCCTGCAGTTTATTACCTCTGCTCTACCATAGTGTTTCCTTTTTGCATCTCCAATCATCCAACTTGTTTAACCAATTGCCTATGTTAAATTCTCTTTGTTGAAATATCTATGGTGCTATTTGTTTTTCTGTCTGGACCCTGATCAATACAAATCACTTGTTGGGGTTTCCTCTCTCTAGAATGCTGAATAGAGCATAAATCTCACTGCTCCAGTAACTGATGAGAAGACCAAGTTTTACATTTGGAGACTGAGGCTCAGGGAAATTAAGCAAACTGCCAAGGTAAAACTACAGGGAAGCACTTTTAACTCAGATACACATGACTCGAATTCCATCTTCTCTCTATTGTCTCATATTGACTTTCTTGAATATAATATATGCCATGCTTCCTTTCCAATCTTGTTTTTTTTTCACTGTGAAACTCTAGTACATATTAATTTTGTTCTTAATATCTTTTCCTAAACTCCAAGAATTTTGATATGAGTATGTGTGAGTTTCCAGTCTTTCAGCAGAGCAGAGATAAACGTTTTGTAATAATGAAGTTCTGGGAGGAAGCCAAGGTAAAATAAATGCAGGTTTTGAAATAATATTTGTCACTTTTGGTGAGGAGGAAGTGGAGATGAGTGTATGAGGGGCCGAGAGAGCGAAGCCTTGTCTTCAACATCAGCTGCCATTATTGAGCACCTATGAAGTCCCAGGTACCGGAATACCTGCTTTATTCACTTTATCACATTTATTACCATGATGCAAGGTAGGTATAGTATAATTGCATCATACAGTCCTACATGCATTTAACCTGGGTGCGTTTAAACTTGCATAGCAGAAGGAGAGGAAGAGGGAGAAGAAACAGAAGAGCAAAAGAGAGAGATGGAAGAAAATAAGGGGAGGTAAGGAGAGAAAGGAAGGAGTTGCACAGGCTATATTTAAACAGTATGATCAATTCTGGTTAGCCTTCTACTAATTAGTGTTTGGCTTGCAGTAGCCTGAGATGTGCACATGGAACCATTATTCTCTGAAATGGTCTCCATTTCAAATGCTTCTCATTTGTGAGCATCAGCTGTACTAAACGCAATTCTAATGTTTAAATCTAAATAGTTCCCATTCAACATGGCTCTCAAATGCAAGCCAATGGCTTCATCTGGTCTTTAAATGAAGCAGCCATCCTTTCCAATACTTGAGGAAAAGCTGGCTCTGCTGGTCTTAAGGAAATGTGGGGCGGCCCATGGACTCCAAAGTAGCAGGCTTCTTAGAGACTAAAAAATTCTACGTAACTTTCGTTTTGCAATCTGACTAGAGTCAAACCATTAAATGTGCCCCATTCATATTGTTTTCCCTGGTCCTAAAATGCTGGAACTGATGCCTAGAAAGGGTTAACCACTTGCCTGAGGTCACACAGGGAATAGGGCTGTGTTGGGCTGAGTTGGGATTTGAGCCCAAGTTTCCTTTCCTCCAAAGGTCTGCTTTTGTCTTATCTCCTGCCTCATGCAGATTATAGAAGAACAAAGGTTAGCAGGTATATTTTGAGTGTCAGAGAGAGGAGAAAAAATGCATAGGTCTTCCTGGGGTCTGATTGCAATAAGGAACCGGAATGACCTAACAATGCTGGATTCAAAACCAACATCACTGCATGTAAAACTCTGAACTTTAATTTCTGCAGAACAATCAATTTCCTTAGATAACACTATTCCCTTGATGGAATAGCTTCTAAGGGCATGTTTCACTTCCCTTTAGGGAGGATAGTGAATTCCCTAGAAATAAAATGGGCCTATTAGTCACTGGAAATGGCCTGGTGACTTAGAATAGCCGTACTTATTTCTGCAATTTGTCTTTCCCTTGCCTTCACCATGGTCATCTGGGTTTAATATCCTGGGTGGTAGGAAGCGAAAGGCAGTGTATATTTTTCCTTGAGATTTTCAAATTTGAATTTCCTGCTGCGAGTGCTCTTGCTGCTCTGTCGAAATTAGAGCAGGATGAACTTCCTGAACTGTCACCAACTTGGCCACAGGCTGACTCCAGGACCTCCTGCAGGAAAAGTTCCCTGAAGGGACAGCATGAAATGTCTCTGCAGGAGAGATTAAATGGTTTAATAATGTCCTATTAAACCCACAGCTTTCAAACAAAACTGAGCCTTTCAATACTACTTGTCACCCCAAATCTCCTGTTTAAGTGTTTTAATCTCAGATAAAGCTTTTACTACTAGAAAAGAAGGCACTGGCTGTGTTATCACTTTTTAGCCTTTTTTGGGGTGAGGGATGGTGAGCTTTTGCCAATTCTCCTAAAACATGTTAGAATGGTTGCTTATGCAAGTAGGAGGAACAAAGAGTGGGTTTTGTGAATAGACAAGAATAAATAATAATAAAATAGAGGGGAGAATCAAGGACCAATGTTGGCGATATACTATGAACTGAGAAGGTTAGTTGCCTCAACTCTGTCCCTAGGTTAAAGAAAGAAACAAACAGAACAAAAGAAAACAAGAGAACAACCCAGATCCCACCAGGATAGAGCATGTCTGTGTTGTTTCCATTCCCAATGAACAGAAAAAGTTTAAAAAGGACCTGTATAATCCCATCAGGGTGATCAGCAGAGAGACTCCAAATAGATTTTTGATGCGCCTTATTCATTCTTTCTGGGAGTGATTGGATATCACAGTCTCCTTTAAAATACTATTTGTGTCTTTACTGTGGTCAGATGGTTTTTTAAAACAAACTTTTAATTTTAGAACAGTTTTAGATTTATAGAAGAATTTGAGATAGAACAGAGACTTCCCATACAGCCAGTACCCTGGTCCCCCTATTATTAACAGCTTACATCGATATGGCGCATTTGTTACACTTATTGAACCAATTTGATACATTTTTAGTAAGTAAAGTCCATCCTTTGTTCATATTTCCTTAGATTTTTACCTGATGTCTTTTTCTGTTTTGATAGCTCATTCAGGACATGTTACATTTACTTGTAATATCTCCTTAGGCTCCTCTTAGCTGGGACAGTTTCTCAACCTTTCCTTGTTTTTGATGCCTTTGACAGTTTCGAGGTGTACTGGTTGTGTATTTTGTATAATGTCCCTCAATTGGAATTTGTCTGATTTTTAAAAAAGTGTTCTGAGTTTTTATTTGGGTGGTGATTGTATAGGTGGTTTAACATTTTTAAATTTTATTTTATTGAGGTCATAATGGTTTACGGCATTGTGAAATTTCAGGTGTACATCATTATTTATCAGTTTCTGTATAGACCGCATCATGCTTACCACCAATAGTCTAATTTTTCTCTGTCACCACATATATGTGCCCCTTTACCCCTTCTGCCCACCCTCCAATCCCCTTCCCCTTGGTAACCACTAAACAGTTCCCTTTGTCCATGTGTTTGTTTATCTTCCACATATGAGTGAGACCATGTGGTGTTTGTCTTTCTCTGTGTGGCTTATTTCACTTAACATAATACCCTCAAAGTCCATCCATGATTTTGCAAATGGGGCAATTTTGTCTTTCCTATAGCTGAGTAGTATATACATACCACATCTTCTTTATCCATTCATCAGTTGATAAGCCTTTGAGTTGCTTGCATGTCTCGGCTATTGCGAATAATGCTGCAATGAACATAGGGGTGCATGGATCTCTTTGGATTGTTGATTTCAAGTTCTTTGTATAAATATCCAGTAGTAGGACAAGGGGATCATATGGTATTTCTATTTTGAATTTTTTGAGAAATCTCCATACTGTTTTCCATAGTGGACGCACCAATCTGCATTCCTACCAACAGTGCATGAAGATTCCCTTTTCTCCACATCCTCTCCAACATTTGTTATTTTTTGTCTTGGTAATTATAGCCATTCTGATCAGTGTAAGGTGATATCTCATTGTAGTTTTGATTTGCATTTCCCTAGTAATTAGTGATGTTGAACATCTTTTCGTCTATCTGTTGGCCATCTGTATATCTTCTTTGGAAAAACGTCTGTTCATATCTTTTGCCCATTTTTTTGATCAGGTTGTTTTTTGGTTGTTGAATTGTATGAGTTCTTCATGTATTTCGGAAATTAACTGTTTGTCAGATATATGATTGGCAAATATTTTCTCCCAGTTGGTGAGTTGTCTTTCTGTTTTGTTTGTGGTTTCCTTTGCCTTGCAGAAGATTTTTAGTCTGATGTAGTCTCATTTGTTAATTTTTTCTTTTGTTTCCCTTAGTAGACATGGTATTCTAAAAGATGTTGCTACAACTGATGCCAAAGAGTGTACTGCCTATATTTTCTTCTAGGAGTTTTATGGTTTCAGGTCTTAAATTCAAGACTTTAGTCCATTTTGACTTAATTTTTGTTTATGATGCAAGATAGTAGTCTACTTTCATTCTTTTGCATGTGGCTGTCCGGTTTTCCCAACACCATTTATTGAAGAGAATTTCCTTTCTCCATTTTATGTTCTCGGCTCCTTTGTTGAAGATTAAGTGTCGATAGATGTGTGGTTTTATTTCTTGGCTTTCAATTCTGTTCCACTGACCTGTGTGTCTGTTTTGTGCCAGTACCATGATGTTTTGATTACTTTAGCTTTGTAGTATATTTTGAAGTCAGGGATTGCAATGCCTCCAGCTTTGTTCTTTTTTCTCAGGATTTCTTTGGCTATTTGAGGTCTTTTGTTGTTCCATATAAATTTTGGGATTCTTTGTTCTATTTCTGTGAAGAGTATCTTTGGGATTCTGATTGAGATTGCATTGAATCTGTAGATTGCTTTAGGTAATATGGACATTTTAACTATGTTTATTCGTCCAATCCGTGAGCATGGAATATCTTTCCATTTCTTTATCTTCTTCAATTTCTTTCAATACTATCTTATAGTTTTCAGTGTACAGGTCTTCCACCTCTTTCATTAAACGTATTCCTAGATATTTTATTCTTTTTGTTGCGATTGTAAATGGGATTGTATTCTTGACTTATCTTTCTCCTGGTTCATTATTATTGTTTAGAAATGCCACTGATTTTTGTAAGTTGATTTTGCATCCTGCAACTTTGCCAAAGTTGTTGATTATTTTTAATAGTTTTCTCATGGATTCTTTAGGGTTTTATATATACAGAATCATATCGTCTATAAACAATGAGAGTTTCATCTCTTCCTTTCCAGTTTGGATTCCTTTTATTTCTTTTTCTTGCCTAATTGCTCTGGCCAAAACCTCCAGTACTATGTTGAATAGGAGTGGTGAGAGTGGGCACTCTTTTTTTACTCCTGTTCTCAGAGGGATGGCTTTCAGTTTTTCATTGTTAGGTATGATGCTGGTTGTGGGTACGTCATATATGACCTTTATTATTTTGAGGTATTTTCCTTCTATACCCATTTTATTGTGAGTTTTTATCATAAGTGGATATTGGATCTTGTCAAATTCTTTCTCCTCATCTATTGAGATAATCATGTGATTTTTATTTCTCATTCTGTTAATATGGTGTATCACATTGATTGATTTGCAGATGTTGAGCCATCCCTGCATCCTAGGTATAAATCCCACTTAATCGTGTTGTATGAACCTTTTAATGTATTGCTGTATTTGGTTTGCTAGTATTTTTTTGAGGATTTTTGCATCTATGTTCATCAGCAATATTGGCCTATAATTTTCCTTCTTGGTGTTGTCCTTGTGTGGTTTTGATATCAGGGTAATGTTAGCCTCATAGAATGAGTTAGGAAGTGTTCCATCTTCTTCAATTTTTTGGAATAGTTTCAGAAGGATAGGTATTGAATCTTCTTTGAATGTTTGGTAGAATTCTCCAGAGAAGCCATCTGGTCCTGCACTTTTGTTTTTTGGGAGGTTTTAGATTGCTGTTTCAATCTTTTTACTTGTTATTGGTCTATTCAGATTCTCTATTTCTTCTTGATTCAGTTTTTTTTTTTTTAAAGTTTCAGAACACTTTTTTTTTTTTTTAAAGATTTTATTTTTTCCTTTTTCTCCCCAAAGCCCCCCGGTACATAGTTGTGTATTCTTCGTTGTGGGTCCTTCTAGTTGTGGCATGTGGGATGCTGCCTCAGCGTGGTTTGATGAGCAGTGCCATGTCCGCGCCCAGGATTCGAACTAACGAAACACTGGGCCGCCTGCAGCGGAGCGCACGAACTTAACCACTCGGCCACGGGGCCAGCCCCCTTCTTGATTCAGTTTTGTGACGTTATATGAGTTTAAGAATTTAGCCATTTCTTCTAGGTTATCCAATTTGTGGGCATATAGTTTTTTCATAGTATTCTCTTATAATTCTTTGTATTTCTGTGATATTCATTGTAATTTCTCCTCTTTAATTTCTAATTTTACTTATTTGAGCCTTTTCTCTTTTTTCTTGGTGGGTCTGGCTGAGGGTTTGTCAATTTTATCTTCCCAAAGAACCAGCTCTTAGTTTCATTGATCATTTCTACTGATTTTTTTTAGTCTCTATTTAATTTATTTCTGCTCTAATTTTTTGTTATTTCCCTCCTTCTGCTGACTTTGGGTTTTGTTTGTTTTCTTTTTCAAGTTCCGTTAGGTATAGTTTAAGATTACTTATTTGAGATTTTTCTTGTTTGTTGATGTGGGCCAATATTGCTATGAATTTCCCTCTTAGCACTGCTGCATCCCCTAAGAGTTGGTACACTGTATTTTCATTTTCACTTGTCTCCAGATATTTTTTAATTTTTCCTTTGATTTCTTCACTGATCCGATGGTTGTTCAGTATCATGTTATTTAGTCTCCACATATAGGTCACATTCCCAATTTTTTTCTTGTAGTTGCTTTCTAGTTTCATAGCATTATGGTCATAAAAGATGCTTGATGTGATTTCAATCTTCTTAAATTTATAGTCTTGTCTTGTTTCCCAAAGTATTGTCTATCTTTGAGAATGTACCATGTGCACTTGAGAAGAATGTGTATTCTGCTGTTTTTGGATGGAATGTTCTATATGTATCTATTGAGTCTATCTGATCAAGTGTTTCATTTAAATCCATTATTTCCTTGTTCACTTTCCATCTGGATGATCTGGCCACTGATGTAAGTGGGGTGTTGAGATCCTCTACTATTATTGTATTGCTGTCAATTTCTCCCTTTATGTCTGTTAATAGTTGTTTTATAAACTTTGGTGCTCCTGTTTTAGGTGCATATATATTCATAAGTGGAAAGTCCTTTGGTGGAAAGTCCCTTTTATCATTATATACTGCCCCTCTTTGTCTCTCATTGTCTTTTTTTTTTTTTTTTTTGAGGAACTTTAGCTGCTAACATCTGCCACCAATCCTCCTCTTTTTGCTGAGGAAGATTGGCCCTGAGCTAACATCTGTGTCCATCCTCTACTTTATATGTGGGATTCCTGCCATAGCATGGCTTGATAAACAGTGTGTAGGTTTGTGCTTGGGATGTGAACTGGTGAAACCTGGGCCACTGAAGTGGAGCATGTGACCTTAACCATTATGCCACTGGGCATTGTTTCTGTTCCTTTGTATTTCTGACTGTCCTTTCATTTTGGAGGTGTTATGTGGAGATTTCCTCAGTTTTCTCTTTTTTAATCAATTGTGGCTCTGCTCTGAGTTTTTTGTTTAGTGGTTGAGGTTTGTATAAAATAACTTGTAGATGACATAGTCCCTTTTCTGATAGCCTCTTATCTCCATTCACCTAAGCAGGTTCCATCTCTTTCCTCTTCTCCTTCTGAGTAATTTTCGTCACAAGTTATTCTGTTTTGTGTTGTGAGTTTGTGACTAAATTGAAGTGTTTATAGTTACTTTTGATGCTTTCCTTGCCTATCTTTTAAGTTGTGATTAAGTATTTGCTTCCATGTCCTGAAAAAGAGCTGCAGTTTTCTGATTTTATCTATCTATTTATCTCCTTGCTCAAAGCTTTGTAGACCTTAGCCTTTTTGTGCCAGGTATGAGGGCATCCTTGATCATTTCTTGCAGGGGAGGTCTAGTGGCAATGAACTCCCTCAACTTTTGTTTATCTGGGGAAGCTTTTATTTCTGCATTGTATCTGAAGGATAGTTTCACTAGACAGAGTATTCTTGGCTGAAAATTTTTTCTTTTAGTATTTTGAATATATCCTTCCAGTCTTTCCTATCCTGTAAGATTTCTGCTGAGAAATCTCCTGAAAGCCTGACAGAAGTTCTTTTGTAGGTTGTTTTTGGTCTGCCTTGCTGCCTTCAATATTTTTTCTTTGTCACTGACTTTTGCCAGTTTTATTATTATATGCCTTGGAGAAGGTCTTTTAGCATTGATATAGTTAGGAGTTCTATTGGCTTCATGTATTTGTAAGTCCAGTTCTTTCCCCAGGTTTGGGAAATTCTCAGCTATTACTTCTTTGAAGAAACTCTCTGCTCTTTTCTCCCTCTCTTCTTCCTCTGGAATACCTATAATTCTTATGTTGCTTTTCCTAATTGAGTGAGATATTTCTTGAATTCCTTCATTTTTTGTAAATCTCAGTTCTCTTTCTTCCTCCACTTGAAGCAATTCTATATCTATCCTCTAAATCACTAATTCTTTCCTCCATAATATCAGCTCTATTTTTTAAGGATTCTAGATGATTTTTTATCTCATTAATTGTGTTCTTCACATCTTGAATTTCTGCTTGGTTTTTTTTTTTTTTTCATAGCTTCAATCTCTCTGGTGAAGTATTCCTTCTTCTCATTAATTTTATTCCTGAGCTCATTAAACTGTCTTTCGTGACATTCATTGAATTTCTTTATGACAGCTATCTTGAATTCTCTGTCATTTAGATTAAATTTCCATGACTTCAGGGTTGATTTCTGGAGAATCGTCATTCTCCTGCTCTGAATTGTTGCTGTGGTTTCTGATGGTGTTTGATGAGCTCATCTTGTGCTGGGGCATTTGTGGTAGTATCAGGTTGCAGATTCCATCTGCTACCACTGAGGGGAAGCAAGAATTGTGTTTCTTATCCCACCCCATCTGCTGGAAGTTGTGGGGTATTATAGGTGCTTGTGCCAGCTGGGAGAGTGTTCACCTGGACATGTGGGTCTGCTGCTGACTCTTGTTATGGTTATGACAGCTACTGTGCTTGGTGGGCAGGGTTTCTTCTAAGGGTTTCCCCTGGCCACTCCTTGGGACCACAGCAGCACTATAGACTCTCCCACCAGATGGGAAAGTGATCATGCAGGGGCTCAGGGCTTTTTCTGCCTGCTCCCACAGATACACTTCCCACCTTTGGGGCCACAGCAGTACTATGGGTAGTCACACCAGCTGGGAAATCATTTGCCTGGGTGCATAGGTCTGCTGCTGCCTCTTCTTATAGTCACACTGGCTGCTGTGCTTGGTGGGCAGGGCTTCCTCATGAGATTACTATGGGCACTTGTGCCAGCCAGGAGAGCAGTCACATGTATGCACAGGGCTGCTGGAGGGCAGGAGAGTACTCACCTATCTCCACCACCTCCCTGGGAGCAGTCCATCCACCTTCAGATGTACAGCTGTGTGGGTCTCTCAGGTGTCCTGTTGCGCTGTGTGGGTATCCTCCAGTGATCAATGAATGTCCATTTAGTTGTGGTTCAAAAGGGAGAGATAAAGGGAGCAGCTCACTCTGCCATGCTGCTGACATCACTCAGTCTGTTGTTTTTCTCATGATAAGACTGAGGTTATGTGTCTTTTGGAGTAAGATCATAGATGTGAAGGGCCATTTTTACCACCTCTATATTTATCTCTCTATCTCTATCTATCTCTAAATATTCATCTATTTCTATCTGCATATATGTGTATGTGAATATATATATATATAGAGAGAGAGAGAGAGAAAGAAAAGAGAGAGATTTTAAGGAACCAGCTCATGCTACTGTGGAGGTGTATAAGTCCAAAATCTGCGGGGCAGTCTGGCAGCCTGGATTCCTAGGATAGAGTAACTGTGTGAGTCCAGTGGAGACTCAGGGTAGAGTTGTATTCTGAGTCCAAAGGCTGTTTGCTGGCAGAATTCCTACTTGCTCAGGGGAAGTCAGTCTTTGTTATATTAAGGCATTCAACTGATTGTATGAAGCCCACCACATTATGGGGGATAATCTGCTTTTCTCAAAGTCTACTGATTTAAATTTAATCTCATCCAAAATAACCTTCACAGAAATGTCCAGAATAATGTTGACTAATAATCTTGGCACTGTGGCCCAGGCAAGTTGACACATAAAATTAACCATCAGAAACAGATTCATGAAAAGATGACAATTCTTTCTTCTTGTAGCCCTCATTCACCCCAAACCTTGTATTCTGATAGCCCAAGGAAGAATTCATGGGCCTTTTTTTCATTAAGAAATGGAGATTGATTATTTGATGAAGGGCAGAAGGAGGTCTAAGGATGGAGAGTTGGAAGTTACCTGAGTTGAGAGACAGTGTTGGGCTTCCCAAGACTGGGGATTTGAAGAGATGGCAGGTTTCTCAATGTGACAAGGGTCTATGCCATACTCCCCTGAAGCTCCTGGTGGTGGTCAGATGAGGTGTTGGTGGGGAAGGATGTGTGGGCTGGAAACAGGGTGCCAAGGCTTGGAAGCCTCTGGTAAACATTCAGAGAATAGACCTATCACCCTTCTAATAGAACACAAGAATGTGGACACTGAGCATCTCAACTGCAGTTAGGATGGGTTGAAAACTGAAGGCCTGTCTCCATTTTCTAGGTGCCATTCAAATCCTAAGATTTTTATTGAAGCTCAGGAGGGAAAGAGGGAAGCATGAAGTGACATAGGAAATACGATTGCAATTGGTTTTCTTGTGACCCTAGTGAATGGAACCTCAGATTAAGCAGGTTAGCTGTAATTCAGAGTAAATAAAGTAATAGGCTGTGCTTTTCTCTCAGTGTGTGGAACAAACTATAAAATCTTCAAACTTTATAATCGTTTCTCAGTGGTTTTAGGCAACTAATTTCTTTATGAATAATTTTAAAACATAAGGAATCTGAGAAATCTTCATGTGCAAAGGTATCTCTTCAGTAGTGAGGAAAGTGACTAGTTCAAGGTCGCATAGTGAAGAGCAAAGGCAAGATTAGAACCCAGGCCTCCCACGCCTCTGTTCTGGCTTTCCCTCTATCCTACTGTCATAGAGATCTGACACTTTATATTGTATGACTCAATTATTTCACTTTTTAATATAAACTAGTTTTTCACTTTTAGAAACTGTTATAGACAGAATTGTGTTCCCCCCAAATTCGTATATTGAAGCCTTAACCCCCAATGTGACTGTAGTTGGAAACAGAGCTTCTAAAGAATTAAGGTCAAATGCAGTCATAAGGGTAGGACACTAATCCAATAGGACTTGCATCTTATAAAAGAGAAGGAGACACCAGGGATGCGGGCACACAGAGAAAAGGTCATGTGAGGACACAGCAAGAAGGCAGCTGTGTGCAAACCCAGGAGAGAGTCCTCAGGAGAAACCAAACCTGCCAACACCTTGGTCTTGGACTTCCAGACTCCAGAACTGTGAGAAATAAAAATCTGTTGATTAAACCCCCTAGTCTGTGGGGATTTTAGGGCAGCCCTAGCAAACTAATACAGAAACTATTTTCTTTAATTTATTTTAACAAAAATTTGATTAAAGAAAAAAATCACCCATAAACCCATCGCCATAGCTCAATGTTTCCCTTTTTGCACATTTCCTTCTAGTACTTTCCATTAATACATATATTTTACACAGATAATTCACTTACTTCTAAAACTACTTATTTGTGCTACACTACAATCTCCTCAAGTGCCCCCTGAACTACTTTTGTTCTTCCAGCTGTTCTATTTTGTTAGTTTTTGCTCATGCTCCACATTATGTTCATTCCTCTTCTCTGGACTTTTGGGAACTGTCATTTTTTCCCCCGCCTGCTATCTGGGGCTGAGGCCCAGCTGCTGGGGTACATTAAGTGTCAGTAGCCCCATCCTCCTAGGAGGCATAGTGGTCTTAGAGCCAGCTGATATCTAAGACCCCTGTCAATGAATCTGAAGGAAGCTTCTGTCTTCCCTGGTTCTTCATGTATGAGAGCTTCAGATATCACTCAGCCTGCTTCAGGGCCAGAGAGGAATGAATGTCCCAATAGTTTAGCTCCCTTATGGCTCCTGCAGATCACAGCGATCAGAAGGATCAGCTGATCCCCAAGATAAACTCATATGGGTACACCCAGCTTCTTTGCCTGTTCATCCTTAGATCTCCCAGGCCAGGTTCTTTCAAGAATTTACCCCTTAGGTTCTTCACCTCATAACTGGTACCCAGTCTCTCATGTGGCTCAGAGCATAACAATTTCCCTTATAGCCTATCTCTGTCCCTATGGACCTCAGCAAACCTGAGATGTTGCTCGCTTAAGAACCCCCAGCTCCAGTAGCTGTTGGGTTCAGGAAACTGAGCTGCAGTACTTGAATTTCAACCTATGTGGTCATGTGAAGCTTTCCAGGGGAGGGAAGATAGATGTTGGAAAGGAGCATGTGATATTGTGGTTTATAATAGGAAATATCTATTTGATTCTCTTCCCTGTTTCTGGTACAGAGCTCTGAAAACCCTCAGAATTTCCGAAGTGATGAGAGGGATAAAGGGTGTCTTTTGTTATGTTAATAAGCTGACTTTTGGACTCCCCCTAAGGTGGGGGCTCCTGGCCAGGGGAATCAACCATGTGATTAGAGGGTGTTGGTTTGCAACCTCGGGAATTTCCTCTTTGAAATCTGAAACTGGCCCTATTATACGGAGGGCAAGGAGAGAGCGAAGAAAGAGGGAGACCACTCCAGATTGGTAGGTGGCAGTTTTAATAAGCAAGGCTTGTGTTGGGTGGCCTGCGAGACGAGTAGATCTCCCTACCACCCTGCCAGAATCTTAAAAGTTTATATAAAGGCCTTAACTGGGTTTAGTCACATATACCATCCAGATGGTCTCAACAACACCTTAATTTCTCAAGGCTACATCATTGAAATACCTCCTAGTGTGAGAACGGTAGTGGAATGTACATTTCAAGGACAGGGGAGGGGGTGAGGAGCCTCTGTTTGCCTGGGTCCAGCTCTAGAGTCAACAGGCAGTCAAGTCCTCTTGATGACCTTCTCCAACAGAAGACTGGAACTTTCAGCCTCACCCCCTAACCTCTGGGGAGCAGAGAGGGGATGGGGGTTGAATCAATTGCCAATAGCCAGTGATTTAATCAATCATGCCTATGTAATGAAGCCTCCATAAAAGCCCAAAAGGGCAGAGTTTGGAGAGCTTCTGGGTTGGTGAACACGTGGAGATTTGGGGAGAGTGGCTGCCTGGAGAGGGCATGGAAGCTCCACACCCCTGCCCCATACCTTGCTCTATGCATCTCCTCCATCTGGCTGTTCCTGAGTTATATCCTTTTACAATAAGTCAGTGATGTAGTATGTAAAATATTTCTCTAGTTCTGTGAGCCACTCTAGCAAATTAATTGAACCTGAGGAGGGGGTCATGGGAACGTCTACTTTATAGCCAGTTGGTCAGAAGTACAGGTAACACCTAGACTTGCGACTGGTGTCTAAAGTCCAAAGAGGGGCTTGTTAGAACCTCCAATCTATGACTGGTCAGTCAGAAGCAGAGGTGACAATCTGGGCTTGCCACTGGCATCTGAAGCCGGTGGAGCGGGGCAGCAGTCTTGTAAGATTGAACCCTTAACCTGTGGGATCTGATGCCATCTCTGGGTAGTCAGTGTCAGAATTGAGTTGAATTGTAGGACACCCAGCTGCTTTCCAGAGAATTGCTTGTTGGTGTGGGGGAACTTTCCCTCCCTCCAACATTGGAATTGGGTCCAGGAACCTATAAAGAGTGTGGTAAGGACATTTCAGGCTGGGAAAAATCAAAGATATGTCCTGAGAATAGGGAATCTGTAACCAAAGCCCCTACACTCATAAAACTCACAACTCATCTGTTCCACAAAATACATCATGAAGAACAGCTACTTTGAAAAATCCTTATATATTGCCTAATTATAAACATATAAATATGAATTTATTATACACATAAATTTATATTATATATGACGGTGTCCTTACAGTTCTTGTGTAATCTGAATTTACAATAAATTACTTCTACATAGGATGTAAGCAATCTGCAAAATGTGACAGAGAGAGGATTTACTCAGATTTAAAATATTGAAATGTTAACATTCAACAAGTCTACCATCATCTCTAATACATTTAGACATAACCATTATTGTACATAGGGTTTATTACCTAGAAAATGAAATAAAGATATTAAAACAAATTATCCTCTGTCGTATTTTGAAAATTGTTTTATATGATACACAGATGTGATTTATTTACTACTCAAACTGAACCAGGACTTTATATACACCTTGTACTTACAGGATACACACACACACAACAGTAGTTCTCAGACTTGAGTGTGCATTAGAATTAGATGCATTTGTTAGAACGCAGATTGCTGGGTTCCACCTAAGAGATTCTGATGTAGTTGACCAGGGGTAGGACTCAAGAATTTGTCTTTCTAACTAGCTTCCAGGTGATGCTTATGCTGCTGGTAGGCGGCTACATTGAGAGAACCGCTGGTTTGTAAAATCAATTGAGCAAAATACACTTGAGAGTGATAGGAAAAATAAAAGATTCTTCCTCCCTGCCTCTCTCCTTCCTTTCATTCTTTTTCTTTCCTTCCTTCCCTCCCTTCCCTCCCTTCCTACCTTCCCCCCTATGCCCCCCTGCCCCCACACTCTCTCTCTCTCTCTCCTATGTATGTATGTATGTATGGGTGTATTTCGACCTTCCCCAGGCAGGACCAATTTGGCATGGCAATTGTTGCCAATTTTTGGTGATCCTAGCTAATGGGAAAGAATGATAAGATCGCTTATCATCTCTTGTCATTCTGGTTGCCATGGTCTCTTTACATGTTTCCTTGCCTCCCAGCTCTGTTTTTCTAATTCTTTGCCTACACAGCTGCCAGTTGCTGTCTGAAAACAGGTCACTTCTTGAAACCTCTGATGAATTCTGCTGCTACTCACAGTGGAGTGGGAGTTCAGGCTCGGCTCTGCCTAACTTTAAGCAAGTAATGCTTTTAACTACTGCAATTTATCATCCTCATGTGAATGGGATGGAAAATTCAAACATAAGACTTCCAATGTTAGGAAATAATTGCAACCTTACTCTTCATTAAGCTCTTAAATTCTGACCAATAAAGAAATTGTTCGGTTGAAGTCCACAAACGTTCAATAAACCTCTGTGATGGACCCAGCATCGTGTGTATGGGGATATCTTTCCTATTCTCTGAATTTGCCTTTGAGTTAGAATATTGGCATGGCCCAAGAAAGAAAAAAATCTAAAAAACCTCCAAAAAACAAAAGGCAGAACACCGGGGAGAGATGGGACAATCATTCCCTGAGGTTGTCCTGAGATTAAAAAACTTACACGAATTCTGTCTCTTAAAAACTGAGGCATACTCAGGACAAGCAGAAATTGTATAGTCGTAGAAACAACCTGAGTTCTAGCGCTAGCTCTTCTAAAAGTCTGTGTGTCTTTGATGGATTCTCTTTATTTTGCTGGGTCTCTGTTCCTTCATGTGTAAAATGAAAGGCCAGGCCCAGGTGATCTTGGGAGTTCCTTGCAGGGCCAATATTCTAGGATTGCAACCTTCTGTGGACAAACACACAAAGCAGTCTTTAATTAAAAGTTTGCAAAGGCATCTAGGGGGCCAGCTCCATCTGCTTCTGAAGTCTTAAACCTTTATTAATTACTTGTTTCCCAAGGCCACCTCTGTTTGTGGGAGGGGGCAGGGAAGCAGAGAAACCCCTTGGACCACAAGCCTTGCACTTCTGGTTTCTCACTGCAAAATATTCCCCGGGACTTTGGGGCCAGATGGCAACATTTTTGAAGATGCACTAAGGATTTGAATTCTGGTTTGTATTAAATATCACATGTAAATTATTAATCTGTAGCAGATGTAAATGTATATTATTACACTACATTAAACATTAATGTTGCAAAGACCAGCCTGTGGACCACATGGAGCTGCTGGGGGACCACCATTGGTCCTCCAACTAAAATCCAGATTTAGAATCCAGATATATTAGGCACAGGTCTTTAGAAGGAATATTTATTACTAATGCAATATACAAGGAATATGCTCACTGTTCCAAAACAAATAATAGTTAGCATTAATTGAGGTCTTATTATGTGCCAAGTACTCTTTTAAGTGCTTAACACATACTGATAAATTCAATCTCCCTACTAACAAGGTAAGCATTGTTCTTACTACTGTTAGGGAGCAACCTATATTAAGCACCAACTCTAAACCAGGAACTGTTGTAGGTAGTGGGGATACAGAGGTGGGATAAGATGTTGTCATGGTTTTTATGGAATTTATTTTCTGGTGAGATGAGACAGACTATATACCCCCAAACCAATAAATGAACAAAATGATTTCAGAGAGGGATAGTGCCATGAAGTGAATGAAACTGAGTTATGTGATCACAAGGAACTGGGAGGGGGTTATTATAGAACGGCTGGTCTGAAAAGTCCTCTTTGATGAGGAGACATTTGGGCTAAGGGTTCTAGATTAATTGGCTTAATTAGAAATTTCCTAAAAACAATTCAACAAATATCAATCCTTCAAATAATCCATGTGTTGAAATATCAATTTGTCAAAAACTTGTTTTAATCAACCACCTATCAATTTGACATCATTTCATGTTTCTCTAAGGTCACTTAATGTGCAGTGTATTTTTAGAATGACAATTTCTTAAGTGTTGTGAATTTTAGCTGTTGTACATGCCACTGATGTCAAGAACGTTATAAAAAGTAGTGTGGGTTTCTGTTTGCCAAAGCATTTTCTATCTAGTCAACAGCTTTTTCTTCTTCTCTCAGTTTACATCTCTGTTTGGATTATTCCATTTTCCTACTTTGCCTCAGCTTGTCTATGAATGGCTTGAGATAGTTGTAGAAAGACAAGCTGGGCAGCTCCAGTATAAAAATGAATATAAATTAGACAGAATAGATATAGTGTCTAGAAATGACTGCTGTCACCCTAGTCTTTCTTCAAGTCAGTTCATTCCCTCCTCTCCTAGGCTACCGCCACCAGAAGAATGGCTTTGTTACTACCTCTTAAACAGCACCATCTTTGGAGCCCTCTATATTTTTTGGCAGACCCCTCTGCCTGCCTTAGAAGTTAGTCAAGCCTTTATTCAAGGTCTCCTCAATTTTTATCGTTGATTATTTGATAACTACTAAAGATCAAAAGCTGTATGTTTGTTGCCTCAAACCTCATTCTAACCCACTTGGAAATTGCTTTCTTTTATTACAGAGCCTGGCGAGCCAAAATGACCTTACTTAAACTACTTTGTAGCTAGGGTGTATGCACACGACCTAGGATCTGTTGATCAAAAGACCCCCAGATTTGGAGGGGAAATAAGCAAAGGAAAGGGACAGTGTGTCGTGGAGAGATGAACATTTCTAACAAATGTGGTGGAGAGGTGTCTAGGGTAGCTGGGCAATGGTGGTATTTCTTGCATCCAGTCCAGGATGTTATACATGAAGCAGGGGCAGTAATAGTTCCTCTAGGATGGGCCCATGGTGGGCTAGAATGGTTTTTCTAGATACATTTCTCCTAGCTGTATCTATTTTGGATTATGTCATATAAGTCTGGTAAATTGGGTCTCACAGAGATTATATGACCCACATAATAAAAGTTTTCTGCTAAATTACTTTATACTTTGACTGGAGTGGGTTCTGTTGTGTTTGACTAAGAACTCTGCTCAACGCACTTGATATATTCACATTTCACGGAGATACTTGATGATGGTATCTTAGTTTGTTTGGGATACTTAACAAAATACCACAGACTGGGTAGCTTATAAACAAGGAAAATTTCTTTCTCACAGTTCTGGAGGTTGGGAAGTCCAAGTTCCTGGTGCTGGCAGAGTTGGTGTCTGGTAAGGGCCTGCTTCCTAGATGGCTGTCTTCTTAATGTATCCTCACATGGTAGAAGTAGCAAGGGAGTTTTCTTAGTCCTTTTTATTTTGGGCACTAATCTCATTCATGAAGCCTCCATCATATTAATCACCTCCTGAAGTACTCATCTCCTAATGTCATCACCTTGGGAGTTAGGATTCAACATATGAATTTTCAGGGGACACAAATATTCAGACAATAGCAAATGGAAAAGCATCGTAGGAAAGATGTGATAATGAGGAGTGACTAGTACTGAATTCGCTTGGGGGATGTAATTCATACCATGTTTGGGGTCACTCATTCTTTCTCCTCCTATATCTAAGTTGCGTTTTCATTCTTTCTTGCATTTCCCTTCTTAAATGCACGCCAGTTTCCTCGTCTGTAAAATAAGAATCGTAACCATAACTGTCTCACAGTCCTGTTGTTTTAAGTTTAATAAAAAGATTAGACTAGTACCTGCTCCACCGAAGTTTAATAGTAAACATTGCCTAGCACTTTTGTTAATATTAGGAGGGACTGATTAGTTCTGTCTAGGATAGTACTAGGTATGATGCCTTCAAACAAGGAATAGTGGATCTGGGAGAAAGAAACAAGGAGAGGGAACATCTCCACAGTCAGATGCATAAAAGAGCACAGCACGTTCAGGGAGCCAAAAGGATTGTGCATGACTAAATTCCCCTGGGCTAAGGTGGGGACTGTTGGAGGGGTACTGCTGGAATAAGCAGTGGGACTGGAGAATAGGGTGGGGGCTGGATCACACAAAAAAATTATAGGCCCCCTTCGTAATGAGGTTAGCTTGACCTCAGCCCCTTCATCCTCATCCGGTTGGAAGGACTCTTCCTTTCTCAATGTTAACTCACTTAGCCACCTCCAATTTTCAGCCATGTGCACATCCCCCTGTTAGCTACCTGGTGGCAGGATCCTGCCCTAATGATCAAATGCATCTCTCCAAAATGTTGAGGAGATTGGGCTAAATGCATGCTAAGTCTATGGCAGAGATATGCTTGAAAAATTCTGGTTAACTGAGGAGTTGGATCACTTGGGTTCTGGTAAATTCCTTCATGTATTTATGCTCTAGTAAAAAACTGCCAACACACTTTGGGAAAGACTAAGAACTCAGTAGCAAAACCGAATCTTTCTGATGCCAGAATGCAAAGGGCCAATTTTCAACTCAATAATACATTGATTTGGCATAATAATTTTAGGATTTCTTCTTTTCTTTTTTTTCCCTACCTTCCTCTTCCTCTTCTTCCTCCTTCTCCCCATGCCCTCCCGTGCCCCCCACTTCTTAGTTATACTTAAATTCTCTATTGAGGTTTCCAATTGACATCTTGGTGCTTAATTCAGAATGACCTCTGTCAGTTTCTAGAAATAGTCTTTATTTCAGAAGATTTACAAAGACTTGTTGATTTTATCTGAGGCTTGCCTTACCTTGTAAAATCAATCCATTGCCTGCAACACCTCAAGAACTATTAGCACAATGAATGGCTATTTCACATAAAACAATCAGAAAAATTTTAGTGGGCATAGGTAGGTGACAGGTAAAATGGTCATTATTATGGGCTGGGGCAAAATCAGCCTTGGTTTTTGTTTTATTTTGTTTTTTCAAAACATATGTTAAAACTGAAAATATATTTTGTCAGCCACCTCCTCCCTTGCCTTTTTGAAAGTCCATATGTTCTTCAGGGGAAAATTGAATTCAGCTTCATTTGAGTCTTTGAAAAATTTTAAAAGAGCCATTTGATGTGCAAGATTTCTAGGTCTTTAGAAATCAGACCCAAAGTCAACCGCTTGGACAAAATTCAAGTTGCGTTTTTCCAACACCTTGAAGCAAATATTTGCATCAGATTCAAAAGTTCAGTCTTCGTGTGCTCCTTGTAAGTAGATTCATACACTGGCAGGGCGTATTTACACATCGCTTATTTTCCAGTAGACTTTAGGAGGTCATAAATTGGGTCCACATTCACATTCAATAAACATGTTTTGCTTCAAACTAGCATCTGGGTAGAGTAGTTTGGTTAATTCGCTTTTCTCATGGGTGAAATGGGCTCATTTTCTCAGTAGAAGAACACGTTGCTTTACGCGACTCAAACAACTTTGAGAGAAAATAACCCGTTGAGGGTTGTCAAGAGGATCTGAGCCTCCTAAAATCTATTTACACCTGCTCTGGATTGGGCAGGAACCTGATTATTGTAGAGTTCAAGTCCAGATTAGGATTCCATTCAAGAGGGTGAGGCAAGTGTGCTGCACTGGAGGTTAGGAGGAAGTTGGGTTCCAATCCTTGGCTTTCTCACCACTTGGCTGTGTGACCCCATGAAGGCAGTTTTTTTTTTCTCCCTGGGCCTGAGTTTCCTCATTTTAAAACAGAAAGGGCTAGATCATAGCAGTGTTTACATCTGGGCTCTTCAAAGCCCTGTGGTTCCAAAACCTGTCTCCAGAGCTCTCTGTCTTGTACAGGTTTTATATGTGAAGATTTTGCAGAAAACTACTTTAGATTAAAAGGATTCTGCTACTATGAAACAAAGACGGATCAACCCTCAACTCTAGTATTTTAGATTTCTAAGTTTGTTTGTTTTATTTTAAGATATTTAACATAGTGAGCAATTACTGTGTCTTGTCATGGGTTTAAGTGACTTGGAGGAAATGATGCTTGAATCTGAGCTGAGGAAATGGAAATTTGGTTTTACTTGTTGACACTGGTCTCTTACATCCCAGAGTACACAAGCCTAGAGTTGCTTCTCTGCTGTTTGAAATAGACTGCTGGGTTTTCAAAGTGGCCTACATTGCAAGGACTTTGAAAAAACTGAGTGGCACTATCTCTTACAGCTAAATATATGCATAATCTATGACCAGAAATTCCACTCCTAGACTAATACCCAAGAGAAATGTGTATAGATGTTCACCAAAAGCCGTGCACAAGAATGTTCATAGCAGCACTGTTTGTAATAACTCTAAATTTGAGTTGCATTCTCATAATGGAAAATTACTCAACAGTGAGAATGATGGATCTACAGCTACACACAAAAATACAGAAAAATCTCACAAGCACACAAAAATGCATAATTATGAGTTCACTTATAAAACACAAAACAGGCAAAACTAATCAATGTTGTTAGAAGTCAGGATTAGGGACATCATCATAGGGGGAGAAGGAAAGAGGGAAGGGACCATGAGTGGAGGGTTCTGGGATGCTAATAATGGACTGTTTCTTAACCTGGGTGCTGGTGACACGTGTGTGTTGAGTTTGTAAAAATGTATTAAACTGTACATTTATAACACGTGCAGTTTTTAATATGCAAATTATACTTATTAAAACTTAAAAAATTTCTCTAGATTGTCTTCTCAAATCTGCTTCCTAAGATTAGTTAGCACAAAAGAAGATAATATCAGTTCGTAGTATATCATATCGTGGGCAAAAGGGCATGTTTTAAACTTCACGATATTAAGTTGAGATAATAGTGGGTTCAAGGGATCTACCTAATCATGCAAATGATTACCTGTCACCCTTGCACCTGTGGATGTTGGGCATAGTGCTTCTGCTGGTTGTAAGCTTGAGAGGTGCTGATTTAAACTGTCTTACACCACGTGACAGGCCTTTCTTTCTTTTTCTAATTGACTTTGTCTAAAACCCAACTCCTAGAGTCTTCTGTTTTCTCTCATGAAAGATTAACTGCAGCAGGAATTTCTCTCTTGTCATAAACAACAATAACTTGGAAAAGTATATGAAATAATGATTTCCAGACATTGGATAATAGGCAGAGAAGGACTATGATGCCTAAGAGAAGGAAAATAGACATGGGAAGCCCTGTGATTGTCCTAGTTTACTCCTTGAAAGAGGAACTAAAACAGAATCAGTAGCCTGCTAAAATTTGAGGAATGAAGAGGAGGTACAAAGAGGAGGGAGTGAGCAAGCGAGAGGGAGAGCTTGAGAGCTACATAGGAGTCCCTCTAATCTTTAAGCAAGTACTAATAGGTGCATGTATGAGAAGAAATGCCTGAGGCTAGGGAAAGAACCACTGGAAAGCAACAGGCTGAAAAATTTCTGAAGCTCACATAAGACTGAGAATTCTTTGTATTGTAAGCCATTGCTTATTATTCCTGGGTATTTGGTAGAGTCCTCAGAAGGGTTGTATCTTAATAGTGAGTTTAAATTAGCCCCAGATAGAAGGCTGCTCTGGACTTGGCATAACAAAATTTAAAGGCAAGAGTGGTAAGGATTAAGCTTGGTCTTTAAGTTACTTAAGCGGGCACTGTGGTAGGCTGAATAATGGCTCCCAAAGATATACAGGTCCTAATCCTTGGAAACTGTAAATGTAACCTGATAGATAAAAGGGACTTTGAAGATGTAACTATGTTAAGTGTCTTCAGATGGGAAAATTATCCTGGATTATCTGGTGATGCCCAAGATTTCACTATAGAAGAGGGGGAGGCAAGGTACTGATGGAAGCAGAGAATGGAGTGATGCAGCCACAAACCAAGGAATTTTGGCAGCCACCCCAAACTAGAAAAGACAAGAAATATATTCTCTAGGAAGAACCAGACTTGTTGACACCTTGACTTTAGCCTCCTAAGACTCATTTTGGACTCTGGCCTCCAGAACTATAAGAGAATAAAGTTTTGTTTTTTAGCCACTAAGTTTTGGTGATTTATTATAGCAACAACAGGAAACTAAAACAAGGACCAAACAAAGTTTGATAGTCTTTAAAGGAATACAAAAAACTGTAGCACCCAACAATGTAAAATTCACAAGGTCTGCCATCTGATAAAAAATTACTAGATGTAAAGACATGGAAATATATGATCCATGACCAGGAAAAAAAAATCAATCAATAGAAACATATTCCCAAAATGAGAGAGATGATGGAATTAGAGAAGGATCTTAAAACACCATTGTAAATCTTCTAAATATGCTCAAGGACATAAAATTTTAAAAGGCTTGAATATGGTGAGCAGAGAAATGAGAGCTATAAAAGAGACACAAATGGAACTTTTAGAGATGAAACTGCAATATCTAAAATGAAATATTTACTAGATGGGATAAACAGGTTAGATTAGATATTACAGAAGAAAATACCAGTAAATTTGAAGACACAGTAATATAACTGTCTAAATTAAAGCATAATGAGAAGAATAACTGAGAGAAAAAAGCCTCAGAGAGCTATAGGACAATATCAGGTGAATTAACATACATGTGACTGAAATCTCAAAAGGAAGAGGTCGGAAAAACTATTTGCAGAAATGATGGCTGAACATTTTCCAAATTTGATGAAAGTATAAACCTACAGATTAAGAAGCTCAAAAGTTTCCAGGCAGAAGAAACATACTATCATAGTCAAAGTAGAGAAAACGAGGGAGAAAGAGAAGAATTTCAAAAGCAGACAAAAAGGACATATTATATATAGAGGGATAAACAAGAATGACAGAAGACTTCTTGTCAAAACCATGCAGTGCTGAAAGAATAAAACCATCAACTAGAATTCTATACTTAGTGATGGTATCTTGAAAAAATAAAGGCAAACGAATAACTTTTTCAGACCACCAAAATCGGAGAAAATTTATGACCAGTGGACCTGGACTATGAGAAATGTTAAAGGAAGTTCTTTAGGCAGGAGGAAAATGAAGAGGAATTGAAATTTGGATCTACAGAAAGGAATTAAGAGTGCCAGAAATGGCAAATATGTCGGTAAATATAAAAGATTTTTTTTAACATTTCAAAATATTTTCAAAAGATAATTGATTTTCGGGCAGTGAAACTATTCTATATGATTCTATAAGGGTAGATACATGTCCTTATACATTTGTCCAAACTCATAGAAAGTACAGCATGAAGAGTGAACCCGAGGTAAACTATGGACTTTGAGTGATTATGGTGTGTCAATGTAGGTTCATCAATTGTACCAAATGCACCACTGTGGTGGGGGATGTTGATAATGTGGGAGGCTATGCATGTGTGGGGGTAGGGGGAATATGGGAAATCTCTGTATGTTTTGCTCAATTTTGCTGTGACCCTAACACTGACCTAAAAAATAAAGTCTATTAAAAAATAAATAAAGTTCTGGAAATGGAGAGTGGTGATGGTTGTCCAACACAGTGAATGTGCTTAATGCCACTGAACTGTACCCTTAAAATGGTTAAAATAGTAAATTGTATGTTTTGTATATTTTACTCCAATAAAATTTTTTAAATTTCAAAAAGAAAAAAGATAATTGAGGGGCTGGCCCAGTGGCGTAGTGGTTGAGTCTGGCTCACTCTGCTTTGGCGGCCTGGAGTTTGTGGGTTCCAATACCAGGTACGGACCTACGCACTGCTCGTCAAAACGTGCTGTGGTGGCGTCCCACATACAAAATGGAAGAAGGTTGCCACAGATATTAGCTTGGGCCCAATCTTCCTCACTTATAAAAAAAGAGAGAGATAATTGACTGTTTAAAGCAAAAAATAAAAGCAAAACAGAAGTGAAATTCCAGGCAACTACCAACTTGAGCCACTTAAGCCTATGTTATAAAGCCATATCACCAAAGGAAAGTGTTCCAGCTGCCTCCCTTGCTTGAGATGCATTGAGCTCAGTAAGTATAAAGCTGCTGTGTGAATTGCATGTGAGGAAAATTAGATCCTGTGCTTCCTAGATCCTGTGGTTATGGGTGCCACCACAATAAAGCCATCAGGTCCAGGGATATCTGGAGTGGCTTCCTCATCAAAAATCTGTATCTGTAAGTGTTCAGCTCTACTTTCTAGACGAGTGACGGCCAGGAGGCATGATGGCACCCTGTTTTTTGGCTGGCATGGAGGTGGGTGTCAAGTTGAGAGAGCAAAACAAGAAGTGGTACTCTGATGAAGACTAGACCTGGGTAGCTTGTCTGAAATGAAGTCACTAAACATTGCACATGGCCAAGGCAGAAAGAAAATGATAAGGGTACAGATTCAAAATGGACTTGAAATGTGAGGCTCGGAGGGACTCCTGTTTAGCAGAGTAGGTAGGTATAGTGAATTTTAATCTGGTTCCTGTGGTTCAACTTGGTGCCAGGAGAATTTAGAAATATTCTTTCAGCTCTAGAAAATGCAAACTAATTTATGGTGATAGAAAAGAGATCAATGGCTGCCTAGGGATGGTGGGGGGTGGGCAGGGAAAGATCGGAGGGAGGGATTTCAAAGGGGTGTGAGGAAACTGTTGGGGGAGATAGATATGTTCATTATCCCGGTGAATGGTTTCACAGATGTATAGATATGGCAAAAGTTAGCAAGTTGTACACTTTCAACACATGCAGTTTATTATACATTAATTATACCCCAGTGAAGCTGTGTGCTTTCTTATCCTACTTGCTTAACCAACTGATATTCCAGAGGTGGCTGTTTATATTGTCATTTCATCTTTACTCTTTTGGAGTTAGACTTGGTATCACATTGAAAGTTGCAGGCATTTGAGATTGTTTAAGTGACAGGAAGCAAATAAATTGTTCAATTTAGGAATGCCAGCAAATTCCAAAAGATGAGACGAAGTTTGGTTTTAGAAGCTTACACAGAGAAAGGCAGCTTCTCTTGTCCAATTTTCTGCTCAAGTTTCCATCTGGGACTCTTGGGGTACACATATTCTCATATTCCTAGCATCTAGCTGACTGGATCTCACCTCCTAGTCTCTACCCCTTGTTGACCTAGAATGAACACATGCAAATCACATGCAAATTAAGCATATTCACACATTTAATTATTTTTCAGTGAAATATGAAACTGTTTAATTTTCAACGAGACTATTTATTGCAATAATAAAAATTCTCTGACTTGAATTTGAAATTCATTATTTGCTGGAATAATATCTTATTATTGAAGCATTCGTTCAAACATGGATGGAATTTTAGAAAAAATTAAGATCCCTTGTTCCCCTCAGAATGTCAAACATTGGAAAGGCAGGGACTTTTAAATCAGATAGACCTACTTTCAAATCTTTCACAGACAAAATCTGTAACAGTGGGTAAATTATTTACATTTTCTATACTGCACCTTACTGCAGTATAAAATGCAGATAATGATAGCTTTCTTGTGCTTTTTTGTTTTTTTCTGGTGAGGATTAGAGATAATGTTTGTAAAGTACCTAGCATAATGCCCGAATGGACACTCAGTAAACAAGAGTGGACCGTTAGTTTGTAAACACAACTGGATTTCATGACTTTTTTGAAATCACTTTTTAATCATAAAATTAGGGCCATGTATCTTGATTCCGGTTTTTCCCCCTGTACTCATTCCTATATGCATACCTATCACATTTTCCTCAATTTTGTTTTTCACTTGACAAGTGAAACATTAATTTTAGCCTCCCTGAAGTTCGTTTGTCCCTTTGTGGTGAATTCTTCCCCTGTCCTGCTCCCCCACCCAGGTCTACTTTTCCTTTGTTTCCAAGCCAAGACAAAAATGTTGGCTATGGGAACTATTTATTGGGTGCCATTTAGACAAATATAAGAATCTGATTGAATACTCTCCACAACTGTCGGTTGAAACTAAACACAGTGTTGCCATGGATACTGGTTGCTTGGCCTCTGCTCCAACACATTAGAGCCTTTTTAGTTCAACAATGTGCAAACCACAGATGTTGCCATGCATTGTATTCTTAATCAGCTTGGATCTCTGAGCAGAGGAATATCCTGGGTTTGCTTTAGCAGAGAAGGATCTAAATTCTCAGAAGGAAAGCAGAATGCCCTGTGCCCTCCATTTTGTCTCTAGGTTTGGTAATAACCTCTGCAGACATGATTTTTACCTTTCTCTCGGCTTCGTTTAATCTAGATAGACTACTCATCTTTTGATATTTATTTGGAAGTGGGAATCTCTACTGCATATTTTGTAAAACACCACAGGGGCATCTGCTGGGAGAATTGCACACAGATTAGAGTAGAGGACTTAAAACAAGGCATAATTGAAGAAGTGAGAATACAAGAAAATCCCAGGTTTTGTTTGAGAGCTGGAGTGCAGTCACAGCAGAGACCCCAGGTTGATTTGAAAAGTACTAGCTTTGCCACTCACTAGCTGTGTGTCCTCGGGCAAATTAAACAATGTAAACCTTAGTTTTCTCATTCCACTGGCTCTTCCACTTGTAAGGATTTTTGTGATTACATTGGGCCCACCTGGATAATCCAGGGTAATCTTGGTATTTTAAGGCCAGTTTATCAACTTTAATTCCATCTCCAACCTTAATTTCTCTTTGCCATATAACATATTCACATGTTTTGGGGACATCTTTGGGAGTGGACATTGTTCTATAATGCAGTGGTGCAAGAAATTTTGCTTTCTTTATTTCCCATAAATGTCTATATCTTGTTGCTGAATTCCCTTTCCACTGTTAGCAAAAGGAGGGCAATTCTAACTATCTGCTTTAGATTCTCTCAGCCTCTTTTGATAAATACTCAGTTCCACTCCCATCCAAGGCTGTTTGTCTCTCATCAAAGATTTACTCCTCTCCCTTCTCCCTCTCAAGCTGGTATGAGGGCATTTAAAAGCTTAGGTGACTTCACGATGATGGCGTGGGCATGCGAGAGACAGTGCCGAAGGAGATCGGAGAGCACTCTCCCATCCTCAACAAACAGTCAGCACTACTATCTTCACTCTGCCAAGGCTGCCTAGACTTATTACAACTGAGAAGCATTCTTTCTTCTAATGCATATGGTGTGTAAAAGCTACTTTATATTATTGAGCATCAACTTCTAAAAAATGCTTCCAAAAATAATATGCTCTTATCAGCAAGGCATTGAACCCAGAAACATTTCGTAAAAGAAATCTCTCTCTTGCCCACTCCATCCCATTGAAGTTTGATACTTAATGTCCACAATTATGATCTCGCTGGATTTTTCATGGCTAAAACAATGACATGATTTTCCACCTTGCTGCTGCAGTAGAAAATTAGGCAAATAGAATTCCAAACTGAATAGTGTTTACAGGACAAACTGATTGTTCTCCTAAAGAAATATTTGTGGTTATTATAAAGAGAAGGGACATCCAATTCTTTTCACTGAAGTCAAGCGGTCACAAGCCTGCTGGAAACAA
This sequence comes from Equus quagga, assembly GCF_021613505.1. Taxonomy (NCBI): domain Eukaryota; kingdom Metazoa; phylum Chordata; class Mammalia; order Perissodactyla; family Equidae; genus Equus; species Equus quagga. The sequence continues at coordinate 141,330,516 of NC_060269.1, read as the reverse complement.
CATAATCCAAACATCTTCTCTTTCCACAAATTTCTGGTTGTCAAGAATAATTATAAGAGAGTTGCCTCAATAGCACTGTGAGCCACTCTCATTTGATTTTTCTTCCCCATTGAGCTGCCTCACTGTGAATAGTGCATCATTTATTTTAGCCATAGGCAGGGCTTGTTGTTGAGGAGAGGTAAACAGAAGGCAAATTCATGAGGCAGCCCAGGGTAAAATATGTGGTGAGCCAAGTTTTGTGATTAGTGACCCAGGCTTTCCTACTCTGGTCCCCCACACTGATGAGACAATGGTATAATTTCAAGAAGAAATTGTAATTGTTGATTTTAGCCTTAGGACATGGCAGGGATGATGGTAGAGGTAGAGGGGAGAGGAGAATGGGGGTGAACCTGACTGAACTCTGAGAGTGTGACGTGCCAGATTCTTTCACAAATAAGCTTTATTTATCCTCCCTCCAATTCTGTGAGCTGGTACTACTCTTATGCACACGGAGATGGTAACTGACTCTTTCTCTTTTTCATACTCCCCACGTTCATCTACTGCAAGTTCTAATGATTTCTGTACATTTGTACTTTTACCCTTATAGTCCAAGCCACCATTAAGTCTTGTCTGGACACCTGTAACTACTATTCAACCAGTTCAATCAATATTTAAAAACATGTTATATCATGTCACGCCTCTACTTAAATCCCCCCAATATCTTTTCAAAGAACTTAGAGTAAACTATCACATCAGTCAAGATGGGTTAATTTCTTGAGTGGTAATAAATATAATGTTTATTTTTCTTGCATGTTGCACATCCATTGTGAGTCTATACTATGGACTGAATTGTGTGTCTCTCCCAAAATTCATATGTTGAAGTGCTGACCTCAAAGTGATGCTATTTGGAGATGGGGCCTTTGAGAGGTAATTAGGTTTAGATGAAGTCATGAGGATGGGGCTCCCATGATGAGATTAGTGGCCTTATAAGAAGGGACACCAGAGAGCTTGCTTCCTCTTTCTCTCTCTCCACCACATGAGGACATAGTGAGAAAGTGGCCATATATCAGCCAAGAAGAGGGCTTTCACCAGGAACAGAATCAGTGGAAACCTTGATCTTAGACTTTGCAAACTCCAAAATGATAAGAAATAAACATCTGTTGTTATGACAGCCCAAGCAGATTAATATAGTCTGCTTAGGGGCTGTGGTCATCACAGGCACTCAAGGACCCAGGCTGATAGAAACTTTATTTTATCCTAGCCTTCCATAATCTCTGAGGCAAGGCAAATGAATGCAGTGAATCCCTGGCTGGTTTTTTAAGCTTACGTGGGGGAAGTGACCCATTTCTTTGATTTCTCCACTTTTATTGGTCAAAGCAAGTAATATGGCCTTACTTGCATCCAGTTGGGTAGACAACAGCTATCATATCACATTTCACTAAATGAGAGAACCAAATCATTGTGAACAGTCCCAATGACCACCACAGCTATAAACCTTTATCCATATTGACAAGATTGTGTTTGATTTGATGCTCTTCACTTCTTGGATTTCATCTCTGTTCGTCATACATGTTGCCAGCTATGTGTTGAGGCATTTGCACCAGCTGTTCCTTCTGCTTGGAATACCCTTCCCCTCAGTTCTTTACTTGGTTATCTCCTACTGCTCATTAAAATCTCAGTCAAAATGTTACATCTTTAGATGATCCAATCTTAACAGAGCTTTCCCTCCTTTGTCTAAATTCTTACCTCTGTGTCACCTATCTTTCTTTTCTTTCTTTGTTTTCCCTTTTTAATTTATTGTTGTTATTATTATTATTTTAGTATGTGGCCTTTTGGAACTCCTCAAGTCTTATGTTCTTTTGTTACATTGTTCATTCATTTATTCATTTGATTAATTAATTAATTCATTTATTCACTTTGCATTAGGATGCAAAGACACATGACACCATATCTACTCTTAAAAACCTTACACACTAGGAGAGAGACAGACATAAACACAAACCATTACAACCCGTAAAATAAGTACTAAGTGTAAGCACATAAAATTATGCTCAACATCCTTGGTCATTAGGCAAATGCCAATCAAAATCACAATGAGATAGCACCTCACACACACTAAGATGGCTACAGATAAAAACAATAGACAGTAACAAGTGTTGTTGAGAATGTGGAGAAATTGGGACCTTCATATATTTCTTGTGGAAATGTAAAATGATGCAGTCAATTTAGAAAACAGTTTGGCAATTCCTTAAAAAGTTAAACATAGAGTTACCATATGATCCAGCAGCTCCACTCATAGGTATATATCCAGGAGAAAGAAAAACATATAATCATACAAAAACTTGTTCATGAATGCCAATAGCAACATGATTTATCATAGCCAAAAAGTGGAAACAAGCCTAATGTCTATCAAGTGATGAATGGAAAAGCAAAATGTGGCATATTCATACAATGGAATGTTATTCAGCCATAAAAAGAGATGAAGGTCTGATACATTCTAAGCATGGGTGAACCTTGAAAACTTTATGCTAAGTGAAAGAAGTCAGACACAAAAGGCCATGTATTGTATGACCCCATTCAAATGAAATGTCCAGAAAAGCAAAATCCATAATAACAGAAAATAGATTAGTGGTTGGCAGGAGCTGGAGTGAGGTGGGGATAGGGAGTGATTACTCATGGGTACAAGATTCTTTTGGGGGTGATGAAATGTTCTGGAATTAGATAGTGGTGATGGTTGCTGTTGGAGGAGGTCATCGAGAGGATGTGAGCACTGGTTGTCCAGTGAGCTGGACCTCGGCAGTGGGAAGCTCCTCATTCCCTCCCCTGTCCTTGGACTGTACGTTCTACCCATCATTCCCACAGTGGGAGCCATTTTCAAGGCCACAGCCTTGAGAGAACAATGTGTTTTTGAGGCCATCTAGACTGAATACTTGACCGAACCCAGTTAAGGCCTCTATACAAACTTTTAAGATTCTGGTGGGCAGATGTGGAGATGTACTGGTCTTGCAGCTGCCCAAGACAAGACTTGTATGTTAAAACTTGCTTGTTAAAACTGCCACCTACCAATCCGGAGCAGCCTGCCTTTCTTCAATCTCTCCTTGCCATGTACTGTGTACATGGGACCAGCTGTGTACAGCGATCAGTTTGCAAACCAACAGTTGCACAATTTGTGAAAATAGTAAAAACCACTGAATTATACACTTTAAAAAGGTGAATTTTTATATGTGAATTACATCTCGAGAACAAATAAATGAATTAATTAAGTATGAAAAGAGGCAGGAGCAGAGTTGCTCGCGCCCTGCATGCTGCAGTGTAAATACCTTGCATTTTGGGAAACTATTTGTATTTACATGTTGGCACAGTATTTCTCTCCTGGGAATCTATTCTATAGCAGTGCTTTGTAATGTGGAAAAATAGTCCTATGTAAAAAATGTTAACTTCATTTTAATTTGAAGAAAGCAGTGTTTGCATTAGAGTAGTAAGAAGTTTATGTTTATATTATTTTCATTTTTCCAAAATTTTTTCATGAGGTTATAAAACTTTTGTAATAAAAATGCACACAATTAAAATAAAAAGAAATATCAAATTGCAGAATGGGGTAACTGGGATAGAGGTGAAATTTGATCAGAATCTTACATGATAGGACTTGGCCAATGGGACAAAGAAAGGTAGGAGGTAGAATTGGTGCTCCAGGCAGAGTGAACAGCATGTGCAAAGGCCCGGAGATAACAGTCACCATATATCTGAGAACTGAACATAGTATTGTATGATTGAGAGGCAGAGGGTGAGAAAGCAGTGCCAGTCAGGTGAGTGGAAAATTAGGTGACTTGGTCACTAGTTGACCCACCCAGCTAGTTAGTAAGTGTTGGAGTTTGGAGGGGAAGAGAAGAAAGTATGGTCTGGAGGTTATTGTAAAAAGCATGAAAAAATCCTGCTTAAGATCCTCCAATGATTTTTCATTACCCCCAGAATAAAATCCAAACTCCTTCCTCTGCCTACCAGGCTTGGTAGTGGTGACGGTTGCACAATTTTGAGAAAATACTCGAATCCTGTGAATTGTACACTTTAAAGGGTGCATTTTTTTTTTTAGGGGCCAGTGAATGCTTTTATCGTATGCTTGGAAATTATAAAAATTGAAACAATGCAAAATTGTGCCCCTTTTTTGTGTCCTTTCATCAAAGGGACTTGAAAAAATGATGCATTAGCATTTGTGTTAAATGCAGTAATAATATAAAAAAAGTTCATTCAATGAATTTGTAAATTAAAACAAGGTGATGGATATGTTAGCTAACACTGCGCTGGTAATCATATTGCGATAGGTAAGTGTATCAAGTCAACACATTGTACGCCTTAAAGTTACCCAATGTTATATGTCAATTATAGCTCAATAAAGTTGGGAAAAAAAGCAAGGAGATTATTACTTTAAATTTTTAATAGCCCTCACATATCTCAGAGCTCAAACCAAAACAAATTTACGTTGAAAGTGGAATTTTTTTCCTATCTAAATATAAAAAAGTAATAATCATATTATATTGAATTCAGGTGAAATCTTTCCCTTATAAGGTGTTTGACATAAATACCTTTTAATATGTAATTCTTGGCAGTGTTTGCACTAGGGTAGTGAGCTCTTTATGTATATGTTTTACTTTTTTATGTGACGATGTGTTGTCATGGAATTCACTCCTAACTGCCTCTAACCTCAGCCCCTGCCATGCTCCCCTTCCCACACTACGCTTCAGCTGTCCTGGTCTTCCTCTGTTCCTGTCACCTCCCAGTGGGTCTCCTGGGCAGGGCTTTTCAGAAGATTTTCCCTCCAGGCCCCTCGTGTCAGGTGACTTCTTGCTGTTCAGAACTTAGTTCCAGTGCAGCCTCCTCTGTGAGGCCTTCAGGAGCCATGCACGGAAGCTGTCAGCCATCCTTACCTCTTACTCCATGGCTCAGCATCCTGTTCTCTGTAGCACTTTTCACCATCTGCAATGATCTTGTTCCTTAGTTCATGTATTGATTTTCCATCTGCTCCCAAAAGAATATGTTTGAGGAGGGCAGAGGTTTTTCCTTTCTTGCTTACTCTTATCTCTCCAGAATCTTGAACTCCACCCAGCACATCACAGGTCTCCATAAATGTTTGTGGATACAATTATTGAAAAAGATTGGTTAAGAGTGTGCACTTTTTAAAATAGTCAGATAGGCATGGGTTTCGGTCCCCTTTTCTTGAGGTGAGACCCTCACCTTTAGCCAAAAGCTTAACCTCTCTGTGACTCAATTTTCAATGTTTAAAATGGGCACAAGAATAGTGCATTTTAGAAGGAATAGTGTACTCTGAAGTGCTTAGTACTGCACCTGGGAAACAATAAATGTAATCTATATAGTAAATAGTATTATTGTTGTTATGGTAACTCCCTATAACTTTTAGCCTTGACTAAAACGAGACGTCTTGTTCAGCTTTGTAAGCAGCTGTAATTCACATATAATGCATAATTTTGCCAAATGTCCATCGGGAGGCTTATAAACACGATTAGAAAATTACGTTTTTATTTAAGAATATTCCCTTAAACCATATAAAGTTTTATTTTAGTCTGAGTAGAGTTACTCAATTTAATTTCTATTTTGATTAAATTGAAAGCATATTAAAAATGCTAGATATATGTGTTTACCAATTGGCTTCATCAAAGGTTTTTTTTAACACCTAAATTTTCTCAGCTTGAAATAAATTTCTGACATCAGACCCATGCCAAGATAGTGATAAATACCTTTTAACATATGGTCGTCTAGTTGTACATATTTTTAATACTTGAAACATTCCTTGGAAGGAATCGTGAGATGGGAGGTATTTTGAGGGGAAATAGAAATTCACATTAATGCTTGTATTAATTATTTCCATCTAAATAAATAACAGAGAGGAGGTAACATATGCACAGAGATGAATCAAGTGTTGTGAATGAATAAAAGAAAATGGAAGAGAAGAAAAGTGGAACCTGAGTACCCAGGATATTTGTCCGGGTGGAAATGTATTCAAGTACAAAAGCAGGAAGTCCTATAGGATGTTGAAAGGAGAATAGACAGGGTATCAAATGATGTGAGTCTATTTGTCACCAGCTAGCTTGTGACCTTTGGCAGCTCTGCATAACCTCTCTGTCATAGTTTTCCCACGTTAAACAGGCTTAATTTTATCTTCTTTATCTATTTCACAGGTTTGTGATGATCAAGTAAAATAATAATGAAAGGATTTGGGAAAAGTTAATGCATTTCATAGCTACAAAGTACATCTACTACAAGTTCTAATATTTGGAACAAAGCCAACGCTTATTGAGTCAGGGTTGATTTATGACAATTTAATACCTACACAATCCCATGGTATAGGTATAATTATCTCCCTTTTACAGATGGCAAAACTGAAGCTCAGGAAGAAAGAGCAACCTGTAGCAGCTACTCCATGGCTGAGTGAAGATTTAAGCCCGGGTCTGTCTGACCTCAAGACCCCTACACCTCATTCAGCCTCAGAAGGGAAGCATCAATGGGGTGGAGTTGTCACCATCTGTATCAGAGTTACCATCCCGTGTGGGCCGTCATCGCCACCACCCTCTGCAGGAAACGTACTTTCACCACATTATGAATTTATTGTCCACATTTATGTTTTTTAAAAAAACACCAAAATTAGTGATGTAGTAACTTTTGACAATTTGAAAAAGGCCCCCTCTAGTTTTCTCAGGGCTCACACCGAGTGGCTGGATTCTGGTGTGGTGTACAAAGGGAGAATAATATTCTGTTCTTCTTTATTTCTAAACTTTCTAGTGCTACCTAGAATTTGCCCATCCTCTGAGTTTTGTTGGTAGTTGGATTTTTTTCCTACATCAAAACATAAGCGTCTTGCATTTCTCATATGCTCCATTTGTATCTCTCCCCTAAGCTTCTTTCCCTAAGTTACTTTCATAAATCAGTGGGTCATGGTTATGTTTTGTACTTGGATAAAGAATCCTATACTGAGTGACAGTATCCCTCAGGCAAGGAAGTCCTGCATCACGCAGCAGGCAATAAGCGTTAAGAATTCATGAACAAGGGCACGCAAAAATAGAAATTTGGGAACTTCTTGAGTGCAGACATGGGGAAACATGTTCTTAACAGAACACTAAGGAAAAGGAGAGATGCTAGAGATGTGCCCAGCTAAGGGTGGCTCTCAATGGAAGATAACAGCTGTGTTCAGAGATTGCAAAGAAAGCAGAATTTCTTATCTTCTTTACTAATCACAGCGGATGTAAGAATAAATAAGAATCAGCAAGGTAGTATGTGAGTAAAAGCCAGCAGGAAGTTGGGTAGGAAAATAAGGTGTAGCAATAATAATGGAAAATGTCCTGTATTTGGAATCAAAAGACAGGGTTTAAGCTTTTGTTACTATCTAAGATCTTGGCAGGTTAAAGTTCTCTTTTGTAAAATGAAGATAATAATAACTCTCTTTTATTTAACGCTTACTTCATGGCAGGTACCATACAAAGTTCTCATAATAGCCCTATGAGGTCAATACTATTATTATCCCACTTTACAGATGGAGAAAATGAGGCTCAGAGAGGTTAAATAACTTTCTACAAGATAATCAGTTAATAGGTCACCAAGAAAAGATTCCAGGCAGGGGTTTATTTTTAATCTTTATACTTTACTATTCCACTCTGCCTGGAGAGTTGAAGAAAAAATATTTATAGGGACTGGCCTGGTGGCGCAGTGGTTAAGTTTGCATGTTCCACTTCGGTGTCCTGGGGTTCATTGGTTCTGATCCCAGGTGCGGACCTATGCACTGCTTGTCAAGCCATGCTGTGGCAGGCATCCCACATATAAAGTAGAGGCAGATGGGCACAGATGTTAGCTCAGGGCCAGTCTTCCTCAGCAAAAAAAGGAAGATTGGCAGCAGATGTTAGCTCAGGGCTAATCTTCCACCAAAAAAAAAAAAATTATAATCGTGTATGAAAAGTTTTTAGATGTGAAATTCAAACTATTATTTATTATTCACTCTATTGTCCAGCCCCATATGAATAAAAATGGTTAAAATATTAAGAAATAAAACACAGAATCAGTAATTTCTGTTATTGTTTTGAATGTCATTGCAGGAAAGAGAAATCTCCAGGAGGGGACAGAGCCTCTCCTGATTGGCATCATCCTCAGGTCAGACTGATCTCCATCGGTGCTTGGCAAGTAGGAATCATAAGTATTCATGGCGCAGGGAACTTTGGCATTTTGGGGCAGCGAGGTTCATACAACACAGGGGTGATAACACAGCTTCCTCATTCAATGGTGGGGTACAGCTTCTGCAACAGTGGGCAATGAGCCACCAGAGCATGCATGCCCATGAAAGACAATGCTGTTCACCTTTTCCTCTCTGTGAGGTGCAGACAAGCCTTGTATTCACGGAGGAAAAAGGAGACCCTGATTTTATTTCTTTTTTTTTTTTAAAGATTTTTATTATTTCCTTTTTCTCCCCAAAGCCCCCCGGTACATAGTTGTATGTTCTTCGTTGTGGGTCCTTCTAGTTGTGGCATGTGGGACGCCGCCTCAGCGTGGCTCGACGAGCAGTGCCATGTCCGCGCCCAGGATCCGAACCAACGAAACACTGGGCCGCCTGCAGCGGAGCGCGCGAACCTAACCGCTTGGCCACGGGGCCAGCCCCCCTGATTTTATTTCTTATCACTCTCTTTTCCTCTCGTCTTGGTTGTTTTCTGATTTGTTATTCCATTCAGCCCTGGGCCCAATGTTTAAACCAATTTATATGGGAGCCAGCTCAATGGTTTGGAAAGATGAAGCCAGACAGACCTGGGTCTCACCACTTACCAGATGTTTAATCCTTAAAAAGGGCACTGAGTGGGGCTGGCCCCGTGGCCGAGTGGTTAAGTTCTCGTGCTCTGCTGCAAGCAGCCCAGTGTTTCGTTGGTTCAAATCCTGGGCGCGGACATGGCACTGCTCATCAAACCATGCTGAGGCGGCATCCCACATGCCACAACTAGAAGGACCTACAACGAAGAATATACAACTATGTACTGGGGGGCTTTGGGGAGAAAAAGGAATAAAATAAAATCTTTAAAAAAAAAGGCACTGAGTTTATCTGAGCCCCAGTTTCCTCATCTGTAACATGGGCATAATAGCACCTCATCTTCCCAGCTGGTTGCGAGGATTAAGTGAAATGAGAATTGAAAAATGTCTGACGCATGGGCCATACCCAATAGCTAGTCGGAGTAGAGAATTGATATTTTTGCCTACTCAGCATCTAATCCTTCTTTCCATTTTGGGAAATGCTCCATCTGCTTCATCTCTGTCCATGGAATCTAGAGGAAAAGCTATGCTTCTTTCCACCACCTGGTAACCAGGGCTTGGGAAGGTAACCTAGTCGGAGCCAATCTAGTGCTTCCATTCAGGATTTGAATAGGGAGCAAGAGCTACAAAGACCGGGAGAAGCTGGGAGATGCCCAAGATGTCCCAGAGGTGCTCCTGGTGGGAGAGTAGACGTCCTTGCTAAAAGATGTTGTGTTTTTGATCCTGCACAGCCTCCTTCTTTCCTGTGTTAAAGAAAAATGGTTCTGACAATTATTGAAAGGATGAGGAAGACTTTATTCTAGATTATTGCAGTCCGGGTCATGACCTTTGCAATAGGGGAGAGAGATGGCGCTCAACTCTGAATACAACAATGACAGCTGGAGATTTATAGCCAAGGAGAAGGATGAGTGGGGTGAGTGGATGGAAAACTACTAAGAGGAGACAGCAAGAGCAGGGAGTTTCTTGCTGAACTGACCTAATAAGATTCTCACTAAAGGCAGGCAAAGGACTTTTATATCAAAGGTGAGGGGTGAGGAACTTGATCAGATATCAAGCAGGACCAGATATCAAGGCTGGGGTGATTCTCACAAACTGACTTAGCAGGATTCTTGCTAAAACTGGGCTAAGCAGGCGAAAGACAGGACAGGGACCACAGTTGAGGCCTAGTTGAGAATAGGGCTCAGAGGAACCCTATTAAAGTTCGATCAAGGAAAGAGTCTTTGTTATCTGCCGTGTCTTAAGTCTGGCTTTTAAGCATCTTTCAACTCTGTGTTCCCTTAATAAACATCACGCCTTGTCTTTCGAAGATAGCCAGTTGCTTTCTGCCAAGAATATAGAAAGATACACTCTACTCTTTAGTAGTATTATATAGAGTAAACTGCAGCCCAAATAATGGGGATAGTTAATGAATCAAAAATGCGTTTTTCTCTACTCTGCAGTCTGGGTTATTCTGAAGAAAGGATTAACTGATGATACAAAAATTCTATTCCATGATTTTACTTAATCATCATTATTTTTATGAGCTACCATCAGGATAATCTTGGTTGGAGTATCCATTCAGTCCAATATCTCATCGCTGGATATCTTCCAGAATGTTTGAAATACACTGCTCAGGCTGATGTCAACCTAATCCTGTCAGGTGGGTCTTCTGATCATCTCCATTATTTAGAGATGAGCTTCCAGAGCTTGGGTGACTGGCCCAGAGTCATGCAGTTTATGATGAAGCTGGGATTCAAACCCAGGTTTCCTGGTGGAAAACCTCAACTCTTCTAATAATATTTTAAATGATAAATTTAGGACTCTGGAAAATTGAGACCATAAGCCTGAAATCTGGTTTAATGAGGACCATCCATTCCTCTCAGCAAGCTGGTTCATGCAGGGCCCTGTTTCTTTAATATCATCTACTGAGGAGTATGTCCAATGCGTTGTAGAGATTGTGCCAGGCTTAGACAAGGAGCACCTAAGATTGGAGTTTGGACTTGGTTCTTGTCTTACACTATATGACTCTGTCAGCTTAGACAAAATGAATCAGACTGGCACAATGCTTGCTGAAGCTAGCAGTTGACTGATGGCTTCCCACTCTCCTCCCTCAACCATTAACCCTGCCTAGGGGAATTTGCTCTGGGAGCTACAAATGAGTGACAGGCCGGGGAATAAAATGGAGACATCCCCAGAACCAGGCACCACCAGGTAATTTTCCTCATCAGGACATGACTCTGTGACAGGTGCAGGGTGGATATGTTTTTATCTCAATAATTTCCCAGTGACATTCTGCTCTGCAGAGAGAAAATGCCAGATGTACACACTCCTCCCGTAGCATGCATACAGGGTTGCAAAACCAGGTTAACTGTTTCCCAAGATTTCAGTGTCAGGGTAATTCTGTTGTTTGAACTGATCTGGGAAGAAATCCCTAGTGGTGCTCTTGTTAATTCCAGCTAATCACTTTCCAGCAGGAGAACGGAAGGCAGGCTTGTTCCCTTGGCAGGTCTTAGATCCTTAAATGCTTGTGACTTCAAGTACTAATGAGCTAAAGGAAATCTTCCCCACACAGTTTAACCTACCACTTCTTAAATGACAATCCTCAGGGTCTTTCCTTCACACTCAATCTTTGATAAGCTATTTCATAATTTCCCGATGACAGTTAAATTGAGTCTCCTCGTTAGTGTAGTTACCCAATTTGCTTCCTATAATTCTGCCTTAAGAAACTTCTGATGAGGAGGTTGCAGGCAAGCCGCCTCCAGCAATCTCTGTGGGGAGGGTTGGGGGGCGAGAAATGAAATAGTTTTAAAACAAAAAGGAAAGGAGTAGGAGAAATCATTTTTGTTTTTTCAGAGTGTCTCTGAGTGCAGGGACCATTTCCCAGGATTTTATATGGTTGATGAAAAGTCAGACAGCGGATGACATTTACCCTGCTCAATGCTGATGCTTGCAAAGGAAGAGGTTAGACCCTGCTTTTTTCCTTCTGGAGCTTCTGAACGAGGGGGTCAACACGAATGTCTGCACAAAAGAAATTGCCTGTTTGTGAACAACCAGAGCCCAACTTGAGTATTGTTGCAATTGCTCTTGATGATGGTAATTACTTTGTGTCCCCTCCTGGGTATTCCCTTTTCTGAATCTGGCTGGTTGAAAGCCTTGCTCCAGCCTCCTAGCCTCTGATAGTCAGCTCCCTCCTGGACACATGCCAGCAGCCCATAATTAAAGTGTTTTCTGGAGGGAGCGTCTCTGTGTACTGCCCATTGTGAATGATGTCCTTGGAGTCTGGCTATAGTAATTGAAAAGAAATGAGACCTTTCCAGTTTGTCCCTCTTTCTGCAGCCCCTACCCCACCCCTTTCTCGGGACAAAAATGTTGTGAAATGCCACACAAGAATGAAGGATCCATTTCTGTAAATTTGAAAGCTGAAAGCATAGTACATTCCCTTCCCCCACCCCCAGGAGCGGATGTTTCAAGTGTAACCTTCCTATTACAATTATTCTTGCATGATTAAATAGAAACTGTCCTCCTATTATGCTCTTTGTTGCTAGATTAAATGTTCCAATGAGACATTGGACTGTGTTATAACGAAGCGTTTCTGGAGTGTCAAATTATAAATTAGATATGTCTTTGAAGATTACCTTCAATGAGATCTGATTATGTGACTGTTAATTCTAAATAATAAACATTATCAGCATTTTCATATATATTCTCTCATTTTCTATATTGATAACAGTTTTATGAGGTAATTAGCATTGGTATTATAAATCCATTTTTCACCAGCGAGAAAACCTCAACTCAAACAAGTTAAATAGCTTCCCCTAGGTGCTGTAGCTAGTGAGTGGAACTGAAACGTGAATCCTGATTTCTTGGTTTCCAAAGTGAGGTTCTTTTCACCATACCATAAGGTTATTTATGAAATCAATGTACAGAAAGTACATTTAGATTTTCACAAAATTCTGCAAACGTATCTCCAAATGCTAAGGAATAAAGTTGAAAAATTATAATGGCTTTCAGAAGAATGAGTTTTGATTGAGTTGTACTTTCTCCTAATGTAAGTGGCCCAAATGCACAGAGAAAGAACAATTGTATGACCAAACCCCATTCTCAACAATGCAACTCATATACAAAACTTGGAAGGAAATTAAAGGATATTGTTGGCTTCTGTTCCACAATAACCATGGGAAAAGAGATCAGTGTTTGCTTAATGGAAACCTTAATTCAAATTTCTAATTGAGTATAATGAAGAAAGGAGAATGTCCCAAATGCTTGAGAACTGTAAACAGTGCCGTGTTCGTTTAATGATCCCACACTGATTATCTTAGAGCATCTAAATTACTTGGGTCCAAATGCTGCTGTGGGAGGCATAGCTCCTTCTTTCTGTTTCCAATAGACTCTGGGCTGTCATGGCAAGGGAATTTGGATGTGGGGAGGCTTCTTGTTAGATGGTATCATAATAGAGTAGCCAGACATGAGGACAATCGCTTTTCAAAGAATTATACTAAAGGAAAACCTGAGCTATGACCTTGGTTTAAGGATATCGGCTTTTGAAAGCTATATGTGTAGATAAGTATAGTTCACGTTTAAATTCATAGTCTCCAGAGACTAAGCCACCAATTCTAAAGATGTTCAAGATTATTTTTGAAATCTGCGCTGGGGGATTGTCCTTAGAGTTTATATCGACTTCCTTTAATTTCCTCAGAAGTTGCATATCTTTGTCCAAAGGAAACAACTTGATTTTGGAAAAAAAGTAAAAATGTTTGGGATCAGGCCAGGTCTGGAGAATTAAATGAGCAGGTGAGTGGGGGGCAAGGCCATTTTGGGGTCAAAATGAAGTGTGACAAAGTGTAGAGAATTTTTTCTTGTTGTTTTGCTCACTATCTCTGAAAGCAATTATTTTAGGAAACAATCCTAAAATATTTTTGATAATAGAAGCATCATTAAAATAATTCCACTCCATAGATCTTTTTGTGTGTGAGGAAGATTGGCCCTGAGCTACCATCTATGCCCACCTTCTATTTTACGTGGAATGCCGCTACAGCAGTACGAGGTCCACAACTTGGATCCGAACCTTCCAACCCCAGCTGCTGAAGCAGAGTGTGCAAACTTAACCATGATGCCACTGGGCTGGACCCCCCACTCCTTAGATTTTTAAAAAATAAAATTATTAAAAAAATTAATAAATAAAATTACTTTCCTCATTATAAAATTTATATATATACATAGATAAACACATACCTTTGTATGTGTATGTATACATTTTTATGCATATATATACACATGTATATAATACTTATATATTTATTTTCTCGTGGAAAATTTAGAAAGTGTAGGTATGCAGACAGAAGAAAACAGTCTCCGAGAATACCTAGTAGCCACGACCCCCCTATTGGTGTCTACTCTCTGCTCTGATTCTCTTCATGACACGTGGGTATTAGTCAAAGAGGAGGTGGAACATGGTGGTTACACGTTTAGCTGGAAGACTCAGGAGACAGGTTCAAATCCCATCTATGTAATTTCCTAATTCTGTATTCATCCAAGTTACCCCAACTCCCTAAACCTCCATTTTCTCATCTATCAAATGGAGTTAAGAGTTGTGCTAACCTAATTGGGCTGTTACTCACTTATTTATTATGCACTGAGTCATTCATTCAAGAAATATCTGTGGAGCAGCTATTATCTACCTGGCTTTGTTTTGAGTCCTGGAAACAAAAGGAGTGAACACAACAGAGAGTTCTGGACTCAAGGAATGTAGTAGAAAGGAGATGTAGACAAAAAACGTATTAGTAAATTAAAATATGTAAGATATAAAGTGCTTGCATCAGTCCCTGAGCCTTCATTCTTACAGGGCATTGTCAAGGGCCAGACAATGCCTACACACATGGTGGCTTGCATTACAGGAGAGGAATCACGAGGTTAGAGAATCCTAGTCTTTTATAATGGGCTATAAGCCTGCCTGAACTTTGTCCTGGAGAGAGATATTATTACCTTTATTATATAGGACAGTAAATAAGTCTGCCTTTTACTATCTCCATCTTCTAAGGTTGTTTACCATACAAATATCCCGGAAAAGTAGTCCTGAAAAAAGGAAGCCAGTGCCTGTGCTTGCAAGCTGTGAAGATATGCAAGAGACTCAAGCAGGATTGTCTAAGGAACAGACTGAGGACTGACAAGGGAGTTTGGGTAGAAGTGGATGCGAATCAGTGGGGCTGTCTCCTAGGGCAGTGCCTCGGGCAACAGGCCAGGATGTGCGCGGGCTCCTGATCGTGGTAATACCGCAAAGTGCAGAAGGAGAGGGGGTAGGACCTAGAAAGGCAGTGCCAAGGAATGTGAACTGATCTAGAAGTCAGCATACTGGCTTTCCACCATCACTTTGTTATGTAAACTTGAGCAAATAATCAAGTTTTAAAGACTTTTTTAAATCTGGAAAATATTTCAAATATCACTTAGTCCCAGGATTCCAAATAAGGATTTTCTTTTGTGACAATCCCCTGATACACAGGCTTTAGAGGGATTTACAGGTGTCTGCCATGGGTGAGAAATGGGATGTGGGGATGCTCTTACAGCTGACATCACTATTCATCCAAATGCCTTATGTTTCTTTAGGATGTGAGGGGACAAATTATCTATCCTTTGATATTTTCTAGTCCTCTGTTCTCCATGTTATTTCAGGGACCACCCCAGTGCTAGCCTTCTTTAACAAGCTTAATTTCTGTTATAATTTTGCATTGCTTGGGTGCTCATCATTGAGACATCTGGAAAAGTGTGGGGTATTTGTATTCTTTGGCTGTGACTTTGTACTAATATTCAACTCAAATCAACAACATCTGAGGCAAAAGTCCTTGTCGGGGTACTTTCCAAAACCAAATGGATTTCTCAGTGCACCTGCAATCAACGACAACTAGATAGAGAGAGAGAGAGAGAAAAAAAAGAGTACATTTTGAAGTAGTTTCTTGGAAAGCAGTTCAAAGGTTTTAGCAAGTTGGATATATTATTAACCATCATGTGTATTCTCAAAACAGCTTTGGAACTCTTAGAATCTTGTCTATTTTTACATCTTTAGGTTAAACATTTCTAGTCAACCAAGCACATTGGAAAAAATAAAATTTTGATTTGAATTATAGCAATTTCTTTAAGATGAATCTTTAAGTGTGAGTAATATTTCAAAATGGAGTGAAACAACATTAGTGGATAATAGTTCTGATCTGTTTCCAAGAAGAAATAATGCATAGCTACAGATTTGTTATGGTACTAATTAGTTATTGCACCAGCAAGCACAATATTCAGAAGGACGAGAAAATACAAAACAGTAATAGCAGTTGTGTAGGGGATAAGAAGAGAGAAGACTAGATAGGAAGAGGAAAAAGAAGAAAAAAAGGAGTAAGGAGAGAAAAAGGAGAGATGCTCCCTCTGCCCCACCCTTGTTAAAATTGTGTCATTTCCAAGGGATGAGCAAGAACTTTTCAGTTTTAAGCTAATGCTTTCCCAGAAAATGTTTTCTTTGCTCCCTAAATTATTGATTGGGCTATTAAGTTTCCAAAATGAAATTTTAATTCATCGTTAGAGTCTTCCCAAAGTGTGGCCTCCTGGAACACACTGATTGAGTTGCTACCCCACCATCTGACTAATGGAAAAGAGGATGGAAGTGCATGAGAGCAGAAAGTAAATGCCCGTGGACAGCAGCAGCATAACCTCTGCAGGGTCCCCTCTGCAGGCCTGATTCCGTGGCAGTGGAGAGCCCAATGGGATGTTGGGAATTTTTTACACTGTCCTTCCTGAGAAGAAGTATAGGATCTTCTGCAAGGTCCCATTAGCAGAGTTGAAATTGTCACTGGGCTCTCAGCTTAGGGGTCAAGAGTCTCTGCTCCAACCCATCTATCACACCTGACCACGGAGAAATTGGTGACCCAGAAACAGAGAGCACCCAGTCATGAACCCATCAAGGCATAGAAAGGTTCTGAGAGTCTGGGAGGTGCACTAGTATAGCTGTGGAAAGGGTAATATTTGGTATCATAAAACCCTGAACTTAAAATCCTTTCTCTGCCTCTTAATGGCTCCAATCTTGGAAAAAGTAATTCATGTCTCTGCTTCTCAGTGTTCTCATCTTATGGTGATGATCATAAAATAGTGGGGCCAATATGTGGATAAAAGGATGTAATGTAAATAAAATGCTTAGCATCGTGCCTGGTAAGCATCTCCATAAATTTTAACTGTTATTATTTTTACAGTTACATTTATGTTGTCATCATTTCTATCGTTATCAGAGGCAAGATGATAAGTGCTAGATTGGGATACTAGTTTACTAGATCAGGAGCAAGTCAAAGGATCTGGGAACAAGGATGTGTACAAGGAGAGAAATCAACCTTGTCTTGGGAAAAAGATAGGTAAAATGTGGAGACCAGAAACTTAAGCTTAACACTTAAATAGTGTATTGCCAATACTAATTCCTATCATTTACTGCCTATCTGCCAAGTGCTACTCTCTCCTATCATACTGTTGTTTCTAATCCTCATATCTACTTTATAAAAAAGAGAGTATCATCTTCCTTTTTCAACTGGTGAGGGAAAAAGTGCTCAGAACATTCACATAGCAATTGGAAACCCAAGTTCTCGTTCCAAGACCTTGGAGTCCTTTCACTGCACGCATACTTCGGATGAATGCTCTCTGGGCCCTTTGAAATATCTGTGGCTTCTTGTCTCTTTTCTACTTTTTTCCCTTTATATTCTAATGGCTGAGAGTTTTGCTCCCAGAGAAAAATTCAGAAGTCTGCTCCTCACCTGTATCTTTGTCCTCTCATCTCCTTTGAATTTTGTGACTCCTATGTTTTTTTCTGTGTGCTGTGGGTGCCTCTTATTGTACCTTTGATTTAATTGTGAACAAATCATTTTGAAGTAGAGACTATATCCATTAGATATTGCATATAACAAGTCAACTTCAAACAACCACCACTTTGTTATTTCTCACCTTCTATGAGTTGGCTGGGGATTGGTTGGTCTGGGCTGGGTTTGGCCGCAGGTGGCTCTGCTCCATGTGTTTTTCATCCTCCTGTAGGACCATCAGGCCAGCCTCAGTATGTTCCTGGCATGGAAATAGCAGAGGTGCAAGAGAGTGAATGGAAGCACAAAAGACTTTTTGTTTTTTTAAAGATTGGCACCTGAGCTAACATCTGTTGCCAATCTTTATTATTTTTTCTTCTTCTCCCCAAAGATGCCCAGTACATAGTTGCATATTCTAGTTGTATGTCCTTCTGGTTGTGCTATAAGACTTCTTAAAGCCTAAATTCAGCACTGGCACACCTCATTTCCATTTCATTCTATTGGTCAAAGCAAATCACATGGCTGAGGCCAAAGTCAAGAAGTTCTACAGTGGAGGACACTATAAAAGTATATAGCAAAGTATATGCAAATAGAGAGAGGCAGGCAATTAGGGCAATTTATCACAGAGATATGTCAACCAAACAATCATTTTGTGACCTACTGTTGCCCAGTGGCTTCTCTGCCTCTATCTCACTCTGACTTGGGTATTAGCTCTCTTCCAAGTCCTGACAACCATGAGAATCAGATGTGCCCCTTGGTGGTGGTTGACACTGAGTGTTGCTTTTTCTGGTGTCTCACTCTTCTTCCTCTCCTCTGTGAAACTGAAAGCTCCAGGGAAGGAGCACAGTGTCTTCAAACTCTTGCATCACCAAGTATGACTCAGTGAAGTAACTGTGGTTTTTTCTTTGAATCCTCAAACACTTTCCTTAAAAGTCTCTACTTTCTTCAATAAGTTTAGGGACAACACAAATGGGTGCATGCGCACTATTATCTGGTATTCTTGTATTTTAGCTGGTATTATACCTCTATAACACTTTTCCTGATATTATTGTATTTTTACTGAAACTTCGCAAGACACAGTACATTTTGTTTGAAAATGGTAGAATCTCAAGCAAGATCCATGCTGATGGGTGAGGGGCTCTGAAATTGAAATTGCCTCCTGTGCTTCGGCGTGAATCCTGCTTATTGCACAGAATGGGTGCTCAAATGTGACACTGATGGACTGTATGAATAAAACTCTTATTTTTGCTCTTCAAAATTCTATTCCTCTGATGTAGGGATCTGAAACTTTTTGACCTAGTTCTTGGGAGGGGTTATAACATGCTGTTTAAGTCAATATTAACCTGCCTCCCGAAGCCAGGTATAATCTGGGCCTTTCCTTCTTTGCGTCATGCACTATTCTTCTCCCTTTGTGACAACATTCTTCCCAAACAAGCCGTTCCTCTCTCTCTTAAACACCAAGCCTCTTCATGCCTTGAATCTTTGTAGCACCTAATTCACTCTGCCTTAAATGCTCTTCCCCTAGCCATCTCTTCCTCATCTGGCTAAATTCCTGCACATCCTTCGAGATTCAGTTAAATCCAAATTTATTTGAGAAGCTGTCCTGACCTCACAGTTGAGACGACCCAATCTGTCACCTTGTGTCCTAGGACACTCCATCTTTCTTCCTAGAACTTTTCACATTTCTAGTGAGTGAATGAATCGTTGTGTAGTTTTTTGTTTCATGTGTGTTTTCCTCTCCAGTCTCTTAGTTCCCTGAGGATAAGAACCATGTCAATATCACACCCCATTGTTTTCCTAGCCCCTAGTTGTAGTGTTTGGCACAGAGTAGGTTATCAGTTCCTATTTGTTGAATGAATGAATGAATGAATGAACAAACTAAACTTTGCAGAGACATAGATGCTCACAACTGGAACAGACTCTAAAACCAGCTCCCATCTCATGGGTTCCACAGCAGCCCTCCTGGGCTCCAGGTAGTGAGTTGCCTCTGCTTGAACTCTTCCCTTAACTCAGAACACACTCTTCTTGAGGCTGTCAATTTTGTCTTTCTAACAGTTATAAAATTTCCATGTCTATTAAACTAAAGTTTGTCATCCCATAACTCTTATCCACTGATTT
Source organism: Equus quagga (assembly GCF_021613505.1). Taxonomy (NCBI): domain Eukaryota; kingdom Metazoa; phylum Chordata; class Mammalia; order Perissodactyla; family Equidae; genus Equus; species Equus quagga. The sequence goes on along the minus strand of NC_060269.1, from coordinate 141,310,837 downwards.
TATGTCCAGCCCATTGGGATTTACAAAGCAACCCTAATCTACCCATTATTTGGCACTATTTTGGACATTTGAAAACAATTGTAACCCTCGAGCATTCTTCATTGAATTCCCACTTTTTGATATGCACACTTTATCCACATGGTCTCATTAAATTCTCAACACAATCCTCAGTGGGTTGCTACTATTATCCCCATTTTACAGATGAGGATACTGAGGCTGAAAGAGTTTAAACAAGAGCGTGTCCCAAGAGCATGGAGTCAGTATGTGGCAGAACCTGGATTTGAAAGCAGGAACCATAATTTGTGTAACCCAGATTCTTGTATGCCCAGAGGGCTAATATAGATAATATAGTCAACAAATGTGAAGGACTTTGCAAAACTTAACACACTAGGCGGCTGTTCTTATCTTACTTTTTGACCTTTGTACTCTTACAAATAGTGCTACAAAATGCTCTTGTCCATACTTCCGTAGTATTGGTGATCGTTGATCTCTTTCTGCATTCACCTAATGGACAACCATATAGGGCTGCATCTGTAACTAGACTACCCATCCCTGTATGATGCATCCAGCACTCTGAACCTTGATAATGGCAATGATAAGCATTTTTAATCTTAAGACATTTTTCACTCCCTTTCTCCATCTATTCCTGTGCTTCTCAGTACTTGATCTGTGGCTTTTCCCAAATGTCCCAAGCCCTATACTCACTCCCTCTCTTTTATAGTACCTAACATTGCCCTTGTACTGACACTGGTTCTTCTTGACACTGCTATTTCACTCACACCTGCTGCTGTCTCTACCTCAGGCAGCCCTCGGGAACAACTGAAAATAATCTCTGTATCAGTTTAACGTATCTGCTACTTCATGCTGCCGTGACAAACAATGCCCAAATCTTAGTGGCTTACACACCAAAGGTTTATTTCTAACTCAGACTAAATGTCTTTCATGGGTTAATAAGTGGGCTATTGATCATAGTGCCTCAGAGACTGAGGCAAATAGAGCAACCACTACCTTGAACACGGCCTGTTGTGACAGAAAAAAAAAAGAGCTTCCATGTCTCTTACCAACAACTGAATGCTTGGCCTGGAAGTAACACTAGTCATATGTCCCCACCCAATCCCAAAGGGATCCGAGAATACAATTCTGCCATATTTGCAGACACTGGGGGACTAAGAAATATTTGGTTTCTATTTGATAACTTAGTCCACAAGACTAACAGACTCATAGAGATAATTTGATTATATTAAATAGAAACCTACTCAATATAGCTCAAGTGAAATGGAAATTTATTATAAGGAATCAAAGGATTTTAAAGGAATCCAAGGGTTGAAGTAGAGTAACTGTGTACTTCGTAAACTAGGAAGTACATAAACTATAGATATTCATAACTATCATAAACTATGAATATTGAGCACTGGAAGGCTTCCAAAGACTAGCCGGAAATTCCATTGCTCTCTTTGTCTCTAGAAACAAATGGCCTCCCATCTCTGTTTCCTTGCACATTTGATCCATTCTCCTTTTTTTCCTCCTGGAAACTAGCCTTCTCTTTATTTCTTAGCTCATGTGGCCCTAACATTGGCCATCTCAAAATTGGAGGTTTACTTCTTGAGTCTATTTGACTTTATAGTTTCAGGGCCTGCTACTGGCTAATCCAGACTTTCTCTGATCCTTGTGTCAGTATCCTTCCATAGTCCAATTAATACTGACTATTGGCAAGGGCAAAGATGATGTCAGATGCTCGTAAGTAGTCCTGCCTCTGAGGAGCACAGAGGAGGAATTGATAGGCATCTTTACCAGATGAACCTTTCCTAGCTCTAGCTTAATGACTAATAATACACTTCCTGAGAAAAGGAATTAGATATCGTCTTCCCAAATAGTGTGGAACATCAGGAAAGCGCTAATGTTCTTCTTTTGTCCTGTCTTTTCCAGCTGATTTCTGAAATTCTATCTTTTTATCTCTTAAATATTAAGATTTAAATCTCACTCTAACATTCTCTCCCCCAACCACTCCATATATTCTTGTCAATTAATTAACTAATTAATTAGTTAAACAAATGATTGTCGACAGGCTATTATGTAGAGAGTGTACTTTGTGTTGGACATAACCAAGAGGAACCGCCCTCAGATTGCTTACAATCAAGTATTGACAGGTTTATGTGAATTGAGATTCTATGATCAGGTTTCTAAGGCCAACAGAGGACAGGCTTCTGAGGATGGAGGGAGGAGAATTGACTTTTACAGAATATCCACTGTGCGCCATGCTCCATGTGCTGGACCCTCTATGAATGATTTCTCTTAAATCTTCACATCACACCAACAGAGACAGACATCATCATTCTAATTTAAAAAGAAGACTTTTAGATTTCAAAGTCTACCTTTCTTCCTGGGCCAAGCTTCCCCTAGGAATAAGGTGGTGACGTTGGTCAGAGTTGACTTACTTGGGCAGGTCTCTGACTCTGTTCATTCTCTTTCTGGCTTGTAGCACTCTCTTTACAATCTTTCTTCTAAATCACTTCATGAGAAAACTTACTTCTCATAGTCAATAAATAACTTGGTGGTTTTTTATTTAAGTTCTTTGTTAATTATTATATTTACGTTTAAATACAAGTAAAGTTTCATGATAAGATGAAGAGGCCAAACAAGTGTGGGTTGATCATTAAAGCTGGAAGTGATGATTTCTGACAGTGTCATGGTGGGAAATAAATTCTTATCAGAAACTGAGTTAACAATTGACCAACCATACAGGTTGTCCCTGTATGAATACCTCTCTTCATGAGGAAGCTGATCCTCTGGGAGGATGTGAGACCTGTTCACACTGTTTTCGTCTCAGAATTGATACTTGTCTTTTCCATTTCAAAGGTTCATCAGGTAGTTTATTAAATGGTATTCCCATGGCCTCAAAGAGCTCTCTCTTCTTCTATGAGTTCCTATCTCATTCTGGGGAAATTGCTTAACTCCTGGTGGAATACTGCAAACTGTAAAAGCTTCTCAACTTCCTCTGCTCTAAAAGGTATTCACTAACAATCAATAAATTCAGGAGAAGCACAGTGGAATGATGGAAAAAATGCGGAGCAAGGTAAACCTGGGTTTGAATCCTGGCTCCTCTACCTAGTAAGTATGTAGACATGGGTAAGTTATTTAACCTCACTGTTAGTCAGTTCCAGATCTGGATAAAAGAGGATAACAAAATCTACCTTGGAAGCTTGTTGCAGGGATTAAATGAGATAAAGCATGTAGAAAATATTCGATGCAATAAGGCAATTATAAGGTATTTATACAGGCCTGCCTTAATGACTGTGTAGACCGGCACTGAATGAGTCTAGGGAGTGATGCTGTGCAGTGAGCAACCTTTGTAACTATAGTCACCCTACCAAAGGACTGAGCACACAGCCCAGTGCAAAGAAAGTATTTTTAAAAAGAGAGTCATTATCATTATTATTCTTCCCATGGAATTTTCATACTGGAACTCTCTTTTAACATCTTCTTTTTGGATTATTGGTTCTATTGAGCAACCTACCTAACTTCAGTTTGTTTTCGTTCTGGCTGTTCCTTGCATCTTCAACAACCCACTTCCATTTTGGACATAGCCGATTGCAGGCAAATTCTAACTTTTCTGGCGATTCTTGGAATACTTTTCCCCACTCTGGAGCTAGATCTTAGCTTCTCTGTTTGCCTGGGAGGTGGAATCAGAGACCATGGAAAGAAAAGCTTGAGCTGAGTTTGGGAGACAGAGAACCTGCTTTTGTGGGTGAGGGTGGTGGCTTTGGACTGCAGGAACTTGAACTTGAAAATTGTGGTGGTCTTCTTGAACATCTGTTTCACAGTCACAGAAGCACAAAAAGACCTTGGGAGGTGGTGACGAAAAGAGTTAAAAGAACAATAGGACTCTGTGACTAGAGAATTTGGTATTTCTTTGAGAGGTACAATTTATAATTAGATCATCAAGCATTAATACAAACTTCTGAATGCTGAAACTTAGGTGCAACTAAATTCCGTTGCTAACTGAAGGAGAGGCATTTTGTAGACCTTAAACTGCATTGATTTTGAGTAACTTGGCACCACACCTACGTCTTTAACATGCTGATTTGCTCTCACATTATAAGGTGATGTCTTTCTCAAACTAGTAGGTGTGCTATTTGCTCCATTCCTTTGGAAGTGCATCAGGAGAAAGAAAAAAGAAGAGAAAAATGAGAAATTACATCCTTTTAAGAATCATAAGAAGACTTGATTTTTATTCTTCACGTGTCGGTAAATTTACTTGAAATAAATGTTTTGTAGTTAAAGTTTTACCACTCAAGAGAAGCAGAGTGGGTTGTCTGTGGTGGATGAGGGATGAAAGATGGAGCAATTAATATTTGTGAGGTCTTCTCTGTTCCAAAATCTTTGTGTATTTGTTTAATCCTCATAATATCTCCATGAGGCTGGGGTTATTGTTTCTATTTAACGAGAAAAGCCAAGCTTAGAGAAGTTAATTTGCTTAATATTACACTCATATCTGCCAACCCCAAGCCAGTTCTCTTTCCTTTAGATCAGGGACAGCAAACAGTTTTGAGGAAGGGCTGTAAGAAATAGGCTTTGTAGGCTACCTGGTCTTTGTCACAATCACTCACTGTGCTCAGGCAGTGCAAAACAAGCCGTTGACAATATGTAAACACATGAGCACTGCTGAATTCCAATAAAGCTTTATTTACAAAAACAGACAGCAGGTGGATTTGGTCTGCAAGACTAGTTTGCCAAGCCCTCCAAGCCTCAGAATAAAAACCAAACCAACAAACCCCCAAACCATAACAACAGAGAAGAGCTAAATGAGGGTAGAGTTTCGAGGGGGACACTCTGTTTTGTAAAGGGAATCATAAAATATATATAGTTTTCCTCATATATTGACAGGAAAGGCCATTTCATATACACTGATGACTGCATCAGTTGCACGACTGTGTCAGTCCCTGGAAAGCAATCAAACTCTTCTTTAAATATATACATGACTAGTTTTTCAAGTATTACATCTTGATTAACCACAAAAGACTAGGTCAGAGCTTCCCCAACACACACAAACTGTTAGCGTCCCTCTCCAGTTGGATGGCTGGTATTTTTTCTTGTCATTGTCTAAATTTTAATGCAATCCTTAAGTTCCTATACACAAACAGATCATCACATTGTTGGAACAATTCCAATATTATAAAGCTGGACAGATAAAATTTATTTTTCAGGTAAAAATATAATGTTATTTTCTCTACTGAAGATATCATGAATGATATATTTCTAAAAAACAAAAAATTCTTTGCCATTTGTTTATTTATTTATTTTTACTTGCTAAACAGACAGGGACTGGGAGGCTCAAAACAGGATGCCAGCTAAAAAATAGTGAAAAAATATTTCTTTACGAATGGCAGTGTAAGTATTTGAAAAAGTTGAAAAGAAAAACTTCTTAACTGTCACTAAATTCCATAGAAAATCACCAACTTGTCCCCCTGTAAAAGATGTGGACACCTGGTACTCAGAAATTACCTAATGCAAAAAGCAAACCAAATAATGTAACGACTTGAAGCTGTTTTGCAGTGGGGTTTAGGTCCGGTGGCCTAATATTCTGGTTCAAATATTCAAATCCTGTTGCAATGGTTCAGGCTAGAAATGATGAAAGTCAAAGTTGAGGCTGTAACTCTTAACTGTGGCAAGGAAGGGATGCACACGGGAAATTTTTTGTGTGTAGAATGGACAAAATGTGTTGCATTAGTTAAAAGTCATAATTGATGATGACTTTTGGTGGCATATAACAGAAACTGGCTGATGAACTTAAGCAGAAATGTGATTTATTGACAGGATTCTAGGGTAGCTGACATAATTTTAGAAAGGCAGTGCACATAATTGATCAAATCTTGAGAAGGCAGAAGTCGGAGACTCTCCAGGCACATCAGCATTGAGCCTCCATAAATCTTTCTTGGGTGTTGCCATATGGCTATTGACTTGCAACCTGTGGTTGGTTAGTTTCATTCAAGTTTCCAGTTAAAGACCTCATTGTATCCATACTCTTTGCTCTGTAACTCTGTAGTCTCCTGTCATTCTTATTCTGAAGCTGGCCCTGGAACAGTAGCAAATGTGATGCAATCAGAAACTTGAATATGCACTTGCACATTTCTGCTTCCTTGTTTGCTCCTTATCTTTGCCACCAGAATGTGCCCATTGGATGGCCTACTGGATGATGTGGCTCATGGAGAGGAACTGAGTCATCCCAGCTGTCTAAGCTGAGCCCCCAGTCACTTAACTGCCTATTCCACCTGCAGCTGACTGAGACGCATGAGTAAACCCCACCAAACCTAGCTGAGGTCAGCAGAACTGTCCATCTGACCCATAGACTCATGAGAAATAATACATTTTCACTTTAAGTAAATTTTGTGGGTGTTAGTTTCATAGCAACAGCTAACTGGTACAGGACCTCGGCATCTCTAGATTCAAGTCTCTATTTCTTGAATGAGATGATCTGTTTGATTCAGCTTGGTTCTTGTGTTATACCCCTGAATCATTTAGCTGTGACCAGGGGGTAGGTGATATGGTTAAAAGCAGAAGGATTGTGAGCTGGAGAAACATCCCAACTGGTAATTTATACATGGGCAGAAACTAGGATAAAGGTGGAGAGTCAAAAAATCTTGGAATATTTGTATATATTCTTGTACCCTAGCAGCTGAGCTGAGAGGAATGCATTCAGAAGAATGGCATGTGGGGCCAATTTTCCCCATGGGAGTTCTTGAAGTTAGTTGCATTTTAACTATGATTCCCCTTCCTTTCTTCCTTCCTCCGTCTCTCCCTCCCTCCCTTTCTCTTTCCTTCCTTCCTTTTTTCCTCCTTTCCTTTTTTTTTGTTTTCCCTTTGAACAAATACTGATTAAATCCTGGTATTCAAAAAATGGATTGTAGAGAGGCTGGTCCTGTGGCTGAGTGGTTAAAATTCCACGTGCTCTGCTTCAGCAGCCCGGGCTCGCAGGTTTGGATCCTGGGCATGGACCTACTCCACTCATCAGCCATGCTGTAGAGACATCCCGTATACAAAATAGAGGAAGATGGGCACAGATGTTAGCTCAGGGTGAATCTTCCTCAGCAAAATAAACAAACAAAAAAGTGGCATACAGAACTAAAGGCACCTTTGTTAACCTCAAGTTGCCTACAATCTAGCATATGTTGTGAAACAAAAAGAGAAAAGAAAAAAAAGCAGAGGTTTTACTTAGCTCTAAGAAGGAAAGTAACAATTGTGTATATTGTTCTGGTTGTTGACATAAAATATCTCACTTTATCTGTATAGATACTCTATAAACTAGGTATTCTTAACCCTATCAGCAGAAAAAGAAAATAAAGCTCAGACTGTTAGGTAATTTTCTCACAGTCACATGGCTAAGGCACAGCAGAACTGAGATTTGAATGCTAGTTCTTACAGCTGAAACTGTAAAGCCTGTATTCATGTCTCTGTACATTGTGAGGGCTCCATCACCCTTCAGCCAAATTCCCTCTCAGCCAATGAGACATAGTCCTGTATTATTTAACTATTGCTGCAATATTTTTGCATCACAAAAAATCCCAAAACTCATTGGCTTACAGCAATAAGCATTTATTTTTCTCACTCATGGGTCTGCAAGGTGGCCCATGGCCTTTGGCTGATCCAGCTGGACCTGAATGGATTCATCTGGGTTTGGCTCCCTGAAGCAGGCTGGGTGCAGGTGTACTCCAGATGTCTTCTCAAACTCCTTCTACCAGATGCTTCAGCATCTTCTCATGGTGAATGATAGGAGTACAAGAGAGCCATTCAAGTCATGCAAACCCTCTAAAGCTACTGCTCCCATTGTGTTCGTTAACATTTCCTTGGCCAAAGCAAGTTACATGGTCAGCCTAACATCAAGGAGGCAGGCAATTATAGCCCGCTCATAGTGGGAAGAACTATAAAATTATATGGCAAAGTGTTCAAATGCATAATTCTATAACAGACAGCAGGAGAAAAATTGGGAACAATAATTCAGTCTACCACAGTCCCAAACCAGCAAGATGGCTAAACACGTGTGTGTCAGTGATCTATCTTTCAGTAATATTTAGAGTTTGAAGTCCTGGCTTTTCCACTTCCTGACCATAAAGCATTTGGCTTGTCATCCACCCCTTCTGAGCCCTAGCCTGTGCTGGAATGCTCATCGCAATTCCTGTTCCATATTCCTCATAGACTTATGCATAGATATAAGAAAGCAAATGTGAACTTCCTTATAAACTTTACTCCGGTATTCAAAGTTAATTGCTAATATTGTAATTTATTGTTTTTATCGATATCATTACCAGCTTAATTAGAGTATTCTTGAAGTCTTTTTGGGGACCACCTGGTAATCCACAGTTGGAGAACCAGGTGGTCTGTGGGCTGTGACATTAGCGTTTGTTTATTTTATTATTGTATCTATGGCTTGGTTTCTGGTATTATTAAGTCATTTGTTTATGATATTTAATAAAAGTAGGCATTGTCTTGTCCAGCCCATCAGAGGCAGTACCAGCCTTTCATTTCCTGGGGTGTGGTTTTCATTTGGGGCAGCCCCAAGTGGCAATGAGGATGGCTGGTGGTTCGTGGGCAGCCAATGCTTTGCCAAAGTGGTCTGCAGTCTGCAGGAGCTTGAGAGCCCTACTTCCCATAAGTGCACTGACTCTTGAGCTGAAAGCATTCACACAATTTCTATTGCTTTCTAATGGGCTGAATTCTCTCCCCATCAGACAAACACAAATAGCGCTTGAGGTGAGCAAGAAAAGGCAGGAGGTAACCTCTGCCAGAACCAATTGGATGCAAAATAACATTTCTCTGAAGGAAGAAACCATAGTGATGAAGGGAGGAGGGGGAGGCAGAAGTTCTTATTATAAAACAAATACAAAATTTCTAAGATAAACCTAAACACATTTTTACAAGGCTTACATATTTGCTCAGTTCAGCTCAAATCTATAAAACTCAATTCTTTACAACTCAGTTCAATTAATATTTCTAGACACTGTAATACCAACAATCCAGAGATGGACTCTAACTCAGAGATGAATAAAATATAAACTCTGCCTCTTAAGAAACTCCAGCTGGGAGTGAACACACATGTAAGAAAATTATGGGGTAGGAGCTAGGGTTTGGCAGTCAGGCAGAGCCGGGTTAGAACCCTGAACAGGGTCTTGCTGAGTCTCAGTTTCCTCATCTGTAAAAAGGGGACAATAACGTATAACTCATAGAGTTCACCTGACATTCATTCATTTACTTAAAGACTATTTATTAACTCTCTCTTTTGAGTCAGGGGATATGACAGCCTTCAAGGAGCCAAGAAACTTTCAGGGGAGGTAGATATTAAACACAGCAATGATTTATCGACAGAAAAGTTCTGCCAAAATCAAATTCAGGCTATGTGGGACACGGGATAATGGAAGAGTAGGGTATAGGGTATGGGGTGTTTAGGGGACTTAGGCTAGACAGTCTTGGACTGCTTCCCTTTTAAACAGAAGGAGGAAGGATGCTTGTGTCCTTGCAAAGTGTGTACATGTGTGTGTTTCAGAGAGAGGGAATGACGTATGATGAGATTTCTTGGTGGGATGGAGACTAGCACCCCAGGACATAAGAGAAAGCCATTATGGTGAGAGTGGAGTGAGAGGGTTGAAGAGACAGACAGAGGACATGCCCGTAGCAATCATATTAAGGGTTTGGACTTTATTCTAAGAACAATGGGAAGCTGTTCTAATAGGGATTTAAATGGGGTGGTGATGGCGGTGGTGGCTCGGATTAGATGTGCTTCAGTTTGGGCAGTGGTTGGGAAGAAGGCTAAGACAGATGTGGGGAGGCCAGTTGTAAGTCTCCTGCAATCTTTCAGGAGAGAAGTGATATTAGTCTCCTAGCTGGTGGGAGTAGAGATGAAGAAAAAGACAGTCTAGAAACAACCTTAGGAGGTCACTAATGTCAAAGTCACTAATGATATTACGTTGCCAAATTCAATGGTCAATTTTTTGTCCTCATCTTGCTCTACACTTTTTCTTTTCTTAAAGATTGGAACCTGAGCTAACAACTGTTGCCAATCTTCTTCTCTTTTTTCCTTCTCCCCAAAGCCCCCCAGTACATAGTTGTATATTCTAGTTGTGAGTGCCTCTGGTTGTGCTATGTGGGATGCTGTCTCAACATGGTCTGACGAGCAGTGCCCTGCTCAGGATCTGAACTGGCAAAACCCCAGGCCACGGAAGCGGAGTGTGTGAACTTAACCACTTGGCCACGGGGCTGGCCCCTTGCTCTACATTTGACACGTGTTAATCATATTGATCATGCCCTTCTTGAATCATCCTATTTCCCCTGTTTCTGGGCCACCATCTCTTGGATCCCCCCAACACTCTGGTCCCTTTCTTAGTCTGCTTTGCTGCATCTCCCTAATCTTCAAGGCTTATAAATGATCTTTTCTCCCGCAATGGACTCCACGTTTGTGTCTCCCCCAAATGCATATATTGAAATGCTAGCCCCCAATGTGATAGTATTAGGAGATGGGATCATTGGGAGGTGATTAGGTCAGTGGAGCCCTTACGAATGATTAATGCTCTGATAAAAGGAACCACAGAGAGCTCTGTTGCCTCTTTCCACTGTGTGAGGACATAATGAAAAGTCTGCAAACCAGGAAGAGGGCTCTCACCAACCCAACCATGCTGGTACCATGATCTCAGACTTCCAGCCTCCAAAACTGTGAGAAATAAGTTTCTGTTGTTTATAAGCCACCCAATCTATGGTACTTTGTTATAGCAGCCTGAACTGACTAAGATATCTCCTTTTAGTCACTCCCTTCCAAATTATTATTTCCAGCCTAATTCCCTCCTGATTTGTATATCCAGTTGATACCTCCACTGGGATATCTAGTAGTCTTGCAAAGCATCAAATCCAAAATGGAATTGTTAATTCTACCCTTTGTCTCTATTCTCTATTATGACTCTATTCTTACAGTTACTTAGAGCAAAAACACCTGGAGTCATCCTTGACTCCTCTCCTTTCTCATAATTCACATCCAGTCCCTTAGCACATTCTGGATGCTTGTTGTGGGTTGACTTCCTTAATGAATTCGGTTAATGACATTTGTGTATCCACATCCTTTCAATATGGCTTTGCAGTGTCTCCCATAAAAATATAGTCTATTTCCCCACCCTTGAATATGGGCTCCTTTTGTGACTTGTTTTGTCAACAGAATAAGAGATTGAATATACAAATAGACAATGGTCAGACTATAAATGAAAACAGAACTCTGACCCCCAGCCTGCAGCTTCCAGCCCAGGAAACTAACCTATGATCTGTAGTAACCAGGAAGTCAAACCTGGTCTGGAGCAATCAGTCCAGGAAGTCAAACAATAACCTCTGTAACAACTGGTCCCAAATGACCAGGACTTGATTAACAACTGACAGCTTTCTTAAATTTGCTCTGATTTCCAAATTAGGACCAACCAGCGATAGCCCGATGTGCACCCCTAACCAATCGCATAGGATGCCCCCTTCTAGTTCGCCTCCCTCCAGCTTCCCCAGGCCAACAGCCTCCAATCAGGCACACCTGAAGCCTTCGCGGTTTCCCACTATAAAGCTTTCTTACTCTTCTGCATGCCTTGAGTCTCTGCCAAATGCAAGTGGTGGTGGCTGACTCCCATGCAACAGCAATCTCTGAATAAATAGTCTTTACTTGCTCTCATTTGGGTGGTCTTCGTTTATTTCCACAAGAATATGGTAGAAGTAACAATGTGGACATTCTATGCCTATGTCTCAAGAGACCTTTGACAATTCTGCTCTCTTGCCTTTCTACTCTCACTGTGAGAACAAGCCTGGGTTACCCTCCTGGGAATTCAAGGGCCTGCCGCAGTTTGAAAGACTTTATGGAGCAGAGCTCAGGTGTTCTTTGAAATAGAGTATACTTTGCAATGGAGCTGCTTGAAAGTAAGAAGCCAAAATAAGGAAGCAGAGAAACTTAGTGATTTGGGGGTTATTTGGATGATGCAGGGAGAGGTGAAGGATTTAACTTTCCAGTCAAGTAACAAACTGGCTAGGAATAGTGCTAACTTGGGTCATTCTTTGATGCGTACAGGAAGTTAATTGGAGGAGGCAGGCTCATTCCAGGAGGCTGAGCTATGACACTGCTCCCAGTAACCCATTGGGCAGGAACTGCTGCTGAAGCCCCGAGCCAATCAGCTTCTACTTCATGCTGACTTCTTGAGGGTGGGAGTATCTCAGAGAGAAGCATAAGCAAAGCTACTGTATTTCCTGGGGCATTTGAAAACAAGTCAAATAAGAAATATTGTTTTTCACAGAGCTGTGAGTGAAAACTTTGTGTATTTATTAATGCTTAACAAGTATTATGAAGAAGAAAAACAGATACACAATTAGCCTGGGAAATCTGCTGCGTGTGATGAGCTTAACAATCTCCCCAGGTTGGAGTTTGTCTTGTGGGGAGGTAATGCGAATGAACCCTCATAAGCACTCTGAACCCTCATAAGCACTCTCGAAAGGTTTGCAACTATAGCCACAATTTGCATTAGCTAGACCACAGCTTACATCTTACCAAGAATACAACCACCAAGAAATATTAATGAAATGGAATTTGAACCACATGGCCTAGGTTTTCAACTGCCCACATTTTTCCTTCTTTTCTTTCCCGTTTGTAAAAAGTATATTTTGATTTCTTCCATGACATTTCTTTTTCTTTGCCATTTGCATCCAACACAGGTGCCATGTACATGTCCTCTGTATGGGATCCCGGAGTGTCCACCTCCTTTAAGTCAGTCCCTGAGGACAGCACAATGAACCCCCAGAGATTGCAGCCAATTTTTCCCTCTAAGAAGTTCACTAAGAAGTACCCAACAGCCTGGGCTTCCTCAGCAGGGGGAGGAGGCCTGGCAGTGGTTAGCTCAGGGCTAATGTTCCTCAAAAAAAAAAAAAAAGAAAAAAATAGAAGTACCCAACAGCCTATCTGTAGTTCATTATTACCTAATAGGGTCTGAGTGGTGACCTTTTGCCTCTAGCCTCTGGATCGAACTGCAACATTGTTTCTAGTGAGTTCACAACAACTTGGGATCTTTGGAACTGTGCTTTCAGTTTTCTCTCCAGCAACTGAACAAGTGAAAGATAATCTTGATGTCCTATGAAAGACTTTGTGCTAGCTTTTATCATTTTATTATTAAACAATATGTCTAAGATTCTGTGAGCTCATATACAAAATAACTGAGCATAGCCAGAAATATATCAGGAATTCTAGGTTCAAATCCTAGCTGGATGACTTGGGACAAGTCATTTGCTGGGCTATGGTTTCTTCAGCTACAAAGAGATATAATTTACAAAGTCTTTCCACTTCTACCACTGGATAATTTCAACTATATGAAAATTGGAAATTCTGAATTCTGAATAAATTCTAAATCTTGTTTATTCTGTACTTAACACATCATCGAGTGATTTCAAGATATTCGTTCGACAAGCACTAATTGCCGTCTCCTACGTACCAGGCATCCTTCCACATGCTGGGATGGAGCAGTAAGCAAGACAGAAACAGTTCCCTCAATCCTGGAACAAATGTCCTAGTGGTAAAACTGGCCTAAGTTCCCACTATGATGAAGAAATAAAGCCAGGGTTGAACCCAAGTCTGTGTGACTCTGACACGCTTGTTTTGCTTCCCTAAGCTTCTCGTCTCCTGACAACAGAAAGACAGAGACTTAAGGCTCTTAGCTTTGTCTTATAGGGAGACACAAGTGGTGGTGGAGGGTAGGAGGCTTTTTATCATTTTAGAAGTTCCGCCCAACAGGAACCCAATAGACTCAGTGAAAGAATAATTCAGGGAATCTGCCTAGTAGCATGGTACAGCATTTCTCTTCGTGCTGCCTCGTGTGGCACAGGTCATTATTGAGCCCTACTCTCCTCACCTTTGAGGTACTTCCTCTGTGCTTTACCTCTGTAATGGGTTTGCTGTGAGGATAAGTGATAATGTGAAGAATTCCCCTGAAAGAATATACTATGTAAAATTAAATATTTCTTCTATTTACTATCAGATCAGCCTGGACTTTAGCAAAGACTTTAAACTCAAAATAAAAACTAAAAACAAAAGCAACAAATAGATAGAACTCGGCACTTTAATTTACTAGCTATGTGACTTTGGCTCACTTAACTTCTCTGATCCCCTATCAGAAGATTTTATCTGTATCTACCTCAAATGAGACATAATCTGTTAAGTGCTTAGCATAGTGTCTGAACCCATTATAGGAATTCAGTAAATATGAGTTCCTTTCTTCCTCTGGAAATGAGCACATGTCTATATGTAGGTATCACCTGCACTATCCTAGAGGCTTAGCACTAGGAAGGCTGAGTCGAGTGAAGCCTGCCTCCTTAGAGAATAGCTAGGCAAAGGTAAAAGTAGGTTAACTTCAGGGTGATGGTCTTCTATCCATGTATTCACATCTTTATACCCTTTTCAAAGATGGGGAAAACTAAGGAACAGGGGAAGTTGATTTATCCAGCATCATCCTGGAATGGGGCTAGAATTATTAAGCCCTAGAGTACTGAATTGGATGAAAGGTTTGAGGCCATCACTGATGCTTTCTTTATCGTAGGCAGACATGCTCAAAAACAAAAATGTGTTTATCATGAGCTTTCCATCCTTTTCTCTGATGACTGGAGAGGATAGCCAGAAGGCTATGGACAGTTCCTCCGAGTCAAGCATGATCAGAGGAGGGCCAACTATCTCTGTCCTTGGTCAAAGGTCAAAGGGCAAGGGTGCTATCTATGATCCAGACACCATGGAAAGAACCAAGGTAAATGTTATAAGAAGAGACCAGGAGACCTTTGATTTCTCGTCACACTACTGGTAAGTATGGTTTGCTTATTATTTTTTGTAGGCAGCTTTATTGAGGTGCAATTGATATACAAAAACCTGCACATATTTAATGTATATGATTTGATGGGTCTGAACATATGCAGACACCCATGAAACTATTGCTACAATCCAGACAATAAATGTACCAAGAATGCTTTAAATTGTGGTAAAAGGACATTTTTTAAAGTTGACACCAGCCCTCAGCAGATGTCATCTATGTTCATCCATTCCTCCACTAATTCAAACACTTAAACAAGTTTTATCACTAGGTTTGGGCCAGGCACTATGGTAGACACCAAGTGGGACACAGAGATGAGTTGGACACATGCCTCATTCTCACAGAGCTGAGAGTTTAGCAGAGAAGCAAAGCCGTATGCTTACATAGCTCTCAGATAGAGTAAGATGTGACAAGTGGAGAGGCATGGAAACACTTTCTCGGCACTGCCAAGGGAGAAGAGTCATCATGAGCTGAGGGAATCATGGGCTAAGAGGATGAGGCAGGCTTAAGAAATCTGAAACTTTTCAGCTTGGCTGGGGCACAAGGTGCTTCAATAATATTACTTACTACCGATTATTGAACGTTTAATATGTCCCAGACTACATACTATACTTTGTATACTCTATTCCACTCAATCAGAACAACTGCGTGGTAGATATTAATAATCTCTTTTGCAAATGAGAAAACTCTAGTGAAGAGAGGTCAGTTAATAGTTCAAGGTCAAACAGGAAGTGAATGGTAGAGTAGGGGTTCCTTAATTCATCACCGAGGATGAACTCTGCTGGGTTCTGGGAAGACAGGGCTGCTTCTGATCTGGAAGCCTGTGCTGTCAATTGCTGCTTTGTGATGACTCTCCCATGCCGGGGATGTGAGGAGAGTCAGGTTGTGAAGCCTTTCTGATACGCATCTGTTAGGCAATGGGGAGCCATAGAAAATGGAGAGGGAGTTAACCTTGCTGGTCAGCATTAGGCTTTAGGAAAGGATAGAGTTTATGAAGGATTTGAAGGGGGGAAAATTATCAGAGGCAAGCTTGCATCTTACTACTTATGAAGAGAGAGTGAATTATTAAAAATAAGAGATCAGTTCAGACTCCTTGTAAACAAAGCACTTCTCTAGCTGACAGGCTGTGGCTGGGAAGGAGTGGTTGCACTGTCCACAGTGGCTGTCTTAGTCAACCTGGGCTGTTATAACAAATACTATGGACTGGGTGGCTTAAATGACAAACATTATTTCTCACAGTTCTGGAGGCTGGGAAGTCCAAGGTTAGGGTGCAGGCAGATTCGGTTCTTGGTGAGGTCCTGCTTCCTGCTTGCAGATGGCCACCTTCTTGCTGTGTCTTCACATGGCAGAGAGAGGAAGCTCCGGTGTCTTCTTCTTCTAATAAAAGTGCTAATTTCGTCGTGGGGGCCCAACACTCAAGACCTCATGTAACTCTAATTACCTCTCAAAGGACCTACCTTCTAACACCATTATTTTGGGAATTAGGGCTTTAACATATGAATTTTGAGAGACACAAGCGTTCAGTTCATAACAGTGACTTATTTGATATTTTAGATTTCTTGGAACACCACGCAGGTGTGTACAGCTTACACGTTGTCAGAAGTTGGTTTATGAATGATTTGTATTTGGAAAGCATCAGGAAGGTTGTTAGGTTGTAGTGATTGATTTGGATTGCAACTTAGCCCAGATGGCAATAAGTAGTTTATATTTATATAGTTCTTTGTGCCTAATAAAACACTTTTACATGTGATATTTAAGATCCATTTTACAGAAGAGAAAGCTGAGGCTCTGAGAGGTCGTATAAATGTCCTAAGTTCACAGAGCTACTAAGAAGCTGGAAAGGAAATTGAGTGCAGATCTTACAACTGTATCTTGCATTCTTTCCAGGCTACCAGAAAAGTTTTTAGTGACCCCAAATTCCAAACGGACTAACTGATATCTCTAGAGCATAAAATATCTCAGCTACAAGGGAACACAGGGATGATCAAGTCCCAGCCCTTTGTTTTGAGTTCAGAGAAAGTGAGTTGATAGATCCAAGATTTAGGACACAGCAAGGTTGAAGTGAGAACTTTTGTCTTTCCATTACTGATCTAATATCTCCTGCACTGCAAACTTTAACAATTTTCAATCCACCAAGCACCTTCCCTTAAATTGTTACCTTTGTTCCTTTATACTTTGTAAAACAAGGCGGGTGTCAGCCCATTTTACGGATGAGAAAATAGAGGCTTTGAAAGATTAGGTAAATTGTCCCATAGTGTCAAGTTGGTAACAGGTGAACTATGTATTGTGAACCTCTTTCCATGATGAGTTAACTACTTTCAGATAAATTAAGCCATGCGTCTGTGAAGTCAGACATGAAGCCAGCCTTTATGATTACAGACCTGGTGCAGTCACACCCCTCTTGCTCTGTGCTCCTTTTTCCCTAAGGCAGAGAGAGAAGATGTCCCCTCCAGTTTTCATCTGCCATTGTTCGAGTCTGATTGCATCCCTGAAGTTGCCATGACGGCTGTGGCTGCAAGCCCCGCTTTCCTCACCCTCAGACACCTGTTAACCCTTTGACCTTCCTCACGGATTTGCTCCATGGATCACCTGCTGTCCGGACAATCCGTTTATAGAAGGAGGGCATCTCTTTATTGTTTGCGTCATGAATTGCCTGCTACGTCCTATCTTCTCTCACTTCTCATCTGTCATGCAGGCTTGTGTCAGAAGCAGGGTCAATTAACTTCCTACAGAGATGTTAACTTGGCAGACACAACTTGATTGATTTGTTTTAATCTGACCCATTTTTGCAATGAGCACCCCAGGTAGGAGGGATAGCTAACCTGGAAACTGGAGTGAATGTCAAGATTGATTGCTCTTTTATTTTAGAAGAACATAAAGTAAATAGTAGATGTGGGCAGATGGCAGATCTGTCTGATAGATCGGTGTCATCGAAAGCCTGAACGGACTGCTCCTCCCTATGTTACTCCTGCTTTATAACATCAGCCTGCACTTCTCCGTGTCATCATCTTTCTCTTGAAAACAGTACCTGCTGTATCTTGGTTACTATCTTCACTATTCATCTAATGGCTCAATCCAGAAACTAATAATCATCCTTATTAACCTCTTTGCCCCCACCTGATCTCGATGGTCATTGTGTCATGTTGGTTCTACCTCTGAAATATTTGCAATCTCATACCTTTCACCACTCTTCAGGAAGAAAAACCATGTCTTCTAGATCATTGTATCCCTACCCTTTGCAAGGTGGTGGTGCATAATAAATTCTCAGTAAACATTTTGGAATTATACGCAATGATTGGCCCCCAAATCCTCTTGCAACGAAGACAATGAGAGCTGTTGAGATACAGATCACAGTTACTCCTTCCCACTCTGACAATTTTAGATCTCTGATCTTTTTGCACGTGTTTCCTCTGCTTGAAGTGACCTTGCCACATTGTCACCTAAGGAACTTTGTGTACTCCTTAACTCTCAGCTCAAACATCACTGACTCCTCGAAGCTTTTCCTTACTTCCCCAGGTAAAATTAACCCCTTCTTCCTTGGAATTCTCACAGTTGGACCCATATATTTATTTCCTTCTTTCTTTTATTATAGTTGGCTGAATGTTTTTCTAAAAATCATTTGAAAAATTATTAATAAGCAAACAAATGCCCATCCCCTCCGTCTTACTAGAATTAGTGGTGGGTTCTTTTGTATTTGCGCAGCGTTTGTTTCTCACTCTGGCACAGCATTTATCTTAGCATATCATAATCATTTGTTTACGTATCTGTAAGATTTTAGGCTCCTTAAGGAAGGATTATGCTTTATTCATCTTGCTTGTAGGTTCACTCCTAACTCCTTTCTGCTGTTTTTCCATGATCCATCTGTGTGATTTCTGGTCACTGATTCCAGGTTTGAAATAATTTGTAAGTGGTCAGTTTTTACACAACTTTGTCATCTGCTAAGAATTTAAAAAATCACATTCTCTGTTCAGCTGTTAATGCTGGAATTCATATTTAGTTTTAGAAGATTTTTCTGTTTTTAGTTTTGTTTTGGGTTTTTTGGTTCATGAGTTTTATTTCTGTTTGTCAATAAGAAACGTAAGAGTGGAATGTTAAATTTCAGTTTAGTTCTGTAATGTCAACAATTTAAAAATTAAAAAATGGATTCCTTAAAAAAAAGTGCCCAGCAGAGAACCTGGCATATAGATGCTACAAAATTATATGCCAAATTGAATTGAAATGAACCAAAATGTAAGTCTTTTGAAGTTAGTAATTTTATCTTGCTCTTTCTTGATTTTATCAAAGTAGCCACTGGGGAAAAATGAAACAAAACATAACACTTTTAGTTGTGCCTACATGACAACCCGAAACATTTCTGAAAGAAAGAAAAAGCCTATATTACTGTTTATTTGTCCCTAGAATGTCCCCAAGGTTTTAATGAATAAATTTTCTTGTAATACGGCTCTTGTGCTGAAGCTGCATATGCCTTGTAGTGGGAGCTTACAGATAGACGGTATACATTTCTGGTAAAGTGGGTCGATGGCTATGAAAGCACAGTGTTGAGTTCAGATATGCAAGCTGCTTCCCCAGGCTGCAGAATGCTCAAGAGGTGATCTTAGCGTATCCAATCAAAATTACCCTGCACCTCTTTTTACTTCAGGAGAGTCCAAAACACTTCACTAGCCCATCAAGAACGGAAATAATTTAGGGTCAAGCATAATTCATAGAGCATAATCATAGCGGATTAGTGCCACAAAGAGACAGCGTAGTGTAGTGGTTAAGAGCAGGAGGCCTGGAAGTAGAGGCTCTGGGTTCAAATCTCAGCGCTGCTGCTTTCTAGCACAGTAAGCTTTGCAAGTCACTTAACCACTTTTCCTCATCTGCAAAAGCGGGTCGACCTTAGTGGGTTAGCATGAAGCCCAAGTGAGTTAACCTTTGAAAAGTCCTTTGGGGGCCGGCCCTGTGGCTGAGTGGCTAAGTTTGCGTGCTCTGCTTTAGTGGCCTGGGGTTCGCTGGTTCGGATCCTGGGCGTGGACCTACACATCACTCATCAAGCCATGTTGTGATGACATCCCACATAGAAGAACTAGAATGACCTACAGCTAGGATATACAACTGGATGCTGGGGCTTTGGGGAGGGAAAGGAAAAAAAAGAAGACTGGCAACAGATGTTGGTTCAGGGCCAATCTTTCTCACCCTGCCCACCAAAAAAATTGTGAAAAGTCCTTTGAACGGTGCCTTACACATATTAAGAGCTATGTAAGTATTTATTAAGTAATTTCCTGCCTCTGGTTTTTTTTTTTTTTTGTCCTACTTCTTCTGCCTGAAATACTCTTTCATCTTCTTTCTCTACTTAAGGGCTTACTTCTAGTTCCATTTATATTTTAACCTTGAAGACTTTGATGACCAAGCCTGCCATCAGTCATAACTCCCACATTTGAACTGTACTTAAAACCATGATAAACTCCTTGAGACTCTTCATCCCATAACTGATTGTCGAGTGCCAAACAATGAGTCGAGGCATACAATTGGATATTTAGCCATGTGTCAGGTCAAACACATGAATTTTCTAACTTAACATCTTGTATGAAGAGATGTTCTATAGGCATTGGTTCAAACATAAGGCAGAACTTGGAAAATGCCACAAGAGAGGTTCACCTCAAATACTACGAATGTTGGTGTGAGCTTAATCCTCCTGCATCCGCAAAGCGTCTGGCAGGCAGTGGGAGCTCAATAATATTGTAGGTAAACGCAGTAAGGTTACTTTGGATTAAAAAAGTGGCTTTGTTCAATACTCTCATGTAGACTTTGTCTAAGGCAGTAAAGAGCTAAAATAACCGCGAATCTCAAAGGATTGTGAAAGGCCCTAATGAACTAGTGTGGGAGTAGTGTCGTTGTCTGAATGTATGGAGGGAGCCATTTGAGACTGAGAATGCGTGTTGTCTACTTGGACTGTTTGAGCTGACCTCTACAAAGAAGAGCAAAGCAGCTTTCCTTTAGTTTTGCATTTACAGTTTATATTCCTTCAGCCTGCACTGTCCAATACAGTAACCAGTGGCCACAGTGGCTAGTAAGCACTTAAAGTGCTGCCATTTTGAATTGAGATGTGTTGTAAATGTAAAGGATGCATTGGATTTTGAAGACTTAGTTTGAAAGAAGAAGGCAGAATATCTTGTTAAAACTTTTTATATTGATTACACATTAAAATGATAATATTGCAGATACATTGGGTTAAATAAAACATTATTAAAATTAATTTTGTTGTTTCCTTTTATCTTTTTATATGGCTACTAGAAAATTTAAAATTTCCCCTGTGGCTCATACTATGTTTCTGTTGGACAGCACTCCCTTAGAGTATGGTTTTGAAAGGTCACACACACTTATTGAGCACATAAAATGTGCTGGGCCTTGTGCAAGTTGCTGGGGATTAAAAGATAAATGAGACGAAGCCTGCAGTCCAGAGAGAGCAACAGCTGTATAAGCACCTCTCTTTCATAGAAAGTAGTGAGTCTTGTACTTGGGTGGCGATATTGTGTGGAAAAAAGATAATAGGTTTGGCTCATATTGAACTGAATTTGAATTCTAATTCTTGTATTTGCTGGTTGATAAGTTGATTTACATCTCTGATTATCAGTCGCCTTATCTGTATAATGATAATCATTACATCTACCTCATTTATCTGTGGTCTTCGCATAACTCGTTTTAGATGGTTAATAAAATGAGATCATTCAGTTATATGATCAAAGTTCTGTGGTGCTTTGGAAGAAGAGAAAACGAAGTGTCTACTATGCCTTCCGGTGATAAAGTGGGAGAGCTGAGGCTCATAGAAAAACGTCATTCTACTACAGTTACTAAAATTACTAAGAACTTGCCAGGTAGAGAAGGGATGGCAAAGGTCACTGATAATAATGAAAACTAATACATTCGCACTGCTTACTATGTACCAGGCACTGTTCTAAGCGTTGAGCTTGTTACAGCTCATTTAAGCCTTTCAGAAGTGCAGTGCTATGTGGTAGGCTCTTTAATTATATTCCCATTCTGCAGATGAGAAGACTGGGCACAAAGCAGTTAAGTAACTTCTCCAAGGTCACACAGCTAAGAAGAGGCCCAGGTGAGGTTGAACCTAGGCCCTTAGGCTCTAGAATCCATGCTACTAAGCTGCCTGAGGGGAACCTATCAAGAGCAGGGCTGTGGGAGAATATGGTAGACCATCTACTATGGCTAGAATGTAATATATGGGAGGGTATAGGCCAGAAGAGTGAGGGTGGTGAATGCCTAGAGGTGAGACTGAAGGTTAGTGAGTGTTTACTAATGGGGGGGCTTGATTACCATGCTAAGGAATCTGGACTTTGTTCTATAAACAGTGGGAAGCCATGAAGGATTTCTAAGTTTGGAAGTGATATGATCAGAGTTTTATTTTAGAAAGAGAATTCTAGTGGCAGGGTAGAGAATGCACAGGAGCAAATACAGGCTGGAAGCAAGGAGACTAATTAGGAAAATACAAGAGTACTGCACTAGTCCAAGCAAAACATGTTGATGGCTTGAGCTGGGGGAGTGGCAGCTCCAAGAGGTAGAGTCCATGGACTTGGTGGCAGGAATCACATTGTGTAGGTCATTATAATATTTTATTATTTCCTTCTCCCCAATCACCTATGCTTTTTTTTTTTTTTTTTTTTTTTTTTTTTTTTTTCCTCCTCCCCCTTTTTTTTTTTTTTTTTTTTTTTTTTTTTTTGCTGGCATGTGCTTCCTAGTTGGTCCAGATTGAGTTTTTCCTTTTTTTTTTCCTTTCTCTCAAATGGTCTTTACACTGTTATTTATATTCTGGAGATTATAGCTCATGATAATTATTATGCTTCAGGTTACAGTTCCATGTAAAATACAGTGTGATTATTGTTCGCCTGTATTTTTTCCTTAATGGTTAATGGTATATTTTTACTAGGCACCAATAATCATCTAATTGCTATGTAGTTATTGAAATCAGATACAATGCTCTGTTAAAGATTACCCTAATTATGAGGCAAGGTTATTAGATCCTCTCTTTGCTGAGTTTTAGGCCTGTAGGATTTTCAAACAGCAAAAGGTTGAATAGGTATTGAAATCTCAATCCTCTTTCATTCAGTGCCCCTTTCATTTGGCTGTTAGGGCAACCTTTGTACACAAACAGGCTGACTCTGGTCACACTCATTACTTTCATGAGATCAGGCAGCATGAGAACCTATAATAATGCCCTGAGGCATGCTGGGAAAGCCATTGTTGCCTAAAATGAGGAGTATCTGATAGGACTCAAGACCCTTGTGCTTTTGTTCCTGGTTAGATTTTCAACCATAAAAATATTTTTCCTCCTTCATTCACTATTTCTATGTTCTTGCTCAAATGTACACCCCATGGGTTTCTTACTGCTTTTCTAAAAAATAATTTTATTTAATCAAATTTTTGCTGGTGTTTCTGGCACTAGAAGTGATAGCAACAGTTCAATTTTCCTTTTATTCAGCAGAAATTTCAATGTAACTTCATCAGTGGAAAATGTGACTGTCTAGAAGAAATGAATTTGAAAATAGGCGAAGAATTACAATATAGTTTCTGTGGATGGAATAAGGTGTATTCCAAAACAGTGTTAAATTGTGCCCTTTACCTATTGACTATTCACTCAAAAGGTCATGATCACAAGGAAGGCATGCATTGTAAAGTATCATTCACAGCTGGAAGGAAAAGGAAACATGTGGGCTCTCAGATTACGGATCCCAAATGATGTGGATAAACTAAAGCAATAGGTTAAAACTAAGATGTCATTTTAAGATGCCTTTACTTGGTTCCAAAAAACCAATCACATAAGGACACATTTGGAGAGAAGAGTCTTTGAGGCCATATGCAAGAGAAAGATACAAATCCAAACCATAGAGTTATAGTGGAGCTGGTAACTTTAGTATTTTAAGGAATTGGTTGATCAGGGGAGAGAAAAAGGGAGTGGTAGCTCAAGAGAATAGTATTCTTCTTCCTTCCCCTCCTTACCTGGAAGCATAGAGCTGTGACTAAAGGCTGAGGCAGACAGCTGTTGGATAGTGTGAGATCTAAGATGCTGGAAAAAGGAAAGAATCTGATTGCCCTGCTCCATTGGGTGGTAGTGAGGCCAACTGGGGATGAAAGAAGGTGGGATTAAGACTATAGTTGGAAGGATTAGCTTGGGAAGAGATCAAAGATACATCATCTTCTGAGGCAAGAGGGGAGGGGGCAAGCCTGAGTAAACACAAGACCATCTTAAAGTTATGAGGATCTTGTGGTGATAAGGACAGAGGGGATGAAGATACAATGAAGCTGGGAAGCTTCAACTTTCTTGGAAATAGTAGACAAAGTCATCTGCTAAGTGTAAAAGGTAGCATTTGAAACTGGAGAACTGTGAAACATGGTCAATGTCAATGCAGGATGGAGGGGAGCTACTTGAAGTTTAAAGAGGTGAGGTCTCAGTGTGACCTTGTTAAATAAAAATCAGATCCTGTCACTCTCCTGATTTAAATGCTACAAGGGGCTTCCATCACTCTTTGGGATGAAGATCAAAATTCTTAACATGGAGCTCAGTCCCTCTATGATCCTGCCTACTTTCCTTGGTGGCCTAACCTTGTTCTGGTCTTCACTGCGTTCACTGGCCTTTGTTTGGTCCTATGAGCCCACCACGTGCTTCATGCTTCAGGGCTTTGCCTGGGATGTGCTTCTTCCAGTTCTTGGCCTTATTAGTATCCATTTATCCCTCAGAAACCAGAGGAAGTCTGACTTGCTTAAGAAGGCTTCCTCAGCTTCTTCTCTAAGTACACAGTCCTACAGCACTCTTCTTTTCCTTTATAATATTTCCCCCCAAATGCAATTAAATAAATCATTTTATAAATAAATCAAAAGAAGGCTGATTTGAAATTAGAATGAATTTATGTGAGCCCAGGAGTGGCAGTGTATTTGTGGGACCCAGTACAAAATGAAAATGCAGGCACCTTGTGCAAAAAATCATTAAGAATTTCAAAACGGTGGCAGCAGAGCATTAAACCAAGCAGAGGGCCCTTCTGAGTATGGGGCCCTGTGCAACTGCATAAGCCATCCACCCATGAAGCCATCTGTGTGATTTTCTCCTGAAGGGACTCTGAACTCTGGACTTATTAACCCAATGGAATTTTGAGGGATGACACTCTAAGTGCTAGTGAGGGCAGAGTTGTAACGATGAACCATTGTGTTTAGAACAGATTGGGCCACACAAAGGTGTCAGAATGAGGCTGACAAAGTAGCTGAGTGGGGAGCAGCAGAATGTCAGTGCGGTGGAATTTTGGAGTGATGGACGATACAAGAGAATGTCCATGTATTGTTTATTAGTGCATCAAGTCAGCATTTAAATTTTTAGCTCCTACTTTGTATTGATGGGAGGAATGATTGAATTTTTCAGTCTCCCCAAACGGAAGACCTTCAGAAATTTTAGAGAGGGGAAGTTATCGAGACTAAATGATTTAAAGAATGGGTTCTAGAAGCAGATAGACTGTGTTTCAAGTTGAAGTTTACCAGTTATAAGCTCTGTGACCTTGACAGTTACTAACTTCTCTCTGCATTATTTTTTGAAAGGAGAGTATACAATTGGGATAATGTTAATATCTTCTTTGATTGTTTAAGGAACAGATGAGTGAATGACTAGTGCCTGGTTTATAGTAAGTTCTTATTATAGTTTCACACTGGTGAACTCTCAGTGTCCTCTTCAATGCTATTTTCTTTCAGTAAGGTAGTTGAACTCAGTCACAATATTGCCATATATCATAAACAGCTAAACTTCATTATTGGACTTAGGTGGGTACGAAGAACGTATTAGCATGCTTGGTGCAACTTGTAGTGGGATCCATTTAAGCAAAAGGAACATAACATATAAGCTAATTCATTTTCATTATAATGCAGTAGGTGCCAAACACATATCTACAACGCGTTTAGCATATTAACGTGTAATATATTTCAGTGAACTCCAGCATTTTATATTTGTATCTCTAGAGTCAGAGAGCCTTCTTTTGGGCACCTTAATATGATGACCAAGCATTAAAAATTGTGGACAATAAATAGTATTTAACAAACTATTGGTCTGTCTTCTGTTTGGTAATTCATATGAAATTCAGTCAGTATCTGTTGTTTATTGAGCATATAGTATTTTTTTAACTGTTATGATGCCATTTTATTTTAGGTTGCTCTGATCTGGAGAATGTTCTGATCAATTCTTGAATCATAATCCTTGGTATTTTCATTGTATGTAGGGCCATCATCAAGGTCATCTATGGGTAAACCCTATAACCACCAGAGGCTTTCCAATCTACATGTCCAGCCTACCTCTCTCTTGTGAGTCCCAGGTCTGAATCTACAATTATCCACTTAACATTTTTCCTGGATATCCCAACACCTCAAACTCCACTTTCCCCAAGCAAATTCATTGTCTTTTCTGCAAACCCAACTCCTTCTTTTAAACAAAAGAGTTGGCTCACTCCTGTGAAAAGATCCCCTAGTGTTACAGAATCCAGCTTCTTTGTAATTCCTGAATCCGTACTCATCATTTTATTCCTTTTGCCATTGGCCTAGTTAAGATCTTCACCATGTTTGTCCACAGTTTGACCACTGTGGTAGCCTGTCAATCACCTCTTACTTTGCAGTCTTCCTGTCCTTGAATCTATTCTACCCGAAGATTAATCAGATCAATTTTTCTAAACTACAAATCTGTTCATTTTTTTCAGTTATTTTCCTGTTGTTCACTAGATAAATTCCAAATGTTTCAGAATGAAATGTAAACACTTGCACAATCTATGCCTAACACTTCTTTTCACCCACATCTTCTGCCACTTCACTGGTATTAGAGGGATATACCGGATGTCATCAGAGCACATCAAAAGGGCATCTCACACTGGTAGGGAGGGCACCTTACACCAGTGGAGAGTCTCCTTGGAGGAGATGACGTCTGTGTGGAGTTAGCCAGGTAAACACGAGAGAACCCCTGTTATGAGATATATACGGCAAATCTTTATTTGTTTACATGGACAAATAACATCCATACTAGGAAGCCTCAATTTTTTTCCCAGCTTTATTGAGGTATAGTTGGTATACAAAAAATACATGTTATTAAGGTATACAGTTTGGTGAGCTGGAAAGTGTACATTCGTGTTACCATCACTATAATCAAGGTAATAGACATAGCCATCACCTCCAAAAGTTTCCTTGTGTCTCTTTATTGTGGTTTTCTCTCTGTTTTTGCTATAAGATACTCCTTCTTAACAAATTTTGAAATGCATAATACCTTATCATTAACTATAGACACAATGTTGTACAACAGATCTCTGGAATTTACTTATCTTGTATAACTATAACTTTATACCTATTGAACAATAACTCTTCAGAGGCCCCTCTCCCATCCCATAGGATGGTAACTATCATTCTATACATTTAGAATGGTATCTACCATTCTATACATTTGACTATTTTAGATGCCTCATATGAGAGGAATCATGCAGCATTTGTGCTTCTGTGACTGACTTATGGAGAAATTGGAACACTTGTACACTGTTGGTGGGAATGTGAAATGGTGCAACCATATGGAAAACAGTATGGAAGTCCCACAAAAAAATAAAAATAGAACTACCATATGATACAGCAACCCCACTTCTGGGTATATATCCAAAAGAATTGAAATCAAGATCTTGAAGAGATATCTGCACTACTATGTTCATTGCAGCTTTATTTGCAATAGTCAAGACATGGAAACAACCCAAATGCTCATTGACAGATGAATGGATAAAGAAAATATGCTATATACACATTCAAAAAGGAAGGAAATTCTACCATTTGTGACAACATGGATGGACCTGGAAGAAAGCCTCATTTTGTTAATATTTCCTGAGTTTCACAAATATTTATTTTAGTTCCTGTTTCTTTCTGGTTGTCAGACTGTCCCCATTTCATCTGCCTTGGAGATTCTCCCTAGTCTACTGGAACGCTTCTTATGGGACGCAGGTGTTTAGTGTAGAACCCAAGTTGTGTTATTTATTCATTCAACACATAGTTACCAGGTGTTTAAAAGTGCCAAGCACTGTGCAACTTGCTGAAGATATAAAGGAGAATAATACTGACATCGTCCCTGTCCTAATGGAACTTACATTCTATTTGGGGAGGCTACTAAGAGCCCAAGATAAAGAATGCTAGGAGATAAAAAACTTTGCCTAACGTAGTGGACACAGGAGGTTTCTCTGAAGAGGTGACATTGAACCTGAGATCTGATGAATGAGAAGGGTGTGTGTGGAAGAGCATCCCAACTGGAGAAATGAACATATACTAAGGTTTTGAGGAGGGTAAGAGTATGGTGTGTTTGAAGAGGAATGGAAAGAGCCAAGAGGACTGGTGTGTAGTGAACAAGAGGAAGAGAGGCAGCAAAATTAAGTTTTAGAGAAAAAATACAGATCTGTTGGCTATAGCATGGTAAGGAGTTTGAACTTTGTTCTCAGAGCAATGAAAAGGTTTTAAGCAAGCATGATGGTGAAGGATGGGCTGGAAGAGGGAGATGCAGTGAGGAAGTGCTAGTGGAATGGCAGAGTTTTAGGAGCTCTCTCTGGCTGTTGCATTCAGTCTAGATGAGTAGAAGGCAAGCTTGGTAACAGGAATGTCAGTTAGAAGGGTGTTGTAATTGTCTAGGTTAGAGCTGATGGTAGACTGGATTATTCAGTCATTAATAAAACCCTCAGCACCTGCTTTGTCCAGGCCTTTAGCTAGGGGTTGAATTATGATAAGTTACCATCACTACACATAAAGAGCAAATCCTTTAGTAGAGGAGAAATATTCAAAATTATCTCTTACAGGATTGACATATACTATATTAGCAGCATGGAAAACAAGCTAAAGCGAATCAGAGAAGGGAGTGATCATCCCCACTGTAGCTACAATCAGGAGGCTTCACAGAGGAGATAGCAGTAGCTGAGTCATGGCCTCCAAAGGTCAGTAAAAGTTCACAGGTAGCAAAGGGGTATGAAGAGCACCCCTGCTGTTATCCTCTGTGCAGGTGGCTGCGACAGGGTAAGTTCTCAGATCTTGGATCTGGACTGAAGAACTAGACAGAGGAAGCAAAAGTATGCAAGTTGCAGCCGGTTGTACGTCTTTCACAGTCCAGTTCTCATCAGCTTCAAGAGTAACATTTTCTGCCTGCCTTCTGCTCTTTTCCATTTTCCTTACTCGACATAGTCATTGGCAAAGAGACTGTTGCTAATGAAGTCTAGCTGACTTCATAACCCCTGGTGATTTGGCGTGCTATTTTATGGCTGAAGTTTCCACTTTGATTGGATGAGACCCAAAACAAAGAGTTGACTACTTCTGGTGATTAAAAGCTCCCTTGATGATTTTTTAAAGGGATTGTTCAAAGCTTTTAGTGCCACTGAGTAGGGAATTACACTTTGCTTCCCTAAAACTCCTCCAGCAATTGCACATGGACATGGCAGCCTTTTTTTCCTGCTGCACAATGCTACAGAGAATTTCCTTTTAAGAGCAGCAGCCTTTTAGGAGGAGGTTAAGTGATTCTTGGATATATAATTTATAAGGCACTCGGACCTTTTTTATGAAAGCACATTGGAAAAGTAAAATTATTATTACCTGTACTGTTATTAGCTTATTTTCTCCTGTTCTCACATGAGACATTAGTTTCTGAGCTAAAGATTTAGAGCAGAATTGTTGATCATAAGGATAAGAAGGAATGGACTGGCAACCATGAAAATTAGGGATGAGCAGCCAAACTAGATATGGTTGAATATTGTACGACGTTTGTTTTTCCTTGAATGATAGTTTTTGATAAGTGTTGCGTAAACATTTTTTCTCAGATTCCTATATAGGAAGGATCCTGAGAATGGTTATTTATTGGTCTGTGTGCACATGTGCACACACACACACACACGCACACACATACACAATACCTAAGCCTACAAATTATTTGAAACATCTATTTTATTTCTGTCTTCGTACAGCTGACGAATAAATATCCAGATTACATAAGTGGAATTGTGATGTTTTTAAATTAAGATATAGAAAATAAAATAATGAACTTTTGCCTCTCTGCATCCCATGAAAGAGCTTGACCTAGATATTAATACCTTGTTGGTCTTTAGACATTTAATATACCCAGAGGGTAGGAATGGGAAGCGAAATATAAAGTTTGATTAATGTTTCAATCTCTTTAGGATAAAAAACTCCACATATTAAATCAATCTTTTTTCATTGTCACATTAATTAAAACATTCTAAAATCTCAGATATATGTTTTATGTATTTATTTTAAGATTAGACTTGACTGCCTATAACAGAAAAGCACCAAATAACAAGAGCTTATGTAAGATGGAAGTTTCTCATTAAAGTAGGATTAGATGTAGGTAGGACTACATCCCTACCTGCTTATTAGGGCTCTCTGGTTATTAGGGACCCGGGATCCTTCTACATTGTTGCTCTGCCATCCATAGCAGGTTGCCTCTTGGTCTAAAATGGCCATCAGAGTTTCAGTCACTATATTAGCATTCCTGACAATAGGAAAGAGGAAGGGAAGAAGAAAGGTGCATATCTTCTCTCTTGAGGAGACTTCATGGTAGTCTCACTAAGCTTTTCTGTTTATATTTTATTTGCCAGAAATTAGTCACATAACAGGCAGCCAGCTAAGAAGGAGACTGGGAAATACAGTTTGTGTGACAAAGCACCCAGCTAAAAATTTATTTTTATGTTATCAAGGAAGATAGGTAGAATGGCTGTCAGAAGCTAGTTTGCAATTTCTGCCACAGTGCTTACTTCAGCTTGATCTGAATCTTTTTTTTTTCTGAAGATGGAAAATTTGACTTAGTTTGAATTTGGTTGATTTTATTGGGCGTAATGGGTGTGGTGGGGTGCGGTGGAATGAGTAGTGGAGTACTAGATTCTAATTCCAGCTTATTATTATGTTTGGCTTCAGTATTTCACTCTAAATGAGGAGTTTGTGTTGTAGGCACTCTAAGAATTCTTTCAATTCTTGTTCCCTTATCTGGTTCCTGAGATTTTACAACAAAAGTAGGCATGTATGTTTATATACACACATAGACATGATATATATATATATATATATATATATATGTGTGTGTGTCATATATATATGATACATAATTTAAGAATCTATTTCTATAGAAATAAGATGTTTACATACAACCACATTAGCAGAGAGTAACTTGATTAATATTTTTTAATTTTTATGAAAAGAATTGAATCTTGTGTGGAAGTTGAAATACTGAGAGATTGAAGGTGGGACATAACTGTCTTTTTTCAAGTAGAAAGTCAACTTTTCATCACAAAGAACAGGCCCCTCTCACCTTTTCTTGTTTCCATTACTGTTGTGTTTTACCCATCACCGGCTGTAGAAACCTATGACTTGGCAGAATTGGAATTTGTGTCCCTAAATATATGATGTGACCCCCTGGCACTTTGGGGTGCCTAGGCATATTAATGCTGGTCTTCCTGGGGAGTATTAATATAGATAATTGCATTCTCTCTGTCTCCTTCTGTTTCCTACTCAGTTTCAGTTGACTTACGTCTTTGTCCTGGGGCTGGTGTTATGCAGCACAAGGTAACACTCTTCCAGCAGGCATTGTGCTGCCTGGTGGCTCCATAGGCCATACAAGGTGTCTCCCTTGAGGACGTCAGGCAGCTATGCCCTTTCTAAAGTGTCCTAGTGTGTTTTTACCAGACATAATGATTCTGAAGATACTAATGATTCTAAAGAGAACTAATTAACAGCCAAAAAAGCAACAATAACAAAAGAATATTACTTGCATTTTCTTCCTAACTCAGAACTTTTAATCTTAAGGGGGGAAAAACCTCTAAAATGCCATCACTCCTCTCAAATTCAATATGGAATAAATTGCAGGTACAAGCAAACAAAGAAAATGAATAAAACTATCTTTCTATATTGCTGAAGCAAAAAGAGTATTGACTAGTTAGATGGTTTAGATTGAACTATACGAAACTGCTGTTTTTGTAGGTCAAAGGAGTCAAATGCTGACAATTCGTGATAGTTCACTTAATAGTAGTTTCTATTCTGACTTCACAATAGAAACCATCGACCCTAAAACTAACACCATTTGAGGTTACTCCTTACAATGTTTCCATTGTAAAAGCATTTGGCTATTAGGTGATATTTTCAAATTCGAGGAAATATATATTTGTTGTTGATATTAAAACAACGTAATTGAAAAAAGTCCATCTATAATTCCACTATTCTTCCATACTATTTTTTCTCTCTGTTTCTTTCTCAACTTTATGTATATACTATAGCTGATATTTTCCAAGGTGAAAGTCAAAAAGTTTAAATCATACTTTCGAAAAGACCACATAGACTAAAAAAAAAGAAAAACAAGATTTCCTAGTCCTTGAATTTCTGTTCTATCCATATGTTTTATCCATAAATGAACAGACAATATAGTGGAGCAGAAACAAAGCCTTTGTGTAATGAAATCTATAAGGAACTTTCTTGTGGAAAATGACAACCTATGATAGCCCCCAGTATTCTCCAAAGGCAAAAAATATACTTTTACAAATTATCTTTTTTTTTTTTTGAGGAAGATTAGCCCTGAGCTAACTACTGCCAATCCTCCTCTTTTTGCTGAGGAAGCCTGGCCCTGAGCTAACATCTGTGCCCATCTTCCTCTACTTTATGTGTGGGACGCCTACCACAGCATGCCATGTCCACACCCGGGATCCAAACTGGCAAACCCTGGGCCACCGAGAAGCGGAACATGCGAACTTAACTGCTGCGCCACCAGGCCGGCCTCTACAAATCATCTTAACGAGCTGAGGGACATAAGTTTCTGTCAGGAATGATTCAGCACCCACATAGTCAAACCTGAGCAATTTGGGAGGAACCAAGATTCCTTGCCCGCCTCTGCTTGGAGATGTCCATGGTCCCCAAACAAGTCTTCAGCATGGGTCAACTCTCTTCAGGCTCAAGGAAAATAAGGGGCACAGTACAAAAAGTGACAGGCAGAGACAGGATGGAGTAATTGTGGGGCTCATTGTGGCTTGTTATTTCTTGACTCTCCAGGGAGCACGGCTATGTCTGCTTTGGGATGGTCCTGATTTCTTTTGGCTGTAGAAGTACTGAAACCACCAGCTAGCTCCCTGCTGGCTTTAGGGGGGCTGAAACCTTAGGAGTTAAATGCTAAGTGCCCCAGGTAGCTAACGCCTGACCTGCCTGGTTACTAAGGAGCCATTTGCCCAGTTGGTTACTAAGACAGGGAGGAAGAAAGAGAGGAAGAAAACCCAGCGCAGCATGCAGATCCCCTCCCCCTTCACTCTGGCTTCATTATGCTTTCAAATTTTAGACTCTGACCTGAGAAGAGAAGCAATTCCCTAAAATCTAGGAATCCTCTGGGTGCAAATAAAAGGTCCTGAATGGCATTTTAGTTTTTTTCCCCGAATTGATATGCAAATTTCTAATTTACTTAAAGCACACTGTCATGCATTATAATAAAGTCTAATACATGCTTCCATGTAATTATGTGTAATAACCAGTGATCAGTGGGAGGAGGGATGGGGAGAAGGGAATTGTGTTTCCAGCTGGCCCTCCACACCTGCAAATAACAGACAACTCCTTTCAGTGTAGAGGAAACAAGATAATGACAGTATGATATTAAATACAAACATTAATTCGTGGGAACAAAACATAAGGAAGAGGTCTATCAATTAAGACGTGTGATAGTGAGCAACTTAAATTATGTTCTGCACCATCTTAAAGAAAAATGAGGACTGAGCAGAATGAAAACCTTAATTTGCTGTTTACTGTGATACTCCTGATGTCATTAGTTTTATTTTATCTTTTAAAGAAAGATTTATCTGCACCACTGAATTCCTATGTTGGGACCTATCCTTCATTTTCATTTAGTTTAATTTAAGAAGCAAGTGGCAATAACATTTTCTCTCTTGTGCTGTCTGAAAGGACAAGTCAGATCCTAGAGAGAAATCTCAGGAGCCCATGGGTCCTCAAGTTGTGAGGAAACAAAAGAGTAAAAGGAAATGTTTTGTGAACAAGAAAGTATAATCCTCCTGCAAGGGACTGTTATTGTCCTGGCTGCTGTCAATGCAAATTTTGTTATATGAGAGGTGTAAGGTCATCTGCAGAAAGAATTTCTTGACATTTAAACATACATTTCCATGTAGGAGGCAGTTTAACATAGGGATTAGGATCTTTGCAGTCTTTCCAACCTGGTTTTGCTTCCCAGCTCTATTAATTATTAGCTGTGTGATCTTGGGCATGTTATTTAAGCTTGTCTAAGCCTCAGTTTCCTCATCTATAAAATGGGAATAAAAATAGCTACAATTACTTGACAACATTTTTGTGAGAATCAAATGAAATGAAATATCTTGTGTATATCAGACTTACTTTCTGGTATCTATAGATGATGCTTGTAAATAAATAATCTTTTTGTAATTAAAGAATTTATTTCACAACAGTAGTCATTTATATCAGAATACAAGTTCTCCGTATTTGTTTATATGCATCAAAAGAATTGGTGGACTATAAGTCAACAGAATCCATGGACTGCAAAAATTTCTGGTGAATGTTTTGCATGTACTGGGATGCAGAGTAGTCAAGAATGGGTGACCACATAGGGAAAGAGAGGAGCCAGGTAGTCTAGGATTCAATTCCAGCTTTTCCACTTACTAATTCTATGATCTTGGGCAAGTTGGTTAACTTCTCTGGGTTACTCAGAAAAGACTGTTCTTTTGGAGTATGTATTTGATATATACTAGATGTATCAGATCCACAAGCTACTTTACTTCTTTTGGCTTATGTATATAGGAATGAAAACACAGCTCCCTTCCCGTTCCTGGGACAATAGACAGGCATTTTCCCAGGTTCTATACCTCCTTAGCCCTACACAGAGCAGCGAGATCTCTCTATCTGGGAGGGCATCACTCTACTGAGGGAGAAATATGAGCCTTTTGGTATTGTAGGGTCTAAAAAGGAGGGGGCAGAGGCATAAAAAGACACCAGGATGCAGGAAGACAAAGAGAAAAGTGAAGATTTAGAAACTTGAACCCCATACAGCCAAGTCTCCTGCAGTGCTGAGGCCAATCAATCAGGGTTGGTGCTACCAAGAGTGTGTTGTGGGAAGTTCCAGAAGTGGGTGGATTTCTGAATGCATCCCAGCACTATAACCCAGGGAACAGATCACTTCAGGAGTAGAATGCTTGCATTATTTTAAGACTTCACTATTAATGCTTTGACCTCTGTGTAAATTTAATCTGTTCTGTAGTTGCGCTTCATGTCCTCCCACAAGCCTTTGATGACTGAATGAGGAAACATCTCAGCACCCAGGACTCTGGACAGATCCTGGACATTGTACTGAAAGGGATGAGATAAATTAACTGGCAAAATTAGCCCTAGATCAAAGGTTTCTCTAGTGTTACTAAATAAAATTTAAAGCAAGGCTTGATAGGATCAAAGAATTTCAGTGTAACTTGACTATGTCCCAGAGCAAACCTCAAGAATTAAAAAGATAAGATCACAGAATATTCATCACCCAACAATGCAAAATTCACATAGTCTGGCATCCAAAAAAAAAGTGGATGGCATGTGAAGGAGTAAGAAATACAAATCATAATAAAAAGGAAAATCAATGAGTCAAAATTGACCCCAAAATTATATGGATGATGATATTAATAAACAAGGACATTAAAACAGTTATAACTATGTCTTTATGTTCAAGAAGGTAGAAAAAATCCTAAGCATGTTAAGAGAGATATGGAAGATGTTAAAAAGAGACAAATCAAACTTCTAGAGGTGATAAAACAATTTTTGAGGTAAAAATATACTAGATAAAATTCATAGAAGATTAGACACTATAGAATAAACGTTTTGTAAACTTAAATCCTTAGTAATAGAAACTATCCAAAATGAAACACGGAGAGGAGAAAGGCTGAAAAAACTTTAACAGAGCTCTGGTGAGCTGAGAGAAAATTTCAAGCAGCCTTATATGCAGAAACCTGAGTCTCCAAAGGAGAGGAAAGAGAGATAAAGGAGAAGGCAGAAAAAATATTTTCTAAAAAATTCCAAAATATTTCTAAATGTGATGAAATATATAAACTCACAGATATAAGAATCTCAATGAACATCAAGCAAAACCACACCAAGGCACACTGTAGTCAAATTGCTTAGGACCAATGATAAAGGGAAAATCTTAAAGCAGCCATAGCAATAAAGACACATTATACATAGAAGAACGACTATAAGAGTAGCAGTAAACTTTGCATTGGAAACAACACAGGCATGAGGGCAGTGGAACAACACCTATACTCACTGAAAGAAAAATCCTTTACCCTAGAATTCTTACCCAGTGAAAGTATCTTTCAAAAGAGAAGGGAAAAAAGTGACCTTTTTAGACATAGAAAAATATAATCACAAGCAGCCCTGTATTATAAGAAACAATAAAGAAAATCTTTCAGGTGGAAGGAAAATAATATCAATGGAAATCTGGATCTACAAAATATAATGAGGAACACCAGAAATGGTAAGTATGTAGGTAAATATAAAGTATTTTCTTCTTATATTTTAAATCACTCTAAAAGATAATTGACCATTTGAAGGAAAATCATTAAAACGTATTGTGGGGTTTATAGCAAATGTAAAATTAAAATGTATGATGCATTACAAATCAGAAAAACTGAAGGAGAAATGGAATTATAGTATTGCAAGGTTCTAATAGTGTATGTGAAGTGGTGTATGATTTGATAGCACATTGTAACATGTTAAATTTGTATAATAAAAATACCAGAGTACCACTAAAAAAACCTGTAGCCCATATGCAAAAAGGGAGAAAAATGGAATCATAAAAAATATGCAATCAGTAGGATACAGAAAAGGAAAAGAAACATAGAACAAGAATAGATGAGACAAATAAAAAATAAATATCAAGATCATAGATTTAAATATGATCATATCAATAATCACATTAATTTGAGTAAACTGAACATCTCAAATAAAAGGGAAAGATTTCAGACTGGATAAAATGCAAGGCCCAACTGTATACTGCCTACAGGATGCATAGTATAAATACAAAGACACAAATAGGTTAAAAGAATAAAGATGGAAACACACATAACATGCTACACTAGTCAACAGAAAGCTGGAGTGCTGATATTAATGCTAGACTAAGTAGATTTCCAGCAAATAGAATGACCAGACATAAAGAGCTTAGTTTAATACATATAAAGAGATTAATTCATCAAGAAGACATAAATATGCTAAACATATTGGACCTATTGACACAGTTTCAAAGTACATGACGTAAAAACTGATAGAACTAGAAGAAGAAATAAAGTCACAAATACAATGGAGATTTCAATACCCCTCTCTCAACAATTGATAGATTTCTGCAAATCAGTAGGCATATGGGAGACTTTATCAGCACTATCAACAACAAAAGCAGTTTCTTATAAAGTTAAACTTACACTTATGGTACAATCTAGAGATCCCATTCTTAGGGGTTTACCTGAGTGAAACGAAAAACTATGTTCACACAAAAACCTAAACACAAAAGTTATAACCTCTTTATTTGTAATTGCTTCAAACTGGAAGTAACTCAAGTTTCTCTCAGCTGGAGAATGGATAAACAAATTGTGGTATGGCCATCAAATGGAACAGTATCTAGCAGTAAATGGGAATGAACTACTGATACATCAATATGAATGAGTCTCAGCTGTGTTATGCTCAGTACTGGAAGCCTGACTCAAAAGGTTATAAATTGTATGGTTCTACTGATATGACATTAAAAAAAAAAAGGCAAAACCATAGTGACAGAAAACAGATCACTAGCTGCCAAAGGTGATGAGTGGGTGCAGGGGTTGACAACAAAAGGTCATGGGGGAGTATTTTGGCATGATAGAACTGTTTTATACCTTGCTTGTGGTGGTGGTTACAAGATTGCATATGTTTGTCAAAACATGTGGAACTGTACTATAAAAAGGGTAAATTTTACTGCATATAAATTGTACTTTACTGTAAAAAAAAGAAACAAAATTACTCTTAATCCTGAAATGAAGGTTATACAGATGATTAAGACAATTCCCTTTTTGTTAAGATGGGGGAAACAAAGACCATAATTAAAATAGCTCTCTCTGAGAAATAGGGGCTTGATGGGACCCAGAAAATGGATCCCAACCCTCCTGAGAAAAGTAAGAGTGGGTATCCTGAAAGGCTTTCTGGAGGAAAAGATAACAGGCATAACTTGCATTTATTGGAAATCCTTGTGTATCCTTCATTTCTGTACAATGCTGTGGCTTGTTCTTCACCATTAGCCTGAGAGGAGATAAACCTTATGCTGCCTTTTTCACAGACAAATAAAGTGGACTTCCTTTTTGTCCTTTCATGAAGGTGTCTGTTTCTATTCCATCCAGTCTGTTTCAGTATTTTCACAAGGGAAGCTGCCAGAAACAGCGGAAGGATCCTGAAACAGTGTGTTGACATCGGTAAAGACTGATTTTGACGTATTCTTCTGACAACCCTTTGGTTAATTTTCTGCTTCATTAAAACCCTTAATTAAATTAACATGGGATGTAGCAATATCCTTGACAGATTTTGTGTATTGGCAAACAAGGCCTCAGATTTCAAAGACAGTGGCATGAAGGGCTCCTAAAGCTAGGTCAGTAGTTTCTGGGAGCATGTGGTCAAGAAGGGACTGAATTTGTTGCCCATCTATAAGCCCGGTTGGATTTGGGCAGTGAAGCTGATGAGAACACAGAGGAAGTCCTGTGTGGATTGGCTGCACCTTGATGAACCCTCAGCCTTCCACTATTTTCTGTCTCCCATCCACCTCGCCGTTGCCTTAATATGCTCTACTTCAGGCAAGATATCACAATTGAAAATAGTTAAACCTCTGAGCAGATAATTCACCCAACCTTATGTTTCATCCTTGGTATGACCCCTTAACACTTACAGATATAGCTTTGTAGGCATGCTTTTTATGTGAGAGTTGAAAAGTGAGGTGCCAGGACTCATATCTTGAAAGATTCTAAAAGTGATAAATTGATCATTTTTAAAGTTCCTCTTTCACCTCTCCCCATATGTTGGATTTAGCAGCACATATGCTACCGTTGGCATGATCTGTAGCCTTGCATTGTGTAGAACTTCAAACATGAGGGGAGGGGAGGGTAATAAAACTCAAAGGTCCATAAGAGTATAACAATTATCAACACTTATAAAGCCATAAATTTATTGCCTCAAATCAAATTATTTTTAAGTGAAATATATTGACATTCAAATTTCATAGAAAAATTTAATTTTCTACCAGGTTCTTTTCTAATATAACTACCTGACAGAGAAAGGTGGCAGGTTGCTCACAGTCTCCTATATTGGCGGGTGAATGTAACTAAAACGCTTTTTACCATTGCAATCACTGACGCATGCCATATGCAGGATTACAAATGTTTTGATACTCAAGAAAAGTTTACCACCTTCTATCACTTGGTAGCGTAAGAACATAAATGCTATGCTTCTTACCTTTTGGAGGAGTGTCGTGTAGATTAGTTTATGAATTTCCATGTGAATTTACTTATTTCAGATGAATTTAGTTGAGTTTCATCCATCTGGTCATTCATTCAGCATAGGAGAATTTAGTGCCTACTATGTGCCAAGCGTGACCTGGAAAAACAGAGATGAAAAACCCAGTTTCTGTCCTCAAAGATGTCACAGGTCAGTGCACCAAGTGTAGTGTTGAGGTTGTCATATGGGGACACGGACGTGTTTAGGAAACCAGATTCAATAGGGTTGGGGAGGTAGTAAACAAACTCATCCTGGAGTCCCCGGTATGATGCTACGTCTTGATTGATGGGAAGAAGATATTCAAAATGAAGAGCCACAGTGGAGTGTTGGGGAGTGCCAGGAAGAAGAGGATCATGGGAGAATGTAGCTATACATCCACAGCACAGAGATCTGAAGCAGTAAGTAGGGGCTGGGAGTGAAGAATGCATAATACGATGTGGTCAAGG
The DNA here is from genome assembly GCF_021613505.1 of Equus quagga. Lineage (NCBI taxonomy): Eukaryota > Metazoa > Chordata > Mammalia > Perissodactyla > Equidae > Equus > Equus quagga. The sequence goes on along the minus strand of NC_060269.1, from coordinate 141,270,990 downwards.
CCCTGCAGCTTAAGAGAATTAACCTTAATTAAGGTTAAGGTTCAAGGTGAGGCTGGAGAGGGAAGCAAAAATGAGTGCACGAAGGTTTGAATGCAGCAAACCAAGAAACGTGACCTTACCCTGGGAATTTTGAGGAGCTGCTGGAATATTTTAGAGAGGGATCTGATCTGGTTGGATTTAGCTTGTCCTAAAGGTGTCAGTGATAGCAGTATAGAAAAGTGAGATAAATTCTAGGATGGTTAGTAATGGGAGGCAGTGGAACGAGGTAGGAGGAGGCTGAAAAAAAATCCAGGTTAGAAACAATGCGAGCTTAAACTAGGAGGAAAGAGAGGAGGGCGATGCTCAACAAAAGCTGTTGAATTTAATTGAATGAATAAGAGGACAGCTGCCATCGGCACTAGTCAAGGATGTACACCTCATGAAAAGGCTTTAGAAAACTCTATCTCCTAAAGATAAAATCTAAAACCATCTCCATGGTTACAGCACATAGCCTTGTATTGGGTGATCTATATTGCTGAACATATTGTTTTACCTTGAACACTTTATTTTTACACACACTAGAGTTCTTTGGTAGCAGAGATACAGAAGCATCCACAGAAGGGATCTAAAGAACATTAGGTTCCTGTGTGGGAGACATTAGGTACAGTGCTAAGTTTGGGGCACTGGACATTAATGCTTTTAATTCTGACAACAGTCCTTTGAAATAACACTCTGGTCAATGCCATGTAATATTTAAGGACACTCAGGCACAGAGAGATTAAGCAACTTGACTGAGATCACACAGTTGGTAAGGGCAGGAACCAGAATTCCATCTCAAATCCTTCTCTCCTCGTCTTTATCACCTTCTTTCATGATGCTTTGCTGTCTTCCTCTCATGTTCTTCCACTGAACTCCTGGTTTCATGATTCTATATCTACAACCTGAATAAATAAACAGGTATAAAATCTTCAAGAAGACCTTTCGAGAGTCAGCATGGCACAGTGATTATGAACAAGGACCCTGGAACCCAAATACCTGAGTTCATATGCTGCCTCCAGCATTTACTAGCTGTGAAATTTTGGGCTCTATGCCTCAGCTGACTCATCTGTAAAATGAAAATAACAGGATCTTCATTTTAGGGTTTTTGGGAGGGTTAAATGAGTTTATAGATGTGAAGTTTATAGATGTACAACAGTGCCTGATGCATAGTAGATACTTAATAAATATTAGCCTTTATTATTCTTTTATTATAATTCAGCCATCATTTATTGATCCTAATGAAGTAAAAGGTTTCTAGGTTGATACCAAGAGGACAACTGTTTCCTTCTAAGAAAGATGCTTGAGTGCCAATGGGGTAAACTTGTGTGCTGTTAATCACCATCGGGGGCTCAGCTTTGTGCAATAGGAAGATCAGGAACATGGATGGAATCAGCAACCACGCGCCTCTCATAGGAGCTGGCACAGCATCAAGACTCTCTGAGCCTAGGTTTCCTTACCCTTCAAATGATATGTGAATGCATTTTCAATAGCAATTATGAAGATTCAAAAGTAGAAAATAAACCTGTGTCATAGAAGTTCCAGAGCCACAAGGAATTCCAGATGTCCTCAGGTGTGGTGACTTTTCATTATGGGTTGGGGAATGAAGTTTTAAAATGACCTGGGGAGTCAAAGCTCAGAGATTTTTCCTTCTTCTCTTTGTGTCTTCTCTACCCTCAACGTGGATCACTCTCATCGTAAGCCATCGTTTCTTGTAAGAGTGTTGTGGGTCTCAGGCATTTAGAATTGGAGCAAAGGTTGAGAAGCACTGTTTCAGCCCAACACTTTCAGCTTGCAGACAAGACAAAAGACCCAGAGAGTTTTAGGAAACCGCACAAAGTCACAGAGCGGGTAAGTAATAGAATTGGGGCTGGTAGCTAAGTTTCTTTAAACCTGTTTAATGTTCCTTCTACTATATCACATTGCCTCTCTCTTACTATCAGTCTCTCTAAAATTTCTAAATTGAATTGGCTCAGTTTAGACAAGTTAATGTAGATAAATCATTTTTTGAGGCATTTAACTGAGAACAAAAGATTAAGGTTTTGAAAGATGAAAACCCTTGGAAGATTCAAGCTCTAAACTGATTATGCTGCTCCCTCCTCCCTATAGATAACTCAAAAAGAAAACCAATATAAGCCATAGTGTAAATGTATGAAAATCCAAAAAAGTTGTAATTTCTGATGATGATAACTTCCATACCTTTCTTTCAAACTTCAATACAAGATTCTTTAAAAAAAAAGTTAAGATGCCCTAGATATGCTGTTGCTCTAAGTACACTCATACTTGCAGACTAGAACTTCTGTCTCTGTCCAAGGAAAGAGACAAATGTCACCCCAACCCAAGACATAGCCTGGACATCATATATGAGCTCATCCTGCCTAACTTCACTTGTTTCAATGTCTGAGAAATAAAATAAAATAAAATGTAGCACACCAAAATATAAAATATAAAATAAAACTATAGCATATCAAAAATGTCCAGTCGCAGAGTTTCTGACCAATATGTTAAACTACACCTCATATTACCTTAAAATACTTCTCTCACCAATTTTCTGGATATCTCATAAAGAGTCACACTTACCTGGTTCGTTCTCAGGGTGGCAATGTAATCAAAGAAGGATGACTCAGCAACTAAGGAAGACATTTTAAAGAAACTCTGATTCCTACTCGCATTTCTCAATCCCCATGAAAATGCTAGGAGTTACTCTCAAAATCATTTTATCTTTCTTTCATCTATTTCTCCTTACATGTACCCAGCTGTCCCTGTCCCTCTTTGCCCCCTAAGATTCCCTGGGGAATCCCTATCCAGCCTTAGCTTACATACTCATATCCTTACTCTACACATCCCATGCCTACACGATCATTGCAGCACAGAATCCAAGAGAAGCCTCCTGGCAAAAATGATTATCCTTAGATGGTGAAGATGGGAAGAACTTTAGCAGAGAAAGAGGCGCTCACCCTGTAGTTGAGTTGGGAAGGAACGGGGAAATCTCCAGCACTAAAGATGTTTGTTCCATCCTACAATCACCCTTTTTCCCCTTAGGTTCACAGCAAGGTGTTTGATGATAGGGGCTGCTTTGAATGTTAATGTTAATCTTATTTGTGTTGTCTCTTTGATACCTAACACCAAGTTGTTTCTAGGGAGCTCTCAATAGTTGTTCCTAACCACTCGAGGAAAAGAAAGTTTTGAAGAAAGCCATTGATTTTTACACCCATTTGTCCCTGTTTTTGATATTGTGTTCTACAGTCAGACTACATTCTCCTGGCCTTTGGCAGAGTTGCTCCCCATATCCTGAGGGGAAAGTCAGCAGGGATGAAGTGCAGACCATGAGAAGCTACCCCCTTGACTTTGCAAAGAGAGAGACTGCATAGCCTTATTAAGGTGTATGTTCTGCTGCTTTGGAAGAGATTTTGGCTCCAGTCTTTGGTAAAGCTTTTAATACTAATGAACTCCTATAATTGGCAATCAGTTTCCTTGATTAAAAATAAGTTTGTAGAAATTGTTCTCATTGACAGTCAGGTTGTATTGCCCAGGTCAGGAATACAAATAGCTGAACAGAGGAGCAGGAGGTTCACGGAGACTTCTGCTTAAGTTCTGCATTTGGGAAATTTATTATTCCAAAGAAAGAGCTATACCTTCATGTTTTCAACTTTGGGAAACATTAAAAAATAGTTTGTGTGCTTAATTTATGGCTTGATCTCTCTATAAATTGATGTATCTTTGTAAAGTAGACTTTTTTCCGCAAGTTTGCGTATAGTTAAAATTTTAATGACAGAATCATTATTAAACGATCATTATTACATTCTTTAAAATGGAAACATGCAAGCTGTTACAAAATAGAGAGGTTAGGTGTGAGGGTTGGAAGAACTTACCATCAAAAGCAATATTGTGATCAATTCATTGATAACGTGACAAAAACTTCGTTATTATAAATATTTATCTTCTACTTTGGCATAAAGAACTGAATGCTAAATCAGAAGACCATAGCCTGCAGGTAGCCAGGTCATCTTGAGCAAGTTATAACCATTTAGTGTAATAAAGTTTGCAGGGCCTCCAAAACTCTCATCAGAATAAAGCACAGAAATATTGTCCAATAACATCATTGAAAGAAAGGCTATTGGGGGATGGGTAGGGTAGAAAAATAGAAAGAATCAGGCAGATGCACTTTCAAGGTCTATGCCATGTAGTAAGTATATGGGCTCAGACTTGATTGATTTATTTAACCTCCAAACATCAGCACAAGTTTTTCTCCCTTAAAACAACAATAATTCTTTGAATGCCTACTATGCCAGATATGCCCCACATATATTATTTCAGAAAAATTCAGTCAAATGTACATTATTTATATATATATATTTTGAAACTTGGATCTCAGAGAGGTTAAGTAATTTGCTTCAGATGACATAGATAGTAAGCAGCAGGTTGGGGGGGAAAACCCAGCTCTGCTTGATTCCAAAGGATATAGTCTTCTTGACCACGCCTTCTCCCTTTTTTAAGGAATGAAAGCAACTCACATTTGTAAACATTTTCAAGATGAAGAGAAAGTCTAACACATACATAGGATCATCTCACAAGGGATGTGAGAGCAGTAACACAAGCCACTGAGTCACTTCCTTGGCACTCAGGGAAATCAGGAACTGCAAGGAACACCAAGTGACCTCACACCTGTGGGAACCACTCAAGGCTGTAAATGCAGAGATTCTGTGTCTTGGGGAAGGGTGTTTTGTCTGTTGTATTGAAGGAGGTGCTGGTCTTTTACGAATAGGTTACAGATGAGCCACCAAACAGACAAGCGCAGACTCCAATTCCTTAGTAGAAATTCTTCTCATTTGCCCAGTGGACAAGCTCTTTTGGTCCTGTTCTACCTAAACAGGATTCTGAAACTTTCCAGAACAATTTTACCAAACACAGAGCATAGTATCCTAGAGACTTGGACTGAGAAGGGCATTTAGAAATCATCTGATTCAATATTCTCATTTCGCTGATTAGGACATTGAGGTTCAGAAACATTAAAGGGCTCATCCTGACATACGCAGAGTTAATTATATGAATTTGGCTCAAGTGGCCTAGTTATTGATATCATCTAATACCTCCTCCCTTTTAGGAGCAGACAGAATACTTAAGGATGGAGACTATACCATAGGCTTTGTTTTAATCTTACGCTCTTGGGCACAGGACTGGATTTATGGTAGATATGTAATATGAATATTGGTCTCAAATAGAAGGTGTGAAGTGAGTGCTTCAGGTCCTCTTTTTTGGTGATAAGCAGGACAGGAAAAAAACAATGATAAACAAGGAAGATTACTGCCTCTGCCAAAGCATGTCAAATATGGTTATGTTCTGGTTTAGACATTAGATGGAGCATGCCAGTGTGTCCCCCTAAGAAACTAATAATCATTATCAAAAGAAGCTATTTCGACCAGATTATGTTCTTATTCTGGTAAATGTCCTATATCTTTCCTTCTTTTGACATCAGAATGATTCCACATATTCTATCACCTCTACTATTTATCCAATCAGAGTGTTGTTGTCTATCATTTGATATCCAAAAACACTTTACTCTTTGTTCCTGGTCCACATTCTCACAAACTGCTGATGCTTCACTCTGCTCTGTGGCATCTGGCTGTTGTTTTGTTTTTGACTTGACTTTGACAACTACTCCAGCCCTGCTTCACAGACTAGCTAAGGAGGAGAAGGCAGCCATTGTCCCAGGCTGAGCAGTTGAGAAGGCTTTAATTGGAAGGGAGTTATCTATTCTATTAAAACAAACAAACAAGTAAACAAACTCTCCAAGATTTTAGCAAGGAACAGCTCAGAAGGTAAACTCACCAGAAAGGCAGAGATACAAGTAGGGATGGTTTTCTTCATTAATTTATTCAACAAATATTTATTGGCACCTACACTTATTGTTTCTGATATGGTGGTGGGATTGATAAAAAAGTCCTGTCCACAAGGAACTTAGAGTAGAGTGAGCAAAACAGTCATTGTGGCAGAGACGGGTTAGATGTTCAGCAATTCCATATTTGTTTCTTGGAAACTCAAGAAAACTACCCATCTCAGCTCCCTTTATACTGTTGAGTTGGGATCATGTAGCTAGTTCTGGCCAATGGAATGTTGGCAGAAGTGATTTCTAGGCCTGCTCTTAAAATACAGCTCTCTCTTTACACTTTATGTACCGGATCATGTGACAATGTGATCATGTGACAATGTGATCACATGATCATGTGATGATGAACTCACATGATAGGAGGCATGAGGATCCCTGAGTCATTGCCTGGAAGTGAGCTGCCCAAGAGATCCACCCAGCATTTATTGGATTGTGACTTGAGTTAGAAAGAAATCTTTGTTGTGTTAAGCCACTGAAATTTGGGTTTATTTGTTACCACAGCATAATCTATACTACACATGATTAGAGAACAATGGAATTACTTACCATTGAAATTTTTTCCTGAATATTATGCTGTCACCAAAGAGAGCACCTCTGTTATCCTGGGGAATTACTAATTCTTGTTATAAGAAGAGATGTGTAAGATAAGTCTTAAAAGATTTCATTCCCTTCCATTTTTACCTTTCTTGTACAGATATTTTCTTTATATACCCAAGTTCCACTAATTGAAATAGAAAGAGAACTGTTCAAACTAGGAAAAGATTGCATATGAATTAATATATTTGGCCTTGTTTCAGGAATGAGTTCAGGAAGTCTAAAAACCCACTTTCAGGTTGAAGGAAATGAGGTGGTAATTATTACATGGAGACAAGTTGCTGAGTTGGAAGGGCATCAGATAGAACATCTTTGAAATTATATCTGCTGTTTGGAACTGTAGTAAAGTTAGGGCAGGATGAGAAAGCTGTGCTCTGGAAATTTTTTAAATTTGCTCTGGGTATTATGTGTTTTCCTTAAGGATGTTGACGCACAAGGAACAGTCAAGTGTCAACTGGACTGACCTGGTCAGGGCAGACCTCCTGTTTTAGCAGTTGATGGTACAAAATGGGTCTAGCTTGGTTTACTTATTTTTTAAATATATTAAGCCCTAATATTCTAGGCACTGTTCTAAGCACTTTTCAAATATTAACTTATTTAATTTTCCTAAATACCTTATGAGGTACTTATTGGTACTACTCTCATTTTAAAGGTGAGGAAACTAAGGCATAGAGAGCCTTAGTTAGGAAGCAGTGAATCTTGCGATTTATTTTCTTGGTCTAGAGTAGTTTTCTCTCTTTCACTCTGTGAAGCTTTTGACAATTACTCCACTATCAATACAAGTCCAACTGAAAAGCTAGTTTTTTCAGTGAAAATATTTTCATTTTCCTAAGTTATAACATAATAAATTTCCTTATCAGTCTTATGGGTGCTTTACTGGAAGAAACTTTTAACGGGAACATGACATCTCATTTACCCTTTTCTTTGCTGTCTTGTTTCCTGGATTGTAGCTTTAGTGACAGAAGACAACTTTAAACAGCTTGCATTTTGTGGTAAACATCTTATTATATGCGCACAACAGGAGACTCTGGTACTCTGGTAATGACTTTTAACCTAGAGAAAGGAAGAAAATACTGGAAGTATTATGCATTTAAAATTGGTTAATATTAAGTTATTGCAGATAGCGCATTCATTATGTTGCAGCACAGAAAATGCTTTTCCTTAGAAATTAGCTAATTATGTATATCAATTTCTGTAATTTTAACACATTTTCTTTCTTAGAATTTAATAAGGATTTTTTGAAACATGTAAAACCTCATCATATATGATAATTGCCTAAAATAAACTAAAGCCAACAACAGCTTACAACAATTCAAAACACAGCTTACTTTTGAAGAAAACTTGTAGAAACGTCTATGGAAGCATTAATCTCATTATAACTCTGGATAATTCATGACTCTCCCAGCCTTTTTCTTCTGTAAAATGGAGGAAGTAATACCCATTTAACAAAGATTAGATGGAATTACTTATATGAAAATATTAAGCACAGTGGATGATGAAGTAGGCACTTTATTCAACTTCCCTCCCTCTCTCCTTCCCTCTTCCTTTCTTTCTCCCATTTCCTCCTTCTTCCTCCTTTTTCTTCCTTTCTTCCTCTCTGTGTCTTCAAGAAGTCTTCAGAACATACTGCAGAGCATGGAGAAGAAAAACAGAGGAGGAGAAGGTAAAATGAGGCTTGTTTTGATAAGGCTGGAATTATACTGGGGAATGGACTTCTTAAATGGTGATGCCTCTTAGCTATTTCAGCACCAGGAGGAAAAGTGACAAGTGTTCCAGAGTAAGCGTCAGAATGCTCAGGATTCTGTGTAATGGTGGATTTATTCTCAGCTTAGACTTCTAACACGAAGTAACTCTCCCTGGCAAGGAAGATTAAAGCATCCTTCCTTTAACCATAGCAGATACACTAATACTGGCAGTGCCGGAAAGAAAAAAGATTGAAACAATGTAGACGGTGGTTGAGATTAATGAGGTAGAGTACTGGTTCCTAACGCCCTTTTTGTCAACAAGTAAAACAAGTAATTAACATTAAATAGTACATACTGGAAGGCAGCAAATCCTTCTAAAGAAATAATTTAAGGAAGACCAGACCCCAAAGACTACTTTGAAGAAGCACATGATCAAAATCATGGACTTTCTGCAATCAGTGATAACTAAAGGAAAGTGTGGGCATTCCAGCAAACGACAGTGTGCACAATAAGATAAATCCTGGGCCAGAATTATTCCCTTAGCCCCAATATAAGTTTTCTATTGTTGTGTCACAAATTACCACAGATTAGTTGCTTGAAACAATACACATTTATTATCTTGAAGTTTCCGTGGGGTCAGGACTCTGGGCACAACTTAGCTGGATCTTCTGCTCAGTCTTACAAGGCTCCAGTTGAGGTACCTGTTGGGCTGCATTCTCATGTAGGGACTTGATGGGGGAGGAGTCCACTTCTCATCTCACTTAGGTTGCTGGCAGAATTCACTTCCTTGTCGCTGATGACTGAGAGCCTCAGTTTTTGCTGTATGTAGGCTGGAGGCTGACCTCAAGTCCTGGGGGATACCCCCAGGTTCTAACCATGTGGACTTCCTCAACATGGCTGCTTACTTCCTTAAGCCAGCAAGAAGAATCTCTCACCTGAGGAAGGACCCAGTGTCTCTTGTAAGGACCCTCACCTGATTAAGTCAGACCCACTCAGATAATTTTGTTTTCAATTAACTCAAAACAAGCTTATTTGGGACTTTCATTACATCTTCAAATCCTTTCACCTTTGCCATATAATGTAACTTATTCAAGGGAGTGACATCCTATCACCTTTGCCATAGGTTTTTGGTTAGAAGCAAGTCACAGGTCTCAGTCACACTCAGGGAGAAGGGATTATACAGGGCATGAATTTCAGGGGGCAGGAACCATAAAGTCTGTCATAGGATCTGTCCACAACAGCCAAATTGGTTGAGGTATAGTGACGGTTAAGAGTAATTAGAGATAGGCATGAGAATTCCTATACACTCTTCACGTTTGTATAATTTCATTCAATAAACTATATAACATGCACTCTCATTCAATAAACTGTGTCTGATGTCCAAAATATAGAACAGCCTTGATCATTACCAATTAACCCTTTCTCATCTTTACATAGACAAGTTAATGGATCCCATCAAGAATCTGTAGGTATTTATTCATTCAATTTATTTAATGCTTATCAGCTATGATCAGGCATTATTTAGGTGCTAGGAATATTACAGCAAACAAAAAGATTTAAAATAATCCATACTGTCATGAACCTTTTATGTTAGAAGAGCAGATAGACAATAAACAAGATGAATTAGTAAAATAAATATTATGTTTAGTGGTGGTGGGTGCTATGGAAAGGGGGTGGGTGGGGTGATATTTAGAGAGTTTGGGCAGGGATGATAGCTCTAAGAAGATGACATGAGAGTAAAGACCTGAAGAAGTGAGCGAGTAGGTCATGTCAGGCATTTGGGAAATGAATGATCCAGGCAGAGAGATGAGCAAGTGCAAGGCCTGACATTGAAAATGTGCCCAGTGGGTTTAAGGCACAACAAAGAGGTTGGAGTGGCTGCAGCTGAATGAGCTAGGAAGGCACACTGGAGAAGGAGTGAGAGAGGAAATGGGAGACCACATCAAACAGGGTTCTGTAGGTCTTTGTAAGGAACTTGTTGTTTACTCTGGAATGGGAGCCACTGGAGCATTTTGAGCAAAGGACTAACGTGGCCTGACTTATGTTTTAACAGAGTCACTCTGGCTGCTGTGTTAAGAATAGACTGTGGGAGTCAAGGGTGAGGCAGGGACACCACGAAGTAGACTACTACAAGGACCCAGGTGAGAGGTGATGGTGGCTTGAACTAGTGATGGAGGTTGTTAAAATGGATTTATCTGAAGGGAAAACTAATAGAATTTGCTGACACTTCACATATAGGCTGTGAGAGAAGGGGAGAAGTCAAAGATGAGTCTATATCCACATCTGTCTGTATATTTATAGCTTACCACTTAACCACCTAACTGCTATACATCCTAAGTGAATGAAAGTATATACAGACATATATACAGTGGGGCTGCATTGAACTTGCTCTAATTCGATTGTGTTGGTAAAATAAAGAAATCCTGTAGAATGATATTTTGTATACACACTCCTTATATACATTATATGCATTATTAAAAACATTACACATTCACATATACGTGTTACTTTGTTGAATTAAATACACAAAATAATGTATACTGTGCTTTTTGGTCAATTTAAGAGATTTTTCAAGTATAATTTTTATTACATGCAATTTTTACCTTTCAAGTGGATTTTAGAATCCTGTTCCTGAGAGAGGAGTGCCTTTGCTTTAAACCTGAACTGAGTGGCCCTTCCTTGACTCTGGCATCCATAATTCTGGTGCCCAGCACATACCACGTAGTTGAGCAGTATTTCTTTGAGAATTCTGTCTTTACAGGGCTTGGTTAACCCCTCTGTGTGTACTGCAGAGGAGAGTTGGGACAGACGGAGGGCTGCTTTCCAGGTCTGTCCTCTCTGACTGCCACGTCCTGTGCTGCTAATGTCAGTGGGATCCACTCAATTCTAGTGACTAGGAGAGGAAAGGAGACTTTTAAACTCAAGATTTTACAAAGACAATAAAACGTCCTAGTTCAAAATAACCGATTATACTATAGATTGGGCTATCTATAATTTGATAAAATACCCATATTGATAATACGAAAATGTATGCATTAAGAAATATATCTTTATATGTATTCAATCCTAAGTAACACACTCTTGTCCCGTCTGTATGGTCTTGTTGCTAAAGCCAGTCTCTCCTCACTGGGCAAAGTATGACATTTTGGGTGCACTAGGGTAGAGTAGTCTACCAGGTAGAAATAGTCCAGTTGCAGATGAGAGAACATTTGACCTAAATGGCTTAAATAAGAAAAGGAAATTTACTGGTTCATGTAATTGAACAGTGCAGAGGTAGGACTGACTGCAGGCACCATCTATGGTTCTCATCTTTCACTAGGCATTTTGGCCTGATCCTGGGCTCCCACCTCCATCTTGTGCAGCTTTGTCCTCGTGTGGCTCTGTTCATAATAGAAGCAGGGGTTGTTCCAGACTGTGCCCTATACCACAACAACCATAGGAAGAGAAGTCTATATCCCAGTACTTCAAAAAAACCCTTAAGGCATTCTGATTGGATCAGCAGCCAATAGGAGCTGGACTAGCTCCATTGCTAGAATGCAATGCACTGATTAGCTTAGGCCTGAATTTCTTGCCCATCCATGAAAGAATAACAGTGGCCAAGGAATTTGTATTGGTTATTGGAATTCAGCCAATTGAAGCTTAGCCTAAGGTTGTTGGGGATGGGGCCATTCTCTGCACACCACATGGTAGAATAAGAATGGGTGCTCTGATACCTGCATGCAAATCAAGCGGAAGCTGTTCAGTAGATGTCTAGGACACGGAGAAATTTGAATACTTTACATCTGCCTTGGCTTGGCCAAAAGGGAAGGCTGTGCAGTGAGTGGGACACAGGCTTAAATCTCTAACAGCCCTTTTCCTTTCCAATGTGCTGTTCTTCCTCAGTTCTGTCCCTGTGTCCATGACATCCTACAACATAGGTTTACAGCTAATTCCTTCTATACATGAAAAACTGCCTGAAAATATTAATGAAGGGGAAGGGCCTGCCTTTGAGCACAGGAATCTAGGTATGCATCTGAGGTTTTTGCTAGCATCCTGGCACAGGGCTCTGTGTCATTTTTACCAGTTAGGTTATTGTAATAAAATTTGAGAGTTTCATTATTTGGGCAATAAGTTGTCTTTTTAAAATCTCTGTCTCTCTCTAGTATTGCTTTTTGTTGCTGCCATACAACTTACCACATACATAGTGGCTTAAAACAACATAAATTTATTATCTTACAGTTTTGTTGTAATTCCCTTACTGGTCTCATTGGGCTACAATCAATGCACTGGCAGGGTGGCATTTCTTTCCGGAAGCTCTAGGGGACAGTCTGTTTCTTTCTCATTTAGGTTGTGGGAAGAATCTCCTTCCTTGCAGTGGTACCACTGAGGTCCCGTTATCTTGCTGGCTATCAGCTGAGAGTGGTTCCTGGCTTTTAGAGGCCAGCACATTTCTTGGCTCATGGCCTTCTTCCTCCATTTTCAAAGCCACCAACTGCAGGTTGAGTCCTTCTCACATCACATCTCTCTGACCGACCGTGGAAAGATTCTCCACTCTTAATGACTCATGTGATTAAATAAGACCAACCCGAATAATCTAGGAGTATCTTGCCTTTTCAATGGTCAGCTGATTAGCAACATTAATTCGATCAGCAATTGAACAGACAGAATTATGTAACATAATTTTGCCATGTAACATAACATACAAGTTTGGGGATTAAGATGTGGACATCCTGGAAGACTATTACTCTTCCTAACACACACACACACACACACACACACACACACAACTGGCTGACATTCATTTTTTACCTCTTTTTTTTTTTTTAAAGATTGGCCCTGAGCTAACTTCTGTTGTCAATCTTCCTCATTTTTTTCTTCTCCTCAAAGCCCCCCAATACGTAGTTGTATATTCTTGTCGTAGGTCCTTCTAGTCCTGCTATGTGGGACACCACCTCAGCATGGCTTGATGAGCAGTGCTGGGTCTGTGCCCACGATCCTAACCATTGAAACCCTGGGCTGCCGAAGTGGAGGGGGTGAACTTAACCACATGACCAGGGGGCTGGCCCCTACCTCTTTCTCATTTGACTACTAAAATTATTAGTTTCATAAACTAATCCTTAATTTAAAATATGGATGAAACTCTTAGCCAGGAGTCATTAAAGTGAATTCCTGCTTTGATCCGGTCTCACTTTCTTTTGATTATTATTCTGGAATAAGCTTTTGTTGAACTGGCCACTAATTATATCAGGAATTACATCCTATTGTAAAAAATCTGGACTATCTTCTCTCTGGAGTGTCATAGTTTTGAGGGTATAAAAATAAATTCTAGGTTAAGTGCTATCTCAAATCTCGTTAAGAAAATAAACATTCCAAAGGTGTTTCCTGACTCACGCTATCAGCTGTTCTTCCAAGTTTATAGTGGTTGAGATTTTGCTTTTCAAACTATTTCATGCCTGTTTGTGTGTGTCCACTTTGACCACATCACTTCCCTGCTCAAAGCTCTAAATCGACTTTGAAATGCGTTCTATCTACTGACTCTGAGTTAAAATGCTTCCTCAATTGCTTAAAGGAAAGCAGTGTTCTTTGAGCTGCTTAAACCCTAATAATCTTTGGCCAATAGCCACTATATTTAAAAAGTTTATACTTTATGCTTGATATTCATGTTCACTCAAAATAATAATCAGTAATCTTCTAGGGGTGGTATCAAGTGCCATGTATTTTAAATGCATTCTCTGCTTGAATTCCCACAACATCCCTATGGGGTATGTGCTGTTGTCAATTCTGTTTTACAGACAAGGAAGTAAAAACAAGGGGGATGAAGTCACTTGTCCGAGGCCATGTAGCTGTGAAGTGTCAGCATTGAAACCTCAGCTCACTGATGAGTATGCCTCTGCCCTTAACCATTAGGCTGTAAATGCCCCATGAAATTTACTCCCTTTAAAGTGGCTATTTTACTGTTAATATGTGGGCATATGTGGATCAAATATTACTATTGCTTAGCTGACAGGAAATTGAGTACTATAGCTGCCCTAGTCAGATGTCTAATATTTATAATTGCACAACTATCCTCCCATTTCCTCTGTCTATGAAAGCTGTATTATGGCAAGTAACCAATTTTTATAGATTATCATAGCCTATACTTTTTGTTTCAGCTAATACGGTTTTTCTTTTTCACCTGTGAGACCATGCTTTAGAGTATTTCCTATTGTTGATTAGGGAAAAATGTTTTTATCTCTTCCTCACAGTTAGGGATGACTCTGGGAGGTATTTAGGAAGATATATAAATTTTATATGTAAGACAAGCCTATTTCTAACCAAATAAAATCAATCATCTTTGCCACATTCCAGTGTTAGCATTCATCAAGTAAATTCATTTGGAGCCAATCTCAAAGCTGAAGGTATCAAAGAAAGTGATAAGAATAAAAAATGAGTTAATTTGATTTCTTAAGATTCTTTAGGTAGGGTTTTCTTGTTTGTCAAGTTTTATTTTAGCCAAACATTAGCTGCATTAATGTACTATGATCCTTCGAAATCAATCTCCACTTCCTAAAAATAGAAGCCAAGTCTTCATCATATGTGCAAAAAGAGGATAGTTGGGAAATTATTAGATCATTAATCTGCTAGAGGGTCCCTACCCTGAGTCTTGTAGTCTAACATCCAGGATCTCATCACCCCCACTCCCAGGGAGATGCTGCATGGCAATGCAGGCCTTGGTCTCAGAAAATAAGAAATAAAAATGTCAGGGCCGTTCCCATGGCTGAGTGGTTAAAGTTCCTCATACTCTGCTTTGGTGGCCCAGCTTCGCATGCTCAGATCCCTGGCACAGACCCTATTCCACTTATCAGCCATGCTGTGGAGATATCTCACATACAAAATAGAGGAAGACTGGCACAGATGTGAGCTCAGGGCTAGTCTTCCTCAAGCAAAAAGAGGAAGATTGGCAATGGATGTTAGCTCAGGGTCAATCTTCCTTACCAATTCACAAAAAAAAAAAAAAAAAAGAAAGAAAGAAAGAAAAAAGAAAGAAGTATCATGGAGAAATCATGAGACATGTGAGAAGCAGCCATAGGAAGGAAAGACGCAAACAGAACATGCGTAAAAGAGGATGTAGAATTAATGGAACACATAGAGCAAAAACTTAAACTAAACATACATATTCTATGTTATTGAAGAGACAAAGGAGAATATGGAAATGAAGTAGAGCAGATGGTTACGAAGAAACACTGGAGGAGTTAGATCTGAAAAATAACATTGTTAACTAAATTACTGCATGGATGTGTTGAATAATAGAGTTAATATAGACAACGAAAGCGAGCTGTATGATCAAGTTGAAGAACTCACCTGGAAAAAAATCAGGAAATGATAAATAAACGGAAAGAGTGAAAGACAGATTGAGAGGATAGAAGTGGAAGTATCAATGACTAACAAAAAGGACCTTCAGAAGGAGAACAAAGAATAAATGGACAAGAGAAAGTAGCAGAAGAAATAATGAATACAAATTTCCTAGAATAGGGCAAAGATATAAATCCTTAGGTGGAAAGGAATCATAGAGAGCAGATGGAATTGATAAGAAAAAAACTACACCTAGACCCATTATAGTGACATTTGAGGACATAAAAGACAACAAAACCTTCTAAATATCCCAGACAGGAAAAACAAGATACCTACAAAATAAGTGATGACATCAGTCTTTTCAGCAGTAACACTGGATGCAAGAAGACAGTAATAAAATCTTCGAATTATTGACAGAAAATAACATTGAACTTATATCCATTGGAACTATTATTTAAAATTGTTAAGTATATCAAATTCTTATAAAGTTCACTAAACAAGACGATCTTAATAAGTTCCAAAAAATCAATGTCATTAAGGACGTGAAATATGGTCATAATTTAAGGAAATTAGGAATCAACAACAAAGCCTAAAGTTTAGACAGCATACTAAACATACTATTCATACTATTAAAAAATCTTTGATAGAGAAAATAAAGGAAGCTATAAAATATTTAGGCTAAGTGGCAATGAAAGTAATACATGTCAACACCTCTGGGATGCAGATTAGAAGGAAATTAATTTGAAACATTTATCTGAGAAAAAGAACTATTGAAATAAATTAGCTCAGTGTTCAAATTAAGAAATGAGGTAGGGCCGGCCCGGTGGAGCAGCGGTTAAGTTCGCACATTCTGCTTCTCGTGGGCCTGGGGTTCGCCGGTTCGGATCCCGGGTGCGGACATGGCACTGCTTGGCACGCCATGCTGTGGTAGGCGTCCCACGTATAAAGTAGAGGAAGATGGGCACGATGCTAGCTCAGGGCCAGGCTTCCTCAGCAAAAAAAGAGGAGAACTGGCAGTAGTTAGCTCAGGGCTAATCTTCCTCAAAAAAAAAAAAAAAAAAAAAGTGAGGTAAAAGAGCAACAGAGGAAATTCTACGAAACAAGAAGGAAAGGAATAATAAAGGTAAAGATAGCATGAGATGAATAAAATGAGATGACATCAAGAAAATTAGAGCGGATTAGCAACTCCCATAGCTTGTTCTTTCAAAAGACCACTAGAGAAACCAATGGCGGGACCTATAGGAAAAATTGATGTGATATTTAAATAAAATACAGAGTGAAAAGTTGGAAATAAATATACATATAGTACAGATTTCAAACAAATACTGTATGATGTCACCTACACGTGGAATCTAAAAAGCCAAACTTATAGAAGTAGAAACAGAGAATAGAACGGTGGTTACGAGGGGCTGGAGGGTCGGGGAACTGGGGAGATGTTGATCAAAGAGCAAACTTCCAGTTAGGAGATGAATAAGTTCGGGGGGTCTAAGGCACAGCATTGCGATTATAATTAACAATATTGTGTTATATACTTAAAAGTTGCTAATACAATAGATCTTAAATGTTCTCACCACAGAAAAGAGATGATAGTTATGTGACATGATGGAGGCGTTAGCTAACATTGTAGTGGTAATTGTATAGCCATATAAAACTATATCAAATCAGCACATTGTACATCTTAAACTCACACAATGTTATGTGCCAATTATATCTCAGTAAAGCTGGAGAACAAAATAATGCTACATAGATAATACTGGAATAATTGAAAACGTTGATGTAAGATAAGATGTTTCCCCTCAAATGACAAAAAATACAAAAATAAGGGAAAACTGGACTAATAATCATTCAAGTAATTGAAATAGATTTTTGAAATTTCCCTTGTCCCCAATCCCAGGTAGTCTTACAGATGAATTCAATCAAACTATCAAAGATGAGATGATTTCTTTCTTAAAATCATTTTTACAGAAAAATAGAAAGAAAATAAAGGGAAAATTTGAGGAATCAAGTTTATAGGTCCATTCCACTTCCAGACATGGATGTAAATATCCAGGAGAAAATAACAGCTAAGCAAATACAGCAGTGCATTGCAATTGTATTATGATATAATAGCATCTGTCCTCAAAATGCCAGGATGATTCAACACAGAATGAAATACATCATCTTGAAAGGTATAGAAAAAGAACTAGATAAATGTCAACAATTATTTATGCTTAAAATAGTAAGAAAACAATTGAAATTAGCTTCTTTAACTTAATAAAGACTATTAAAAGAACTCTATAGGGAACAATGTGTTTACTAGAAATCATTAGCCTCATTACCTTTAACGTAGGGAACAGTACAATGATCCCCTCTTCCTGCTGCCCTTCAACTGCTTCCTACCTACATGCGGGGTGATCCAGTCTTCTCGGTTTGCCAGAGATTTTCCTGCATTTAGCACTGCATTCTGAGAAACTCCTCAGTCCCAGGAAACCTGGGTGGTTTGACTGGGACAATCATAGTATTAAAAAGGAAGTCCTGTGTCCTAGAAGCCCTCTCAGACAGGCAAACTGGGACAGTTGGTCAACCTACTGTGGTCCTGATCAAAGCAGTAACACAATAAAGAGACACATAAACGATAAATATTGGAAAGAGAGAGAGAAAATTTTTATTATTTAAGAAGATATGATAATTTACATATAAAACAAAAAGTTACCACAGTGCCAAAGGCAGTAATATAAGGCAAAAAAAAAAAAAAAAAAAAAAAGCCGGATCTAGATCAGTAATAAAAATCAATAAGATTCATCCATAATCTACTAGGAAATGTAGAGTAAATACCATTTATGAAAGTGATAAAAATTGTGAAGTATCTAGGGATTGTCTAACAAAGTGTACAAAAAAGATTTATGGAGAAAATGTTAAAGTTACTTTAAAGTAGCTAAAACAAGAATCAAATGGTGAAACACACCATGCTCTTGAAGATGATTTTGCATTGTAAACATATAAATTCCCTTCAAATTTATCAATAAATTCAAAGCAATTCTAACCAAAATTTCAGCATAACTTTTTGGAAGGGGAGGCTTGGAAAATTACTTTAAAATTGTATACAGAGAAATAACCTCCTCAAATGGATAAGATGATTTTGAAAAATAGGGATAAAATAGATAGGGGAAAATCAGTCCCACACAATAAAACAAAATACAAAATTTATAGTAACAAAACAATGTAGTAGTGTAGTGACGGACAAATAGACAAAAGAAACAGAAGAGACAGTCCAGAAACAAACATACATTTAAATAAATTGGTAGCTAATAAAAATGGAAATATAAATTTGTAGAGAAGTGATGGGAAAATTGGCTGTATTGTAGGAAAAAAAATTAAGTTGATTAACTGTCCTCCACCATATGAAAAATTATTTCCAAGAGCAACAATGAGGTTTGTTAGCACTCCAGAGACTGAGCTGTTTAGGCACACTAACCTTCCTCATATAGACAATCCTTCTCTCATGTTTAATGTGGAACTGAAGGTAATTGGTTTGTGGCTGTCCAATTTATACCAGTTGCCAAAGCAGCCATTTATCAGAATAGCAGCAAAAATATTGAGTTTAAAATTAGATATGGGATACATATTAAAATCACGAAAATCTGTAAACTGACAATATGGATTGTTAGTGAGGATACAGAGTTATGGGAACTCTACCAATTGCAGGTGGGAATGCAAAATGGTGTAGTCACTTTAGAAGACACTCTGATAGTTTTCTACATAGCAACACATAGTCTTACCATATGAGAGAGGTTCAGCAATCATGTTTCTAGATATTTACTCAAGCCATTTGAAAACTTGTGTCCAGGGGCCGGCCTGGTGGCACAGCAGTTAAGTTTGCACGTTCTGCTTCTGGGTGGCCTGGGCTCTGCTGGTTCAGATCCTGGGTGCGGACATGGCACCGCATGACAAGCCATGCTGTGGTGGGTGTCCCACATATAAAGTAGAGGAAGATGGGCACAGATGTTAGCTCAGGGCCAGTCTTCCTTAGCAGAAAGAGGAGGATTGGCAGTAGTTAGCTCAGGACTAATCTTCCTCAAAAAACAAAATCAAAAAAACTTATGTCCACACAAAACACTGCATGTGAATGATTATAGCTGCTTTATTTATAATCATCAGAAACCGGAAAAAACTAAGATGTACTTCACAGGTAAAAAGATTGTGATACACTCATACAATATAATAGTATTTCATAATAAAAATGAATAAACAAGCAACAACGAGATATGAATGAATCTTAAATACATATTGCTAAGTGAAAGAAACCATTCTCAAAAGGCTACACACTGTATTATTCTAATTACGTGATAATCTGGAAAGGGCAAAACTATAAAGATAGTACAAAAGATCAATTATTGCCAAGAGTTTGGGGGAGGATGGAAGGTTGAATGAAGCACAGGTGATGTTTTTTAAGGTGGTGAACTTATTCTGTATGATACTATAATCAGTACATGACACTATGCATTTGTCGAAACACAAAGTTACTGCACATTAGAGAATCTTACTGTATGTAAATTTAAAAATTATTTAGGAGGTTGGGAGATCCCATGATAGAATGCAGAATATGGCAAAATAGTCTAACTGTATTCCAGATTATGAAACAACCTCACTGAAAGGGCAAGGAGAAAAGGTGCTGATTTAAGTAACTTTAGAACTCAGTGTAGTCTATAAGACGAAAGGAAAAAGAAGCCACACATATGCAACATATTCTAGTTGATAAAGTAGTTTATTACAGGGGTACAGGTTAACAATTCTGGTACAGCTATACATTTATACTGGAGTACAACAATTAAGTAAACAGTGGATGGTAGTAGCCAGGTTTCTCACTGTTAGAATGAGAGTTTACATATAAGCATGGATGGGAGGCTAGAATGATCCATATGGTAATAGGTTAGAGTTGGAGACATCAGTGCAAACTTATGTTTAGCTTAATATTGATACAGATGGCTATGTATCAAAATACTTACTGAGGGGCCAGCCCAGTGGCGTAGGGGTTAAGTTCATGTGCTCCGCTTCAGTGGCCCTGGGTTTCTGGGTTCAGATCTCTGGCATGGACCTGCACACTGCTTGTCAAGCCATACTGTAATGATGTCCCATATACAAAATAGAGAAAGATTAGCACAGATGTTAGCTCAGGGTCAATATTCCTCACCAAAAGAACAAAACAAAACCAAACCCCATCTGTACAGATATTGTATTTACACTAGTTAGTGTACACACATATGTTTCTTTGTTTCGTGCATTGAAAAAGTCTAGAAGTAACACCCCAGGAGCAATAAGCACACCCAGCACTGAGATTTTAGTTTCTAATACCACTCTCCAACAAAAGGAACCAGGACTCCTTGGAGAAGTGGCTGATTTTAGTACTGAAGCAGGATATTCACAAGATGAACCTGAAACATCTTGTAGTGCCAGAAAGTTAGGAATTGCTCAAAAAGAAAAAAAGGCACCACAATCGATGGGTTATGCCAAAGGGATCAAGAGCCAAGTGAAAGCGTTCCCAGTGTTCAAAGCTGAAAACAATTTGAACAATGAGAAGTAAAAAAATATTGGATTATAACACAAGTACAAAATAAATAACTATGAGTTCAGAAAACATAAATAAATGATCAAATAAATAAATAAGTTAGGGAGAAGAGACAAATCTCCCATGCAGAAGAATTCCAAATAATTGATGTAGATACTTCACCCCCATAGAAGTGGAGCAAAACTCTCCATTTCTTAAGTGTGGGCTGTGCATAGTGACTTCATTCCAACGAGTATATGGAAGGGGAGGAAACAAGAGTAATTGTGAGTGCAGAAACCTGAAATTACTAACTCAACCGGGTGATGAAGAAGTAAGTCATGCTGATAGTGTGCATTCCTGATGTGATGAAAATGACACTTTACTTCTGTGGTCTTAATCCCAAACCCATATAACCTCAGTTTAATCATGAGAAAAACTTTAGACAAATTCCATTTGAGACACATTCTACAAAGTAGCTGATCAGTACTCCTCAAAACTGTCAAGGTTATCAAAAACAAGGAAAGACTGAGAAAGCGTCAAAGCCAAGAAGATCCTAAAGAGACATGATTAAATTTAATGCAATATCCTGGAGGGGATCCTGGGACAGAAAAAGAACACTAAGTAAAAAACTAAGGAAACCTGAAAAAAGTATAAACTTTGGTTAGTAATGGTGTATTAATATTAGTTCATTAATTGTAACAAATGTACATAGTAATGCAAGATATTAATAATAGGGGAAACGGGTTATGGGGCTGTATGGGAACTCTGTACTATTTTCGCAACTTTTCTGTAAATCTAAAACTGTTCTAAAGTAAAATGTTTATTAAAATATAAAGTTGGTGTCTTTCTCCCCACCATCCTGAGACCTTTTACTTGCCAGCTTGTGTTCACTGAGTGTGAATCCTGATGTCTTTATCCAGAAGCTTCTTTTAAAGGCCTTTCCCTTTTCAGTGTGCAATTGGGAGTTTATAATAATTTCAGAGTATCGGGGCGTGGTAGCTCTCTTGAAGCTTTTGGTAAGATAGTTTGGCAAGAAAGATAAGAACTGGGATCTATGGATGGAAGTTAAAGGACAGTAGACTTTTGTTCTTTGGAAGAATATATATACTAGTGATTAGAATGGGATGCAGATGAAATGGTCTGTGTGAAGTTGGCTTCTGATGTCAGGAAAATTTTGAGAGAGAGACGTCTTTTCAGATCTCTTGTATATGGAGGAGTAGATGAAATGCTGAATAAGAAGGTTGGTCGTCTCTTTTTCCTATGACATTCTGGCTCTCTAGTGAGTTAATCTGCTCCTGCAGCTCAGGTCTACTTTTGATTCACTCATTTATTCATCCAACATATATTTATGAATCACCTACCACATGGCTGATACTCCCCCAAGCCCTAGTTAGGCATGGAACAAATAGAATGATGTCCTTTCTTAGTTCACTGACGGCAAAGTTTCCTGCTGTAGAACAGCTCAGAGATGCTTCATAAAAGCCCTTTAACAGTCAGTTTCAAAGACCACCATTATTCTTTTTAGAATAGAACCATAAAGGAGGAATGAAATCCTAGTGAAGAGTTACTGACTATCAAGGCTATAAAGATATTTCAAAGATACTCTTCACTCTTATTAAACTTTTTTTGGTGGGAGCCAGGAGGAATCTCGTTTTGTTGGGCAGTATCTTCCTTTGATTAACCTGGGTCGTCATTCTCCCCAAGATAGATATAAGAAACTAAGAACTGCTGTGCTGAAGACCAAAATATGTACGATTTAAAGAGAAGTGGGTCATTGAAAATTCTCATCTTCCTTATACCTATAAAGTATCATGTAATTTAGGGAAAATCATTCCTTTTAGTTCTGTTTTGGGGATAATAATTCTCCTTTGCAAATAACCACAGACGCTCTCAAATGAAACTGTTACATGAAGTTCAAACGAATGCAGGAATTGAAAGAGTTTTGCTTAGACACTCATTAATTTAGGAGTCAAAAAGAGATCAACTCATCTCAAGAAGAGAGACAATATTTTATCCAAGGCCTATTATGTAAACATTATTTATGATTTAATTCACTACTTACAACAACCTTTGGAGGCTCAGAGAGTTTAAATAATTTACTCGTTTAGTCTAGCTAACTGAACTGTTAAGCAGAGGAGCTAGGCACCCAGCCCATTTAAAAACCTCAGAGTTCTTGCCCCACAATCAGACTTCTGCATGTCATCAGAGACATCAGGAGCTCTATTTCACAAGGTTCCCTTGGACTTATAAGACAGATTAATTTATTTTCTCTACAGAAATTTCTTGGAGCATCTACCATTTTCCTGATGTGATGCTAGATGATTGGGGCACATTGTTGAATAAAATAGGCATGGTTCTTGCACACGTGGAGCTTAAACCCCGGTGGGAGAGTCCAACAGTAAACAAATTTTAAAAAACTGTGTTTAATAAACTAAGAGATAAGGGGTATAAGTAAAACAAACAAGGTGTTATGACAGAAATCAATGAGGATGGGGAAATGGTTTCACTTAAATAAATTGATTGGTGAAAGTCCCTCTGGGCAACTGCATTTAAAGATAAGCAAGTGTCAGTCGTGCAGGTCAGGGAGCAGAGCGTTGAAGGAATATCCGAAGGTCCAAATGTGTTTAATATTTAATTCTGTAATCCATTTTGAGTTAAACTTTGTATAAGGTGGGAGACTTGGGTGAGGTTCATTTTCTTTTCTTATGTATAACCGCTTCAGCACCATTTGCTGAAAAGGCTCTCTGTCCTCCATTTGAATTGCTTTTGCACTTCTATCAAGTCAGTTCAGCTGATTTCTGGCATCTGCATTCTATTGAATTGATCTATGTGTCTATGCCCCCATCAATATCACACAGTCTTGATTACTGTAGCTACATAAGAAGTCTTGATATTAGGTAGATTGATTCTTTTCACTTTGTTCTTTCTCAAAATTATTTTAGCGATTCTACTTCCTTATGTACAATTTTACATAATCTTGTCTATAGTCACAAAAACATCTTGCTGGGATTTTAGTAAGAATTGTGTTAGACTCACATATTAATTTGGGGGAGAATTGATATCTTTATTATATTGAGACTTTCAATCCACAAACATGGTATATCCCCCCATTTATTTAGATCTTCTTTGATCTCTTTCACCCACATTTTGTAATTTTGAGCAGACAAGTCCTGTACATCTTTAGTTAGGTTTACATCTAAGTATTTCTTTTTTTGAGCTGTAGTAAATGGTATTGTATTTTTGATTTCGTCTCCATAAGTTCATTGCTAGTATATAGAAATACAATTGACTTTTGTAGGTTTATTTTTTATCCTGTAAACTTGCTGAACTCATTTGTTAGCCCCAAGAATATTTTTGTAGACTCCTCGAATTTTCTGCATCGGCAATCATGTGATATGCAAATAGGGACCATTTTATTCTTCCTTTCCGATCTGTATAAATTTTATTTTCTCACCTTATTGCATGGCTGGAACTTCCAGCACTATGGTGAATAAGGGTGGTGAGAGCAGACTTCCTTGTCTTGTTCCCCACCTGAAGGGAAAAGCATTCAGTCATTTGCCATTGAGCATAATGTTAGCTGTAGGTTTTCTGTAGATGTTCTTTATCAAGTAGAAAAAGTTTCCTTCTATTCCCATTTTTCTGAGTTTTTTAAATGAATAGGTATTAAATTTGTCAAATGCTTTTTCTGCATTGATTAATAGGATAATAACTTTTCTTCTTTGATCCGTTAATATGGATTAAATTGATTGATTTTTCAATATTAAGCCAGCCTTGCGTCTCTTGAATAAATACCACGTGATCGTTGTTTATAATTATCTTTATCCATTGCTGAATTTTATCTGCTAATTTTTGTTATACAAGTAACAAACTCAAATGCTCCAATGTTGGTACCTCTCAAATCACCCAATATTCAGTTTTCAGCTTTAAACATACTTTACAAAGTCAAAAGATTTAGTACTAAATAAATTTTCCAGATTCTTGGCTTCTATGGCTTTCCTATCAAACTCGTTCAAGTGTGTTTACTTTTACTTCGGAGGTGTTACCAGTTTGACCAGCCATGTACATATATTGATGTTTGTATGTGGGACACGTGTATATCTGTGTGTTCTCTCTGAGCAAAAAATTTCTCCTAGGTAGATGATGCAGAATTTCTAACTGTATAAGACAACAACACTGATTGGAATGTCAATGGGGTAAATGATCTTTGCACGTTAATGCTAATTGTATAGTAATATTGTCCTACTACAATAGGATCATGAATTATATTCCCTCTTTCTAAACTACTGTATTTAATTAACAGTAATTGCTTCTCTCTTTCTGGTCTCTTGCTCTCCCCTCCACAATCTGCATTTAGTTTAAACTGGAAGACAGCACAATAAAACTCTTTTCTCTCATATCTCCATTCTTGTTACTGAGGCCAGAAAATGACTAAGTGTACAAGGACTCCGTGAGCAGAAGGGAGCCATTTTGTGATGTCTTCTTTGTGTTCTTAATGATTAATGGGACATGTGTTTGAGGAAAACATAGATTTATAATATGTTAAAGCCAGAAGAAAATACCCTTTAAATTACATTATTATTATTACTACAACTATTTGTTGAGAAACTGCTTTAGCTACACATTGTGCATACGTTATTGCATTTAATACTCACAAACATTTGCACAGGTATTAATATACAGATGAGGATATTGAAGCTCAGAGGGGTTAAATAACTTGTCCAAGTTCATACTGCAGATGTAGCATCTGAACCTTGTCTCCCTGGTCCCAAATTTCATCCTCTTAATCATTATACTAGACCACCTCTCCAATCCCTACTCCTTTATTCAGATATGTGGGGAAACTAGGACATGGAAACCCAGGCTGAGTTATCCAAGGTCACAGTGATATTTCATTCATTTAATTATTTGATAAATGTTTAATACAAACACTGTTTGCAAAGGATGCTGCTAATCGCTGAAATATATGTAGGCAAAGAGGAACAAAAATATAGTCTTGTTCTCCCTGTCTAAAGACAATTTATAATTTTATTGGGGGAGTGAATACATATAAAATTAGACAGAGGAAATGAATGAAGTGGGAGGAGTAGAGAAATTCCTAGTGTGGGTTGAATACAGCAATAACCTAACTTTCAAAATGAGAGAAGTGGGGCATTGTATGTTCCATGACTTACTTCCTATCACAATGGTGTCACTGTGACAGTCTTAGAAGCCATCCCAGGTTGAGGTCAGCTAAGCCTACAGACAAAGTGGCTTAGTCTTACGTCCGTTCTTAGTAGCCTAGTTGGCTGTGAAAGCAAACTAGTGTACGGACAGTGAATTTCAAGACAAGCTCTCAAAACCAGGCCCTGACAATCAGTCCTGCATTTTTTCCAATGTTTTCTTGTTGCAATGAGCAGGATCCAAGACATTAGTTAGCAGGCAACTTTGATCTAAGAGCTTAGGAAAACCTTGGAAATATCCTTCAAATCATGCCAAAGAAAATCTACAAAATGTTGATCATTTAAAGTCATGGGAAGATACCTTTGTGGGTAGGAAAATAATAAAAAGACATTTCCTCTGGAGGGATATCGGTGACCAAACTCATCTCTGCTAACAGTAGCTGAGTGAAAGTGTTTTGTCTTTCAGATTACAAACAATTTTATCCTAGTTGAAAAAATAAACAGTGTAAGTACCATAGCAAAAAAGTCAGGATACAATTTTAGAGGGAGTTTTTTCATTAGGAGTTTAATTCGCTCATCAAATCCATTTTCCAACCTCCAAATGCTTTCCTGTATGTGTGTTCCTTTGTGTAGTTATACTTGATTCTGTATAAATATTCATACTTGTAAAGCTCAATTTTTAATTATAAGAGCTGATTCTTCTGTCTCCAGATCTCATGCTCTGCCCACTTTGCCACATTGTCTCATCTCATAACTGAGTAGGAGCTCTGCCCACTTCTAGCATTCTGTCTTTGTGGGTCCACTGAAGGCAAAAAGAGTTTTGTTGGCGTACAACTCCCTCCCAGACTGGTACTATTTGCTCTGGCTGAAAGGGTATTTTCCAACAAAATCGATAAGAAAGTGTTTGAAAAGTCAACTTTATGAATAATTCCATTTTGTTTGTGCTGATGGGGCTCGTGGCATTTCAGTGCAAAGTGTCAGTTGGTGACCTTAGTTCCATTTCCTGCAAATTTATCTTGTTTATGGTGTTTTGATCGTTTTAGCCCGGATAGAAAAACATCTTCATAGCAGAACACACTCTCACACTGGAGACTGGTTTGAGTTCAGGTTCCTGTGAAGGTTTTTTACCTCAGTATTGACGAAGCCCTCTGTGAACTTTCGCTTCCTAGTTGGCATTTACAGGCCATTTTACAATCCGTGGTTAGCATGGAAAGTAGGTGATCTAGACAAAAATTTTGTAAAATCTTTTTTAGTTACTACTTCCATAACTTTATAAGGTTTATAACCAAAAAAATATTTACAGAGACTTAGTCAGGAAGTAACACTGGAAAGTTTAAGGCAATTGGCAACAGAACAACATGTGCACCGGTTTCCAGACAGTCATTTGAGAGTTTGCCTTGATCACATCAGGGCAGTTTGGGTCCTAGCTCTGCTTTATACCAGCTGTGTGATCTTGGGCAAATCACTGCACTTCTCTGAGCTGAGGGAAAAGTTGAGATAGACATATTTGCCTGGCCAATCTCAGAGGGTGGTTGAGAGATTCGAATGATATAATAAATCTGTAAATCCTAATTGGCTATAAATTGCTTTGAAAATAAAAAGGGTAAAATTAATATGAAATTTAAATGTAAATATATCAGATGTATTAATATGGGACCTAAGTAAGATAGGTTAGGCATATCAATAATGATGATAACTCCATCAGGTTAATAATGTTGGGGTTGGATGTTATGGAGGCAATAATGAAAGTTCTCCCTTTTCTTTTGCTACTGTTCCTTGTCAAATGAATCATTTAAAAGTGAAATTTCCTTTTGTATGTGGATGCCTTTTCTCATGTCCTGACTCAAACCTTGATTGTTCCTAAAGACGAGGCAAAGGGAAGACGAACATAATTTTGAGACCAAAGAAGAGGCAGGAAGAGAGGAAGAGTCAGGAGCAGGGGACAGTGGGGGAAAGCATAATAGATCCAGGTTCTAGTGTTTTCATTACAACCAAACAAACATAAATGACATTTCTCATATGAATTTAAACATTAACAGAAAGGGCAGGTGTTTCAATTTGATAAGCAATAGAACAGGTAAGTTAATTATTAGCCTGGGAAAGGCTTTTAATATTTTATGCCATACCAACCTCCAACAGTTGATTTGTAGGCAGTTTAACTTCTCCCCCCAGATGACCCCTATGATATTCAAAGCACTCTCATATACTTCTTATTTGTTTTTTTTACAACAGCCCTGTAAGATGGAGGAAGAAAGAGGAGCAGAAACTGGGTAAAGACTTGCCTGAAGTCATAAAGACAAATATCCCACGGTTTTTCTCTAGAAAGAACATATATTGAATCCTTGATCCATGAAAGGTATAAGGATAGCATGCAGCTAAACATTTTTACTTGGCCTGGCTTTGTTTTCAAAGAAATGGAAGTTCTAAATTATAAAAATCACAACAGGAGCAGCAATGAAATGCCACAAAAACCATAAACTGAGAATTCAGGAAGAAAGTTTTATTACCAGATCCATTGGCATGGAATCTTGATTATAGAGAGGTTAACAAAGCTTTCAGTGGCAGATATTTTCTTCCTACAAATACACCCCTCACCTATCCTTCCTACTTAGCCTGAATCCAGCTTAATTCAACAGTTCAAAAATACTTCTGGAGCATCTGATGCATGTGAGGGACTGTGCTAGGTTTTATGGATTCACAATTGACTAGATTTTGTGAGAAGACTCTTCATCAGTGCTGTCCAATAGAACTTGTAACGATGATGGAAATCTGTATATCTGCAGATCTGTGCCGTCCAATATGGCAGCCACTATACACACGTAGCTGTTGATCACTTGGAAACTATAGTAATTTGAGTGAGGACCTGAATTTTAAATTTTTTTAAATTTTAATTAATTTAAGTTTCAGTTAAATAGCCACGTGTGGCTAGTTGTACCATATGGGACACTGTGGCTCTAGGTCAAGTTTATGAAAACTGCCCTGGAGATGTTTTTAATGGAAGACCTTGGAGAAATTTAATTTTTAGATATATTTTGTATGGAAGCAAGGGTACTGAAAAATTTTTGTCCCATCTCTTTCTCCAACGCATATATCCCTATTTTCGTTGTTACTGCAATTGCTGCTGCTTCTTTTTAATTTTGTTTTGAGGAAGATTAGCCCTGAGCTAACTGCTGCCAATCCTCCTCTTTTTGCTGAGGGAGACTGGCCCTGAGCTAACATCCATGCCCATCTTCCTCCACTTTGTAGGTGGGACGCCTGCCACAGCATGACTTGACAGGCAGTGCCATGTCTGCACCTGGGATCCGAAACCCCGAACCTCAGGCCGCCGAAGCGGAACACGCGCACTTAACCGCTGCACCACTGACTGGCTCCTCCTCCTCTTCTTCTTTTTAAAATTAGCTTTGAACATCTGCTGATCCGATTTGGTGCTGCAATCACAGTTGTCTGTTCTGCTCTCTCTTCATTAATTGCTCAGGTTTAGAGCCTCTTGTAGGTGGATTCTTTTCACTTCTTGAGACCTCCCTGAAGAAAGATTCTATTGAAATCCATCTTTTAACAGAATTGCATTCTTTATTAGATAGTTCCTCTTTTTCTTTTGAACATGTGTAAACAACTTGATCTTACCAATTTTTTTTTGTTCTTCTGGGAGCGTGCCATCTCTTTCTAACATGTGGACACAATAGCCGCTATAATAATAAAATCCATAACCTTATCCTGGCCCCACGGTTTTGCATAATTTAGTGTATGACTGACTCTACCATCATATCACCTCTTCTTTTCACTGAATGTGCTCCAGCTCTATAGTTTGCTCACAATGTCTGCATACACCATCTTCCTGCTTGTTTGAGTCTTTGCTCTGGCCTTGCCTTATGCTTACATCATCTCATTAGCGAGGCCGTTTCTGCTGGCCTCATCTAAAGCTAGACTTCTCTTCCTCCTATTTGTTTCTATCACAAGATGCATTTATTTTATTTGTTACTACATATTTCTCTCTCTAAAGTGAAAGCTCAGGGAGGGTAAGAATGCTGCCTTTCTCTCTATTCTCAAATGTATCCCCTTTGTTTCACATAGGAATTGGAAAATGACAGCTGCTCAAGATAACTGTACTGAATCAGTGGATGAGCCACGATTGGTCTAAGGATTCAAAAAACTGAATTCATAATAGGTTGCAAATGTGATTCTATTAAACTGTTCATTAATTCTGGATTAGTAGAATTACTAATTTGTATTTGTATTCTTATGTTTCCATATACATTCTTTGGGATAGATCACTAACAAATATTTGTGGGTGTACTATGTGCTAGGGTATTTGTAAATATGAATACTACATTATTCTTACCCATGAGAGGTACAGAGTTTACTGGGGGTGGCAGATATGTAAACAGTTAATTACAACATTGTGTGATAAGTTCAAGGAAAAAGGAATGTTCTCTCTGGATCCCCCTGAGGAGTAGAACTAGGGAAATGCTGTGAAAGGAGAGCATATCAGCTGCGATGTCAAATGTGCTATATTTTTGGTATTTCAACAAATTGTAACATAGAAGTAGTAGAAAGAGCATGGATTTTGAAGTTTAGGGGAATCTGGCTTTTAGCCTTTGTTTTTCTATGTCTTATTTAGGTGAACTTGAGCCAATTACATAATCTTGATGAGCATTAATTTCCTTGCCCATAAAATGGGATAGGCAAAAAAGGCCGTCATCGTGGGATTTTTGTGGGGATTAAGGGTTATAACTGGCTTGTAGGCCTCAATGAATGTTTCCTCCCATCTTCCCTACTGTTGTTTCGTATACCCCTTCAACTAGGAAGGAGATAATATTTGCCATAATTTAGTCAGACTCCAAATACATGTAACTTGACTGAAATGTGTTTTTGCCAGAATAAGTTGAGGGCTTACACTGTTTCACATAGAGGCGTTTGTCTTTGAAATTAAAGATTGTGTTTTGGCTGGCACATCTCAACTCCTAGAAATGGGAGTAGTTACTCACCAGGGATATGAGGCTTCCCAGAGCTTACTGATGCTTTAATCTTAGGAGATGTCAATGGTTAGTGAGGTCAAAGCAGCAAGAGGTGAATATCTCTATCTTACCCCTCAGCTTCCAACGAATTGAACAAAATACCAAAGCTACCCCTTGAATTCTTTTTTTTTTAAAGATTTTATTTTTTTTCCTTTTTCTCCCCAAAGCCCCCAAGTACATAGTTGTATATTCTTCATTGTGGGTCCTTCTAGTTGTGGCATGTGGGATGCTGCCTCAGCATGGTTTGATGAGTAGTGCCATGTCCGCGCCCAGGATTTGAACCAATGAAACACTGGGCCGCCTGCAGTGGAGCACGCGAACTTAACCACTCGGCCACGGGGCCAGCCCCCTACCTCTTGAATTCTTGGACAGATGTTTCATGCCCAACAAGACATAGTTTATTTAAATACACTCTTTTCCCTCCTTAGAGATGTGTGCTTATAATGCTCAAATCTCCATCAAAGAGGGAGTTTTACGTAATAAGTGTAAGGAGAATGTAATAATTAAGTTCTGGTGGAAAGAGCTTTATCAGAAGTCAGGAGTAATGCAAATCTGGGTTTGTGCCGTGAAACTAGCTCTGCAGCTTGGGACACACAGGTCATTGAGCCACTCTGGGCTTTGGGTTTATGCCTTGAGTGACATATTTAGGTTTGAATGATACTTCAGGTGCTACATTTCTATATATATTTGTATAGCACTTTTTAATTTTAAAGCTTTCCCATATATAGTTCCTCTGCCTGGAAGGCTCTTCCCCTGGATACGCACAATGGTAACCTCTTCACTCCTTCAAGACCTTCTCAGTGTCACCTTAGTGAATTCTCTCTTGAACCCTCCATCTCTTTCTTCACTCACTACTTCCTTTGCTTTATTTCTTCCTTTCCTTTATTTCTTCCTAACATTTACTACCTTATAATGTACTTTACGATTTGCTTATTTATTATGTTTGTGTTCTGTCTCCCCAGCTTGGAGTAGTAGCATCAGGATAGCAGACATTTTTGACACTTTGGTTTGCACCTATAATAAACCAGATACATAGCATGGTCTCAGTATTTGTTGAGTGAATAAGTGAAAGAATGTGTTCTCTCTTTGGATTCTCAGACAGTCCTGTGATGTAGTTTGAGTATTTATTTACAGTTCAGAAATAAGGTATAATAGGAAAACTAAAAGGTAACATGTTCTATTCCCAGTTCTGCTCTCAATCCACAGCAGACATTTAGCAGAAATTATTCAATCAGTTGCACATGTTAGAGTATTTTGATTGTTTCCAGATTTCAAAGTTACTTTAATTCTCAAAGGTGTGTTTGAATTCTGTGAAATCCTTGAGGGCAATGGTCATGTCCTATTTATTTATCTTACCTAGTGCAGTAGCTATTCAAATACCTATTTGACAGATGAGAAAACTGAGGAGGCTCAGAAGAGTTAAGGAATTTCCCATCAGCTGCACAGTAGGGAAATAGCTGGACTAATCACTAAACACGAGTACCTATGACTGAAAATTCTGTTATTTCAGCTGCATGTGCATCAGATGAGTGAACAGAAAATGAGTTTCTTTTAGCTCCCTCTGTCATAAACTCCTTTTCAATATGACTTTTAATACTATTTCAACACCAAAGTACCTGGGCTGGGCCCACCTTCTGAGGCCGGGCTTGTTTTCCAACCTTGTTCAGCTTTGGCAACGGCAGTGGTTTGAAATGCTGCTTGGTTCAGAGAACAGTGAGCCGCTCCTTGCATACGGGGTGCAACAGCTAGTGACGGAGGCTCAACCTGTAGCTGTTGTATGGCATGCGAGGAAGTCTCTGGAAGATTACACTTACAGTGCTTGGAAGTTGACCTTCTGGATGAGGGGCACACATGGCCCATTAATTTACATGTGGAGTTCTAACGGGGAATCCAATTAGGCAGAGTGCCTAATTGCTGTGCTTTGAGACACTCAAATCACCAGAGTATTGAAAGCATTATTTCACTTGCGCACATGCATGCAAACTCTGAGGCCTTGGACATAAATGCCTTTGTTACACACTCATTCAATAAATAGCCCTCCTTATATTTCAAAGTCACTATTTATATATGTTGGGTTTGATTCCTATCTTTTAATTAACTTTTATTTTGCTGACAGTAAATTCAAACAATAAGTTTGATCATTTCTTGTAAGTAGTATCTTAATGGAAGACTCAACCTCTTAGCCAAGTAGACCTGGTCAAGTTACTCAGTGCCTTTGAGTTGCAGATTGTGCCTGTGGAAAAAGGAAATAATATTCCTAACATGTGCTGTGATGAGTAAAAGAAAATAAGTAGACACATATATATATATATATACAGAAAAGAAAAAAGACTAAGTAAAGGCATTCAACGGATGGTATCATTATTGGTATTATTATAGTAGAAGCCCTCTTATGCTATGATATCAGGAATAGAAGGAGATGGCTGATTGGTTTATCAGCATATTCACTCATTATTTATCCTTTCAACATACATTTATGAAATCTTTTCTAATATTTATTCCCATTCCTTGGCTAATGACCCATTTCCATCTTCAAAATCAGCCATGTTGCATCTTTCTGACTATTCTTCCATCATCATCTCTTTCTCAGGCTGACCCCAGTGAGAAAAGTTTAAAGACTCATGTGATTACGTTAGGCCCACTGGATAGTCTTGGATACTCTCCACCTCTGAAGGTCTTTCACTGTAATCACATCTGCCAAGTCCCTTCATCCGTGCGAAGCAGCACAGTCACGGGTTCCAGGGAGCAGGACGCGGACTTCTTTGGGGGAGCGTTATTCTGCCTAAGACAGGGCACACACTGTAAACAAAACAACATGAGCAAATAAATGTGAATATCTAGTGTGAGTTACTGATCAGTCTTAGGGACTAGAGTAAAGCTGACTAAAGGGACTGGGGAGTGCCAGGGAAGGGAAGGAGTTACTCTTTTGTATGGGGCAGTCAGGAAAAGTCCTTGCCCATAAGGTGACATTTGAGCAGACACTTGAATTTGTTTAAAGTAGAAATTCTTTAACAAATAAAAGTACATTTCAAACATTTATCTTGATGTAAAATTCATAAATGATATCTGTTCACTAAACAGTTGATAAAGAGCCAAGGCCTTTCTGAGTACACGTGTCTTCAGACGGAACACTGATCATGCATCGCCTGAGATTTTCCATTTAATTTTCTTTCAAGTGGACCAAGATCCTAAAGACTCTGATCAAAGCAATTTGAATTCACAATCCTCTGGATTTTGGCAATTTCCTCCCAATATTTTATTGTTGTTTCAATGGAAAACTTTTTATTAACTTGTCTCTTTCTTATCCATGTTTTACCAGTTTATATAAATATTTTGGTAAATTATATAATTATAGTAACAAATACAACTGTAAAGTGGGAACAAGTACAATGACTTCTGATAAGCATACCATCCATATGAATGGATAAGAATAGGAGTGGACAAAGGAGTGAGGGTGCCACAAACAATGGCTCACACAGTTTATGGAAGAAATGGGGAGTATTACTGTTTTATCTGATGTGTCAATTAAACAGTGGTCCTTTGAGAAGGCTCCTACAGCATTACTAACTCACTTGAAGGCAGTCAGCGCTTATATCCCATAATTCCATCATTTTAAAATTATGCTGAGAATGTTTAGTAAGTATTAGAGTTAGAGAGAAAGTTTTGTAGTATAAAGTTAGCTGAAGCCACAGAATTAGATTCATTGAATATTTATTCCAAGAGACATTCTCTTGAAGTGGTCCAGATGATGAGCAATACGGCTAGAGAGCCTAGAACCATCTCCCTGCTCTCACACTGAATCACTGAACTTCGTGCAGGTTTCTTACTCTCTCCGTTCCTCAGTTTTCTCATGTGGAAACTGAGAAACACAGTAGAGCCTATCCTATAGGGTTCTTCTGAATCTTAAGTAGGTTAATTCCTGTAAAGAACCCAGAAAAGTGCCTGGCATATAATAATTCAGCAGTAAGTGTTAGCCATTATTATTAATTAAACTGGCATTAAAAAATTTTTTTTGGCGTCTGGAATTGTGAAAAATACTATGAACATAGAGACCAAACAAAAAGTCTCTCTCCTGAGTTCAGGTTCAGTCTACCACTGTGTTTGTAATGAAGATATTGTGGATACCATAAAGCGTGAGAATTGCTGGAGAAGTTCCAGAAAGACACAGACATTATCTACTTGAAAATACTAGTTTGATAGGCTTGGGGGTGGGTTACAGGAAACATCATTTTTAACAAGCATTTCAGGTAGTCCGGAGAGCTACTCTTGAGAAACACTGATCTGAGCATCCGTAGATCAAAACTGAGCTCTTTAACACTGCGTGTTCATTTTCTATGTGCGCATATTTCCATTTTTCTGTAGGATGTGGTTAGCAGTGACAGTTTAAAGTCCCCAGTACAACTGAAAAGAGCCAAAAATGATTTCAATTTTTTAAACAATGAAACTTGAAAGACATGAGAGAGCAGAGGAAAAATGGAGAAATAAATGACCCAAAGTTCCAGAGGGGGATAACTATTCCAAGGTGAGATGACCTGTTTTCCCTCTGGAGCATTTGCCAATTCTGGATGTGTGAGGAGGACCAGCCTGGCCAGACAGAGTGCTTTTGCAGGGGGAAGAAAAGCTAGCTTTTAGGGATCCAAGCTTTTGCAGCCACGCAGGGCAGGAGTGATGAATTAGGACCTGAGACATCTGCTGAGTTGTAGGGCCCTGTGGATGGCTGGGGAATGGAACATGAAGGCAAGGCCAAAAGCTTGTAAAGGCGGAATGAAATTTCCCATGACATTGCATGACTTAGGAGACATCCTGCCCCAAACACATAACAGGTCTCCCCCTTACAAGCTGCTTGGTGAGGGTGTCAAAATCTCTGGAGAGCAGAGTTAGCTCTTCTACAATTTTTCAGAGCTATAGAGATTAGAGAGGGAGAGAGAGAGAGAGAGAAAGGGAGAAGGGGAGAGAATTATCAGAAAGGTTAAAAAAAATAAATTTTATTTACACAGACACAGAAAGATTGAAAGCAACATGATTGAAAAAGACAGAACACGCAGACACTAACCAAGGAAAAGCTGATAGAGCTATAAAAATATTAAAATAAACTATAGGCAAGAAGCACTATTGGAAAATATTTGGAATATTAGAAATACAAAAGAATATTCCAAAAAGAAAACAGAGTCAATCCAACATATGATATTCATGTCATAATCTGTACATACCGATAATATAGCTTTAAAATATCTGAAGAAAAATTAATAGAAGTAAAATCAAAAACAGACAGAAATTCACAGTCACAATTGAGATTTTAACACAAAACTCTCAGTAGTTGACTTCAAAAACAAAAATCCATATCCTACTTTGTTCAAATCCAGTTTTTAGTTTAGAATTAACTGTTATGTGGTCATTCAGCTTCTTGTTACATACTTTTTATGAAAGGACACTCATTACATTTCGAGGTAGACAATCCATTTTAGACAGAGAGCTCTGTCTAACTAGTGACTCAAATTTTATTTGATAGTGGTTTCTGGAAACTAAAGCACAACAATAATGCATGTTTTGCCTAAGAACATCCAGCCAGTTAGTGTCAGATCTGGGTTATGAATCCTGGTCTCAAGACTCATACTCATAATTCAATTAAATTTTTTCCTAATTAAATGACAAATCTTATCTGACTGGATTGAAAACTCCTGGAGGGTAGGGTCTTTCTCTGCCCCTTTTTACAGTATGTGTCCTTAGAGCCCTCACATCACTCACCATCTGGGTGGGGATGGGGGGTGGTATTGGTGCAGAAAGCGGGATTTGTTCAAAACCCGCTGCTTTTGCGCTACTTACTGCCTTTGCAGCCCTGAGACCCCCATCCGCGCTCTCTGAGCTTCACTTTTCACAGCTAATTATGGATAATTCATGTTGAATTTTATTCTGAGGCTGGCAACTCTGCTATATTTAAAGAATAGTATGGTCCAGGCATATAATAATTGATAAATACATAGTGCTTAATAAAGACTTACTGTTTAATTAAGAGGCATATGAAGGGTTACCAATTTAATTATCAAATGAAAAAGGCTTTGAAACACTTCAATGAGGAAGATTGTAGAAGTGTATATATCAGGCCAGACTAGACTAATGGCTAATTCAACACGTCATTTGTTAGAAAACAGCATCCAGTTTCATAGCAGTAGCCCATTATAAACACAACACACTTTTCATCTAAATGGTTTTTAGGCTGACCTTTACCTTTTTTTTTTTTAATGCTGTAAAATTCTCCTCTTACTTATTCAAAGTTTGAATGGTCCATGATGAGACCATTAATATTTTCCTCTGAGTGATTTTTCCGCTTTTCCTGTCCAGAAAGTAGAGACCAATATGATAATAAGTGGGAACACAAACATGTTCTCTTTTTATGATTTCTCTGGTCATAGGACAGGCTCATTAATGTTGTCATGGCAACCATCCTCTCACAGGTTACATGCTCCTAAGCTTCTACTAAAATGCAAATCTAGTTTAAACAAAGCAAGCTTACTCTAAACTGGCACGTCAACTTTCAAAGGGGAGGGAGGTGATCCCGAGGATTTTATTTTTTCCATATTCAATATACTTTTTAAAGAGCTTATTTCCTTGTTTTGCAATAAATGCTAATTTGCATTTTGTCCAAAAGAGAAGAGATAAGTTAAAATGGAATCTAAATAGAAGCTTCCTTTCACATTTATTTGCTTTCTGATATTACTTGTCTTATCATTCCTTGATGAGTCAATGCAGACTGAAATGTCCAGGAGTCAGTCTAAAAAATACTCAACATAAATTCAGTCTTGAAGCCTTCTTCTCGTCTTGGACCCATCTTTCTTTTCTTGCCACTACTCTGTCTGTGCTGACTATAATGCCCTTTCTAGCATTATAGTCCAGAAAGGGAGGAAGTTGGGAGGATAAATCCTAGTTTGAGTTAGCACCTTGATGTTGGAGGTGGATTATCTCCCTTCCAATCTATACATCTTGGCCTTGGCTCGTAGAGGATGGTGCATCTGCTCCTTCACCTCATAGAGGAGTATTGGAAAGAACACTTCTGCTTTGCTTATTTTTTTCCCAAGAGAAGAGGAACAGCTAATTCATTCAGTCACTGACTGATCCTCCTTGAAATCAATATTCTAATTTGTCTGGCAATAGATTTCTCATTATGAAGGCATAAATTGGATTTCTACTTTTTATATAGCACCTTCTGTTAAGTTGTGTTGGTACAGTCACCCTGAGTTATCTGGAAGAGAGGAGTCTCTTGACAAAGGCAGTATGGCTTTGGAGCCAGACCCATCTGAGTTTCACTGTGGTCCCCCAAAACTGTTTGGGTATGTGCAAATTACTCAATCTCTCTGAGCTTCAGTTTCTTTGTATTTTAGCTACAAGTGATGAAGGCTACTTCTCCTTGTTTTAAGGATTAATGAGACAATATGATGCATAACACACTCAATAAATGCTGTTCACAGGGTAGTATATTGCATTATAAGAAGAGCCTGAGAAAAGTTTAGACTCAGATTCTGAAGCATAGTGACATCTTCAAGATTTTGCTTGAGTAGCCTTCTTCTCTTTCAAACTTTCCAAGCAATGTACCATGGCATATCGGTATGCTATGAATGGACAACAAATGTCTTGAGTGATCAATCTTCTCTGACCTCCAGGCAGCTGAGCAGGTCCTCAGGGTGACTGAAGTTCCTCGGGTGCTTATCATCATTCGAAAACAGCCTCATCTATTTACTTTATTGTGCTATACAAATATTTTCAGTTACTGCATGTGTCATGGTGTTAAGTAGTTTGGAAAGTAATAGTCTACTTTATTTGTCTCTAAATGTAACAGTCCTACATGTGAAATGAATGGAATAAATAGTAAATACCATGGGAAAATGAATGCTAAAGTCCAGAAGGCTTAGTAACTTGGTGAAGATTGAGCTAATTCTTGAAGAACAAGGAAGATTCAGCATACTAGGAAGCAGAAGAAAAGAACCAAAGAAAAATGTTTAAAGTGAGGTTGGGAAACAGATATATTTATTGGCTGTGCTAGTCAGGGTACCTAACACTAGCTGATATGGTGGCTTGACTATGTTTATTTTTCACTCATACTAAGACTGGTGTAAGTTAGGAAATCCTCCTTTATCTTGTAGCATGCCATCTGGAACGTGTGGCCTCCAAAGTTGCATGTGTGGTGGAGAAAGGGTTGGAGGATTTGAGAGGAAATATAAATAGCTAGGCCTACTTACGTTATCTCTGCCATGCCCCATTGGCCAGAACTCATTCATATCACCTCAATTCTAATTCCATGGCAAGTTGGAAAATGTAGACTTCCTATGTGATCAGAAAGAGAAAATGGTGTCTGAATGCATAACCTTGTCTCTGCCATAATTATTTCTAAGGACATCTATATGGGAATCCCAATTATCAGTAAGGATTGATTGAGGAGCAAGTTATCAAGAGAAAGAGAGTGAGCTGGGGAGTCTCAATGTCATATCCATAAATTAATACAGCCTAATGTATTCTTCACTATTAAAGTCTATAAAAGATGAGAATTCACAAGTCAGCTGGTCAAAGCCATGATGGAAACACTTGACAGTTTTGATCGGTTCCTTCTACTGGTTCTTACCTCTGCTGGTCAGCTATTGCCTCTATATAAACTCTATCATATTTATGCCTTTAGTAAAGGTGGAGATTGGTGTCATAGAAATTCTGGATGCTTGAGAGCCTGATGCTTCCTCGAGAGAACATCAGATGTGCTTGGAGAACCTTTCGGGAGAATTCCTTTATAAGAGTTAAAGGAGAGAAGGCTGAGAGTAGCTTATATTTTTATTGTGGAGGGGCAAACTTCACATGTCAGATTAAAGAGTATTATCTTCATTGTTAGATTGTAGGGGGTCACTGAAAAACTTTGAGCAGGGTTGTCATCTTGTTTATCAAACTATGCCTTAGGTAGATTAATCTGGCTTTTCCTGATGCCCACTGCAACCTAGGTTAAGATGTTCCTTTTCTGTGACTTCATTTCTCTCTGCACTTATGACTACAATTGCACTTACAACTTTCTTGCACTAATATCTGTTTTCTGTTTCCCTTATCCACTCTAATGAGCTCATCCTGGACTCAGACTAGCCTGATTTGTTTTCCTATGTCAGTGTTTCACGTATTACCTGATAGAGGAGGTAGCAATCCAATTTTGGAGTACAAATTCTGAAAAGCTATTTATATGGTTACCTCCTCCATCCTCCTGATCAAACCAATCTGGTTAATTGGCACTTCAACTCTTCTGTGAAGTGGATATTCCAGAACGTAAGCCCTAAAGGAAGCTAAGTAACCTCTGAATCATCAAAGAGATTCAAATATACTCGAACTATATTTTAGTGAATGATATGTTGGTTGTTTAAAGTTATTTGGAAAGTTGTTCCTCTGTACACAGTATATTTTATTAAGTAGGACATAGCGTTCCCAACCACCATTCTCTTTATGTTGATTTAAATCATCTGTTTGAGTAGGTGAGCAGGCCACAGAGAAACCAAATGACTTCAATAATTTTATGAATATTTAAATGGAGTATGGAGACTTACCATATTTCTTTTCTCTAGGAGTAAGCTAAGTCTTATAGGATTCTACTGAGATATGGAAACGAATGAAAAATCTTTTGAGCACTTGCAGTACTTATCTCCCAGTAACCTGCAGAGTTAGCATCAATATCCCTGCTTTACAGATGAAGAAATGAAACCTTAGAGAGATTGCATCTGTTGTCCAAGGCACACATCCAGTAAATGATCTGTAGGACCCCCAAATTTGCAAACCAACACTCCCTGCAGCGAAAACAGATCTGAATCTTTAGAATAGGTAAGACGTTTCGTAAATATCTGAAAGCGACTTTTTCAAAACACAACAGCTATTTTTCTGCCCTGCCCCCTTCCTACTCTTCTGGTTCTTCCACACTGTTCTAATTAATTGATATTGTGCGAATCTATCCCTTGGGGATTTGCCTCACCTTAGATGGCCTGTATGCAAAGCACCTCTCAGCATAGAAAGATCAATTTATAAATGTTTCCATGGCAACCATGGACTCCCAAAGACTGCTTATCCCCTCCTTTCACCACACATCTGAGAGCCAGCAGAATAGATACTTTTTAAAGTTTTATTTTAAAGCAAAGTCCACTTACTAATGATCAGCCACTATTTTTTTTTAAAGTATAATTAGTTATGCAACCTCTGCTGATTGTTACCAAGCTAAATCAAGCAACTTTGAGCTGTCCTCTTCCTTCAACACCTAGCTTGCCTGCCAATAGAGTTTTTTTTCACTCTATTTTCTCCTGGAGGGGCCCTTCTGGCATGGTATTTGTATGTAATGGAAAAAATAAAATACAATGATGTATTTCAAATAAAATTATGTTCTCATTAAGACTTGCCATTTCTTTGTTCCAACAATCAGAAAATTTTGTGTGGTAGCAATGCTGCATAACACAATTGAGCATTTTTGCTTTCAAAAATTTTTTGGAAAGGGAAATGGGAAAGTATTTTTAAACCGCTTTTTCTCTCTTTTTACTTGACAAACAATATGATGCTTATCTGGTGGGACATTCATGGAGCAGTCACATTCAAAGTTGTAACTTAGATAGCAGATCCAACAACTTGAAAGCTTCTTGTTCTCATAATGATCTATAATACAATGATCAAATTTGCTGAACAAAGTATCAGGACAAATTGTCTCACACATCGTGTGGCAATGGCAGAAAATGTTGGCAGTGAGGGTCGTCTAGGAAAATGTCATGAGTAGGATCGTTCTCTTCTACCTGGAGGAGAAAGAAGAAATGACCATAAGCTCTGAAGCAGGTTTGTGGAAGAATTAGAAAGAGACACAGGCAGGTGACTTGTAGGTAAGCCTCTACGTACCTATTAAACATCTTGTCCTATGATCTCAGCCCTGTGCTGTGTGCTGTAGGTTATTAAAAACCAATATTGTCTTTGAAACTTACAGTCCACTCGAACTCAAGGTGAGCACACCTAAGCAATCAGCAAACGACGGCTAACAAAGGAGAGCCGGTAATTACAAGCGATGCTGCAATGTCCTCTAGTGAAGCTGCTGTTGAGGGGAGAAAGTAAACTTCTGTTTCTACAACTGAACCTAATTTCTTTTACCCAACGGCAGAAACCTTGATTTTTTTCCCATCTATCCTACATTTTCTCAGTCACTTGGGGTCTTTCTCTGTTATTTGAGGTTTTTAGGTTTTTCCCTCCTCTTCCTTCTCCCCTTCTCTCTAATTGGTGTAAGTAAGTAAGAGCGGCCTTTTATAAAATCATGATCCTGAAAGAGTGTAGGAGAAGGGGACCAATTGGCATTGGCTTCGGTGCAGAGCTGGCATCTACTAGGGTGTATTATCTTGTTTGTTCTTGGCTATCAGGTCCCCTCCATGCTTGCATTTGCAGGGATGGCTAAAGTATGTGGCTTCTGATCACACGATATATACTACTTTAATCCTTTCTCCCACTGACAAACCATATTCAGAGTGAATTCTCTTCTCTCCATCTCTAGCAATGAGAGTAAAGAGCCAAACTTGGACTAGAAAAACTGGACAAAAATGTAACATAACTGCTTTCATATATTGGACAACAGGCAGCACAGGACAAGGATTCTTGAGAGAAGAAACACATACAAGATGAACTCTACCATGTGCGTCAGCTTTCTCCTTAGAGGGAATTTTCAACATGTAGCGCAGGTAGAGAGAACCCAAGCAGAGCACAGTAGTCTTGTTGAGTTGAGGAGACAGATGTTTGGAGGTTGGGGAGGCCTAGGTGAATAGAATTTTCAGGCAGAATCCTGGAAAGAAATGAACTTAGCAAAGAAAGAGTTCCAAAAATCTGTATAGGAGTCCTCTTGAGTCTTTGATTGAATACCAGTCTATGAATGTATTGGATGAACTTCCACAAATATGGACATGAAACAACTTCTGGGGAAAGAAAAATTTCCTTAGATCTGTAAGCT
The DNA here is from genome assembly GCF_021613505.1 of Equus quagga. Taxonomy (NCBI): domain Eukaryota; kingdom Metazoa; phylum Chordata; class Mammalia; order Perissodactyla; family Equidae; genus Equus; species Equus quagga. The sequence continues at coordinate 141,227,826 of NC_060269.1, read as the reverse complement.
GAATAATTTCCAGACTTACAGAGGACTGGGAATCATTTGATTTTCACATCCAGAAGGGAGAGAATTTGTTAAATATATGGAACAACTATTAGAAACCCTAGAAGAGTTATGTCTTAGTAGTGGTATTATTTCTACCTATTGGTAAGCCTGCCATAGATTACCCCTAAAATAGCTTGCAAAGAATGCTCAAAAGGAACAAATTGTTGAGCAAATGAAGTAATCGCTTGCTGTAACAAAGTCCAAAACTCTCTCATAGACGACACCAAAATTTAGCACTGAACCATGTAAAATTCACAATGTCTGGCATCCAATCAAAAAGTATGAAACGTGTGAGGAAGCAAGAAATTGTGACCCATAACCAGGAGAAAAAATAAGACAATAGAAATAGGTCTATAACCAACAGAGATGAAACAATTAGCAGACAGGGGTCTTTAAAGAGCTTTTATAAATATGCTCAAGCTTTTAAAGAAACATGAACCTAAAGAGGAAAAACATGGGAGAAATGTTTCAAAAATGAATGGAGACTGTAGAGATGGAAAAGAAGATACACGAAATAAAATTTTCACTGAATGAACTTAAAATAAATTACACACTGAACTTGAAGCATAGCAACAAAAACTATCCAAAATGAAAAACAGAGGGGAAAAAATAAACAAAAACAGAAACAAAGCCTAAATAAACTGTGAATATCAAGCTGTCTAACACATACTCTGTAACTGAAGTCCCAGAATCTAAATTTTTCTGTAAATCTAAAACTATTCCAAAATTAAAGTCTATTTTAAAAAATAAAGGATGGAATAAGGCATTTGATGATACCGCTAATCATAAGAAAGTTGGAATGAACTACATTAACATCAGACCCAGTAAATTTCTGGGCACCGACTATGGCCAGAGATAAAGAGTGACATTTTATGATGAAAAAAAGATGGGTTCATTATGAAGGCATCACCAACCTAAATGTGTATGAATCTCAGCAGATATTCAAAATAAATGAAACAAAAATTGGCAGAACTAAAGGGAGAAACAGAGAAATTCACAAATGTACTTGGGAATTTCAACACTCCTCTTTCACTAACCCGTGTAACAGTAATCAGCAAATCAATAGGGATTATAGAAGAAACTATCACTCAACTTGACCTAACTGATACTTATAGAACTCTCCACCTATCAGCTGAAGAATACACAGTTTTTATTTCCCAGTGTAGACTCGGACCCGTGCCATAAAACAAGTTTCTGTTCTCTGACCCACGTGGAATTGACTCAGAAACCAGCAATAGAAAAATATCTGGAAAATTCCCACATATCTGGAAATTAAATAAAGTGCTTCTAAATAACCCATGGATCATGGGTCAAGAAGAAATCACAAGACAACTTTAAAATATTTAACTGAAATAAAATAAAACATGAAAATTGTGGAATGCAGTGATTTAGTCGGCTGGGCTACTGTAACAAAACCTCATAGACTGGGTGGCTTAAACAACACAGATTTATTCTGGAAGCTGGGAATTCCAGGATCAAGCTGCCAGCCAATTTGGTTCCTGGTGAGAACATTCTTCCTGCCTTGCCCAAGGCCAGCTTCTTGCTGTGTCCTTTCCATGGTACATGCATGAGGGAAGAGAAGTCTCTCTTTCTCCTCCTCTTCTTACAAAACCACTAATTCCACCATGAGGACCCCACTCTCATGACCTAATCTAATCCTAATTGTTTCTCAAATGTCTTATCTCCAAAAACCATCATATGGGGGGTTAGGACTTCAATATATGAATTTGGGGGGACATAAGCACTCAGTCGACAACATGCAGCCAAAACATTGCTTAATTCTCAAAAGAGAAAAAAGTCTCCAGAACTCTGTTCTCATTGAATATCAACTCCCCAAACACCTTCCCCTAGCCCCTGGTAAGCACCATTCTACTTTCTGTCTCTATTGGACTATTCTAGGTACCTCAAATAAATGGAAGCATACAATATTTGTCCTATTCTGTCTGGCTTACTTCACTTAGCATAATGTCTTCAAGTTTCATGCATATTATGGAAGAATTCCATTCCTTTTTAGTGCTGAATAATATTCCATTGTATACACATACCATATTTTGTTTATCTCTTCATCTATCAGTGGACGTTTGGGTTATGTACACTTTTTGGTTATTGTGAATAATGCTGTTATGAATAGTTTTGTATAAACATCTGCTCGAGTCTCTGATTTCAGTTCTTTTGGGTATATGCCCAGAAGTGGAATTGCTAGATTGCATGGTAATTCTAGATTTAATGTTTTGAAAAACTAGCACACTGTTTTCTGTAGTGGCTGCACCGTTTCACATACCCAACAGCAATGCACAAGGGTCCCAATTTCTCCACATTCTTGCTAACATTTGTAGTTTTCTGTTTTTTTTTTTTTTTATAATAGCCACCCTAATGGGTGTGAAATGGTGTCTATCTCATGGGGTTTTGATTTGCATTTCTGTAATGATCAGTGATGTTGAACATCATTTCATGTGCTTTTTAGCCGTTTGTATGTCTTCTTTAAAGAAATGTCTATTTAAATCTCTTGCTTATTTTTGCAGTTTTAAATGCTCAGCTTAGAAATAAGAAAGATTTACCAACAGTGATTTTAAGTGACCTTAAGAAGCTAGAAAAAGCAAAGCAAACACAAAATAAGCATGAGGAGGGAAATAACAAAGACAAGTGTGGAAATTGAAATAAAACCCAGAAAAATGGAGAAAATTGATTAAATTTCCAATCAATTAGCAAGTCTACCTCCTGAATATTTCTTGAGTCTATTACCCTTGCAAAATCTAAGTTCTTAGACACCATATTATAGTGCCCTATGTAATATGCAGTTGTTTACCTGTTGTCCAAAATTGAGGAGAAGGGCCATCTCGTTTTCACCTTGGTGGCTCCAGTGTCTGCCATTAGTACCTTGTTAATAATACGTCTTCCATAATTACTTGACCAATTAATTCACAATTTCCCCTCACAAATTCAAATGATAAGATAGTGAGGACAAGGTAAACAAGATAGAACCAAATGCAGGGACTGTAGTGGAAAAGGCACAACATTTAGAATTAGAAAACTCACCTCCTGGTTATGTGACTTTACGCAAATCCTTGTAGCTCTCTGATTCTCATCTGTAAAATGGGTGCAAGTCAAATAATACATATTAATGAGAAATTTGGGGGTCTCCATTTAGTAAAAATGATTTCACTGATTCTGACTTGAAGGTTAATCTTGGTTTGACCCAGTCAAATCCTGCTCTATTATATATTAGATTTGTGAAATGTCTACAAGTGTGCCTCTTCATGTGCTATCTAAAAGTTCATTCTTCTTTGTGTTGTCTGTTTTAAAATGTCATTCTAGCTTAAATCACTAGACACAAGATCCTTGAGGTCAAGTACAATGACTTTTTATCTTTGTCTTCCTTGAAACTAGCAGGTTTCCAGCACAGAGAAGTGCATAATAAATCATTGTTGAATAGTGGAGTAGAAAAGTATGAGAGATAGTAGAGCCGAGAGAAAAGAATAATTTCTAATACTTTATTTCTGAAAAGAGCTAACGTAGGATCCACTGTGCAGACTTTTGCTAGGACCTCACTGATACCACACTCCAAATTGTTTTCAGACTATTTGGCAAGTTTCTGCTCTTCTCTATTGGTACCGGAGAGCTTTTCTTTCTAGCACACACTTTCCACAGAGCGCTCTCTTCATCAGCTGAGATTTGTGGAATTTGTCTACTCTTTCAAAGCAAAATACAAACAGTGAACAGAAAAAGGAAAACTGTAAACTTGACTGCAGACTAGCACAAAGTAGAAAACCACGAACCTGGAAGTTTGTGAAAGTCAGTCACAGTCAAGTCGGAAGACTTCGTCCGCCACAACAGACTTCAGTGTCCTCTCTCTGTCCAAACCACATCTCTCCTTTCAGGCTCCATTCCAATCCCACCTCCCTTTGTGATCTGATCATTACCCACTTCTTTCTGCTTTATCAGAATTTCTGTAGCATTTATAAATGGTGTCACAAAATCTAGCACTTATTTAAGATCTGTTCTGTAAAAATAATTATGTCTGTCCTGCATCATATTTGTGAAATGTTTTTACATTTACCTCATTTGGCCTTTGCAGTTATTTGGAGAAGATATTGGTGTTAACGCACTCATTTTACAGGTCAGAGTCAGAGTGCTTCAGGGACTTATAGGAGACTATGTACCTAAGAGGTAAGATTTTGACTTCAAACATGTTCACTGTCCTTACTGAATGTTTCAAATGGTTTATGCAAGCTTGCCTTCTCTTCCCCATCTCCACCCTAAGCACCATATATCTTCCCAAGAGAAACACTAGGCACAAAGCAACATGCTTAATGATGGCTATTTGTCCACCTCAGAGCATATGTTAGTGCAAGATTTCCATTTGCCCTAAAATATATTTCTGTTATTTTGTTTTGTTAAACATCCCTTGCTTTAGATTTTAACTAGCTTCTCAGGTATGTGTTTATAACAAGGCATAAAATAATAGAAAATAGAAAAACAAGCTGTGAAATACCTTGAGATCATATAAACTACCATCCTTCTTCTTTTCCAACCCAACATTGATTCCTCCTTCTGATAATGGATCCACTAACTTTTCTGGGAACCATTTCCATGTGATTCTATTGGTGGTAGGCTCTCCTTTCCTCTTTACCACACATAGGGCTGGGCATGTGACTCAAATCTGGAAAAACACGCAATGCCTTGGTCAGAGTTATTGGTTTAGCAACAGTCACATGATCCAAGAACAGCCAATCTGAGTTCTCCCTGAGATTTCTTTTTTTTTTTTTTTTTTACCAGAGTTACGGGGCAAGGTACTTTTCCAGTGGTAGAGTATGAGTCCTGGATTATATGCCTCCATCACATCCATTACATGGAGACAATCTACCTGAGAGAAATGGAGCCCCAATTACATCATTTGAGTCCTTTATGCTAGCCATGCCTAAACTTAACACTAAACCTGGTCTTTTCTGTTGAGTTAATTATTCTCTTTAATGCTTAAACCAGTTCAAGTCATATTTTTGTTACTTAACAATTAAAAGAGTATAGACTAGTACACCTATCACTCTACAGAAGAGAAAACTCATGTCTAGAAATGACTTACTGAAAATCATAAGTCTAGTTAGTGATAGTGTCTGAAAAGAAATAACCCAGATTACTATAATTTTAATATAAGACTTTTTCTTGTTTACCAAATTTTAGTGTACAAATTTTTAGTCTTCTGGGTTATAAGCTACAATATCATTGCCTCCATACCACAAGAATGTGTACATGCATACTTACATTTACATTTCTGAATTTCAATAAATTTTATCACCAGGATTAAGCTCCTTCTTGTTCTGAGATTCTGGGATTCATTGATCTCTGCCGTTCATGGGTTATGGCATGGTATATGTTTGGTATATGTAGGGTATATGTTTAGAATACATTTTAGAGTGTCCTGGTAATGGTAGCAATTCTTATGTGCCAGCCACTCTCCTTTGTACTTCATTTTCTTTTGGGGAAGATTAGCCCTGAGCTAACTACTGCCAGTCCTCTTCTTTTTGCTGAGGAAGCCTGGCCCTGAGCTAACATCCGTGCCCACCTTCCTCTACTTTATACGTGGGATGCCTACCACAGCATGGCATACCAAGCGGTGCCATGTCTGCACCCGGGATCCGAACCCGCGATACCTTGGGCCGTGGAGAAGTGGAACGTGTGAACTTAACAGCTGCTCCACCGGGCCGGCCCCTCCCCTTTGTACTTCTTATATTTTCTACATCTACTCAATAATTCTGTAAAGTATCAATTTTCAGAGCAGAGAATGGAGGGTCAGAGAAGCTATGTAAATTCCTCAACATCACACAAGAAGTAAGGGAAAAAGTTAGCATTCAAATTCAGTTCTGTTTGGCTCCAACCTATGATCTTTTCTCTGTACCAGAGACCTTCAAGTTTCCCTAATTTTATCTGAGCTTTTCATTTTACTGATGAGAAATCTAAATCTCAGAAAGTTTTACCCCTTTTAAGATCATCCAGTGGCAGAGCTGGAATCTATTCACCCAACTCTAAAAGCCTAGACAACCCTGTGACTGCTCAACATAAGCACTTGTAGACGCCACTTGGTTTTTGTATAACGTGAATACTAGCTGACAATGGAATTATTCACTTTTCACTATCCTTGAGTTGGCATTTCTAGTTATAGCATCCAAATTCCTAGATCTCTAGACTCTAGAGCTTTGAAGAAAATGCCTTTTAGGTATATAGACGCCCATCTTCTAATAAGGGGTTTACTAGTCAGGGTTCTTCAGAGAAACAGAACCAAATGGATACACACTACAGATAAAAATATAGTTTAGATGTATAGAAAGAGATTTATTATGAGGAAGTGGCTTATGTAATTATGTAGGCTGAGAAGCCCCACAATCTTCCATTTGCAAGCTGGAGGCCCAGGAAAGCCAGGGTATAATTCCAGTCCAAACCTGAAGGCTTGAGAAACAGGGGAGCCGATGGTGTAAGTCCCAATCAGTGTCCAAAGACCTGAGAACAAGGAACCTTGAAGTCCAAGGGGAGGAGAAGATGGATGTCTCAGCTCAAGCAGAGAGCCAATTCACACTTCCTCTGCCTTTTTGTTCTATTCAGGCCCGAGAAACAGATTGGATGATGCCCGCCCACATTGAGGAGGGGGGATCTTCTTTACTCAGTCTACTGATTCAAATGCTAATCTGATCCAGAAACACCCTCTCAGATACACCCAGAAATGATGTTTTACCAGCTGTCTGGGAATCCCTTAGCCCAGCCAAACTGACTAATAAAATTAGCCATTGCAAGTGGGGGTAGGGCTGCCTATCAAGTGTGCTTTCTTTTTGGATCTGCACCAGGCAGATGGGTCAGCCCAGGTGGCCACCAAGGGCAACAGCAAGGAGAGGGGCTTCAGAAGGCAAGTATAAAACCATGTCAAGAGAGTTCAGTTAGTTACAAGTAAAGAAGCCAAACCTGTTGTCATGCCCCAAGGACAAATATATTAGCTGAGGATGAGAAAGAAAACCAAGGGATGAAGATCTAAGTAGCACAGGAATATAGTGGATGTCAAGGAACAAAGGCAAGACTGAAGTGAGAGGGTCGAGGACTTTCATGCTGTGTGGTGCAGGGATGCTGATATTAGTGCTCTGCGTAGCATGGTGCTTGGATAGATGTAGCCCGAATCATATGAAATGGTGGGCATGGGCAATTTTTAGAACTTAGGAATTCTGTTTCAAAAGGTATGTGATATGGAACCTGCCTAACAGAGAATATTTTTGCTGGTTGGATCCATTGCAATATTGCTCTTTTCCCCAACTTACATAAGCTCCACACTGAAGTACTTACAGATTAAAAGCATTTCCTGAAAGCTCTTGGAACACTTCACGGTTTTCATTCTTTAATTCTTACATATAGGTACACATAAAAATATTATGGAAAACTACTCCACCACACAGAACTGAAGAAAGCCTGAGAAAGATAGAGAAGCTTTTCACGTTGATTTTAAGTCATTTGTGTATAATTACTTGGAGAATTCCGACTCAAAGTTTTCTCAATTGAGATAAGGCAAATGACCATTTGACACCATAAAGCAGAAAAAGTAATTCCTGGCCAGAACCTTGTTGCATTTGGAAGTGACACTGGTTTTTTTTCGAGAGTTAAAACTTCACTTCTCACTCTTTGGAGGCAAATGTTTTACGCTGCAGTTGGCAACTCCTTACAGAGAGGAAGCTTTTTGTCAGTTTAGTAATTTTCTTTTTCTCTTTTTGAGACTCAGAAATTCATGCTCATATTTTCAGACTTCCTTTGATTTTCTTTATTCAAATGAAGTGCAACTCTTCTTTCAACCTGATGAACACACACCTTTGATCCCCAAATTATGTACTATTTGTTGCTCTTATTTTAAGTAATGATACAAGTCAATTTCAGAAAATTTGGAACATATAGTAAAGCATACCAAAAAAGCCAGCTGTAATTCCTGAGTTACCATCCTGAGATAAGTACTGTTTCTATTTTGATGTCTGTCTTTCTAGATATTTTCTGTGCT